>NW_028253817.1:0-676061 GCF_964263255.1 Lissotriton vulgaris
TTTAAACATGCTAATTTTAGCTCTAACACTGATGATCCACCTACAAATGTGAACTGACGTTCAAAAATAAAACATTTGAAAACGGACCATTTTCCACATTTCTGAAGCATGACGTAATGGGGGGGTGTTATCTCTTTTGTCGAAAATCAGCCGTTTTTGCTCGAACATTAAATGCCTCCAAATGGTATTTAATTAACTTCCCGAGCCCCTGGGAAGCATGAAAATCACTTTAAACATGCTAATTTTAGCTCTAACACTGATGATCCACCTACAAATGTGAACTGACGTTCAAAAATAAAACATTTGAAAACGGACCATTTCCACATTTCTGAAGCATGACGTAATGGGGGGTGTTATCTCTTTTGTCGAAAATCAGCCGTTTTTGCTCGAACATTAAATGCCTCCAAATGGTATTTAATTAACTTCCCGGGGTGAAGAAACCCTTTTTGAGAACTCAGAGTGAGTAAATTGGCCATTTTCATGCACTTTTAACCATTCCATAAATCTTGTGTTTTGGGCCCCTGGAAGCATGAAAATCACTTTAAACATGCTAATTTTAGCTCTAACACTGATGATCCACCTACAAATGTGAACTGACGTTCAAAAATAAAACATTTGAAAACTGACCATTTTCCACATTTCTGAAGCATGACGTAATGGGGGGTGTTATCTCTTTTGTCGAAAATCAGCCGTTTTTGCTCGAACATTAAATGCCTCCAAATGGTATTTAATTAACTTCCCGAGCCCCTGGAAGCATGAAAATCACTTTAAACATGCTAATTTTAGCTCTAACACTGATGATCCACCTACAAATGTGAACTGACGTTCAAAAATAAAACATTTGAAAACGGACCATTTTCCACATTTCTGAAGCATGACGTAATGGGGGGGTGTTATCTCTTTTGTCGAAAATCAGCCGTTTTTGCTCGAACATTAAATGCCTCCAAATGGTATTTAATTAACTTCCCGGGGTGAAGAAACCCTTTTTGAGAACTCTGAGTGAGTAAATTGGCCATTTTCATGCACTTTTAACCATTCCATAAATCTTGTGTTTTGGGCCCCTGGAAGCATGAAAATCACTTTAAACATGCTAATTTTAGCTCTAACACTGATGATCCACCTACAAATGTGAACTGACGTTCAAAAGTAAAACATTTGAAAACGGACCATTTTCCACATTTCTGAAGCATGACGTAATGGGGGGGTGTTATCTCTTTTGTCGAAAATCAGCCGTTTTTGCTCGAACATTAAATGCCTCCAAATGGTATTTAATTAACTTCCCGGGGTGAAGAAACCTTTTTGAGAACTCAGAGTGAGTAAATTGGCCATTTTCATGCACTTTTAACCATTCCATAAATCTTGTGTTTTGGGCCCCTGGAAGCATGAAAAATCACTTTAAACATGCTAATTTTAGCTCTAACACTGATGATCCACCTACAAATGTGAACTGACGTTCAAAAATAAAACATTTGAAAACGGACCATTTTCCACATTTCTGAAGCATGACGTAATGGGGGGTGTTATCTCTTTTGTCGAAAATCAGCCGTTTTTGCTCGAACATTAAATGCCTCCAAATGGTATTTAATTAACTTCCCGAGCCCCTGGAAGCATGAAAATCACTTTAAACATGCTAATTTTAGCTCTAACACTGATGATCCACCTACAAATGTGAACTGACGTTCAAATATAAAACATTTGAAAACGGACCATTTTCCACATTTCTGAAGCATGACGTAATGGGGGGTGTTATCTCTTTTGTCGAAAATCAGCCGTTTTTGCTCGAACATTAAATGCCTCCAAATGGTATTTAATTAACTTCCCGAGCCCCTGGAAGCATGAAAATCACTTTAAACATGCTAATTTTAGCTCTAACACTGATGATCCACCTACAAATGTGAACTGACGTTCAAAAGTAAAACATTTGAAAACGGACCATTTTCCACATTTCTGAAGCATGACGTAATGGGGGGTGTTATCTCTTTTGTCGAAAATCAGCCGTTTTTGCTCGAACATTAAATGCCTCCAAATGGTATTTAATTAACTTCCCGAGCCCCTGGAAGCATGAAAATCACTTTAAACATGCTAATTTTAGCTCTAACACTGATGATCCACCTACAAATGTGAACTGACGTTCAAAAATAAAACATTTGAAAACGGACCATTTTCCACATTTCTGAAGCATGACGTAATGGGGGGGTGTTATCTCTTTTGTCGAAAATCAGCCGTTTTTGCTCGAACATTAAATGCCTCCAAATGGTATTTAATTAACTTCCCGGGGTGAAGAAACCCTTTTTGAGAACTCAGAGTGAGTAAATTGGCCATTTTCATGCACTTTTAACCATTCCATAAATCTTGTGTTTTGGGCCCCTGGAAGCATGAAAATCACTTTAAACATGCTAATTTTAGCTCTAACACTGATGATCCACCTACAAATGTGAACTGACGTTCAAAAATAAAACATTTGAAAACGGACCATTTTCCACATTCTGAAGCATGACGTAATGGGGGGGTGTTATCTCTTTTGTCGAAAATCAGCCGTTTTTGCTCGAACATTAAATGCCTCCAAATGGTATTTAATTAACTTCCCGAGCCCCTGGAAGCATGAAAATCACTTTAAACATGCTAATTTTAGCTCTAACACTGATGATCCACCTACAAATGTGAACTGACGTTCAAAAATAAAACATTTGAAAACGGACCATTTTCCACATTTCTGAAGCATGACGTAATGGGGGGGTGTTATCTCTTTTGTCGAAAATCAGCCGTTTTTGCTCGAACATTAAATGCCTCCAAATTGTATTTAATTAACTTCCCGGGGTGAAGAAACCCTTTTTGAGAACTCAGAGTGAGTAAATTGGCCATTTTCATGCACTTTTAACCATTCCATAAATCTTGTGTTTGGGCCCCTGGAAGCATGAAAATCACTTTAAACATGCTAATTTTAGCTCTAACACTGATGATCCACCTACAAATGTGAACTGACGTTCAAAAATAAAACATTTGAAAACGGACCATTTTCCACATTTCTGAAGCATGACGTAATGGGGGGGGTGTTATCTCTTTTGTCGAAAATCAGCCGTTTTTGCTCGAACATTAAATGCCTCCAAATGGTATTTAATTAACTTCCCGAGCCCCTGGAAGCATGAAAATCACTTTAAACATGCTAATTTTAGCTCTAACACTGATGATCCACCTACAAATGTGAACTGACGTTCAAAAATAAAACATTTGAAAGCGGACCATTTTCCACATTTCTGAAGCATGACGTAATGGGGGGGTGTTATCTCTTTTGTCGAAAATCAGCCGTTTTTGCTCGAACATTAAATGCCTCCAAATGGTATTTAATTAACTTCCCGGGGTGAAGAAACCCTTTTTGAGAACTCAGAGTGAGTAAATTGGCCATTTTCATGCACTTTTAACCATTCCATAAATCTTGTGTTTTGGGCCCCTGGAAGCATGAAAATCACTTTAAACATGCTAATTTTAGCTCTAACACTGATGATCCACCTACAAATGTGAACTGACGTTCAAAAATAAAACATTTGAAAACGGACCATTTTCCACATTTCTGAAGCATGACGTAATGGGGGGGTGTTATCTCTTTTGTCGAAAATCAGCCGTTTTTGCTCGAACATTAAATGCCTCCAAATGGTATTTAATTAACTTCCCGAGCCCCTGGAAGCATGAAAATCACTTTAAACATGCTAATTTTAGCTCTAACACTGATGATCCACCTACAAATGTGAACTGACGTTCAAAAATAAAACATTTGAAAACGGACCATTTTCCACATTTCTGAAGCATGACGTAATGGGGGGGTGTTATCTCTTTTGTCGAAAATCAGCCGTTTTTGCTCGAACATTAAATGCCTCCAAATGGTATTTAATTAACTTCCCGGGGTGAAGAAACCCTTTTTGAGAACTCAGAGTGAGTAAATTGGCCATTTTCATGCACTTTTAACCATTCCATAAATCTTGTGTTTTGGGCCCCTGGAAGCATGAAAATCACTTTAAACATGCTAATTTTAGCTCTAACACTGATGATCCACCTACAAATGTGAACTGACGTTCAAAAATAAAACATTTGAAAACGGACCATTTTCCACATTTCTGAAGCATGACGTAATGGGGGGGTGTTATCTCTTTTGTCGAAAATCAGCCGTTTTTGCTCGAACATTAAATGCCTCCAAATGGTATTTAATTAACTTCCCGGGGTGAAGAAACCCTTTTTGAGAACTCAGAGTGAGTAAATTGGCCATTTTCATGCACTTTTAACCATTCCATAAATCTTGTGTTTTGGGCCCCTGGAAGCATGAAAATCACTTTAAACATGCTAATTTTAGCTCTAACACTGATGATCCACCTACAAATGTGAACTGACGTTCAAAAATAAAACATTTGAAAACGGACCATTTTCCACATTTCTGAAGCATGACGTAATGGGGGGGTGTTATCTCTTTTGTCGAAAATCAGCCGTTTTTGCTCGAACATTAAATGCCTCCAAATGGTATTTAATTAACTTCCCGAGCCCCTGGAAGCATGAAAATCACTTTAAACATGCTAATTTTAGCTCTAACACTGATGATCCACCTACAAATGTGAACTGACGTTCAAAAATAAAACATTTGAAAACGGACCATTTTCCACATTTCTGAAGCATGACGTAATGGGGGGGTGTTATCTCTTTTGTCGAAAATCAGCCGTTTTTGCTCGAACATTAAATGCCTCCAAATGGTATTTAATTAACTTCCCGGGGTGAAGAAACCCTTTTTGAGAACTCAGAGTGAGTAAATTGGCCATTTTCATGCACTTTTAACCATTCCATAAATCTTGTGTTTTGGGCCCCTGGAAGCATGAAAATCACTTTAAACATGCTAATTTTAGCTCTAACACTGATGATCCACCTACAAATGTGAACTGACGTTCAAAAATAAAACATTTGAAAACGGACCATTTTCCACATTTCTGAAGCATGACGTAATGGGGGGGTGTTATCTCTTTTGTCGAAAATCAGCCGTTTTTGCTCGAACATTAAATGCCTCCAAATGGTATTTAATTAACTTCCCGAGCCCCTGGAAGCATGAAAATCACTTTAAACATGCTAATTTTAGCTCTAACACTGATGATCCACCTACAAATGTGAACTGACGTTCAAAAATAAAACATTTGAAAACGGACCATTTTCCACATTTCTGAAGCATGACGTAATGGGGGGGTGTTATCTCTTTTGTCGAAAATCAGCCGTTTTTGCTCGAACATTAAATGCCTCCAAATGGTATTTAATTAACTTCCCGGGGTGAAGAAACCCTTTTTGAGAACTCAGAGTGAGTAAATTGGCCATTTTCATGCACTTTTAACCATTCCATAAATCTTGTGTTTTGGGCCCCTGGAAGCATGAAAATCACTTTAAACATGCTAATTTTAGCTCTAACACTGATGATCCACCTACAAATGTGAACTGACGTTCAAAAATAAAACATTTGAAAACGGACCATTTTCCACATTTCTGAAGCATGACGTAATGGGGGGGTGTTATCTCTTTTGTCGAAAATCAGCCGTTTTTGCTCGAACATTAAATGCCTCCAAATGGTATTTAATTAACTTCCCGAGCCCCTGGAAGCATGAAAATCACTTTAAACATGCTAATTTTAGCTCTAACACTGATGATCCACCTACAAATGTGAACTGACGTTCAAAAATAAAACATTTGAAAACGGACCATTTTCCACATTTCTGAAGCATGACGTAATGGGGGGGTGTTATCTCTTTTGTCGAAAATCAGCCGTTTTTGCTCGAACATTAAATGCCTCCAAATGGTATTTAATTAACTTCCCGGGGTGAAGAAACCCTTTTTGAGAACTCAGAGTGAGTAAATTGGCCATTTTCATGCACTTTTAACCATTCCATAAATCTTGTGTTTTGGGCCCCTGGAAGCATGAAAATCACTTTAAACATGCTAATTTTAGCTCTAACACTGATGATCCACCTACAAATGTGAACTGACGTTCAAAAATAAAACATTTGAAAACGGACCATTTTCCACATTTCTGAAGCATGACGTAATGGGGGGGTGTTATCTCTTTTGTCGAAAATCAGCCGTTTTTGCTCGAACATTAAATGCCTCCAAATGGTATTTAATTAACTTCCCGAGCCCCTGGAAGCATGAAAATCACTTTAAACATGCTAATTTTAGCTCTAACACTGATGATCCACCTACAAATGTGAACTGACGTTCAAAAATAAAACATTTGAAAACGGACCATTTTCCACATTTCTGAAGCATGACGTAATGGGGGGGTGTTATCTCTTTTGTCGAAAATCAGCCGTTTTTGCTCGAACATTAAATGCCTCCAAATTGTATTTAATTAACTTCCCGGGGTGAAGAAACCCTTTTTGAGAACTCAGAGTGAGTAAATTGGCCATTTTCATGCACTTTTAACCATTCCATAAATCTTGTGTTTTGGGCCCCTGGAAGCATGAAAATCACTTTAAACATGCTAATTTTAGCTCTAACACTGATGATCCACCTACAAATGTGAACTGACGTTCAAAAATAAAACATTTGAAAACGGACCATTTTCCACATTTCTGAAGCATGACGTAATGGGGGGGGTGTTATCTCTTTTGTCGAAAATCAGCCGTTTTTGCTCGAACATTAAATGCCTCCAAATGGTATTTAATTAACTTCCCGAGCCCCTGGAAGCATGAAAATCACTTTAAACATGCTAATTTTAGCTCTAACACTGATGATCCACCTACAAATGTGAACTGACGTTCAAAAATAAAACATTTGAAAGCGGACCATTTTCCACATTTCTGAAGCATGACGTAATGGGGGGGTGTTATCTCTTTTGTCGAAAATCAGCCGTTTTTGCTCGAACATTAAATGCCTCCAAATGGTATTTAATTAACTTCCCGGGGTGAAGAAACCCTTTTTGAGAACTCAGAGTGAGTAAATTGGCCATTTTCATGCACTTTTAACCATTCCATAAATCTTGTGTTTTGGGCCCCTGGAAGCATGAAAATCACTTTAAACATGCTAATTTTAGCTCTAACACTGATGATCCACCTACAAATGTGAACTGACGTTCAAAAATAAAACATTTGAAAACGGACCATTTTCCACATTTCTGAAGCATGACGTAATGGGGGGGTGTTATCTCTTTTGTCGAAAATCAGCCGTTTTTGCTCGAACATTAAATGCCTCCAAATGGTATTTAATTAACTTCCCGAGCCCCTGGAAGCATGAAAATCACTTTAAACATGCTAATTTTAGCTCTAACACTGATGATCCACCTACAAATGTGAACTGACGTTCAAAAATAAAACATTTGAAAACGGACCATTTTCCACATTTATGAAGCATGACGTAATGGGGGGGTGTTATCTCTTTTGTCGAAAATCAGCCGTTTTTGCTCGAACATTAAATGCCTCCAAATGGTATTTAATTAACTTCCCGAGCCCCTGGAAGCATGAAAATCACTTTAAACATGCTAATTTTAGCTCTAACACTGATGATCCACCTACAAATGTGAACTGACGTTCAAAAATAAAACATTTGAAAACGGACCATTTTCCACATTTCTGAAGCATGACGTAATGGGGGGGTGTTATCTCTTTTGTCGAAAATCAGCCGTTTTTGCTCGAACATTAAATGCCTCCAAATGGTATTTAATTAACTTCCCGAGCCCCTGGAAGCATGAAAATCACTTTAAACATGCTAATTTTAGCTCTAACACTGATGATCCACCTACAAATGTGAACTGACGTTCAAATATAAAACATTTGAAAACGGACCATTTTCCACATTTCTGAAGCATGACGTAATGGGGGGGTGTTATCTCTTTTGTCGAAAATCAGCCGTTTTTGCTCGAACATTAAATGCCTCCAAATGGTATTTAATTAACTTCCCGAGCCCCTGGAAGCATGAAAATCACTTTAAACATGCTAATTTTAGCTCTAACACTGATGATCCACCTACAAATGTGAACTGACGTTCAAAAATAAAACATTTGAAAACGGACCATTTTCCACATTTCTGAAGCATGACGTAATGGGGGGGTGTTATCTCTTTTGTCGAAAATCAGCCGTTTTTGCTCGAACATTAAATGCCTCCAAATGGTATTTAATTAACTTCCCGGGGTGAAGAAACCCTTTTTGAGAACTCAGAGTGAGTAAATTGGCCATTTTCATGCACTTTTAACCATTCCATAAATCTTGTGTTTTGGGCCCCTGGAAGCATGAAAATCACTTTAAACATGCTAATTTTAGCTCTAACACTGATGATCCACCTACAAATGTGAACTGACGTTCAAAAATAAAACATTTGAAAACGGACCATTTTCCACATTTCTGAAGCATGACGTAATGGGGGGGTGTTATCTCTTTTGTCGAAAATCAGCCGTTTTTGCTCGAACATTAAATGCCTCCAAATGGTATTTAATTAACTTCCCGAGCCCCTGGAAGCATGAAAATCACTTTAAACATGCTAATTTTAGCTCTAACACTGATGATCCACCTACAAATGTGAACTGACGTTCAAAAATAAAACATTTGAAAACGGACCATTTTCCACATTTCTGAAGCATGACGTAATGGGGGGGGTGTTATCTCTTTTGTCGAAAATCAGCCGTTTTTGCTCGAACATTAAATGCCTCCAAATTGTATTTAATTAACTTCCCGGGGTGAAGAAACCCTTTTTGAGAACTCAGAGTGAGTAAATTGGCCATTTTCATGCACTTTTAACCATTCCATAAATCTTGTGTTTTGGGCCCCTGGAAGCATGAAAATCACTTTAAACATGCTAATTTTAGCTCTAACACTGATGATCCACCTACAAATGTGAACTGACGTTCAAAAATAAAACATTTGAAAACGGACCATTTTCCACATTTCTGAAGCATGACGTAATGGGGGGGGTGTTATCTCTTTTGTCGAAAATCAGCCGTTTTTGCTCGAACATTAAATGCCTTCAAATGGTATTTAATTAACTTCCCGAGCCCCTGGAAGCATGAAAATCACTTTAAACATGCTAATTTTAGCTCTAACACTGATGATCCACCTACAAATGTGAACTGACGTTCAAAAATAAAACATTTGAAAGCGGACCATTTTCCACATTTCTGAAGCATGACGTAATGGGGGGGTGTTATCTCTTTTGTCGAAAATCAGCCGTTTTTGCTCGAACATTAAATGCCTCCAAATGGTATTTAATTAACTTCCCGGGGTGAAGAAACCCTTTTTGAGAACTCAGAGTGAGTAAATTGGCCATTTTCATGCACTTTTAACCATTCCATAAATCTTGTGTTTTGGGCCCCTGGAAGCATGAAAATCACTTTAAACATGCTAATTTTAGCTCTAACACTGATGATCCACCTACAAATGTGAACTGACGTTCAAAAATAAAACATTTGAAAACGGACCATTTTCCACATTTCTGAAGCATGACGTAATGGGGGGGTGTTATCTCTTTTGTCGAAAATCAGCCGTTTTTGCTCGAACATTAAATGCCTCCAAATGGTATTTAATTAACTTCCCGAGCCCCTGGAAGCATGAAAATCACTTTAAACATGCTAATTTTAGCTCTAACACTGATGATCCACCTACAAATGTGAACTGACGTTCAAAAATAAAACATTTGAAAACGGACCATTTTCCACATTTCTGAAGCATGACGTAATGGGGGGGTGTTATCTCTTTTGTCGAAAATCAGCCGTTTTTGCTCGAACATTAAATGCCTCCAAATGGTATTTAATTAACTTCCCGGGGTGAAGAAACCCTTTTTGAGAACTCAGAGTGAGTAAATTGGCCATTTTCATGCACTTTTAACCATTCCATAAATCTTGTGTTTTGGGCCCCTGGAAGCATGAAAATCACTTTAAACATGCTAATTTTAGCTCTAACACTGATGATCCACCTACAAATGTGAACTGACGTTCAAAAATAAAACATTTGAAAACTGACCATTTTCCACATTTCTGAAGCATGACGTAATGGGGGGGTGTTATCTCTTTTGTCGAAAATCAGCCGTTTTTGCTCGAACATTAAATGCCTCCAAATGGTATTTAATTAACTTCCCGAGCCCCTGGAAGCATGAAAATCACTTTAAACATGCTAATTTTAGCTCTAACACTGATGATCCACCTACAAATGTGAACTGACGTTCAAAAATAAAACATTTGAAAACGGACCATTTTCCACATTTCTGAAGCATGACGTAATGGGGGGGTGTTATCTCTTTTGTCGAAAATCAGCCGTTTTTGCTCGAACATTAAATGCCTCCAAATGGTATTTAATTAACTTCCCGGGGTGAAGAAACCCTTTTTGAGAACTCAGAGTGAGTAAATTGGCCATTTTCATGCACTTTTAACCATTCCATAAATCTTGTGTTTTGGGCCCCTGGAAGCATGAAAATCACTTTAAACATGCTAATTTTAGCTCTAACACTGATGATCCACCTACAAATGTGAACTGACGTTCAAAAATAAAACATTTGAAAACGGACCATTTTCCACATTTCTGAAGCATGACGTAATGGGGGGGTGTTATCTCTTTTGTCGAAAATCAGCCGTTTTTGCTCGAACATTAAATGCCTCCAAATGGTATTTAATTAACTTCCCGAGCCCCTGGAAGCATGAAAATCACTTTAAACATGCTAATTTTAGCTCTAACACTGATGATCCACCTACAAATGTGAACTGACGTTCAAAAATAAAACATTTGAAAACGGACCATTTTCCACATTTCTGAAGCATGACGTAATGGGGGGGTGTTATCTCTTTTGTCGAAAATCAGCCGTTTTTGCTCGAACATTAAATGCCTCCAAATGGTATTTAATTAACTTCCCGGGGTGAAGAAACCCTTTTTGAGAACTCAGAGTGAGTAAATTGGCCATTTTCATGCACTTTTAACCATTCCATAAATCTTGTGTTTTGGGCCCCTGGAAGCATGAAAATCACTTTAAACATGCTAATTTTAGCTCTAACACTGATGATCCACCTACAAATGTGAACTGACGTTCAAAAATAAAACATTTGAAAACGGACCATTTTCCACATTTCTGAAGCATGACGTAATGGGGGGGTGTTATCTCTTTTGTCGAAAATCAGCCGTTTTTGCTCGAACATTAAATGCCTCCAAATGGTATTTAATTAACTTCCCGAGCCCCTGGAAGCATGAAAATCACTTTAAACATGCTAATTTTAGCTCTAACACTGATGATCCACCTACAAATGTGAACTGACGTTCAAAAATAAAACATTTGAAAACGGACCATTTTCCACATTTCTGAAGCATGATGTAATGGGGGGGTGTTATCTCTTTTGTCGAAAATCAGCCGTTTTTGCTCGAACATTAAATGCCTCCAAATGGTATTTAATTAACTTCCCGGGGTGAAGAAACCCTTTTTGAGAACTCAGAGTGAGTAAATTGGCCATTTTCATGCACTTTTAACCATTCCATAAATCTTGTGTTTTGGGCCCCTGGAAGCATGAAAATCACTTTAAACATGCTAATTTTAGCTCTAACACTGATGATCCACCTACAAATGTGAACTGACGTTCAAAAATAAAACATTTGAAAACGGACCATTTTCCACATTTCTGAAGCATGACGTAATGGGGGGGTGTTATCTCTTTTGTCGAAAATCAGCCGTTTTTGCTCGAACATTAAATGCCTCCAAATGGTATTTAATTAACTTCCCGAGCCCCTGGAAGCATGAAAATCACTTTAAACATGCTAATTTTAGCTCTAACACTGATGATCCACCTACAAATGTGAACTGACGTTCAAAAATAAAACATTTGAAAACGGACCATTTTCCACATTTCTGAAGCATGACGTAATGGGGGGGTGTTATCTCTTTTGTCGAAAATCAGCCGTTTTTGCTCGAACATTAAATGCCTCCAAATTGTATTTAATTAACTTCCCGGGGTGAAGAAACCCTTTTTGAGAACTCAGAGTGAGTAAATTGGCCATTTTCATGCACTTTTAACCATTCCATAAATCTTGTGTTTTGGGCCCCTGGAAGCATGAAAATCACTTTAAACATGCTAATTTTAGCTCTAACACTGATGATCCACCTACAAATGTGAACTGACGTTCAAAAATAAAACATTTGAAAACGGACCATTTTCCACATTTCTGAAGCATGACGTAATGGGGGGGGTGTTATCTCTTTTGTCGAAAATCAGCCGTTTTTGCTCGAACATTAAATGCCTCCAAATGGTATTTAATTAACTTCCCGAGCCCCTGGAAGCATGAAAATCACTTTAAACATGCTAATTTTAGCTCTAACACTGATGATCCACCTACAAATGTGAACTGACGTTCAAAAATAAAACATTTGAAAGCGGACCATTTTCCACATTTCTGAAGCATGACGTAATGGGGGGGTGTTATCTCTTTTGTCGAAAATCAGCCGTTTTTGCTCGAACATTAAATGCCTCCAAATGGTATTTAATTAACTTCCCGGGGTGAAGAAACCCTTTTTGAGAACTCAGAGTGAGTAAATTGGCCATTTTCATGCACTTTTAACCATTCCATAAATCTTGTGTTTTGGGCCCCTGGAAGCATGAAAATCACTTTAAACATGCTAATTTTAGCTCTAACACTGATGATCCACCTACAAATGTGAACTGACGTTCAAAAATAAAACATTTGAAAACGGACCATTTTCCACATTTCTGAAGCATGACGTAATGGGGGGGTGTTATCTCTTTTGTCGAAAATCAGCCGTTTTTGCTCGAACATTAAATGCCTCCAAATGGTATTTAATTAACTTCCCGAGCCCCTGGAAGCATGAAAATCACTTTAAACATGCTAATTTTAGCTCTAACACTGATGATCCCCCTACAAATGTGAACTGACGTTCAAAAATAAAACATTTGAAAACGGACCATTTTCCACATTTCTGAAGCATGACGTAATGGGGGGGTGTTATCTCTTTTGTCGAAAATCAGCCGTTTTTGCTCGAACATTAAATGCCTCCAAATGGTATTTAATTAACTTCCCGAGCCCCTGGAAGCATGAAAATCACTTTAAACATGCTAATTTTAGCTCTAACACTGATGATCCACCTACAAATGTGAACTGACGTTCAAAAATAAAACATTTGAAAACGGACCATTTTCCACATTTCTGAAGCATGACGTAATGGGGGGGTGTTATCTCTTTTGTCGAAAATCAGCCGTTTTTGCTCGAACATTAAATGCCTCCAAATGGTATTTAATTAACTTCCCGAGCCCCTGGAAGCATGAAAATCACTTTAAACATGCTAATTTTAGCTCTAACACTGATGATCCACCTACAAATGTGAACTGACGTTCAAATATAAAACATTTGAAAACGGACCATTTTCCACATTTCTGAAGCATGACGTAATGGGGGGGTGTTATCTCTTTTGTCGAAAATCAGCCGTTTTTGCTCGAACATTAAATGCCTCCAAATGGTATTTAATTAACTTCCCGAGCCCCTGGAAGCATGAAAATCACTTTAAACATGCTAATTTTAGCTCTAACACTGATGATCCACCTACAAATGTGAACTGACGTTCAAAAGTAAAACATTTAAAAACGGACCATTTTCCACATTTCTGAAGCATGACGTAATGGGGGGGTGTTATCTCTTTTGTCGAAAATCAGCCGTTTTTGCTCGAACATTAAATGCCTCCAAATGGTATTTAATTAACTTCCCGAGCCCCTGGAAGCATGAAAATCACTTTAAACATGCTAATTTTAGCTCTAACACTGATGATCCACCTACAAATGTGAACTGACGTTCAAAAATAAAACATTTGAAAACGGACCATTTTCCACATTTCTGAAGCATGACGTAATGGGGGGGTGTTATCTCTTTTGTCGAAAATCAGCCGTTTTTGCTCGAACATTAAATGCCTCCAAATGGTATTTAATTAACTTCCCGGGGTGAAGAAACCCTTTTTGAGAACTCAGAGTGAGTAAATTGGCCATTTTCATGCACTTTTAACCATTCCATAAATCTTGTGTTTTGGGCCCCTGGAAGCATGAAAATCACTTTAAACATGCTAATTTTAGCTCTAACACTGATGATCCACCTACAAATGTGAACTGACGTTCAAAAATAAAACATTTGAAAACGGACCATTTTCCACATTTCTGAAGCATGACGTAATGGGGGGGTGTTATCTCTTTTGTCGAAAATCAGCCGTTTTTGCTCGAACATTAAATGCCTCCAAATGGTATTTAATTAACTTCCCGAGCCCCTGGAAGCATGAAAATCACTTTAAACATGCTAATTTTAGCTCTAACACTGATGATCCACCTACAAATGTGAACTGACGTTCAAAAATAAAACATTTGAAAACGGACCATTTTCCACATTTCTGAAGCATGACGTAATGGGGGGGGTGTTATCTCTTTTGTCGAAAATCAGCCGTTTTTGCTCGAACATTAAATGCCTCCAAATTGTATTTAATTAACTTCCCGGGGTGAAGAAACCCTTTTTGAGAACTCAGAGTGAGTAAATTGGCCATTTTCATGCACTTTTAACCATTCCATAAATCTTGTGTTTTGGGCCCCTGGAAGCATGAAAATCACTTTAAACATGCTAATTTTAGCTCTAACACTGATGATCCACCTACAAATGTGAACTGACGTTCAAAAATAAAACATTTGAAAACGGACCATTTTCCACATTTCTGAAGCATGACGTAATGGGGGGGGTGTTATCTCTTTTGTCGAAAATCAGCCGTTTTTGCTCGAACATTAAATGCCTCCAAATGGTATTTAATTAACTTCCCGAGCCCCTGGAAGCATGAAAATCACTTTAAACATGCTAATTTTAGCTCTAACACTGATGATCCACCTACAAATGTGAACTGACGTTCAAAAATAAAACATTTGAAAGCGGACCATTTTCCACATTTCTGAAGCATGACGTAATGGGGGGGTGTTATCTCTTTTGTCGAAAATCAGCCGTTTTTGCTCGAACATTAAATGCCTCCAAATGGTATTTAATTAACTTCCCGGGGTGAAGAAACCCTTTTTGAGAACTCAGAGTGAGTAAATTGGCCATTTTCATGCACTTTTAACCATTCCATAAATCTTGTGTTTTGGGCCCCTGGAAGCATGAAAATCACTTTAAACATGCTAATTTTAGCTCTAACACTGATGATCCACCTACAAATGTGAACTGACGTTCAAAAATAAAACATTTGAAAACGGACCATTTTCCACATTTCTGAAGCATGACGTAATGGGGGGGTGTTATCTCTTTTGTCGAAAATCAGCCGTTTTTGCTCGAACATTAAATGCCTCCAAATGGTATTTAATTAACTTCCCGAGCCCCTGGAAGCATGAAAATCACTTTAAACATGCTAATTTTAGCTCTAACACTGATGATCCACCTACAAATGTGAACTGACGTTCAAAAATAAAACATTTGAAAACGGACCATTTTCCACATTTCTGAAGCATGACGTAATGGGGGGGTGTTATCTCTTTTGTCGAAAATCAGCCGTTTTTGCTCGAACATTAAATGCCTCCAAATGGTATTTAATTAACTTCCCGGGGTGAAGAAACCCTTTTTGAGAACTCAGAGTGAGTAAATTGGCCATTTTCATGCACTTTTAACCATTCCATAAATCTTGTGTTTTGGGCCCCTGGAAGCATGAAAATCACTTTAAACATGCTAATTTTAGCTCTAACACTGATGATCCACCTACAAATGTGAACTGACTATCAAAAATAAAACATTTGAAAACTGACCATTTTCCACATTTCTGAAGCATGACGTAATGGGGGGGTGTTATCTCTTTTGTCGAAAATCAGCCGTTTTTGCTCGAACATTAAATGCCTCCAAATGGTATTTAATTAACTTCCCGAGCCCCTGGAAGCATGAAAATCACTTTAAACATGCTAATTTTAGCTCTAACACTGATGATCCACCTACAAATGTGAACTGACGTTCAAAAATAAAACATTTGAAAACGGACCATTTTCCACATTTCTGAAGCATGACGTAATGGGGGGGTGTTATCTCTTTTGTCGAAAATCAGCCGTTTTTGCTCGAACATTAAATGCCTCCAAATGGTATTTAATTAACTTCCCGGGGTGAAGAAACCCTTTTTGAGAACTCAGAGTGAGTAAATTGGCCATTTTCATGCACTTTTAACCATTCCATAAATCTTGTGTTTTGGGCCCCTGGAAGCATGAAAATCACTTTAAACATGCTAATTTTAGCTCTAACACTGATGATCCACCTACAAATGTGAACTGACGTTCAAAAATAAAACATTTGAAAACGGACCATTTTCCACATTTCTGAAGCATGACGTAATGGGGGGGTGTTATCTCTTTTGTCGAAAATCAGCCGTTTTTGCTCGAACATTAAATGCCTCCAAATGGTATTTAATTAACTTCCCGAGCCCCTGGAAGCATGAAAATCACTTTAAACATGCTAATTTTAGCTCTAACACTGATGATCCACCTACAAATGTGAACTGACGTTCAAAAATAAAACATTTGAAAACGGACCATTTTCCACATTTCTGAAGCATGACGTAATGGGGGGGTGTTATCTCTTTTGTCGAAAATCAGCCGTTTTTGCTCGAACATTAAATGCCTCCAAATGGTATTTAATTAACTTCCCGGGGTGAAGAAACCCTTTTTGAGAACTCAGAGTGAGTAAATTGGCCATTTTCATGCACTTTTAACCATTCCATAAATCTTGTGTTTTGGGCCCCTGGAAGCATGAAAATCACTTTAAACATGCTAATTTTAGCTCTAACACTGATGATCCACCTACAAATGTGAACTGACGTTCAAAAATAAAACATTTGAAAACGGACCATTTTCCACATTTCTGAAGCATGACGTAATGGGGGGGTGTTATCTCTTTTGTCGAAAATCAGCCGTTTTTGCTCGAACATTAAATGCCTCCAAATGGTATTTAATTAACTTCCCGAGCCCCTGGAAGCATGAAAATCACTTTAAACATGCTAATTTTAGCTCTAACACTGATGATTCACCTACAAATGTGAACTGACGTTCAAAAATAAAACATTTGAAAACGGACCATTTTCCACATTTCTGAAGCATGATGTAATGGGGGGGTGTTATCTCTTTTGTCGAAAATCAGCCGTTTTTGCTCGAACATTAAATGCCTCCAAATGGTATTTAATTAACTTCCCGAGCCCCTGGAAGCATGAAAATCACTTTAAACATGCTAATTTTAGCTCTAACACTGATGATCCACCTACAAATGTGAACTGACGTTCAAAAATAAAACATTTGAAAACGGACCATTTTCCACATTTCTGAAGCATGACGTAATGGGGGGTGTTATCTCTTTTGTCGAAAATCAGCCGTTTTTGCTCGAACATTAAATGCCTCCAAATGGTATTTAATTAACTTCCCGGGGTGAAGAAACCCTTTTTGAGAACTCAGAGTGAGTAAATTGGCCATTTTCATGCACTTTTAACCATTCCATAAATCTTGTGTTTTGGGCCCCTGGAAGCATGAAAATCACTTTAAACATGCTAATGTTAGCTCTAACACTGATGATCCACCTACAAATGTGAACTGACGTTCAAAAATAAAACATTTGAAAACGGACAATTTTCCACATTTCTGAAGCATGACGTAATGGGGGGGTGTTATCTCTTTTGTCGAAAATCAGCCGTTTTTGCTCGAACATTAAATGCCTCCAAATGGTATTTAATTAACTTCCCGGGGTGAAGAAACCCTTTTTGAGAACTCAGAGTGAGTAAATTGGCCATTTTCATGCACTTTTAACCATTCCATAAATCTTGTGTTTTGGGCCCCTGGAAGCATGAAAATCACTTTAAACATGCTAATTTTAGCTCTAACACTGATGATCCACCTACAAATGTGAACTGACGTTCAAAAATAAAACATTTGAAAACGGACCATTTTCCACATTTCTGAAGCATGACGTAATGGGGGGGTGTTATCTCTTTTGTCGAAAATCAGCCGTTTTTGCTCGAACATTAAATGCCTCCAAATGGTATTTAATTAACTTCCCGAGCCCCTGGAAGCATGAAAATCACTTTAAACATGCTAATTTTAGCTCTAACACTGATGATCCACCTACAAATGTGAACTGACGTTCAAAAATAAAACATTTGAAAACGGACCATTTTCCACATTTCTGAAGCATGACGTAATGGGGGGGTGTTATCTCTTTTGTCGAAAATCAGCCGTTTTTGCTCGAACATTAAATGCCTCCAAATGGTATTTAATTAACTTCCCGGGGTGAAGAAACCCTTTTTGAGAACTCAGAGTGAGTAAATTGGCCATTTTCATGCACTTTTAACCATTCCATAAATCTTGTGTTTTGGGCCCCTGGAAGCATGAAAATCACTTTAAACATGCTAATTTTAGCTCTAACACTGATGATCCACCTACAAATGTGAACTGACGTTCAAAAATAAAACATTTGAAAACGGACCATTTTCCACATTTCTGAAGCATGACGTAATGGGGGGGTGTTATCTCTTTTGTCGAAAATCAGCCGTTTTTGCTCGAACATTAAATGCCTCCAAATGGTATTTAATTAACTTCCCGAGCCCCTGGAAGCATGAAAATCACTTTAAACATGCTAATTTTAGCTCTAACACTGATGATTCACCTACAAATGTGAACTGACGTTCAAAAATAAAACATTTGAAAACGGACCATTTTCCACATTTCTGAAGCATGATGTAATGGGGGGGTGTTATCTCTTTTGTCGAAAATCAGCCGTTTTTGCTCGAACATTAAATGCCTCCAAATGGTATTTAATTAACTTCCCGGGGTGAAGAAACCCTTTTTGAGAACTCAGAGTGAGTAAATTGGCCATTTTCATGCACTTTTAACCATTCCATAAATCTTGTGTTTTGGGCCCCTGGAAGCATGAAAATCACTTTAAACATGCTAATTTTAGCTCTAACACTGATGATCCACCTACAAATGTGAACTGACGTTCAAAAATAAAACATTTGAAAACGGACCATTTTCCACATTTCTGAAGCATGACGTAATGGGGGGGTATTATCTCTTTTGTCGAAAATCAGCCGTTTTTGCTCGAACATTAAATGCCTCCAAATGGTATTTAATTAACTTCCCGAGCCCCTGGAAGCATGAAAATCACTTTAAACATGCTAATTTTAGCTCTAACACTGATGATCCACCTACAAATGTGAACTGACGTTCAAAAATAAAACATTTGAAAACGGACCATTTTCCACATTTCTGAAGCATGACGTAATGGGGGGGGTGTTATCTCTTTTGTCGAAAATCAGCCGTTTTTGCTCGAACATTAAATGCCTCCAAATTGTATTTAATTAACTTCCCGGGGTGAAGAAACCCTTTTTGAGAACTCAGAGTGAGTAAATTGGCCATTTTCATGCACTTTTAACCATTCCATAAATCTTGTGTTTTGGGCCCCTGGAAGCATGAAAATCACTTTAAACATGCTAATTTTAGCTCTAACACTGATGATCCACCTACAAATGTGAACTGACGTTCAAAAATAAAACATTTGAAAACGGACCATTTTCCACATTTCTGAAGCATGACGTAATGGGGGGGGTGTTATCTCTTTTGTCGAAAATCAGCCGTTTTTGCTCGAACATTAAATGCCTCCAAATGGTATTTAATTAACTTCCCGAGCCCCTGGAAGCATGAAAATCACTTTAAACATGCTAATTTTAGCTCTAACACTGATGATCCACCTACAAATGTGAACTGACGTTCAAAAATAAAACATTTGAAAGCGGACCATTTTCCACATTTCTGAAGCATGACGTAATGGGGGGGTGTTATCTCTTTTGTCGAAAATCAGCCGTTTTTGCTCGAACATTAAATGCCTCCAAATGGTATTTAATTAACTTCCCGGGGTGAAGAAACCCTTTTTGAGAACTCAGAGTGAGTAAATTGGCCATTTTCATGCACTTTTAACCATTCCATAAATCTTGTGTTTTGGGCCCCTGGAAGCATGAAAATCACTTTAAACATGCTAATTTTAGCTCTAACACTGATGATCCACCTACAAATGTGAACTGACGTTCAAAAATAAAACATTTGAAAACGGACCATTTTCCACATTTCTGAAGCATGACGTAATGGGGGGGTGTTATCTCTTTTGTCGAAAATCAGCCGTTTTTGCTCGAACATTAAATGCCTCCAAATGGTATTTAATTAACTTCGCGAGCCCCTGGAAGCATGAAAATCACTTTAAACATGCTAATTTTAGCTCTAACACTGATGATCCCCCTACAAATGTGAACTGACGTTCAAAAATAAAACATTTGAAAACGGACCATTTTCCACATTTCTGAAGCATGACGTAATGGGGGGGTGTTATCTCTTTTGTCGAAAATCAGCCGTTTTTGCTCGAACATTAAATGCCTCCAAATGGTATTTAATTAACTTCCCGAGCCCCTGGAAGCATGAAAATCACTTTAAACATGCTAATTTTAGCTCTAACACTGATGATCCACCTACAAATGTGAACTGACGTTCAAAAATAAAACATTTGAAAACGGACCATTTTCCACATTTCTGAAGCATGACGTAATGGGGGGGTGTTATCTCTTTTGTCGAAAATCAGCCGTTTTTGCTCGAACATTAAATGCCTCCAAATGGTATTTAATTAACTTCCCGAGCCCCTGGAAGCATGAAAATCACTTTAAACATGCTAATTTTAGCTCTAACACTGATGATCCACCTACAAATGTGAACTGACGTTCAAATATAAAACATTTGAAAACGGACCATTTTCCACATTTCTGAAGCATGACGTAATGGGGGGGTGTTATCTCTTTTGTCGAAAATCAGCCGTTTTTGCTCGAACATTAAATGCCTCCAAATGGTATTTAATTAACTTCCCGAGCCCCTGGAAGCATGAAAATCACTTTAAACATGCTAATTTTAGCTCTAACACTGATGATCCACCTACAAATGTGAACTGACGTTCAAAAGTAAAACATTTGAAAACGGACCATTTTCCACATTTCTGAAGCATGACGTAATGGGGGGGTGTTATCTCTTTTGTCGAAAATCAGCCGTTTTTGCTCGAACATTAAATGCCTCCAAATGGTATTTAATTAACTTCCCGAGCCCCTGGAAGCATGAAAATCACTTTAAACATGCTAATTTTAGCTCTAACACTGATGATCCACCTACAAATGTGAACTGACGTTCAAAAATAAAACATTTGAAAACGGACCATTTTCCACATTTCTGAAGCATGACGTAATGGGGGGGTGTTATCTCTTTTGTCGAAAATCAGCCGTTTTTGCTCGAACATTAAATGCCTCCAAATGGTATTTAATTAACTTCCCGGGGTGAAGAAACCCTTTTTGAGAACTCAGAGTGAGTAAATTGGCCATTTTCATGCACTTTTAACCATTCCATAAATCTTGTGTTTTGGGCCCCTGGAAGCATGAAAATCACTTTAAACATGCTAATTTTAGCTCTAACACTGATGATCCACCTACAAATGTGAACTGACGTTCAAAAATAAAACATTTGAAAACGGACCATTTTCCACATTTCTGAAGCATGACGTAATGGGGGGGTGTTATCTCTTTTGTCAAAAATCAGCCGTTTTTGCTCGAACATTAAATGCCTCCAAATGGTATTTAATTAACTTCCCGAGCCCCTGGAAGCATGAAAATCACTTTAAACATGCTAATTTTAGCTCTAACACTGATGATCCACCTACAAATGTGAACTGACGTTCAAAAATAAAACATTTGAAAACGGACCATTTTCCACATTTCTGAAGCATGACGTAATGGGGGGGGTGTTATCTCTTTTGTCGAAAATCAGCCGTTTTTGCTCGAACATTAAATGCCTCCAAATTGTATTTAATTAACTTCCCGGGGTGAAGAAACCCTTTTTGAGAACTCAGAGTGAGTAAATTGGCCATTTTCATGCACTTTTAACCATTCCATAAATCTTGTGTTTTGGGCCCCTGGAAGCATGAAAATCACTTTAAACATGCTAATTTTAGCTCTAACACTGATGATCCACCTACAAATGTGAACTGACGTTCAAAAATAAAACATTTGAAAACGGACCATTTTCCACATTTCTGAAGCATGACGTAATGGGGGGGTGTTATCTCTTTTGTCGAAAATCAGCCGTTTTTGCTCGAACATTAAATGCCTCCAAATGGTATTTAATTAACTTCCCGAGCCCCTGGAAGCATGAAAATCACTTTAAACATGCTAATTTTAGCTCTAACACTGATGATCCACCTACAAATGTGAACTGACGTTCAAAAATAAAACATTTGAAAGCGGACCATTTTCCACATTTCTGAAGCATGACGTAATGGGGGGGTGTTATCTCTTTTGTCGAAAATCAGCCGTTTTTGCTCGAACATTAAATGCCTCCAAATGGTATTTAATTAACTTCCCGGGGTGAAGAAACCCTTTTTGAGAACTCAGAGTGAGTAAATTGGCCATTTTCATGCACTTTTAACCATTCCATAAATCTTGTGTTTTGGGCCCCTGGAAGCATGAAAATCACTTTAAACATGCTAATTTTAGCTCTAACACTGATGATCCACCTACAAATGTGAACTGACGTTCAAAAATAAAACATTTGAAAACGGACCATTTTCCACATTTCTGAAGCATGACGTAATGGGGGGGTGTTATCTCTTTTGTCGAAAATCAGCCGTTTTTGCTCGAACATTAAATGCCTCCAAATGGTATTTAATTAACTTCCCGAGCCCCTGGAAGCATGAAAATCACTTTAAACATGCTAATTTTAGCTCTAACACTGATGATCCACCTACAAATGTGAACTGACGTTCAAAAATAAAACATTTGAAAACGGACCATTTTCCACATTTCTGAAGCATGACGTAATGGGGGGGTGTTATCTCTTTTGTCGAAAATCAGCCGTTTTTGCTCGAACATTAAATGCCTCCAAATGGTATTTAATTAACTTCCCGGGGTGAAGAAACCCTTTTTGAGAACTCAGAGTGAGTAAATTGGCCATTTTCATGCACTTTTAACCATTCCATAAATCTTGTGTTTTGGGCCCCTGGAAGCATGAAAATCACTTTAAACATGCTAATTTTAGCTCTAACACTGATGATCCACCTACAAATGTGAACTGACGTTCAAAAATAAAACATTTGAAAACTGACCATTTTCCACATTTCTGAAGCATGACGTAATGGGGGGGTGTTATCTCTTTTGTCGAAAATCAGCCGTTTTTGCTCGAACATTAAATGCCTCCAAATGGTATTTAATTAACTTCCCGAGCCCCTGGAAGCATGAAAATCACTTTAAACATGCTAATTTTAGCTCTAACACTGATGATCCACCTACAAATGTGAACTGACGTTCAAAAATAAAACATTTGAAAACGGACCATTTTCCACATTTCTGAAGCATGACGTAATGGGGGGGTGTTATCTCTTTTGTCGAAAATCAGCCGTTTTTGCTCGAACATTAAATGCCTCCAAATGGTATTTAATTAACTTCCCGAGCCCCTGGAAGCATGAAAATCACTTTAAACATGCTAATTTTAGCTCTAACACTGATGATCCACCTACAAATGTGAACTGACGTTCAAAAATAAAACATTTGAAAACGGACCATTTTCCACATTTCTGAAGCATGACGTAATGGGGGGGTGTTATCTCTTTTGTCGAAAATCAGCCGTTTTTGCTCGAACATTAAATGCCTCCAAATGGTATTTAATTAACTTCCCGGGGTGAAGAAACCCTTTTTGAGAACTCAGAGTGAGTAAATTGGCCATTTTCATGCACTTTTAACCATTCCATAAATCTTGTGTTTTGGGCCCCTGGAAGCATGAAAATCACTTTAAACATGCTAATTTTAGCTCTAACACTGATGATCCACCTACAAATGTGAACTGACGTTCAAAAATAAAACATTTGAAAACGGACCATTTTCCACATTTCTGAAGCATGACGTAATGGGGGGGTGTTATCTCTTTTGTCGAAAATCAGCCGTTTTTGCTCGAACATTAAATGCCTCCAAATGGTATTTAATTAACTTCCCGAGCCCCTGGAAGCATGAAAATCACTTTAAACATGCTAATTTTAGCTCTAACACTGATGATCCACCTACAAATGTGAACTGACGTTCAAAAATAAAACATTTGAAAACGGACCATTTTCCACATTTCTGAAGCATGACGTAATGGGGGGGTGTTATCTCTTTTGTCGAAAATCAGCCGTTTTTGCTCGAACATTAAATGCCTCCAAATGGTATTTAATTAACTTCCCGGGGTGAAGAAACCCTTTTTGAGAACTCAGAGTGAGTAAATTGGCCATTTTCATGCACTTTTAACCATTCCATAAATCTTGTGTTTTGGGCCCCTGGAAGCATGAAAATCACTTTAAACATGCTAATTTTAGCTCTAACACTGATGATCCACCTACAAATGTGAACTGACATTCAAAAATAAAACATTTGAAAACGGACCATTTTCCACATTTCTGAAGCATGACGTAATGGGGGGGTGTTATCTCTTTTGTCGAAAATCAGCCGTTTTTGCTCGAACATTAAATGCCTCCAAATGGTATTTAATTAACTTCCCGAGCCCCTGGAAGCATGAAAATCACTTTAAACATGCTAATTTTAGCTCTAACACTGATGATCCACCTACAAATGTGAACTGACGTTCAAAAATAAAACATTTGAAAACGGACCATTTTCCACATTTCTGAAGCATGACGTAATGGGGGGGTGTTATCTCTTTTGTCGAAAATCAGCCGTTTTTGCTCGAACATTAAATGCCTCCAAATGGTATTTAATTAACTTCCCGGGGTGAAGAAACCCTTTTTGAGAACTCAGAGTGAGTAAATTGGCCATTTTCATGCACTTTTAACCATTCCATAAATCTTGTGTTTTGGGCCCCTGGAAGCATGAAAATCACTTTAAACATGCTAATTTTAGCTCTAACACTGATGATCCACCTACAAATGTGAACTGACGTTCAAAAATAAAACATTTGAAAACGGACCATTTTCCACATTTCTGAAGCATGACGTAATGGGGGGGTGTTATCTCTTTTGTCGAAAATCAGCCGTTTTTGCTCGAACATTAAATGCCTCCAAATGGTATTTAATTAACTTCCCGAGCCCCTGGAAGCATGAAAATCACTTTAAACATGCTAATTTTAGCTCTAACACTGATGATCCACCTACAAATGTGAACTGACGTTCAAAAATAAAACATTTGAAAACGGACCATTTTCCACATTTCTGAAGCATGACGTAATGGGGGGGTGTTATCTCTTGTCGAAAATCAGCCGTTTTTGCTCGAACATTAAATGCCTCCAAATTGTATTTAATTAACTTCCCGGGGTGAAGAAACCCTTTTTGAGAACTCAGAGTGAGTAAATTGGCCATTTTCATGCACTTTTAACCATTCCATAAATCTTGTGTTTTGGGCCCCTGGAAGCATGAAAATCACTTTAAACATGCTAATTTTAGCTCTAACACTGATGATCCACCTACAAATGTGAACTGACGTTCAAAAATAAAACATTTGAAAACGGACCATTTTCCACATTTCTGAAGCATGACGTAATGGGGGGGGTGTTATCTCTTTTGTCGAAAATCAGCCGTTTTTGCTCGAACATTAAATGCCTCCAAATGGTATTTAATTAACTTCCCGAGCCCCTGGAAGCATGAAAATCACTTTAAACATGCTAATTTTAGCTCTAACACTGATGATCCACCTACAAATGTGAACTGACGTTCAAAAATAAAACATTTGAAAGCGGACCATTTTCCACATTTCTGAAGCATGACGTAATGGGGGGGTGTTATCTCTTTTGTCGAAAATCAGCCGTTTTTGCTCGAACATTAAATGCCTCCAAATGGTATTTAATTAACTTCCCGGGGTGAAGAAACCCTTTTTGAGAACTCAGAGTGAGTAAATTGGCCATTTTCATGCACTTTTAACCATTCCATAAATCTTGTGTTTTGGGCCCCTGGAAGCATGAAAATCACTTTAAACATGCTAATTTTAGCTCTAACACTGATGATCCACCTACAAATGTGAACTGACGTTCAAAAATAAAACATTTGAAAACGGACCATTTTCCACATTTCTGAAGCATGACGTAATGGGGGGGTGTTATCTCTTTTGTCGAAAATCAGCCGTTTTTGCTCGAACATTAAATGCCTCCAAATGGTATTTAATTAACTTCCCGAGCCCCTGGAAGCATGAAAATCACTTTAAACATGCTAATTTTAGCTCTAACACTGATGATCCACCTACAAATGTGAACTGACGTTCAAAAATAAAACATTTGAAAACGGACCATTTTCCACATTTCTGAAGCATGACGTAATGGGGGGGTGTTATCTCTTTTGTCGAAAATCAGCCGTTTTTGCTCGAACATTAAATGCCTCCAAATGGTATTTAATTAACTTCCCGGGGTGAAGAAACCCTTTTTGAGAACTCAGAGTGAGTAAATTGGCCATTTTCATGCACTTTTAACCATTCCATAAATCTTGTGTTTTGGGCCCCTGGAAGCATGAAAATCACTTTAAACATGCTAATTTTAGCTCTAACACTGATGATCCACCTACAAATGTGAACTGACGTTCAAAAATAAAACATTTGAAAACGGACCATTTTCCACATTTCTGAAGCATGACGTAATGGGGGGGTGTTATCTCTTTTGTCGAAAATCAGCCGTTTTTGCTCGAACATTAAATGCCTCCAAATGGTATTTAATTAACTTCCC
Source organism: Lissotriton vulgaris (assembly GCF_964263255.1). Classification (NCBI taxonomy): domain Eukaryota; kingdom Metazoa; phylum Chordata; class Amphibia; order Caudata; family Salamandridae; genus Lissotriton; species Lissotriton vulgaris. The sequence goes on from NW_028253817.1 coordinate 26,732, forward strand.
GAGCCCCTGGAAGCATGAAAATCACTTTAAACATGCTAATTTTAGCTCTAACACTGATGATCCACCTACAAATGTGAACTGACGTTCAAAAATAAAACATTTGAAAACGGACCATTTTCCACATTTCTGAAGCATGACGTAATGGGGGGGGTGTTATCTCTTTTGTCGAAAATCAGCCGTTTTTGCTCGAACATTAAATGCCTCCAAATGGTATTTAATTAACTTCCCGGGGTGAAGAAACCCTTTTTGAGAACTCAGAGTGAGTAAATTGGCCATTTTCATGCACTTTTAACCATTCCATAAATCTTGTGTTTTGGGCCCCTGGAAGCATGAAAATCACTTTAAACATGCTAATTTTAGCTCTAACACTGATGATCCACCTACAAATGTGAACTGACGTTCAAAAATAAAACATTTGAAAACGGACCATTTTCCACATTTCTGAAGCATGACGTAATGGGGGGGTGTTATCTCTTTTGTCGAAAATCAGCCGTTTTTGCTCGAACATTAAATGCCTCCAAATGGTATTTAATTAACTTCCCGAGCCCCTGGAAGCATGAAAATCACTTTAAACATGCTAATTTTAGCTCTAACACTGATGATCCACCTACAAATGTGAACTGACGTTCAAAAATAAAACATTTGAAAACGGACCATTTTCCACATTTCTGAAGCATGACGTAATGGGGGGGTGTTATCTCTTTTGTCGAAAATCAGCCGTTTTTGCTCGAACATTAAATGCCTCCAAATTGTATTTAATTAACTTCCCGGGGTGAAGAAACCCTTTTTGAGAACTCAGAGTGAGTAAATTGGCCATTTTCATGCACTTTTAACCATTCCATAAATCTTGTGTTTTGGGCCCCTGGAAGCATGAAAATCACTTTAAACATGCTAATTTTAGCTCTAACACTGATGATCCACCTACAAATGTGAACTGACGTTCAAAAATAAAACATTTGAAAACGGACCATTTTCCACATTTCTGAAGCATGACGTAATGGGGGGGGTGTTATCTCTTTTGTCGAAAATCAGCCGTTTTTGCTCGAACATTAAATGCCTCCAAATGGTATTTAATTAACTTCCCGAGCCCCTGGAAGCATGAAAATCACTTTAAACATGCTAATTTTAGCTCTAACACTGATGATCCACCTACAAATGTGAACTGACGTTCAAAAATAAAACATTTGAAAGCGGACCATTTTCCACATTTCTGAAGCATGACGTAATGGGGGGGTGTTATCTCTTTTGTCGAAAATCAGCCGTTTTTGCTCGAACATTAAATGCCTCCAAATGGTATTTAATTAACTTCCCGGGGTGAAGAAACCCTTTTTGAGAACTCAGAGTGAGTAAATTGGCCATTTTCATGCACTTTTAACCATTCCATAAATCTTGTGTTTTGGGCCCCTGGAAGCATGAAAATCACTTTAAACATGCTAATTTTAGCTCTAACACTGATGATCCACCTACAAATGTGAACTGACGTTCAAAAATAAAACATTTGAAAACGGACCATTTTCCACATTTCTGAAGCATGACGTAATGGGGGGGTGTTATCTCTTTTGTCGAAAATCAGCCGTTTTTGCTCGAACATTAAATGCCTCCAAATGGTATTTAATTAACTTCCCGAGCCCCTGGAAGCATGAAAATCACTTTAAACATGCTAATTTTAGCTCTAACACTGATGATCCACCTACAAATGTGAACTGACGTTCAAAAATAAAACATTTGAAAACGGACCATTTTCCACATTTCTGAAGCATGACGTAATGGGGGGGTGTTATCTCTTTTGTCGAAAATCAGCCGTTTTTGCTCGAACATTAAATGCCTCCAAATGGTATTTAATTAACTTCCCGAGCCCCTGGAAGCATGAAAATCACTTTAAACATGCTAATTTTAGCTCTAACACTGATGATCCACCTACAAATGTGAACTGACGTTCAAAAATAAAACATTTGAAAACGGACCATTTTCTACATTTCTGAAGCATGACGTAATGGGGGGGTGTTATCTCTTTTGTCGAAAATCAGCCGTTTTTGCTCGAACATTAAATGCCTCCAAATGGTATTTAATTAACTTCCCGAGCCCCTGGAAGCATGAAAATCACTTTAAACATGCTAATTTTAGCTCTAACACTGATGATCCACCTACAAATGTGAACTGACGTTCAAATATAAAACATTTGAAAACGGACCATTTTCCACATTTCTGAAGCATGACGTAATGGGGGGGTGTTATCTCTTTTGTCGAAAATCAGCCGTTTTTGCTCGAACATTAAATGCCTCCAAATGGTATTTAATTAACTTCCCGAGCCCCTGGAAGCATGAAAATCACTTTAAACATGCTAATTTTAGCTCTAACACTGATGATCCACCTACAAATGTGAACTGACGTTCAAAAGTAAAACATTTGAAAACGGACCATTTTCCACATTTCTGAAGCATGACGTAATGGGGGGGTGTTATCTCTTTTGTCGAAAATCAGCCGTTTTTGCTCGAACATTAAATGCCTCCAAATGGTATTTAATTAACTTCCCGAGCCCCTGGAAGCATGAAAATCACTTTAAACATGCTAATTTTAGCTCTAACACTGATGATCCACCTACAAATGTGAACTGACGTTCAAAAATAAAACATTTGAAAACGGACCATTTTCCACATTTCTGAAGCATGACGTAATGGGGGGGTGTTATCTCTTTTGTCGAAAATCAGCCGTTTTTGCTCGAACATTAAATGCCTCCAAATGGTATTTAATTAAGTTCCCGGGGTGAAGAAACCCTTTTTGAGAACTCAGAGTGAGTAAATTGGCCATTTTCATGCACTTTTAACCATTCCATAAATCTTGTGTTTTGGGCCCCTGGAAGCATGAAAATCACTTTAAACATGCTAATTTTAGCTCTAACACTGATGATCCACCTACAAATGTGAACTGACGTTCAAAAATAAAACATTTGAAAACGGACCATTTTCCACATTTCTGAAGCATGACGTAATGGGGGGGTGTTATCTCTTTTGTCGAAAATCAGCCGTTTTTGCTCGAACATTAAATGCCTCCAAATGGTATTTAATTAACTTCCCGAGCCCCTGGAAGCATGAAAATCACTTTAAACATGCTAATTTTAGCTCTAACACTGATGATCCACCTACAAATGTGAACTGACGTTCAAAAATAAAACATTTGAAAACGGACCATTTTCCACATTTCTGAAGCATGACGTAATGGGGGGGGTGTTATCTCTTTTGTCGAAAATCAGCCGTTTTTGCTCGAACATTAAATGCCTCCAAATTGTATTTAATTAACTTCCCGGGGTGAAGAAACCCTTTTTGAGAACTCAGAGTGAGTAAATTGGCCATTTTCATGCACTTTTAACCATTCCATAAATCTTGTGTTTTGGGCCCCTGGAAGCATGAAAATCACTTTAAACATGCTAATTTTAGCTCTAACACTGATGATCCACCTACAAATGTCAACTGACGTTCAAAAATAAAACATTTGAAAACGGACCATTTTCCACATTTCTGAAGCATGACGTAATGGGGGGGGTGTTATCTCTTTTGTCGAAAATCAGCCGTTTTTGCTCGAACATTAAATGCCTCCAAATGGTATTTAATTAACTTCCCGAGCCCCTGGAAGCATGAAAATCACTTTAAACATGCTAATTTTAGCTCTAACACTGATGATCCACCTACAAATGTGAACTGACGTTCAAAAATAAAACATTTGAAAGCGGACCGTTTTCCACATTTCTGAAGCATGACGTAATGGGGGGGTGTTATCTCTTTTGTCGAAACTCAGCCGTTTTTGCTCGAACATTAAATGCCTCCAAATGGTATTTAATTAACTTCCCGGGGTGAAGAAACCCTTTTTGAGAACTCAGAGTGAGTAAATTGGCCATTTTCATGCACTTTTAACCATTCCATAAATCTTGTGTTTTGGGCCCCTGGAAGCATGAAAATCACTTTAAACATGCTAATTTTAGCTCTAACACTGATGATCCACCTACAAATGTGAACTGACGTTCAAAAATAAAACATTTGAAAACGGACCATTTTCCACATTTCTGAAGCATGACGTAATGGGGGGGTGTTATCTCTTTTGTCGAAAATCAGCCGTTTTTGCTCGAACATTAAATGCCTCCAAATGGTATTTAATTAACTTCCCGAGCCCCTGGAAGCATGAAAATCACTTTAAACATGCTAATTTTAGCTCTAACACTGATGATCCACCTACAAATGTGAACTGACGTTCAAAAATAAAACATTTGAAAACGGACCATTTTCCACATTTCTGAAGCATGACGTAATGGGGGGGTGTTATCTCTTTTGTCGAAAATCAGCCGTTTTTGCTCGAACATTAAATGCCTCCAAATGGTATTTAATTAACTTCCCGGGGTGAAGAAACCCTTTTTGAGAACTCAGAGTGAGTAAATTGGCCATTTTCATGCACTTTTAACCATTCCATAAATCTTGTGTTTTGGGCCCCTGGAAGCATGAAAATCACTTTAAACATGCTAATTTTAGCTCTAACACTGATGATCCACCTACAAATGTGAACTGACGTTCAAAAATAAAACATTTGAAAACTGACCATTTTCCACATTTCTGAAGCATGACGTAATGGGGGGGTGTTATCTCTTTTGTCGAAAATCAGCCGTTTTTGCTCGAACATTAAATGCCTCCAAATGGTATTTAATTAACTTCCCGAGCCCCTGGAAGCATGAAAATCACTTTAAACATGCTAATTTTAGCTCTAACACTGATGATCCACCTACAAATGTGAACTGACGTTCAAAAATAAAACATTTGAAAACGGACCATTTTCCACATTTCTGAAGCATGACGTAATGAGGGGGTGTTATCTCTTTTGTCGAAAATCAGCCGTTTTTGCTCGAACATTAAATGCCTCCAAATGGTATTTAATTAACTTCCCGGGGTGAAGAAACCCTTTTTGAGAACTCAGAGTGAGTAAATTGGCCATTTTCATGCACTTTTAACCATTCCATAAATCTTGTGTTTTGGGCCCCTGGAAGCATGAAAATCACTTTAAACATGCTAATTTTAGCTCTAACACTGATGATCCACCTACAAATGTGAACTGACGTTCAAAAATAAAACATTTGAAAACGGACCATTTTCCACATTTCTGAAGCATGACGTAATGGGGGGGTGTTATCTCTTTTGTCGAAAATCAGCCGTTTTTGCTCGAACATTAAATGCCTCCAAATGGTATTTAATTAACTTCCCGAGTCCCTGGAAGCATGAAAATCACTTTAAACATGCTAATTTTAGCTCTAACACTGATGATCCACCTACAAATGTGAACTGACGTTCAAAAATAAAACATTTGAAAACGGACCATTTTCCACATTTCTGAAGCATGACGTAAGGGGGTGTTATCTCTTTTGTCGAAAATCAGCCGTTTTTGCTCGAACAATAAATGCCTCCAAATGGTATTTATTTCACTTCCCGGGGTGAAGAAACCCTTTTTGAGAACTCAGAGTGAGTAAATTGGCCATTTTCATGCACTTTTAACCATTCCATTAATCTTGTGTTTTGGGCCCCTGGAAGCATGAAAATCACTTTAAACATGCTAATTTTAGCTCTAACACTGATGATCCACCTACAAATGTGAACTGACGTTCAAAAATAAAACATTTGAAAACGGACCATTTTCCACATTTCTGAAGCATGACGTAATGGGGGGGTGTTATCTCTTTTGTCGAAAATCAGCCGTTTTTGCTCGAACATTAAATGCCTCCAAATGGTATTTAATTAACTTCCCGAGCCCCTGGAAGCATGAAAATCACTTTAAACATGCTAATTTTAGCTCTAACACTGATGATCCACCTACAAATGTGAACTGACGTTCAAAAATAAAACATTTGAAAACGGACCATTTTCCACATTTCTGAAGCATGAAGTAATGGGGGGGTGTTATCTCTTTTGTCGAAAATCAGCCGTTTTTGCTCGAACATTAAATGCCTCCAAATGGTATTTAATTAACTTCCCGGGGTGAAGAAACCCTTTTTGAGAACTCAGAGTGAGTAAATTGGCCATTTTCATGCACTTTTAACCATTCCATAAATCTTGTGTTTTGGGCCCCTGGAAGCATGAAAATCACTTTAAACATGCTAATTTTAGCTCTAACACTGATGATCCACCTACAAATGTGAACTGACGTTCAAAAATAAAACATTTGAAAACGGACCATTTTCCACATTTCTGAAGCATGACGTAATGGGGGGGTGTTATCTCTTTTGTCGAAAATCAGCCGTTTTTGCTCGAACATTAAATGCCTCCAAATGGTATTTAATTAACTTCCCGAGCCCCTGGAAGCATGAAAATCACTTTAAACATGCTAATTTTAGCTCTAACACTGATGATCCACCTACAAATGTGAACTGATGTTCAAAAATAAAACATTTGAAAACAGACCATTTTCCACATTTCTGAAGCATGACGTAATGGGGGGGTGTTATCTCTTTTGTCGAAAATCAGCCGTTTTTGCTCGAACATTAAATGCCTCCAAATGGTATTTAATTAACTTCCCGGGGTGAAGAAACCCTTTTTGAGAACTCAGAGTGAGTAAATTGGCCATTTTCATGCACTTTTAACCATTCCATAAATCTTGTGTTTTGGGCCCCTGGAAGCATGAAAATCACTTTAAACATGCTAATTTTAGCTCTAACACTGATGATCCACCTACAAATGTGAACTGACGTTCAAAAATAAAACATTTGAAAACGGACCATTTTCCACATTTCTGAAGCATGACGTAATGGGGGGGGTGTTATCTCTTTTGTCGAAAATCAGCCGTTTTTGCTCGAACATTAAATGCCTCCAAATGGTATTTAATTAACTTCCCGAGCCCCTGGAAGCATGAAAATCACTTTAAACATGCTAATTTTAGCTCTAACACTGATGATCCACCTACAAATGTGAACTGACGTTCAAAAATAAAACATTTGAAAACGGACCATTTTCCACATTTCTGAAGCATGACGTAATGGGGGGGTGTTATCTCTTTTGTCGAAAATCTGCCGTTTTTGCTCGAACATTAAATGCCTCCAAATGGTATTTAATTAACTTCCCGGGGTGAAGAAACCCTTTTTGAGAACTCAGAGTGAGTAAATTGGCCATTTTCATGCACTTTTAACCATTCCATAAATCTTGTGTTTTGGGCCCCTGGAAGCATGAAAATCACTTTAAACATGCTAATTTTAGCTCTAACACTGATGATCCACCTACAAATGTGAACTGACGTTCAAAAATAAAACATTTGAAAACGGACCATTTTCCACATTTCTGAAGCATGACGTAATGGGGGGGTGTTATCTCTTTTGTCGAAAATCAGCCGTTTTTGCTCGAACATTAAATGCCTCCAAATGGTATTTAATTAACTTCCCGAGCCCCTGGAAGCATGAAAATCACTTTAAACATGCTAATTTTAGCTCTAACACTGATGATCCACCTACAAATGTGAACTGACGTTCAAAAATAAAACATTTGAAAACGGACCATTTTCCACATTTCTGAAGCATGATGTAATGGGGGGGTGTTATCTCTTTTGTCGAAAATCAGCCGTTTTTGCTCGAACATTAAATGCCTCCAAATGGTATTTAATTAACTTCCCGGGGTGAAGAAACCCTTTTTGAGAACTCAGAGTGAGTAAATTGGCCATTTTCATGCACTTTTAACCATTCCATAAATCTTGTGTTTTGGGCCCCTGGAAGCATGAAAATCACTCTAAACATGCTAATTTTAGCTCTAACACTGATGATCCACCTACAAATGTGAACTGACGTTCAAAAATAAAACATTTGAAAACTGACCATTTTCCACATTTCTGAAGCATGACGTAATGGGGGGGTGTTATCTCTTTTGTCGAAAATCAGCCGTTTTTGCTCGAACATTAAATGCCTCCAAATGGTATTTAATTAACTTCCAGAGCCCCTGGAAGCATGAAAATCACTTTAAACATGCTAATTTTAGCTCTAACACTGATGATCCACCTACAAATGTGAACTGACGTTCAAAAATAAAACATTTGAAAACGGACCATTTTCCACATTTCTGAAGCATGACGTAATGGGGGGGTGTTATCTCTTTTGTTGAAAATCAGCCGTTTTTGCTCGAACATTAAATGCCTCCAAATGGTATTTAATTAACTTCCCGGGGTGAAGAAACCCTTTTTGAGAACTCAGAGTGAGTAAATTGGCCATTTTCATGCACTTTTAACCATTCCATAAATCTTGTGTTTTGGGCCCCTGGAAGCATGAAAATCACTTTAAACATGCTAATTTTAGCTCTAACACTGATGATCCACCTACAAATGTGAACTGACGTTCAAAAATAAAACATTTGAAAACGGACCATTTTCCACATTTCTGAAGCATGACGTAATGGGGGGATGTTATCTCTTTTGTCGAAAATCAGCCGTTTTTGCTCGAACATTACATGCCTCCAAATGGTATTTAATTAACTTCCCGAGCCCCTGGAAGCATGAAAATCACTTTAAACATGCTAATTTTAGCTCTAACACTGATGATCCACCTACAAATGTGAACTGACGTTCAAAAATAAAACATTTGAAAACGGACCATTTTCCACATTTCTGAAGCATGACGTAATGGGGGGGTGTTATCTCTTTTGTCGAAAATCAGCCGTTTATGCTCGAACATTAAATGCCTCCAAATTGTATTTAATTAACTTCCCGGGGTGAAGAAACCCTTTTTGAGAACTCAGAGTGAGTAAATTGGCCATTTTCATGCACTTTTAACCATTCCATAAATCTTGTGTTTTGGGCCCCTGGAAGCATGAAAATCACTTTAAACATGCTAATTTTAGCTCTAACACTGATGATCCACCTACAAATGTGAACTGACGTTCAAAAATAAAACATTTGAAAACGGACCATTTTCCACATTTCTGAAGCATGACGTAATGGGGGGGTGTTATCTCTTTTGTCGAAAATCAGCCGTTTTTGCTCGAACATTAAATGCCTCCAAATGGTATTTAATTAACTTCCCGAGCCCCTGGAAGCATGAAAATCACTTTAAACATGCTAATTTTAGCTCTAACACTGATGATCCACCTACAAATGTGAACTGACGTTCAAAAATAAAACATTTGAAAACGGACCATTTTCCACATTTCTGAAGCATGACGTAATGGGGGGGTGTTATCTCTTTTGTCGAAAATCAGCCGTTTTTGCTCGAACATTAAATGCCTCCAAATGGTATTTAATTAACTTCCCGGGGTGAAGAAACCCTTTTTGAGAACTCAGAGTGAGTAAATTGGCCATTTTCATGCACTTTTAACCATTCCATAAATCTTGTGTTTTGGGCCCCTGGAAGCATGAAAATCACTTTAAACATGCTAATTTTAGCTCTAACACTGATGATCCACCTACAAATGTGAACTGACGTTCAAAAATAAAACATTTGAAAACGGACCATTTTCCACATTTCTGAAGCATGACGTAATGGGGGGGTGTTATCTCTTTTGTCGAAAATCAGCCGTTTTTGCTCGAACATTAAATGCCTCCAAATGGTATTTAATTAACTTCCCGAGCCCCTGGAAGCATGAAAATCACTTTAAACATGCTAATTTTAGCTCTAACACTGATGATCCACCTACAAATGTGAACTGACGTTCAAAAATAAAACATTTGAAAACGGACCATTTTCCACATTTCTGAAGCATGACGTAATGGGGGGGTGTTATCTCTTTTGTCGAAAATCAGCCGTTTTTGCTCGAACATTAAATGCCTCCAAATGGTATTTAATTAACTTCCCGGGGTGAAGAAACCCTTTTTGAGAACTCAGAGTGAGTAAATTGGCCATTTTCATGCACTTTTAACCATTCCATAAATCTTGTGTTTTGGGCCCCTGGAAGCATGAAAATCACTTTAAACATGCTAATTTTAGCTCTAACACTGATGATCCACCTACAAATGTGAACTGACGTTCAAAAATAAAACATTTGAAAACTGACCATTTTCCACATTTCTGAAGCATGACGTAATGGGGGGGTGTTATCTCTTTTGTCGAAAATCAGCCGTTTTTGCTCGAACATTAAATGCCTCCAAATGGTATTTAATTAACTTCCCGAGCCCCTGGAAGCATGAAAATCACTTTAAACATGCTAATTTTAGCTCTAACACTGATGATCCACCTACAAATGTGAACTGACGTTCAAAAATAAAACATTTGAAAACGGACCATTTTCCACATTTCTGAAGCATGACGTAATGGGGGGTGTTATCTCTTTTGTCGAAAATCAGCCGTTTTTGCTCGAACATTAAATGCCTCCAAATGGTATTTAATTAACTTCCCGGGGTGAAGAAACCCTTTTTGAGAACTCAGAGTGAGTAAATTGGCCATTTTCATGCACTTTTAACCATTCCATAAATCTTGTGTTTTGGGCCCCTGGAAGCATGAAAATCACTTTAAACATGCTAATGTTAGCTCTAACACTGATGATCCACCTACAAATGTGAACTGACGTTCAAAAATAAAACATTTGAAAACGGACAATTTTCCACATTTCTGAAGCATGACGTAATGGGGGGGTGTTATCTCTTTTGTCGAAAATCAGCCGTTTTTGCTCGAACATTAAATGCCTCCAAATGGTATTTAATTAACTTCCCGAGCCCCTGGAAGCATGAAAATCACTTTAAACATGCTAATTTTAGCTCTAACACTGATGATCCACCTACAAATGTGAACTGACGTTCAAAAGTAAAACATTTGAAAACGGACCATTTTCCACATTTCTGAAGCATGACGTAATGGGGGGGTGTTATCTCTTTTGTCGAAAATCAGCCGTTTTTGCTCGAACATTAAATGCCTCCAAATGGTATTTAATTAACTTCCCGGGGTGAAGAAACCCTTTTTGAGAACTCAGAGTGAGTAAATTGGCCATTTTCATGCACTTTTAACCATTCCATAAATCTTGTGTTTTGGGCCCCTGGAAGCATGAAAATCACTTTAAACATGCTAATTTTAGCTCTAACACTGATGATCCACCTACAAATGTGAACTGACGTTCAAAAATAAAACATTTGAAAACGGACCATTTTCCACATTTCTGAAGCATGACGTAATGGGGGGGTGTTATCTCTTTTGTCGAAAATCAGCCGTTTTTGCTCGAACATTAAATGCCTCCAAATGGTATTTAATTAACTTCCCGAGCCCCTGGAAGCATGAAAATCACTTTAAACATGCTAATTTTAGCTCTAACACTGATGATCCACCTACAAATGTGAACTGACGTTCAAAAATAAAACATTTGAAAACGGACCATTTTCCACATTTCTGAAGCATGACGTAATGGGGGGGTGTTATCTCTTTTGTCGAAAATCAGCCGTTTTTGCTCGAACATTAAATGCCTCCAAATGGTATTTAATTAACTTCCCGGGGTGAAGAAACCCTTTTTGAGAACTCAGAGTGAGTAAATTGGCCATTTTCATGCACTTTTAACCATTCCATAAATCTTGTGTTTTGGGCCCCTGGAAGCATGAAAATCACTTTAAACATGCTAATTTTAGCTCTAACACTGATGATCCACCTACAAATGTGAACTGACGTTCAAAAATAAAACATTTGAAAACTGACCATTTTCCACATTTCTGAAGCATGACGTAATGGGGGGGTGTTATCTCTTTTGTCGAAAATCAGCCGTTTTTGCTCGAACATTAAATGCCTCCAAATGGTATTTAATTAACTTCCCGAGCCCCTGGAAGCATGAAAATCACTTTAAACATGCTAATTTTAGCTCTAACACTGATGATCCACCTACAAATGTGAACTGACGTTCAAAAATAAAACATTTGAAAACGGACCATTTTCCACATTTCTGAAGCATGACGTAATGGGGGGGTGTTATCTCTTTTGTCGAAAATCAGCCGTTTTTGCTCGAACATTAAATGCCTCCAAATGGTATTTAATTAACTTCCCGGGGTGAAGAAACCCTTTTTGAGAACTCAGAGTGAGTAAATTGGCCATTTTCATGCACTTTTAACCATTCCATAAATCTTGTGTTTTGGGCCCCTGGAAGCATGAAAATCACTTTAAACATGCTAATTTTAGCTCTAACACTGATGATCCACCTACAAATGTGAACTGACGTTCAAAAATAAAACATTTGAAAACGGACCATTTTCCACATTTCTGAAGCATGACGTAATGGGGGGGTGTTATCTCTTTTGTCGAAAATCAGCCGTTTTTGCTCGAACATTAAATGCCTCCAAATGGTATTTAATTAACTTCCCGAGTCCCTGGAAGCATGAAAATCACTTTAAACATGCTAATTTTAGCTCTAACACTGATGATCCACCTACAAATGTGAACTGACGTTCAAAAATAAAACATTTGAAAACGGACCATTTTCCACATTTCTGAAGCATGACGTAATGGGGGGGTGTTATCTCTTTTGTCGAAAATCAGCCGTTTTTGCTCGAACAATAAATGCCTCCAAATGGTATTTATTTCACTTCCCGGGGTGAAGAAACCCTTTTTGAGAACTCAGAGTGAGTAAATTGGCCATTTTCATGCACTTTTAACCATTCCATTAATCTTGTGTTTTGGGCCCCTGGAAGCATGAAAATCACTTTAAACATGCTAATTTTAGCTCTAACACTGATGATCCACCTACAAATGTGAACTGACGTTCAAAAATAAAACATTTGAAAACGGACCATTTTCCACATTTCTGAAGCATGACGTAATGGGGGGGTGTTATCTCTTTTGTCGAAAATCAGCCGTTTTTGCTCGAACATTAAATGCCTCCAAATGGTATTTAATTAACTTCCCGAGCCCCTGGAAGCATGAAAATCACTTTAAACATGCTAATTTTAGCTCTAACACTGATGATCCACCTACAAATGTGAACTGACGTTCAAAAATAAAACATTTGAAAACGGACCATTTTCCACATTTCTGAAGCATGAAGTAATGGGGGGGTGTTATCTCTTTTGTCGAAAATCAGCCGTTTTTGCTCGAACATTAAATGCCTCCAAATGGTATTTAATTAACTTCCCGGGGTGAAGAAACCCTTTTTGAGAACTCAGAGTGAGTAAATTGGCCATTTTCATGCACTTTTAACCATTCCATAAATCTTGTGTTTTGGGCCCCTGGAAGCATGAAAATCACTTTAAACATGCTAATTTTAGCTCTAACACTGATGATCCACCTACAAATGTGAACTGACGTTCAAAAATAAAACATTTGAAAACGGACCATTTTCCACATTTCTGAAGCATGACGTAATGGGGGGGTGTTATCTCTTTTGTCGAAAATCAGCCGTTTTTGCTCGAACATTAAATGCCTCCAAATGGTATTTAATTAACTTCCCGAGCCCCTGGAAGCATGAAAATCACTTTAAACATGCTAATTTTAGCTCTAACACTGATGATCCACCTACAAATGTGAACTGATGTTCAAAAATAAAACATTTGAAAACAGACCATTTTCCACATTTCTGAAGCATGACGTAATGGGGGGGTGTTATCTCTTTTGTCGAAAATCAGCCGTTTTTGCTCGAACATTAAATGCCTCCAAATGGTATTTAATTAACTTCCCGGGGTGAAGAAACCCTTTTTGAGAACTCAGAGTGAGTAAATTGGCCATTTTCATGCACTTTTAACCATTCCATAAATCTTGTGTTTTGGGCCCCTGGAAGCATGAAAATCACTTTAAACATGCTAATTTTAGCTCTAACACTGATGATCCACCTACAAATGTGAACTGACGTTCAAAAATAAAACATTTGAAAACGGACCATTTTCCACATTTCTGAAGCATGACGTAATGGGGGGGGTGTTATCTCTTTTGTCGAAAATCAGCCGTTTTTGCTCGAACATTAAATGCCTCCAAATGGTATTTAATTAACTTCCCGAGCCCCTGGAAGCATGAAAATCACTTTAAACATGCTAATTTTAGCTCTAACACTGATGATCCACCTACAAATGTGAACTGACGTTCAAAAATAAAACATTTGAAAACGGACCATTTTCCACATTTCTGAAGCATGACGTAATGGGGGGTGTTATCTCTTTTGTCGAAAATCTGCCGTTTTTGCTCGAACATTAAATGCCTCCAAATGGTATTTAATTAACTTCCCGGGGTGAAGAAACCCTTTTTGAGAACTCAGAGTGAGTAAATTGGCCATTTTCATGCACTTTTAACCATTCCATAAATCTTGTGTTTTGGGCCCCTGGAAGCATGAAAATCACTTTAAACATGCTAATTTTAGCTCTAACACTGATGATCCACCTACAAATGTGAACTGACGTTCAAAAATAAAACATTTGAAAACGGACCATTTTCCACATTTCTGAAGCATGACGTAATGGGGGGGTGTTATCTCTTTTGTCGAAAATCAGCCGTTTTTGCTCGAACATTAAATGCCTCCAAATGGTATTTAATTAACTTCCCGAGCCCCTGGAAGCATGAAAATCACTTTAAACATGCTAATTTTAGCTCTAACACTGATGATCCACCTACAAATGTGAACGGACGTTCAAAAATAAAACATTTGAAAACGGACCATTTTCCACATTTCTGAAGCATGATGTAATGGGGGGGTGTTATCTCTTTTGTCGAAAATCAGCCGTTTTTGCTCGAACATTAAATGCCTCCAAATGGTATTTAATTAACTTCCCGGGGTGAAGAAACCCTTTTTGAGAACTCAGAGTGAGTAAATTGGCCATTTTCATGCACTTTTAACCATTCCATAAATCTTGTGTTTTGGGCCCCTGGAAGCATGAAAATCACTCTAAACATGCTAATTTTAGCTCTAACACTGATGATCCACCTACAAATGTGAACTGACGTTCAAAAATAAAACATTTGAAAACTGACCATTTTCCACATTTCTGAAGCATGACGTAATGGGGGGGTGTTATCTCTTTTGTCGAAAATCAGCCGTTTTTGCTCGAACATTAAATGCCTCCAAATGGTATTTAATTAACTTCCAGAGCCCCTGGAAGCATGAAAATCACTTTAAACATGCTAATTTTAGCTCTAACACTGATGATCCACCTACAAATGTGAACTGACGTTCAAAAATAAAACATTTGAAAACGGACCATTTTCCACATTTCTGAAGCATGACGTAATGGGGGGGTGTTATCTCTTTTGTTGAAAATCAGCCGTTTTTGCTCGAACATTAAATGCCTCCAAATGGTATTTAATTAACTTCCCGGGGTGAAGAAACCCTTTTTGAGAACTCAGAGTGAGTAAATTGGCCATTTTCATGCACTTTTAACCATTCCATAAATCTTGTGTTTTGGGCCCCTGGAAGCATGAAAATCACTTTAAACATGCTAATTTTAGCTCTAACACTGATGATCCACCTACAAATGTGAACTGACGTTCAAAAATAAAACATTTGAAAACGGACCATTTTCCACATTTCTGAAGCATGACGTAATGGGGGGATGTTATCTCTTTTGTCGAAAATCAGCCGTTTTTGCTCGAACATTACATGCCTCCAAATGGTATTTAATTAACTTCCCGAGCCCCTGGAAGCATGAAAATCACTTTAAACATGCTAATTTTAGCTCTAACACTGATGATCCACCTACAAATGTGAACTGACGTTCAAAAATAAAACATTTGAAAACGGACCATTTTCCACATTTCTGAAGCATGACGTAATGGGGGGGTGTTATCTCTTTTGTCGAAAATCAGCCGTTTATGCTCGAACATTAAATGCCTCCAAATTGTATTTAATTAACTTCCCGGGGTGAAGAAACCCTTTTTGAGAACTCAGAGTGAGTAAATTGGCCATTTTCATGCACTTTTAACCATTCCATAAATCTTGTGTTTTGGGCCCCTGGAAGCATGAAAATCACTTTAAACATGCTAATTTTAGCTCTAACACTGATGATCCACCTACAAATGTGAACTGACGTTCAAAAATAAAACATTTGAAAACGGACCATTTTCCACATTTCTGAAGCATGACGTAATGGGGGGGGTGTTATCTCTTTTGTCGAAAATCAGCCGTTTTTGCTCGAACATTAAATGCCTCCAAATGGTATTTAATTAACTTCCCGAGCCCCTGGAAGCATGAAAATCACTTTAAACATGCTAATTTTAGCTCTAACACTGATGATCCACCTACAAATGTGAACTGACGTTCAAAAATAAAACATTTGAAAACGGACCATTTTCCACATTTCTGAAGCATGACGTAATGGGGGGGTGTTATCTCTTTTGTCGAAAATCAGCCGTTTTTGCTCGAACATTAAATGCCTCCAAATGGTATTTAATTAACTTCCCGGGGTGAAGAAACCCTTTTTGAGAACTCAGAGTGAGTAAATTGGCCATTTTCATGCACTTTTAACCATTCCATAAATCTTGTGTTTTGGGCCCCTGGAAGCATGAAAATCACTTTAAACATGCTAATTTTAGCTCTAACACTGATGATCCACCTACAAATGTGAACTGACGTTCAAAAATAAAACATTTGAAAACGGACCATTTTCCACATTTCTGAAGCATGACGTAATGGGGGGGTGTTATCTCTTTTGTCGAAAATCAGCCGTTTTTGCTCGAACATTAAATGCCTCCAAATGGTATTTAATTAACTTCCCGAGCCCCTGGAAGCATGAAAATCACTTTAAACATGCTAATTTTAGCTCTAACACTGATGATCCACCTACAAATGTGAACTGACGTTCAAAAATAAAACATTTGAAAACGGACCATTTTCCACATTTCTGAAGCATGACGTAATGGGGGGTGTTATCTCTTTTGTCGAAAATCAGCCGTTTTTGCTCGAACATTAAATGCCTCCAAATGGTATTTAATTAACTTCCCGGGGTGAAGAAACCCTTTTTGAGAACTCAGAGTGAGTAAATTGGCCATTTTCATGCACTTTTAACCATTCCATAAATCTTGTGTTTTGGGCCCCTGGAAGCATGAAAATCACTTTAAACATGCTAATTTTAGCTCTAACACTGATGATCCACCTACAAATGTGAACTGACGTTCAAAAATAAAACATTTGAAAACTGACCATTTTCCACATTTCTGAAGCATGACGTAATGGGGGGGTGTTATCTCTTTTGTCGAAAATCAGCCGTTTTTGCTCGAACATTAAATGCCTCCAAATGGTATTTAATTAACTTCCCGAGCCCCTGGAAGCATGAAAATCACTTTAAACATGCTAATTTTAGCTCTAACACTGATGATCCACCTACAAATGTGAACTGACGTTCAAAAATAAAACATTTGAAAACGGACCATTTTCCACATTTCTGAAGCATGACGTAATGGGGGGTGTTATCTCTTTTGTCGAAAATCAGCCGTTTTTGCTCGAACATTAAATGCCTCCAAATGGTATTTAATTAACTTCCCGGGGTGAAGAAACCCTTTTTGAGAACTCAGAGTGAGTAAATTGGCCATTTTCATGCACTTTTAACCATTCCATAAATCTTGTGTTTTGGGCCCCTGGAAGCATTAAAATCACTTTAAACATGCTAATGTTAGCTCTAACACTGATGATCCACCTACAAATGTGAACTGACGTTCAAAAATAAAACATTTGAAAACGGACCATTTTCCACATTTCTGAAGCATGACGTAATGGGGGGGTGTTATCTCTTTTGTCGAAAATCAGCCGTTTTTGCTCGAACATTAAATGCCTCCAAATGGTATTTAATTAACTTCCCGAGCCCCTGGAAGCATGAAAATCACTTTAAACATGCTAATTTTAGCTCTAACACTGATGATCCACCTACAAATGTGAACTGACGTTCAAAAGTAAAACATTTGAAAACGGACCATTTTCCACATTTCTGAAGCATGACGTAATGGGGGGGTGTTATCTCTTTTGTCGAAAATCAGCCGTTTTTGCTCGAACAT
Organism: Lissotriton vulgaris; assembly: GCF_964263255.1. Taxonomy (NCBI): domain Eukaryota; kingdom Metazoa; phylum Chordata; class Amphibia; order Caudata; family Salamandridae; genus Lissotriton; species Lissotriton vulgaris. The sequence continues at coordinate 44,604 of NW_028253817.1, forward strand.
TAAATGCCTCCAAATGGTATTTAATTAACTTCCCGGGGTGAAGAAACCCTTTTTGAGAACTCAGAGTGAGTAAATTGGCCATTTTCATGCACTTTTAACCATTCCATAAATCTTGTGTTTTGGGCCCCTGGAAGCATGAAAATCACTTTAAACATGCTAATTTTAGCTCTAACACTGATGATCCACCTACAAATGTGAACTGAAGTTCAAAAATAAAACATTTGAAAACTGACCATTTTCCACATTTCTGAAGCATGACGTAATGTGGGGGGTGTTATCTCTTTTGTCGAAAATCAGCCGTTTTTGCTCGAACATTAAATGCCTCCAAATGGTATTTAATTAACTTCCCGAGCCCCTGGAAGCATGAAAATCACTTTAAACATGCTAATTTTAGCTCTAACACTGATGATCCACCTACAAATGTGAACTGACGTTCAAAAATAAAACATTTGAAAACGGACCATTTTCCACATTTCTGAAGCATGACGTAATGGGGGGGTGTTATCTCTTTTGTCGAAAATCAGCCGTTTTTGCTCGAACATTAAATGCCTCCAAATGGTATTTAATTAACTTCCCGGGGTGAAGAAACCCTTTTTGAGAACTCAGCGTGAGTAAATTGGCCATTTTCATGCACTTTTAACCATTCCATAAATCTTGTGTTTTGGGCCCCTGGAAGCATGAAAATCACTTTAAACATGCTAATTTTAGCTCTAACACTGATGATCCACCTACAAATGTGAACTGACGTTCAAAAATAAAACATTTGAAAACGGACCATTTTCCACATTTCTGAAGCATGACGTAATGGGGGGGTGTTATCTCTTTTGTCGAAAATCAGCCGTTTTTGCTCGAACATTAAATGCCTCCAAATGGTATTTAATTAACTTCCCGAGCCCCTGGAAGCATGAAAATCACTTTAAACATGCTAATTTTAGCTCTAACACTGATGATCCACCTACAAATGTGAACTGACGTTCAAAAATAAAACATTTGAAAACGGACCATTTTCCACATTTCTGAAGCATGACGTAATGGGGGGGTGTTATCTCTTTTGTCGAAAATCAGCCGTTTTTGCTCGAACATTAAATGCCTCCAAATTGTATTTAATTAACTTCCCGGGGTGAAGAAACCCTTTTTGAGAACTCAGAGTGAGTAAATTGGCCATTTTCATGCACTTTTAACCATTCCATAAATCTTGTGTTTTGGGCCCCTGGAAGCATGAAAATCACTTTAAACATGCTAATTTTAGCTCTAACACTGATGATCCACCTACAAATGTGAACTGACGTTCAAATATAAAACATTTGAAAACGGACCATTTTCCACATTTCTGAAGCATGACGTAATGGGGGGGTGTTATCTCTTTTGTCGAAAATCAGCCGTTTTTGCTCAAACATTAAATGCCTCCAAATGGTATTCATTTCACTTCCAGGGGTGAAGAAACCCTTTTTGAGAACTCAGAGTGAGTAAATTGGCCATTTTCATGCACTTTTAACCATTCAATTAATCTTGTGTTTTGGGCCCCTGGAAGCATGAAAATCACTTTAAACATGCTAATTTTAGCTCTAACACTGATGATCCACCTACAAATGTGAACTGACGTTCAAAAATAAAACATTTGAAAACGGACCATTTTCCACATTTCTGAAGCATGACGTAATGGGGGGGTGTTATCTCTTTTGTCGAAAATCAGCCGTTTTTGCTCGAACATTAAATGCCTCCAAATGGTATTTAATTAACTTCCCGGGGTGAAGAAACCCTTTTTGAGAACTCAGAGTGAGTAAATTGGCCATTTTCATGCACTTTTAACCATTCCATAAATCTTGTGTTTTGGGCCCCTGGAAGCATGAAAATCACTTTAAACATGCTAATTTTAGCTCTAACACTGATGATCCACCTACAAATGTGAACTGACGTTCAAAAATAAAACATTTGAAAACGGACCATTTTCCACATTTCTGAAGCATGACGTAATGGGGGGGTGTTATCTCTTTTGTCGAAAATCAGCCGTTTTTGCTCGAACATTAAATGCCTCCAAATGGTATTTAATTAACTTCCCGAGTCCCTGGAAGCATGAAAATCACTTTAAACATGCTAATTTTAGCTCTAACACTGATGATCCACCTACAAATGTGAACTGACGTTCAAAAATAAAACATTTGAAAACGGACCATTTTCCACATTTCTGAAGCATGACGTAATGGGGGGGTGTTATCTCTTTTGTCGAAAATCAGCCGTTTTTGCTCGAACATTAAATGCCTCCAAATGGTATTTATTTCACTTCCCGGGGTGAAGAAACCCTTTTTGAGAACTCAGAGTGAGTAAATTGGCCATTTTCATGCACTTTTAACCATTCCATTAATCTTGTGTTTTGGGCCCCTGGAAGCATGAAAATCACTTTAAACATGCTAATTTTAGCTCTAACACTGATGATCCACCTACAAATGTGAACTGACGTTCAAAAATAAAACGTTTGAAAACGGACCATTTTCCACATTTCTGAAGCATGACGTAATGGGGGGGTGTTATCTCTTTTGTCGAAAATCAGCCGTTTTTGCTCGAACATTAAATGCCTCCAAATGGTATTTAATTAACTTCCCGAGCCCCTGGAAGCATGAAAATCACTTTAAACATGCTAATTTTAGCTCTAACACTGATGATCCACCTACAAATGTGAACTGACGTTCAAAAATAAAACATTTGAAAACGGACCATTTTCCACATTTCTGAAGCATGACGTAATGGGGGGGTGTTATCTCTTTTGTCGAAAATCTGCCGTTTTTGCTCGAACATTAAATGCCTCCAAATGGTATTTAATTAACTTCCCGGGGTGAAGAAACCCTTTTTGAGAACTCAGAGTGAGTAAATTGGCCATTTTCATGCACTTTTAACCATTCCATAAATCTTGTGTTTTGGGCCCCTGGAAGCATGAAAATCACTTTAAACATGCTAATTTTAGCTCTAACACTGATGATCCACCTACAAATGTGAACTGACGTTCAAAAATAAAACATTTGAAAACGGACCATTTTCCACATTTCTGAAGCATGATGTAATGGGGGGGTGTTATCTCTTTTGTCGAAAATCAGCCGTTTTTGCTCGAACATTAAATGCCTCCAAATGGTATTTAATTAACTTCCCGGGGTGAAGAAACCCTTTTTGAGAACTCAGAGTGAGTAAATTGGCCATTTTCATGCACTTTTAACCATTCCATAAATCTTGTGTTTTGGGCCCCTGGAAGCATGAAAATCACTCTAAACATGCTAATTTTAGCTCTAACACTGATGATCCACCTACAAATGTGAACTGACGTTCAAAAATAAAACATTTGAAAACTGACCATTTTCCACATTTCTGAAGCATGACGTAATGGGGGGGTGTTATCTCTTTTGTCGAAAATCAGCCGTTTTTGCTCGAACATTAAATGCCTCCAAATGGTATTTAATTAACTTCCAGAGCCCCTGGAAGCATGAAAATCACTTTAAACATGCTAATTTTAGCTCTAACACTGATGATCCACCTACAAATGTGAACTGACGTTCAAAAATAAAACATTTGAAAACGGACCATTTTCCACATTTCTGAAGCATGACGTAATGGGGGGGTGTTATCTCTTTTGTTGAAAATCAGCCGTTTTTGCTCGAACATTAAATGCCTCCAAATGGTATTTAATTAACTTCCCGGGGTGAAGAAACCCTTTTTGAGAACTCAGAGTGAGTAAATTGGCCATTTTCATGCACTTTTAACCATTCCATAAATCTTGTGTTTTGGGCCCCTGGAAGCATGAAAATCACTTTAAACATGCTAATTTTAGCTCTAACACTGATGATCCACCTACAAATGTGAACTGACGTTCAAAAATAAAACATTTGAAAACGGACCATTTTCCACATTTCTGAAGCATGACGTAATGGGGGGATGTTATCTCTTTTGTCGAAAATCAGCCGTTTTTGCTCGAACATTACATGCCTCCAAATGGTATTTAATTAACTTCCCGAGCCCCTGGAAGCATGAAAATCACTTTAAACATGCTAATTTTAGCTCTAACACTGATGATCCACCTACAAATGTGAACTGACGTTCAAAAATAAAACATTTGAAAACGGACCATTTTCCACATTTCTGAAGCATGACGTAATGGGGGGGTGTTATCTCTTTTGTCGAAAATCAGCCGTTTATGCTCGAACATTAAATGCCTCCAAATTGTATTTAATTAACTTCCCGGGGTGAAGAAACCCTTTTTGAGAACTCAGAGTGAGTAAATTGGCCATTTTCATGCACTTTTAACCATTCCATAAATCTTGTGTTTTGGGCCCCTGGAAGCATGAAAATCACTTTAAACATGCTAATTTTAGCTCTAACACTGATGATCCACCTACAAATGTGAACTGACGTTCAAAAATAAAACATTTGAAAACGGACCATTTTCCACATTTCTGAAGCATGACGTAATGGGGGGGGTGTTATCTCTTTTGTCGAAAATCAGCCGTTTTTGCTCGAACATTAAATGCCTCCAAATGGTATTTAATTAACTTCCCGAGCCCCTGGAAGCATGAAAATCACTTTAAACATGCTAATTTTAGCTCTAACACTGATGATCCACCTACAAATGTGAACTGACGTTCAAAAATAAAACATTTGAAAACGGACCATTTTCCACATTTCTGAAGCATGACGTAATGGGGGGGTGTTATCTCTTTTGTCGAAAATCAGCCGTTTTTGCTCGAACATTAAATGCCTCCAAATGGTATTTAATTAACTTCCCGGGGTGAAGAAACCCTTTTTGAGAACTCAGAGTGAGTAAATTGGCCATTTTCATGCACTTTTAACCATTCCATAAATCTTGTGTTTTGGGCCCCTGGAAGCATGAAAATCACTTTAAACATGCTAATTTTAGCTCTAACACTGATGATCCACCTACAAATGTGAACTGACGTTCAAAAATAAAACATTTGAAAACGGACCATTTTCCACATTTCTGAAGCATGACGTAATGGGGGGGTGTTATCTCTTTTGTCGAAAATCAGCCGTTTTTGCTCGAACATTAAATGCCTCCAAATGGTATTTAATTAACTTCCCGAGCCCCTGGAAGCATGAAAATCACTTTAAACATGCTAATTTTAGCTCTAACACTGATGATCCACCTACAAATGTGAACTGACGTTCAAAAATAAAACATTTGAAAACGGACCATTTTCCACATTTCTGAAGCATGACGTAATGGGGGGTGTTATCTCTTTTGTCGAAAATCAGCCGTTTTTGCTCGAACATTAAATGCCTCCAAATGGTATTTAATTAACTTCCCGGGGTGAAGAAACCCTTTTTGAGAACTCAGAGTGAGTAAATTGGCCATTTTCATGCACTTTTAACCATTCCATAAATCTTGTGTTTTGGGCCCCTGGAAGCATGAAAATCACTTTAAACATGCTAATTTTAGCTCTAACACTGATGATCCACCTACAAATGTGAACTGACGTTCAAAAATAAAACATTTGAAAACTGACCATTTTCCACATTTCTGAAGCATGACGTAATGGGGGGGTGTTATCTCTTTTGTCGAAAATCAGCCGTTTTTGCTCGAACATTAAATGCCTCCAAATGGTATTTAATTAACTTCCCGAGCCCCTGGAAGCATGAAAATAACTTTAAACATGCTAATTTTAGCTCTAACACTGATGATCCACCTACAAATGTGAACTGACGTTCAAAAATAAAACATTTGAAAACGGACCATTTTCCACATTTCTGAAGCATGACGTAATGGGGGGTGTTATCTCTTTTGTCGAAAATCAGCCGTTTTTGCTCGAACATTAAATGCCTCCAAATGGTATTTAATTAACTTCCCGGGGTGAAGAAACCCTTTTTGAGAACTCAGAGTGAGTAAATTGGCCATTTTCATGCACTTTTAACCATTCCATAAATCTTGTGTTTTGGGCCCCTGGAAGCATGAAAATCACTTTAAACATGCTAATGTTAGCTCTAACACTGATGATCCACCTACAAATGTGAACTGACGTTCAAAAATAAAACATTTGAAAACGGACCATTTTCCACATTTCTGAAGCATGACGTAATGGGGGGGTGTTATCTCTTTTGTCGAAAATCAGCCGTTTTTGCTCGAACATTAAATGCCTCCAAATGGTATTTAATTAACTTCCCGAGCCCCTGGAAGCATGAAAATCACTTTAAACATGCTAATTTTAGCTCTAACACTGATGATCCACCTACAAATGTGAACTGACGTTCAAAAGTAAAACATTTGAAAACGGACCATTTTCCACATTTCTGAAGCATGACGTAATGGGGGGGTGTTATCTCTTTTGTCGAAAATCAGCCGTTTTTGCTTGAACATTAAATGCCTCCAAATGGTATTTAATTAACTTCCCGGGGTGAAGAAACCCTTTTTGAGAACTCAGAGTGAGTAAATTGGCCATTTTCATGCACTTTTAACCATTCCATAAATCTTGTGTTTTGGGCCCCTGGAAGCATGAAAATCACTTTAAACATGCTAATTTTAGCTCTAACACTGATGATCCACCTACAAATGTGAACTGAAGTTCAAAAATAAAACATTTGAAAACTGACCATTTTCCACATTTCTGAAGCATGACGTAATGTGGGGGGTGTTATCTCTTTTGTCGAAAATCAGCCGTTTTTGCTCGAACATTAAATGCCTCCAAATGGTATTTAATTAACTTCCCGAGCCCCTGGAAGCATGAAAATCACTTTAAACATGCTAATTTTAGCTCTAACACTGATGATCCACCTACAAATGTGAACTGACGTTCAAAAATAAAACATTTGAAAACGGACCATTTTCCACATTTCTGAAGCATGACGTAATGGGGGGGTGTTATCTCTTTTGTCGAAAATCAGCCGTTTTTGCTCGAACATTAAATGCCTCCAAATGGTATTTAATTAACTTCCCGGGGTGAAGAAACCCTTTTTGAGAACTCAGCGTGAGTAAATTGGCCATTTTCATGCACTTTTAACCATTCCATAAATCTTGTGTTTTGGGCCCCTGGAAGCATGAAAATCACTTTAAACATGCTAATTTTAGCTCTAACACTGATGATCCACCTACAAATGTGAACTGACGTTCAAAAATAAAACATTTGAAAACGGACCATTTTCCACATTTCTGAAGCATGACGTAATGGGGGGGTGTTATCTCTTTTGTCGAAAATCAGCCGTTTTTGCTCGAACATTAAATGCCTCCAAATGGTATTTAATTAACTTCCCGAGCCCCTGGAAGCATGAAAATCACTTTAAACATGCTAATTTTAGCTCTAACACTGATGATCCACCTACAAATGTGAACTGACGTTCAAAAATAAAACATTTGAAAACGGACCATTTTCCACATTTCTGAAGCATGACGTAATGGGGGGGTGTTATCTCTTTTGTCGAAAATCAGCCGTTTTTGCTCGAACATTAAATGCCTCCAAATTGTATTTAATTAACTTCCCGGGGTGAAGAAACCCTTTTTGAGAACTCAGAGTGAGTAAATTGGCCATTTTCATGCACTTTTAACCATTCCATAAATCTTGTGTTTTGGGCCCCTGGAAGCATGAAAATCACTTTAAACATGCTAATTTTAGCTCTAACACTGATGATCCACCTACAAATGTGAACTGACGTTCAAATATAAAACATTTGAAAACGGACCATTTTCCACATTTCTGAAGCATGACGTAATGGGGGGGTGTTATCTCTTTTGTCGAAAATCAGCCGTTTTTGCTCAAACATTAAATGCCTCCAAATGGTATTCATTTCACTTCCAGGGGTGAAGAAACCCTTTTTGAGAACTCAGAGTGAGTAAATTGGCCATTTTCATGCACTTTTAACCATTCAATTAATCTTGTGTTTTGGGCCCCTGGAAGCATGAAAATCACTTTAAACATGCTAATTTTAGCTCTAACACTGATGATCCACCTACAAATGTGAACTGACGTTCAAAAATAAAACATTTGAAAACGGACCATTTTCCACATTTCTGAAGCATGACGTAATGGGGGGGTGTTATCTCTTTTGTCGAAAATCAGCCGTTTTTGCTCGAACATTAAATGCCTCCAAATGGTATTTAATTAACTTCCCGGGGTGAAGAAACCCTTTTTGAGAACTCAGAGTGAGTAAATTGGCCATTTTCATGCACTTTTAACCATTCCATAAATCTTGTGTTTTGGGCCCCTGGAAGCATGAAAATCACTTTAAACATGCTAATTTTAGCTCTAACACTGATGATCCACCTACAAATGTGAACTGACGTTCAAAAATAAAACATTTGAAAACGGACCATTTTCCACATTTCTGAAGCATGACGTAATGGGGGGGTGTTATCTCTTTTGTCGAAAATCAGCCGTTTTTGCTCGAACATTAAATGCCTCCAAATGGTATTTAATTAACTTCCCGAGTCCCTGGAAGCATGAAAATCACTTTAAACATGCTAATTTTAGCTCTAACACTGATGATCCACCTACAAATGTGAACTGACGTTCAAAAATAAAACATTTGAAAACGGACCATTTTCCACATTTCTGAAGCATGACGTAATGGGGGGGTGTTATCTCTTTTGTCGAAAATCAGCCGTTTTTGCTCGAACATTAAATGCCTCCAAATGGTATTTATTTCACTTCCCGGGGTGAAGAAACCCTTTTTGAGAACTCAGAGTGAGTAAATTGGCCATTTTCATGCACTTTTAACCATTCCATTAATCTTGTGTTTTGGGCCCCTGGAAGCATGAAAATCACTTTAAACATGCTAATTTTAGCTCTAACACTGATGATCCACCTACAAATGTGAACTGACGTTCAAAAATAAAACGTTTGAAAACGGACCATTTTCCACATTTCTGAAGCATGACGTAATGGGGGGGTGTTATCTCTTTTGTCGAAAATCAGCCGTTTTTGCTCGAACATTAAATGCCTCCAAATGGTATTTAATTAACTTCCCGAGCCCCTGGAAGCATGAAAATCACTTTAAACATGCTAATTTTAGCTCTAACACTGATGATCCACCTACAAATGTGAACTGACGTTCAAAAATAAAACATTTGAAAACGGACCATTTTCCACATTTCTGAAGCATGACGTAATGGGGGGGTGTTATCTCTTTTGTCGAAAATCAGCCGTTTTTGCTCGAACATTAAATGCCTCCAAATGGTATTTAATTAACTTCCCGGGGTGAAGAAACCCTTTTTGAGAACTCAGAGTGAGTAAATTGGCCATTTTCATGCACTTTTAACCATTCCATAAATCTTGTGTTTTGGGCCCCTGGAAGCATGAAAATCACTTTAAACATGCTAATTTTAGCTCTAACACTGATGATCCACCTACAAATGTGAACTGACGTTCAAAAATAAAACATTTGAAAACGGACCATTTTCCACATTTCTGAAGCATGATGTAATGGGGGGGTGTTATCTCTTTTGTCGAAAATCAGCCGTTTTTGCTCGAACATTAAATGCCTCCAAATGGTATTTATTTCACTTCCCGAGCCCCTGGTAGCATGAAAATCACTTTAAACATGCTAATTTTAGCTCTAACACTGATGATCCACCTACAAATGTGAACTGACGTTCAAAAATAAAACATTTGAAAACGGACCATTTTCCACATTTCTGAAGCATGACGTAATGGGGGGGTGTTATCTCTTTTGTCGAAAATCAGCTGTCATTGCTTGAACATTAAATTCCTCCAAATGGTATTTAATTAACTTCCCGGGGTGAAGAAACCCTTTTTGAGAACTCAGAGTGAGTAAATTGGCCATTTTCATGCACTTTTAACCATTCCATAAATCCTGTGTTTAGGGCCCCTGGAAGCATGAAAATCACTTTAAACATGCTAATATTAGCTCTAACACTGATGATCCACCTACAAATGTGAAATGACGTTCAAAAATAAAACATTTGAAAACGGACCATTTTCCACATTTCTGAAGCATGACGTAATGGGGGGGTGTTATCTCTTTTGTCAAAAATCAGCTGTTTTTGCTCGAACATTAAATGCCTCCAAATGGTATTTAATTAACTTCCCGGGGTGAAGAAACCCTTTTTGAGAACTCAGAGTGAGTAAATTGGCCATTTTCATGCACTTTTAACCATTCCATAAATCTTGTGTTTAGGGCCCCTGGAAGCATGAAAATCACTTTAAACATGCTAATTTTAGCTCTAACACTGATGATCCACCTACAAATGTGAACTGACGTTCAAAAATAAAACATTTGAAAACGGACCATTTTCCACATTTCTGAAGCATGACGTAATGGGGGGGTGTTATCTCTTTTGTCGAAAATCAGCCGTTTTTGCTCGAACATTAAATGCCTCCAAATGGTATTTAATTAATTTCCCGAGCCCCTGGAAGCATGAAAATCACTTTAAACATGCCAATTTTAGCTCTAACACTGATGATCCACCTACAAATGTGAACTGACGTTCAAAAATAAAACATTTGAAAACGGACCATTTTCCACATTTCTGAAGCATGACGTAATGGGGGGTGTTATCTCTTTTGTCGAAAATCAGCCGTTTTTGCTCGAACATTAAATGCCTCCAAATGGTATTTAATTAACTTCCCGGGGTGAAGAAACCCTTTTTGAGAACTCAGAGTGAGTAAATTGGCCATTTTCATGCACTTTTAACCATTCCATAAATCTTGTGTTTTGGGCCCCTGGAAGCATGAAAATCACTTTAAACATGCTAATTTTAGCTCTAACACTGATGATCCACCTACAAATGTGAACTGACGTTCAAAAATAAAACATTTGAAAACGGACCATTTTCCACATTTCTGAAGCATGACGTAATGGGGGGGTGTTATCTCTTTTGTCGAAAATCAGCCGTTTTTGCTCGAACATTAAATGCCTCCAAATGGTATTTAATTAACTTCCCGAGCCCCTGGAAGCATGAAAATCACTTTAAACATGCTAATTTTAGCTCTAACACTGATGATCCACCTACAAATGTGAACTGACGTTCAAAAGTAAAACATTTGAAAACGGACCATTTTCCACATTTCTGAAGCATGACGTAATGGGGGGGTGTTATCTCTTTTGTCGAAAATCAGCCGTTTTTGCTCGAACATTAAATGCCTCCAAATGGTATTTAATTAACTTCCCGGGGTGAAGAAACCCTTTTTGAGAACTCAGAGTGAGTAAATTGGCCATTTTCATGCACTTTTAACCATTCCATAAATCTTGTGTTTTGGGCCCCTGGAAGCATGAAAATCACTTTAAACATGCTAATTTTAGCTCTAACACTGATGATCCACCTACAAATGTGAACTGACGTTCAAAAATAAAACATTTGAAAACTGACCATTTTCCACATTTCTGAAGCATGACGTAATGGGGGGGTGTTATCTCTTTTGTCGAAAATCAGCCGTTTTTGCTCGAACATTAAATGCCTCCAAATGGTATTTAATTAACTTCCCGAGCCCCTGGAAGCATGAAAATCACTTTAAACATGCTAATTTTAGCTCTAACACTGATGATCCACCTACAAATGTGAACTGACGTTCAAAAATAAAACATTTGAAAACGGACCATTTTCCACATTTCTGAAGCATGACGTAATGGGGGGGTGTTATCTCTTTTGTCGAAAATCAGCCGTTTTTGCTCGAACATTAAATGCCTCCAAATGGTATTTAATTAACTTCCCGGGGTGAAGAAACCCTTTTTGAGAACTCAGAGTGAGTAAATTGGCCATTTTCATGCACTTTTAACCATTCCATAAATCTTGTGTTTTGGGCCCCTGGAAGCATGAAAATCACTTTAAACATGCTAATTTTAGCTCTAACACTGATGATCCACCTACAAATGTGAACTGACGTTCAAAAATAAAACATTTGAAAACGGACCATTTTCCACATTTCTGAAGCATGACGTAATGGGGGGGTGTTATCTCTTTTGTCGAAAATCAGCCGTTTTTGCTCGAACATTAAATGCCTCCAAATGGTATTTAATTAACTTCCCGAGCCCCTGGAAGCATGAAAATCACTTTAAACATGCTAATTTTAGCTCTAACACTGATGATCCACCTACAAATGTGAACTGACGTTCAAAAATAAAACATTTGAAAACGGACCATTTTCCACATTTCTGAAGCATGACGTAATGGGGGGGTGTTATCTCTTTTGTCGAAAATCAGCCGTTTTTGCTCGAACATTAAATGCCTCCAAATTGTATTTAATTAACTTCCCGGGGTGAAGAAACCCTTTTTGAGAACTCAGAGTGAGTAAATTGGCCATTTTCATGCACTTTTAACCATTCCATAAATCTTGTGTTTTGGGCCCCTGGAAGCATGAAAATCACTTTAAACATGCTAATTTTAGCTCTAACACTGATGATCCACCTACAAATGTGAACTGACGTTCAAATATAAAACATTTGAAAACGGACCATTTTCCACATTTCTGAAGCATGACGTAATGGGGGGGTGTTATCTCTTTTGTCGAAAATCAGCCGTTTTTGCTCAAACATTAAATGCCTCCAAATGGTATTTATTTCACTTCCCGGGGTGAAGAAACCCTTTTTGAGAACTCAGAGTGAGTAAATTGGCCATTTTCATGCACTTTTAACCATTCAATTAATCTTGTGTTTTGGGCCCCTGGAAGCATGAAAATCACTTTAAACATGCTAATTTTAGCTCTAACACTGATGATCCACCTACAAATGTGAACTGACGTTCAAAAATAAAACATTTGAAAACGGACCATTTTCCACATTTCTGAAGCATGACGTAATGGGGGGGTGTTATCTCTTTTGTCGAAAATCAGCCGTTTTTGCTCGAACATTAAATGCCTCCAAATGGTATTTAATTAACTTCCCGAGCCCCTGGAAGCATGAAAATCACTTTAAACATGCTAATTTTAGCTCTAACACTGATGATCCACCTACAAATGTGAACTGACGTTCAAAAATAAAACATTTGAAAACGGACCATTTTCCACATTTCTGAAGCATGACGTAATGGGGGGGTGTTATCTCTTTTGTCGAAAATCAGCCGTTTTTGCTCGAACATTAAATGCCTCCAAATGGTATTTAATTAACTTCCCGGGGTGAAGAAACCCTTTTTGAGAACTCAGAGTGAGTAAATTGGCCATTTTCATGCACTTTTAACCATTCCATAAATCTTGTGTTTTGGGCCCCTGGAAGCATGAAAATCACTTTAAACATGCTAATTTTAGCTCTAACACTGATGATCCACCTACAAATGTGAACTGACGTTCAAAAATAAAACATTTGAAAACGGACCATTTTCCACATTTCTGAAGCATGACGTAATGGGGGGGTGTTATCTCTTTTGTCGAAAATCAGCCGTTTTTGCTCGAACATTAAATGCCTCCAAATGGTATTTAATTAACTTCCCGGGGTGAAGAAACCCTTTTTGAGAACTCAGAGTGAGTAAATTGGCCATTTTCATGCACTTTTAACCATTCCATAAATCTTGTGTTTTGGGCCCCTGGAAGCATGAAAATCACTTTAAACATGCTAATTTTAGCTCTAACACTGATGATCCACCTACAAATGTGAACTGACGTTCAAAAATAAAACATTTGAAAACGGACCATTTTCCACATTTCTGAAGCATGATGTAATGGGGGGGTGTTATCTCTTTTGTCGAAAATCAGCCGTTTTTGCTCGAACATTAAATGCCTCCAAATGGTATTTATTTCACTTCCCGAGCCCCTGGTAGCATGAAAATCACTTTAAACATGCTAATTTTAGCTCTAACACTGATGATCCACCTACAAATGTGAACTGACGTTCAAAAATAAAACATTTGAAAACGGACCATTTTCCACATTTCTGAAGCATGACGTAATGGGGGGGTGTTATCTCTTTTGTCGAAAATCAGCTGTCATTGCTTGAACATTAAATTCCTCCAAATGGTATTTAATTAACTTCCCGGGGTGAAGAAACCCTTTTTGAGAACTCAGAGTGAGTAAATTGGCCATTTTCATGCACTTTTAACCATTCCATAAATCCTGTGTTTAGGGCCCCTGGAAGCATGAAAATCACTTTAAACATGCTAATATTAGCTCTAACACTGATGATCCACCTACAAATGTGAAATGACGTTCAAAAATAAAACATTTGAAAACGGACCATTTTCCACATTTCTGAAGCATGACGTAATGGGGGGGTGTTATCTCTTTTGTCAAAAATCAGCTGTTTTTGCTCGAACATTAAATGCCTCCAAATGGTATTTAATTAACTTCCCGGGGTGAAGAAACCCTTTTTGAGAACTCAGAGTGAGTAAATTGGCCATTTTCATGCACTTTTAACCATTCCATAAATCTTGTGTTTAGGGCCCCTGGAAGCATGAAAATCACTTTAAACATGCTAATTTTAGCTCTAACACTGATGATCCACCTACAAATGTGAACTGACGTTCAAAAATAAAACATTTGAAAACGGACCATTTTCCACATTTCTGAAGCATGACGTAATGGGGGGGTGTTATCTCTTTTGTCGAAAATCAGCCGTTTTTGCTCGAACATTAAATGCCTCCAAATGGTATTTAATTAATTTCCCGAGCCCCTGGAAGCATGAAAATCACTTTAAACATGCCAATTTTAGCTCTAACACTGATGATCCACCTACAAATGTGAACTGACGTTCAAAAATAAAAAATTTGAAAACGGACCATTTTCCACATTTCTGAAGCATGATGTAATGGGGGGGGTGTTATCTCTTTTGTCGAAAATCAGCCGTTTTTGCTCGAACATTAAATGCCTCCAAATGGTATTTATTTCACTTCCCGAGCCCCTGGAAGCATGAAAATCACTTTAAACATGCTAATTTTAGCTCTAACACTGATGATCCACCTACAAATGTGAACTGACGTTCAAAAATAAAACATTTGAAAACGGACCATTTTCCACATTTCTGAAGCATGACGTAATGGGGGGGTGTTATCTCTTTTGTCGAAAATCAGCTGTCATTGCTTGAACATTAAATTCCTCCAAATGGTATTTAATTAACTTCCCGGGGTGAAGAAACCCTTTTTGAGAACTCAGAGTGAGTAAATTGGCCATTTTCATGCACTTTTAACCATTCCATAAATCTTGTGTTTAGGGCCCCTGGAAGCATGAAAATCACTTTAAACATGCTAATATTAGCTCTAACACTGATGATCCACCTACAAATGTGAAATGACGTTCAAAAATAAAACATTTGAAAACGGACCATTTTCCACATTTCTGAAGCATGACGTAATGGGTGGGTGTTATCTCTTTTATCGAAAATCAGCCGTTTTTGCTCGAACATTAAATGCCTCCAAATAGTATTTAATTAACTTCCCGGGGTTAAGAAACCCTTTTTGAGAACTCAGAGTGAGTAAATTGGCCATTTTCATGCACTTTTAACCATTCCATAAATCTTGTGTTTAGGGCCCCTGGAAGCATGAAAATCACTTTAAACATGCTAATTTTAGCTCTAACACTGATGATCCACCTACAAATGTGAACTGACGTTCAAAAATAAAACATTTGAAAACGGACCATTTTCCACATTTCTGAAGCATGACGTAATGGGGGGGTGTTATCTCTTTTGTCGAAAATCAGCCGTTTTTGCTCGAACATTAAATGCCTCCAAATGGTATTTAATTAATTTCCCGAGCCCCTGGAAGCATGAAAATCACTTTAAACATGCTAATTTTAGCTCTAACACTGATGATCCACCTACAAATGTGAACTGACGTTCAAAAATAAAACATTTGAAAACGGACCATTTTCCACATTTCTGAAGCATGACGTAATGGGGGGGTGTTATCTCTTTTGTCGAAAATCTGCCGTTTTTGCTCGAACATTAAATGCCTCCAAATGGTATTTATTTCACTTCCTGAGCCCCTGGAAGCATGAAAATCTCTTTAAACATGCTAATTTTAGCTCTAACACTGATGATCCACCTACAAATGTGAACTGACGTTCAAAAATAAAACATTTGAAAACGGACCATTTTCCACATTTCTGAAGCATGACGTAATGGGGGGGTGTTATCTCTTTTGTCGAAAATCAGCCGTATTTGCTCGAACATTAAATGCCTCCAAATGGTATTTAATTAACTTCCCGAGCCCCTGGAAGCATGAAAATCACTTTAAACATGCTAATTTTAGCTCTAACACTGATGATCCACCTACAAATGTGAACTGACGTTCAAAAATAAAACATTTGAAAACGGACCATTTTCCACATTTCTGAAGCATGACGTAATGGGGGGGTGTTATCTCTTTTGTCGAAAATCAGCCGTTTTTGCTCGAACATTAAATGCCTCCAAATGGTATTTAATTAACTTCCCGGGGTGAAGAAACCCTTTTTGAGAACTCAGAGTGAGTAAATTGGCCATTTTCATGCACTTTTAACCATTCCATAAATCTTGTGTTTAGGGCCCCTGGAAGCATGAAAATCACTTTAAACATGCTAATTTTAGCTTTAACACTGATGATCCACCTACAAATGTGAACTGACGTTCAAAAATAAAACATTTGAAAACGGACCATTTTCCACATTTCTGAAGCATGACGTAATGGGGGGTTGTTATCTCTTTTGTCGAAAATCAGCCGTTTTTGCTCGAACATTAAATGCCTCCAAATGGTATTTAATTAACTTCCCGAGCCCCTGGAAACATGAAAATCACTTTAAACATGCTAATTTTAGCTCTAACACTGATGATCCACCTACAAATGTGAACTGACGTTCAAAAATAAAACATTTGAAAACGGACCATTTTCCACATTTCTGAAGCATGACGTAATGGGGGGGTGTTATCTCTTTTGTCGAAAATCAGCCGTTTTTGCTCGAACATTAAATGCCTCCAAATGGTATTTAATTAACTTCCCGGGGTGAAGAAACCCTTTTTGAGAACTCAGAGTGAGTAAATTGGCCATTTTCATGCACTTTTAACCATTCCATAAAGCTTGTGTTTAGGGCCCCTGGAAGCATGAAAATCACTTTAAACATGCTAATTTTAGCTCTAACACTGATGATCCACCTACAAATGTGAACTGACGTTCAAAAATAAAACATTTGAAAATGGACCATTTTCCACATTTCTGAAGCATGACGTAATGGGGGGGTGTTATCTCTTTTATCGAAAATCAGCCGTTTTTGCTCGAACATTAAATGCCTCCAAATGGTATTTAATTAACTTCCCGGGGTGAAGAAACCCTTTTTGAGAACTCAGAGTGAGTAAATTGGCCATTTTCATGCACTTTTAACCATTCCATAAATCTTGTGTTTAGGGCCCCTGGAAGCATGAAAATCACTTTAAACATGCTAATTTTAGCTTTAACACTGATGATCCACCTACAAATGTGAACTGACGTTCAAAAATAAAACATTTGAAAACGGACCATTTTCCACATTTCTGAAGCATGACGTAATGGGGGGTTGTTATCTCTTTTGTCGAAAATCAGCCGTTTTTGCTCGAACATTAAATGCCTCCAAATGGTATTTAATTAACTTCCCGAGCCCCTGGAAACATGAAAATCACTTTAAACATGCTAATTTTAGCTCTAACACTGATGATCCACCTACAAATGTGAACTGACGTTCAAAAATAAAACATTTGAAAACGGACCATTTTCCACATTTCTGAAGCATGACGTAATGGGGGGGTGTTATCTCTTTTGTCGAAAATCAGCCGTTTTTGCTCGAACATTAAATGCCTCCAAATGGTATTTAATTAACTTCCCGGGGTGAAGAAACCCTTTTTGAGAACTCAGAGTGAGTAAATTGGCCATTTTCATGCACTTTTAACCAATCCATAAAGCTTGTGTTTAGGGCCCCTGGAAGCATGAAAATCACTTTAAACATGCTAATTTTAGCTCTAACACTGATGATCCACCTACAAATGTGAACTGACGTTCAAAAATAAAACATTTGAAAATGGACCATTTTCCACATTTCTGAAGCATGACGTAATGGGGGGGTGTTATCTCTTTTATCGAAAATCAGCCGTTTTTGCTCGAACATTAAATGCCTCCAAATGGTATTTAATTAACTTCCCGGGGTGAAGAAACCCTTTTTGAGAACTCAGAGTGAGTAAATTGGCCATTTTCATGCACTTTTAACCATTCCATAAATCTTGTGTTTAGGGCCCCTGGAAGCATGAAAATCACTTTAAACATGCTAATTTTAGCTCTAACACTGATGATCCACCTACAAATGTGAACTGACGTTCAAAAATAAAACATTTGAAAACGGACCATTTTCCACATTTCTGAAGCATGACGTAATGGGGGGGGTGTTATCTCTTTTGTCGAAAATCAGCCGTTTTTGCTCGAACATTAAATGCCTCCAAATGGTATTTAATTAACTTCCCGGGGTGAAGAAACCCTTTTTGAGAACTCAGAGTGAGTAAATTGGCCATTTTTATGCACTTTTAACCATTCCATAAATCTTGTGTTTAGGGCCCCTGGAAGCATGAAAATCACTTTAAACATGCTAATTTTAGCTCTAACACTGATGATCCACCTACAAATGTGAACTGACATTCAAAAATAAAACATTTGAAAACGGACCATTTTCCACATTTCTGAAGCATGACGTAATGGGGGGGGTGTTATCTCTTTTGTCGAAAATCAGCCGTTTTTGCTCGAACATTAAATGCCTCCAAACGGTATTTAATTAACTTCCCGGGGTGAAGAAACCCTTTTTGAGAACTCAGAGTGAGTAAATTGGCCATTTTCATGCACTTTTAACCATTCCATAAAGCTTGTGTTTAGGGCCCCTGGAAGCATGAAAATCACTTTAAACATGCTAATTTTAGCTCTAACACTGATGATCCACCTACAAATGTGAACTGACGTTCAAAAATAAAACATTTGAAAATGGACCATTTTCCACATTTCTGAAGCATGACGTAATGGGGGGGTGTTATCTCTTTTGTCGAAAATCAGCCGTTTTTGCTCGAACATTAAATGCCTCCAAATGGTATTTAATTAATTTCCCGAGCCCCTGGAAGCATGAAAATCACTTTAAACATGCCAATTTTAGCTCTAACACTGATGATCCACCTACAAATGTGAACTGACGTTCAAAAATAAAAAATTTGAAAATGGACCATTTTCCACATTTCTGAAGCATGATGTAATGGGGGGGTGTTATCTCTTTTGTCGAAAATCAGCCGTTTTTGCTCGAACATTAAATGCCTCCAAATGGTATTTATTTCACTTCCCGAGCCCCTGGAAGCATGAAAATCACTTTAAACATGCTAATTTTAGCTCTAACACTGATGATCCACCTACAAATGTGAACTGACGTTCAAAAATAAAACATTTGAAAACGGACCATTTTCCACATTTCTGAAGCATGACGTAATGGGGGGTGTTATCTCTTTTGTCGAAAATCAGCTGTCATTGCTTGAACATTAAATTCCTCCAAATGGTATTTAATTAACTTCCCGGGGTGAAGAAACCCTTTTTGAGAACTCAGAGTGAGTAAATTGGCCATTTTCATGCACTTTTAACCATTCCATAAATCTTGTGTTTAGGGCCCCTGGAAGCATGAAAATCACTTTAAACATGCTAATATTAGCTCTAACACTGATGATCCACCTACAAATGTGAAATGACGTTCAAAAATAAAACATTTGAAAACGGACCATTTTCCACATTTCTGAAGCATGACGTAATGGGGGGGGTGTTATCTCTTTTGTCGAAAATCAGCCGTTTTTGCTCGAACATTAAATGCCTCCAAATGGTATTTATTTCACTTCCCGAGCCCCTGGAAGCATGAAAATCACTTTAAACATGCTAATTTTAGCTCTAACACTGATGATCCACCTACAAATGTGAACTGACGTTCAAAAATAAAACATTTGAAAACGGACCATTTTCCACATTTCTGAAGCATGACGTAATGGGGGGGTGTTATCTCTTTTGTCGAAAATCAGCTGTCATTGCTTGAACATTAAATTCCTCCAAATGGTATTTAATTAACTTCCCGGGGTGAAGAAACCCTTTTTGAGAACTCAGAGTGAGTAAATTGGCCATTTTCATGCACTTTTAACCATTCCATAAATCTTGTGTTTAGGGCCCCTGGAAGCATGAAAATCACTTTAAACATGCTAATATTAGCTCTAACACTGATGATCCACCTACAAATGTGAAATGACGTTCAAAAATAAAACATTTGAAAACGGACCATTTTCCACATTTCTGAAGCATGACGTAATGGGTGGGTGTTATCTCTTTTATCGAAAATCAGCCGTTTTTGCTCGAACATTAAATGCCTCCAAATAGTATTTAATTAACTTCCCGGGGTGAAGAAACCCTTTTTGAGAACTCAGAGTGAGTAAATTGGCCATTTTCATGCACTTTTAACCATTCCATAAAGCTTGTGTTTAGGGCCCCTGGAAGCATGAAAATCACTTTAAACATGCTAATTTTAGCTCTAACACTGATGATCCACCTACAAATGTGAACTGACATTCAAAAATAAAACATTTGAAAACGGACCATTTTCCACATTTCTGAAGCATGACGTAATGGGGGGGGTGTTATCTCTTTTGTCGAAAATCAGCCGTTTTTGCTCGAACATTAAATGCCTCCAAACGGTATTTAATTAACTTCCCGGGGTGAAGAAACCCTTTTTGAGAACTCAGAGTGAGTAAATTGGCCATTTTCATGCACTTTTAACCATTCCATAAAGCTTGTGTTTAGGGCCCCTGGAAGCATGAAAATCACTTTAAACATGCTAATTTTAGCTCTAACACTGATGATCCACCTACAAATGTGAACTGACGTTCAAAAATAAAACATTTGAAAATGGACCATTTTCCACATTTCTGAAGCATGACGTAATGGGGGGGTGTTATCTCTTTTATCGAAAATCAGCCGTTTTTGCTCGAACATTAAATGCCTCCAAATGGTATTTAATTAACTTCCCGGGGTGAAGAAACCCTTTTTGAGAACTCAGAGTGAGTAAATTGGCCATTTTCATGCACTTTTAACCATTCCATAAATATTGTGTTTAGGGCCCCTGGAAGCATGAAAATCACTTTAAACATGCTAATTTTAGCTCTAACACTGATGATCCACCTACAAATGTGAACTGACGTTCAAAAATAAAACATTTGAAAACGGACCATTTTCCACATTTCTGAAGCATGACGTAATGGGGGGGGTGTTATCTCTTTTGTCGAAAATCAGCCGTTTTTGCTCGAACATTAAATGCCTCCAAATGGTATTTAATTAACTTCCCGGGGTGAAGAAACCCTTTTTGAGAACTCAGAGTGAGTAAATTGGCCATTTTTATGCACTTTTAACCATTCCATAAATCTTGTGTTTAGGGCCCCTGGAAGCATGAAAATCACTTTAAACATGCTAATTTTAGCTCTAACACTGATGATCCACCTACAAATGTGAACTGACATTCAAAAATAAAACATTTGAAAACGGACCATTTTCCACATTTCTGAAGCATGACGTAATGGGGGGGGGGTGTTATCTCTTTTGTCGAAAATCAGCCGTTTTTGCTCGAACATTAAATGCCTCCAAACTGTATTTAATTAACTTCCCGGGGTGAAGAAACCCTTTTTGAGAACTCAGAGTGAGTAAATTGGCCATTTTCATGCACTTTTAACCATTCCATAAAGCTTGTGTTTAGGGCCCCTGGAAGCATGAAAATCACTTTAAACATGCTAATTTTAGCTCTAACACTGATGATCCACCTACAAATGTGAACTGACGTTCAAAAATAAAACATTTGAAAATGGACCATTTTCCACATTTCTGAAGCATGACGTAATGGGGGGGTGTTATCTCTTTTGTCGAAAATCAGCCGTTTTTGCTCGAACATTAAATGCCTCCAAATGGTATTTAATTAATTTCCCGAGCCCCTGGAAGCATGAAAATCACTTTAAACATGCCAATTTTAGCTCTAACACTGATGATCCACCTACAAATGTGAACTGACGTTCAAAAATAAAAAATTTGAAAATGGACCATTTTCCACATTTCTGAAGCATGATGTAATGGGGGGGTGTTATCTCTTTTGTCGAAAATCAGCCGTTTTTGCTCGAACATTAAATGCCTCCAAATGGTATTTATTTCACTTCCCGAGCCCCTGGAAGCATGAAAATCACTTTAAACATGCTAATTTTAGCTCTAACACTGATGATCCACCTACAAATGTGAACTGACGTTCAAAAATAAAACATTTGAAAACGGACCATTTTCCACATTTCTGAAGCATGACGTAATGGGGGGGTGTTATCTCTTTTGTCGAAAATCAGCTGTCATTGCTTGAACATTAAATTCCTCCAAATGGTATTTAATTAACTTCCCGGGGTGAAGAAACCCTTTTTGAGAACTCAGAGTGAGTAAATTGGCCATTTTCATGCACTTTTAACCATTCCATAAATCTTGTGTTTAGGGCCCCTGGAAGCATGAAAATCACTTTAAACATGCTAATATTAGCTCTAACACTGATGATCCACCTACAAATGTGAAATGACGTTCAAAAATAAAACATTTGAAAACGGACCATTTTCCACATTTCTGAAGCATGACGTAATGGGGGGGGTGTTATCTCTTTTGTCGAAAATCAGCCGTTTTTGCTCGAACATTAAATGCCTCCAAATGGTATTTATTTCACTTCCCGAGCCCCTGGAAGCATGAAAATCACTTTAAACATGCTAATTTTAGCTCTAACACTGATGATCCACCTACAAATGTGAACTGACGTTCAAAAATAAAACATTTGAAAACGGACCATTTTCCACATTTCTGAAGCATGACGTAATGGGGGGGTGTTATCTCTTTTGTCGAAAATCAGCCGTTTTTGCTCGAACATTAAATGCCTCCAAATGGTATTTAATTAACTTCCCGGGGTGAAGAAACCCTTTTTGAGAACTCAGAGTGAGTAAATTGGCCATTTTCATGCACTTTTAACCATTCCATAAATCTTGTGTTTTGGGCCCCTGGAAGCATGAAAATCACTTTAAACATGCTAATTTTAGCTCTAACACTGATGATCCACCTACAAATGTGAACTGACGTTCAAAAATAAAACATTTGAAAACGGACCATTTTCCACATTTCTGAAGCATGACGTAATGGGGGGGTGTTATCTCTTTTGTCGAAAATCAGCCGTTTTTGCTCGAACATTAAATGCCTCCAAATGGTATTTAATTAACTTCCCGGGGTGAAGAAACCCTTTTTGAGAACTCAGAGTGAGTAAATTGGCCATTTTCATGCACTTTTAACCATTCCATAAATCTTGTGTTTTGGGCCCCTGGAAGCATGAAAATCACTTTAAACATGCTAATTTTAGCTCTAACACTGATGATCCACCTACAAATGTGAACTGACGTTCAAAAATAAAACATTTGAAAACGGACCATTTTCCACATTTCTGAAGCATGATGTAATGGGGGGGTGTTATCTCTTTTGTCGAAAATCAGCCGTTTTTGCTCGAACATTAAATGCCTCCAAATGGTATTTATTTCACTTCCCGAGCCCCTGGTAGCATGAAAATCACTTTAAACATGCTAATTTTAGCTCTAACACTGATGATCCACCTACAAATGTGAACTGACGTTCAAAAATAAAACATTTGAAAACGGACCATTTTCCACATTTCTGAAGCATGACGTAATGGGGGGGTGTTATCTCTTTTGTCGAAAATCAGCTGTCATTGCTTGAACATTAAATTCCTCCAAATGGTATTTAATTAACTTCCCGGGGTGAAGAAACCCTTTTTGAGAACTCAGAGTGAGTAAATTGGCCATTTTCATGCACTTTTAACCATTCCATAAATCCTGTGTTTAGGGCCCCTGGAAGCATGAAAATCACTTTAAACATGCTAATATTAGCTCTAACACTGATGATCCACCTACAAATGTGAAATGACGTTCAAAAATAAAACATTTGAAAACGGACCATTTTCCACATTTCTGAAGCATGACGTAATGGGGGGGTGTTATCTCTTTTGTCAAAAATCAGCTGTTTTTGCTCGAACATTAAATGCCTCCAAATGGTATTTAATTAACTTCCCGGGGTGAAGAAACCCTTTTTGAGAACTCAGAGTGAGTAAATTGGCCATTTTCATGCACTTTTAACCATTCCATAAATCTTGTGTTTAGGGCCCCTGGAAGCATGAAAATCACTTTAAACATGCTAATTTTAGCTCTAACACTGATGATCCACCTACAAATGTGAACTGACGTTCAAAAATAAAACATTTGAAAACGGACCATTTTCCACATTTCTGAAGCATGACGTAATGGGGGGGTGTTATCTCTTTTGTCGAAAATCAGCCGTTTTTGCTCGAACATTAAATGCCTCCAAATGGTATTTAATTAATTTCCCGAGCCCCTGGAAGCATGAAAATCACTTTAAACATGCCAATTTTAGCTCTAACACTGATGATCCACCTACAAATGTGAACTGACGTTCAAAAATAAAAAATTTGAAAACGGACCATTTTCCACATTTCTGAAGCATGATGTAATGGGGGGGGTGTTATCTCTTTTGTCGAAAATCAGCCGTTTTTGCTCGAACATTAAATGCCTCCAAATGGTATTTATTTCACTTCCCGAGCCCCTGGAAGCATGAAAATCACTTTAAACATGCTAATTTTAGCTCTAACACTGATGATCCACCTACAAATGTGAACTGACGTTCAAAAATAAAACATTTGAAAACGGACCATTTTCCACATTTCTGAAGCATGACGTAATGGGGGGGTGTTATCTCTTTTGTCGAAAATCAGCTGTCATTGCTTGAACATTAAATTCCTCCAAATGGTATTTAATTAACTTCCCGGGGTGAAGAAACCCTTTTTGAGAACTCAGAGTGAGTAAATTGGCCATTTTCATGCACTTTTAACCATTCCATAAATCTTGTGTTTAGGGCCCCTGGAAGCATGAAAATCACTTTAAACATGCTAATATTAGCTCTAACACTGATGATCCACCTACAAATGTGAAATGACGTTCAAAAATAAAACATTTGAAAACGGACCATTTTCCACATTTCTGAAGCATGACGTAATGGGTGGGTGTTATCTCTTTTATCGAAAATCAGCCGTTTTTGCTCGAACATTAAATGCCTCCAAATAGTATTTAATTAACTTCCCGGGGTTAAGAAACCCTTTTTGAGAACTCAGAGTGAGTAAATTGGCCATTTTCATGCACTTTTAACCATTCCATAAATCTTGTGTTTAGGGCCCCTGGAAGCATGAAAATCACTTTAAACATGCTAATTTTAGCTCTAACACTGATGATCCACCTACAAATGTGAACTGACGTTCAAAAATAAAACATTTGAAAACGGACCATTTTCCACATTTCTGAAGCATGACGTAATGGGGGGGTGTTATCTCTTTTGTCGAAAATCAGCCGTTTTTGCTCGAACATTAAATGCCTCCAAATGGTATTTAATTAATTTCCCGAGCCCCTGGAAGCATGAAAATCACTTTAAACATGCTAATTTTAGCTCTAACACTGATGATCCACCTACAAATGTGAACTGACGTTCAAAAATAAAACATTTGAAAACGGACCATTTTCCACATTTCTGAAGCATGACGTAATGGGGGGGTGTTATCTCTTTTGTCGAAAATCTGCCGTTTTTGCTCGAACATTAAATGCCTCCAAATGGTATTTATTTCACTTCCTGAGCCCCTGGAAGCATGAAAATCTCTTTAAACATGCTAATTTTAGCTCTAACACTGATGATCCACCTACAAATGTGAACTGACGTTCAAAAATAAAACATTTGAAAACGGACCATTTTCCACATTTCTGAAGCATGACGTAATGGGGGGGTGTTATCTCTTTTGTCGAAAATCAGCCGTATTTGCTCGAACATTAAATGCCTCCAAATGGTATTTAATTAACTTCCCGAGCCCCTGGAAGCATGAAAATCACTTTAAACATGCTAATTTTAGCTCTAACACTGATGATCCACCTACAAATGTGAACTGACGTTCAAAAATAAAACATTTGAAAACGGACCATTTTCCACATTTCTGAAGCATGACGTAATGGGGGGGTGTTATCTCTTTTGTCGAAAATCAGCCGTTTTTGCTCGAACATTAAATGCCTCCAAATGGTATTTAATTAACTTCCCGGGGTGAAGAAACCCTTTTTGAGAACTCAGAGTGAGTAAATTGGCCATTTTCATGCACTTTTAACCATTCCATAAATCTTGTGTTTAGGGCCCCTGGAAGCATGAAAATCACTTTAAACATGCTAATTTTAGCTTTAACACTGATGATCCACCTACAAATGTGAACTGACGTTCAAAAATAAAACATTTGAAAACGGACCATTTTCCACATTTCTGAAGCATGACGTAATGGGGGGTTGTTATCTCTTTTGTCGAAAATCAGCCGTTTTTGCTCGAACATTAAATGCCTCCAAATGGTATTTAATTAACTTCCCGAGCCCCTGGAAACATGAAAATCACTTTAAACATGCTAATTTTAGCTCTAACACTGATGATCCACCTACAAATGTGAACTGACGTTCAAAAATAAAACATTTGAAAACGGACCATTTTCCACATTTCTGAAGCATGACGTAATGGGGGGGTGTTATCTCTTTTGTCGAAAATCAGCCGTTTTTGCTCGAACATTAAATGCCTCCAAATGGTATTTAATTAACTTCCCGGGGTGAAGAAACCCTTTTTGAGAACTCAGAGTGAGTAAATTGGCCATTTTCATGCACTTTTAACCATTCCATAAAGCTTGTGTTTAGGGCCCCTGGAAGCATGAAAATCACTTTAAACATGCTAATTTTAGCTCTAACACTGATGATCCACCTACAAATGTGAACTGACGTTCAAAAATAAAACATTTGAAAATGGACCATTTTCCACATTTCTGAAGCATGACGTAATGGGGGGGTGTTATCTCTTTTATCGAAAATCAGCCGTTTTTGCTCGAACATTAAATGCCTCCAAATGGTATTTAATTAACTTCCCGGGGTGAAGAAACCCTTTTTGAGAACTCAGAGTGAGTAAATTGGCCATTTTCATGCACTTTTAACCATTCCATAAATCTTGTGTTTAGGGCCCCTGGAAGCATGAAAATCACTTTAAACATGCTAATTTTAGCTTTAACACTGATGATCCACCTACAAATGTGAACTGACGTTCAAAAATAAAACATTTGAAAACGGACCATTTTCCACATTTCTGAAGCATGACGTAATGGGGGGTTGTTATCTCTTTTGTCGAAAATCAGCCGTTTTTGCTCGAACATTAAATGCCTCCAAATGGTATTTAATTAACTTCCCGAGCCCCTGGAAACATGAAAATCACTTTAAACATGCTAATTTTAGCTCTAACACTGATGATCCACCTACAAATGTGAACTGACGTTCAAAAATAAAACATTTGAAAACGGACCATTTTCCACATTTCTGAAGCATGACGTAATGGGGGGGTGTTATCTCTTTTGTCGAAAATCAGCCGTTTTTGCTCGAACATTAAATGCCTCCAAATGGTATTTAATTAACTTCCCGGGGTGAAGAAACCCTTTTTGAGAACTCAGAGTGAGTAAATTGGCCATTTTCATGCACTTTTAACCAATCCATAAAGCTTGTGTTTAGGGCCCCTGGAAGCATGAAAATCACTTTAAACATGCTAATTTTAGCTCTAACACTGATGATCCACCTACAAATGTGAACTGACGTTCAAAAATAAAACATTTGAAAATGGACCATTTTCCACATTTCTGAAGCATGACGTAATGGGGGGGTGTTATCTCTTTTATCGAAAATCAGCCGTTTTTGCTCGAACATTAAATGCCTCCAAATGGTATTTAATTAACTTCCCGGGGTGAAGAAACCCTTTTTGAGAACTCAGAGTGAGTAAATTGGCCATTTTCATGCACTTTTAACCATTCCATAAATCTTGTGTTTAGGGCCCCTGGAAGCATGAAAATCACTTTAAACATGCTAATTTTAGCTCTAACACTGATGATCCACCTACAAATGTGAACTGACGTTCAAAAATAAAACATTTGAAAACGGACCATTTTCCACATTTCTGAAGCATGACGTAATGGGGGGGGTGTTATCTCTTTTGTCGAAAATCAGCCGTTTTTGCTCGAACATTAAATGCCTCCAAATGGTATTTAATTAACTTCCCGGGGTGAAGAAACCCTTTTTGAGAACTCAGAGTGAGTAAATTGGCCATTTTTATGCACTTTTAACCATTCCATAAATCTTGTGTTTAGGGCCCCTGGAAGCATGAAAATCACTTTAAACATGCTAATTTTAGCTCTAACACTGATGATCCACCTACAAATGTGAACTGACATTCAAAAATAAAACATTTGAAAACGGACCATTTTCCACATTTCTGAAGCATGACGTAATGGGGGGGGTGTTATCTCTTTTGTCGAAAATCAGCCGTTTTTGCTCGAACATTAAATGCCTCCAAACGGTATTTAATTAACTTCCCGGGGTGAAGAAACCCTTTTTGAGAACTCAGAGTGAGTAAATTGGCCATTTTCATGCACTTTTAACCATTCCATAAAGCTTGTGTTTAGGGCCCCTGGAAGCATGAAAATCACTTTAAACATGCTAATTTTAGCTCTAACACTGATGATCCACCTACAAATGTGAACTGACGTTCAAAAATAAAACATTTGAAAATGGACCATTTTCCACATTTCTGAAGCATGACGTAATGGGGGGGTGTTATCTCTTTTGTCGAAAATCAGCCGTTTTTGCTCGAACATTAAATGCCTCCAAATGGTATTTAATTAATTTCCCGAGCCCCTGGAAGCATGAAAATCACTTTAAACATGCCAATTTTAGCTCTAACACTGATGATCCACCTACAAATGTGAACTGACGTTCAAAAATAAAAAATTTGAAAATGGACCATTTTCCACATTTCTGAAGCATGATGTAATGGGGGGGTGTTATCTCTTTTGTCGAAAATCAGCCGTTTTTGCTCGAACATTAAATGCCTCCAAATGGTATTTATTTCACTTCCCGAGCCCCTGGAAGCATGAAAATCACTTTAAACATGCTAATTTTAGCTCTAACACTGATGATCCACCTACAAATGTGAACTGACGTTCAAAAATAAAACATTTGAAAACGGACCATTTTCCACATTTCTGAAGCATGACGTAATGGGGGGTGTTATCTCTTTTGTCGAAAATCAGCTGTCATTGCTTGAACATTAAATTCCTCCAAATGGTATTTAATTAACTTCCCGGGGTGAAGAAACCCTTTTTGAGAACTCAGAGTGAGTAAATTGGCCATTTTCATGCACTTTTAACCATTCCATAAATCTTGTGTTTAGGGCCCCTGGAAGCATGAAAATCACTTTAAACATGCTAATATTAGCTCTAACACTGATGATCCACCTACAAATGTGAAATGACGTTCAAAAATAAAACATTTGAAAACGGACCATTTTCCACATTTCTGAAGCATGACGTAATGGGGGGGGTGTTATCTCTTTTGTCGAAAATCAGCCGTTTTTGCTCGAACATTAAATGCCTCCAAATGGTATTTATTTCACTTCCCGAGCCCCTGGAAGCATGAAAATCACTTTAAACATGCTAATTTTAGCTCTAACACTGATGATCCACCTACAAATGTGAACTGACGTTCAAAAATAAAACATTTGAAAACGGACCATTTTCCACATTTCTGAAGCATGACGTAATGGGGGGGTGTTATCTCTTTTGTCGAAAATCAGCTGTCATTGCTTGAACATTAAATTCCTCCAAATGGTATTTAATTAACTTCCCGGGGTGAAGAAACCCTTTTTGAGAACTCAGAGTGAGTAAATTGGCCATTTTCATGCACTTTTAACCATTCCATAAATCTTGTGTTTAGGGCCCCTGGAAGCATGAAAATCACTTTAAACATGCTAATATTAGCTCTAACACTGATGATCCACCTACAAATGTGAAATGACGTTCAAAAATAAAACATTTGAAAACGGACCATTTTCCACATTTCTGAAGCATGACGTAATGGGTGGGTGTTATCTCTTTTATCGAAAATCAGCCGTTTTTGCTCGAACATTAAATGCCTCCAAATAGTATTTAATTAACTTCCCGGGGTGAAGAAACCCTTTTTGAGAACTCAGAGTGAGTAAATTGGCCATTTTCATGCACTTTTAACCATTCCATAAAGCTTGTGTTTAGGGCCCCTGGAAGCATGAAAATCACTTTAAACATGCTAATTTTAGCTCTAACACTGATGATCCACCTACAAATGTGAACTGACATTCAAAAATAAAACATTTGAAAACGGACCATTTTCCACATTTCTGAAGCATGACGTAATGGGGGGGGTGTTATCTCTTTTGTCGAAAATCAGCCGTTTTTGCTCGAACATTAAATGCCTCCAAACGGTATTTAATTAACTTCCCGGGGTGAAGAAACCCTTTTTGAGAACTCAGAGTGAGTAAATTGGCCATTTTCATGCACTTTTAACCATTCCATAAAGCTTGTGTTTAGGGCCCCTGGAAGCATGAAAATCACTTTAAACATGCTAATTTTAGCTCTAACACTGATGATCCACCTACAAATGTGAACTGACGTTCAAAAATAAAACATTTGAAAATGGACCATTTTCCACATTTCTGAAGCATGACGTAATGGGGGGGTGTTATCTCTTTTATCGAAAATCAGCCGTTTTTGCTCGAACATTAAATGCCTCCAAATGGTATTTAATTAACTTCCCGGGGTGAAGAAACCCTTTTTGAGAACTCAGAGTGAGTAAATTGGCCATTTTCATGCACTTTTAACCATTCCATAAATATTGTGTTTAGGGCCCCTGGAAGCATGAAAATCACTTTAAACATGCTAATTTTAGCTCTAACACTGATGATCCACCTACAAATGTGAACTGACGTTCAAAAATAAAACATTTGAAAACGGACCATTTTCCACATTTCTGAAGCATGACGTAATGGGGGGGGTGTTATCTCTTTTGTCGAAAATCAGCCGTTTTTGCTCGAACATTAAATGCCTCCAAATGGTATTTAATTAACTTCCCGGGGTGAAGAAACCCTTTTTGAGAACTCAGAGTGAGTAAATTGGCCATTTTTATGCACTTTTAACCATTCCATAAATCTTGTGTTTAGGGCCCCTGGAAGCATGAAAATCACTTTAAACATGCTAATTTTAGCTCTAACACTGATGATCCACCTACAAATGTGAACTGACATTCAAAAATAAAACATTTGAAAACGGACCATTTTCCACATTTCTGAAGCATGACGTAATGGGGGGGGGGTGTTATCTCTTTTGTCGAAAATCAGCCGTTTTTGCTCGAACATTAAATGCCTCCAAACTGTATTTAATTAACTTCCCGGGGTGAAGAAACCCTTTTTGAGAACTCAGAGTGAGTAAATTGGCCATTTTCATGCACTTTTAACCATTCCATAAAGCTTGTGTTTAGGGCCCCTGGAAGCATGAAAATCACTTTAAACATGCTAATTTTAGCTCTAACACTGATGATCCACCTACAAATGTGAACTGACGTTCAAAAATAAAACATTTGAAAATGGACCATTTTCCACATTTCTGAAGCATGACGTAATGGGGGGGTGTTATCTCTTTTGTCGAAAATCAGCCGTTTTTGCTCGAACATTAAATGCCTCCAAATGGTATTTAATTAATTTCCCGAGCCCCTGGAAGCATGAAAATCACTTTAAACATGCCAATTTTAGCTCTAACACTGATGATCCACCTACAAATGTGAACTGACGTTCAAAAATAAAAAATTTGAAAATGGACCATTTTCCACATTTCTGAAGCATGATGTAATGGGGGGGTGTTATCTCTTTTGTCGAAAATCAGCCGTTTTTGCTCGAACATTAAATGCCTCCAAATGGTATTTATTTCACTTCCCGAGCCCCTGGAAGCATGAAAATCACTTTAAACATGCTAATTTTAGCTCTAACACTGATGATCCACCTACAAATGTGAACTGACGTTCAAAAATAAAACATTTGAAAACGGACCATTTTCCACATTTCTGAAGCATGACGTAATGGGGGGGTGTTATCTCTTTTGTCGAAAATCAGCTGTCATTGCTTGAACATTAAATTCCTCCAAATGGTATTTAATTAACTTCCCGGGGTGAAGAAACCCTTTTTGAGAACTCAGAGTGAGTAAATTGGCCATTTTCATGCACTTTTAACCATTCCATAAATCTTGTGTTTAGGGCCCCTGGAAGCATGAAAATCACTTTAAACATGCTAATATTAGCTCTAACACTGATGATCCACCTACAAATGTGAAATGACGTTCAAAAATAAAACATTTGAAAACGGACCATTTTCCACATTTCTGAAGCATGACGTAATGGGGGGGGTGTTATCTCTTTTGTCGAAAATCAGCCGTTTTTGCTCGAACATTAAATGCCTCCAAATGGTATTTATTTCACTTCCCGAGCCCCTGGAAGCATGAAAATCACTTTAAACATGCTAATTTTAGCTCTAACACTGATGATCCACCTACAAATGTGAACTGACGTTCAAAAATAAAACATTTGAAAACGGACCATTTTCCACATTTCTGAAGCATGACGTAATGGGGGGGTGTTATCTCTTTTGTCGAAAATCAGCTGTCATTGCTTGAACATTAAATTCCTCCAAATGGTATTTAATTAACTTCCCGGGGTGAAGAAACCCTTTTTGAGAACTCAGAGTGAGTAAATTGGCCATTTTCATGCACTTTTAACCATTCCATAAATCTTGTGTTTAGGGCCCCTGGAAGCATGAAAATCACTTTAAACATGCTAATATTAGCTCTAACACTGATGATCCACCTACAAATGTGAAATGACGTTCAAAAATAAAACATTTGAAAACGGACCATTTTCCACATTTCTGAAGCATGACGTAATGGGTGGGTGTTATCTCTTTTATCGAAAATCAGCCGTTTTTGCTCGAACATTAAATGCCTCCAAATAGTATTTAATTAACTTCCCGGGGTGAAGAAACCCTTTTTGAGAACTCAGAGTGAGTAAATTGGCCATTTTCATGCACTTTTAACCATTCCATAAATCTTGTGTTTAGGGCCCCTGGAAGCATGAAAATCACTTTAAACATGCTAATATTAGCTCTAACACTGATGATCCACCTACAAATGTGAAATGACGTTCAAAAATAAAACATTTGAAAACGGACCATTTTCCACATTTCTGAAGCATGACGTAATGGGTGGGTGTTATCTCTTTTATCGAAAATCAGCCGTTTTTGCTCGAACATTAAATGCCTCCAAATAGTATTTAATTAACTTCCCGGGGTGAAGAAACCCTTTTTGAGAACTCAGAGTGAGTAAATTGGCCATTTTCATGCACTTTTAACCATTCCATAAATCTTGTGTTTAGGGCCCCTGGAAGCATGAAAATCACTTTAAACATGCTAATTTTAGCTCTAACACTGATGATCCACCTACAAATGTGAACTGACGTTCAAAAATAAAACATTTGAAAACGGACCATTTTCCACATTTCTGAAGCATGACGTAATGGGGGGGTGTTATCTCTTTTGTCGAAAATCAGCCGTTTTTGCTCGAACATTAAATGCCTCCAAATGGTATTTAATTAATTTCCCGAGCCCCTGGAAGCATGAAAATCACTTTAAACATGCTAATTTTAGCTCTAACACTGATGATCCACCTACAAATGTGAACTGACGTTCAAAAATAAAACATTTGAAAACGGACCATTTTCCACATTTCTGAAGCATGACGTAATGGGGGGGTGTTATCTCTTTTGTCGAAAATCTGCCGTTTTTGCTCGATCATTAAATGCCTCCAAATGGTATTTATTTCACTTCCCGAGCCCCTGGAAGCATGAAAATCTCTTTAAACATGCTAATTTTAGCTCTAACACTGATGATCCACCTACAAATGTGAACTGACGTTCAAAAATAAAACATTTGAAAACGGACCATTTTCCACATTTCTGAAGCATGACGTAATGGGGGGGTGTTATCTCTTTTGTCGAAAATCAGCCGTATTTGCTCGAACATTAAATGCCTCCAAATGGTATTTAATTAACTTCCCGAGCCCCTGGAAGCATGAAAATCACTTTAAACATGCTAATTTTAGCTCTAACACTGATGATCCACCTACAAATGTGAACTGACGTTCAAAAGTAAAACATTTGAAAACGGACCATTTTCCACATTTCTGAAGCATGACGTAATGGGGGGGTGTTATCTCTTTTGTCGAAAATCAGCCGTTTTTGCTCGAACATTAAATGCCTCCAAATGGTATTTAATTAACTTCCCGGGGTGAAGAAACCCTTTTTGAGAACTCAGAGTGAGTAAATTGGCCATTTTCATGCACTTTTAACCATTCCATAAATCTTGTGTTTAGGGCCCCTGGAAGCATGAAAATCACTTTAAACATGCTAATTTTAGCTTTAACACTGGTGATCCACCTACAAATGTGAACTGACGTTCAAAAATAAAACATTTGAAAACGGACCATTTTCCACATGTCTGAAGCATGACGTAATGGGGGGTTGTTATCTCTTTTGTCGAAAATCAGCCGTTTTTGCTCGAACATTAAATGCCTCCAAATGGTATTTAATTAACTTCCCGAGCCCCTGGAAGCATGAAAATCACTTTAAACATGCTAATTTTAGCTCTAACACTGATGATCCACCTACAAATGTGAACTGACGTTCAAAAATAAAACATTTGAAAACGGACCATTTTCCACATTTCTGAAGCATGACGTAATGGGGGGGTGTTATCTCTTTTGTCGAAAATCAGCAGTTTTTGCTCGAACATTAAATGCCTCCAAATGGTATTTAATTAACTTCCCGGGGTGAAGAAACCCTTTTTGAGAACTCAGAGTGAGTAAATTGGCCATTTTCATGCACTTTTAACCATTCCATAAATCTTGTGTTTAGGGCCCCTGGAAGCATGAAAATCACTTTAAACATGCTAATATTAGCTCTAACACTGATGATCCACCTACAAATGTGAACTGACGTTCAAAAATAAAACATTTGAAAACGGACCATTTTCCACATTTCTGAAGCATGACGTAATGGGGGGGTGTTATCTCTTTTGTCGAAAATCAGCCGTTTTTGCTCGAACATTAAATGCCTCCAAATGGTATTTAATTAATTTCCCGAGCCCCTGGAAGCATGAAAATCACTTTAAACATGCCAATTTTAGCTCTAACACTGATGATCCACCTACAAATGTGAACTGACGTTCAAAAATAAAAAATTTGAAAACGGACCATTTTCCACATTTCTGAAGCATGATGTAATGGGGGGGTGTTATCTCTTTTGTCGAAAATCAGCCGTTTTTGCTCGAACATTAAATGCCTCCAAATGGTATTTAATTAACTTCCCGGGGTGAAGAAACCCTTTTTGAGAACTCAGAGTGAGTAAATTGGCCATTTTCATGCACTTTTAACCATTCCATAAAGCTTGTGTTTAGGGCCCCTGGAAGCATGAAAATCACTTTAAACATGCTAATTTTAGCTCTAACACTGATGATCCACCTACAAATGTGAACTGACATTCAAAAATAAAACATTTGAAAACGGACCATTTTCGACATTTCTGAAGCATGACGTAATGGGGGGGGGTGTTATCTCTTTTGTCGAAAATCAGCCGTTTTTGCTCGAACATTAAATGCCTCCAAACGGTATTTAATTAACTTCCCGGGGTGAAGAAACCCTTTTTGAGAACTCAGAGTGAGTAAATTGGCCATTTTCATGCACTTTTAACCATTCCATAAAGCTTGTGTTTAG
Organism: Lissotriton vulgaris; assembly: GCF_964263255.1. NCBI lineage: Eukaryota > Metazoa > Chordata > Amphibia > Caudata > Salamandridae > Lissotriton > Lissotriton vulgaris. The sequence continues at coordinate 80,327 of NW_028253817.1, forward strand.
GGCCCCTGGAAGCATGAAAATCACTTTAAACATGCTAATTTTAGCTCTAACACTGATGATCCACCTACAAATGTGAACTGACGTTCAAAAATAAAACATTTGAAAATGGACCATTTTCCACATTTCTGAAGCATGACGTAATGGGGGGGTGTTATCTCTTTTGTCGAAAATCAGCCGTTTTTGCTCGAACATTAAATGCCTCCAAATGGTATTTAATTAATTTCCCGAGCCCCTGGAAGCATGAAAATCACTTTAAACATGCCAATTTTAGCTCTAACACTGATGATCCACCTACAAATGTGAACTGAAGTTCAAAAATAAAAAATTTGAAAATGGACCATTTTCCACATTTCTGAAGCATGATGTAATGGGGGGGTGTTATCTCTTTTGTCGAAAATCAGCCGTTTTTGCTCGAACATTAAATGCCTCCAAATGGTATTTATTTCACTTCCCGAGCCCCTGGAAGCATGAAAATCACTTTAAACATGCTAATTTTAGCTCTAACACTGATGATCCACCTACAAATGTGAACTGACGTTCAAAAATAAAACATTTGAAAACGGACCATTTTCCACATTTCTGAAGCATGACGTAATGGGGGGGTGTTATCTCTTTTGTCGAAAATCAGCTGTCATTGCTTGAACATTAAATTCCTCCAAATGGTATTTAATTAACTTCCCGGGGTGAAGAAACCCTTTTTGAGAACTCAGAGTGAGTAAATTGGCCATTTTCATGCACTTTTAACCATTCCATAAATCTTGTGTTTAGGGCCCCTGGAAGCATGAAAATCACTTTAAACATGCTAATATTAGCTCTAACACTGATGATCCACCTACAAATGTGAAATGACGTTCAAAAATAAAACATTTGAAAACGGACCATTTTCCACATTTCTGAAGCATGACGTAATGGGGGGGGTGTTATCTCTTTTGTCGAAAATCAGCCGTTTTTGCTCGAACATTAAATGCCTCCAAATGGTATTTATTTCACTTCCCGAGCCCCTGGAAGCATGAAAATCACTTTAAACATGCTAATTTTAGCTCTAACACTGATGATCCACCTACAAATGTGAACTGACGTTCAAAAATAAAACATTTGAAAACGGACCATTTTCCACATTTCTGAAGCATGACGTAATGGGGGGGTGTTATCTCTTTTGTCGAAAATCAGCTGTCATTGCTTGAACATTAAATTCCTCCAAATGGTATTTAATTAACTTCCCGGGGTGAAGAAACCCTTTTTGAGAACTCAGAGTGAGTAAATTGGCCATTTTCATGCACTTTTAACCATTCCATAAATCTTGTGTTTAGGGCCCCTGGAAGCATGAAAATCACTTTAAACATGCTAATATTAGCTCTAACACTGATGATCCACCTACAAATGTGAAATGACGTTCAAAAATAAAACATTTGAAAACGGACCATTTTCCACATTTCTGAAGCATGACGTAATGGGTGGGTGTTATCTCTTTTATCGAAAATCAGCCGTTTTTGCTCGAACATTAAATGCCTCCAAATAGTATTTAATTAACTTCCCGGGGTGAAGAAACCCTTTTTGAGAACTCAGAGTGAGTAAATTGGCCATTTTCATGCACTTTTAACCATTCCATAAATCTTGTGTTTAGGGCCCCTGGAAGCATGAAAATCACTTTAAACATGCTAATATTAGCTCTAACACTGATGATCCACCTACAAATGTGAAATGACGTTCAAAAATAAAACATTTGAAAACGGACCATTTTCCACATTTCTGAAGCATGACGTAATGGGTGGGTGTTATCTCTTTTATCGAAAATCAGCCGTTTTTGCTCGAACATTAAATGCCTCCAAATAGTATTTAATTAACTTCCCGGGGTGAAGAAACCCTTTTTGAGAACTCAGAGTGAGTAAATTGGCCATTTTCATGCACTTTTAACCATTCCATAAATCTTGTGTTTAGGGCCCCTGGAAGCATGAAAATCACTTTAAACATGCTAATTTTAGCTCTAACACTGATGATCCACCTACAAATGTGAACTGACGTTCAAAAATAAAACATTTGAAAACGGACCATTTTCCACATTTCTGAAGCATGACGTAATGGGGGGGTGTTATCTCTTTTGTCGAAAATCAGCCGTTTTTGCTCGAACATTAAATGCCTCCAAATGGTATTTAATTAATTTCCCGAGCCCCTGGAAGCATGAAAATCACTTTAAACATGCTAATTTTAGCTCTAACACTGATGATCCACCTACAAATGTGAACTGACGTTCAAAAATAAAACATTTGAAAACGGACCATTTTCCACATTTCTGAAGCATGACGTAATGGGGGGGTGTTATCTCTTTTGTCGAAAATCTGCCGTTTTTGCTCGATCATTAAATGCCTCCAAATGGTATTTATTTCACTTCCCGAGCCCCTGGAAGCATGAAAATCTCTTTAAACATGCTAATTTTAGCTCTAACACTGATGATCCACCTACAAATGTGAACTGACGTTCAAAAATAAAACATTTGAAAACGGACCATTTTCCACATTTCTGAAGCATGACGTAATGGGGGGGTGTTATCTCTTTTGTCGAAAATCAGCCGTATTTGCTCGAACATTAAATGCCTCCAAATGGTATTTAATTAACTTCCCGAGCCCCTGGAAGCATGAAAATCACTTTAAACATGCTAATTTTAGCTCTAACACTGATGATCCACCTACAAATGTGAACTGACGTTCAAAAATAAAACATTTGAAAACGGACCATTTTCCACATTTCTGAAGCATGACGTAATGGGGGGGTGTTATCTCTTTTGTCGAAAATCAGCCGTTTTTGCTCGAACATTAAATGCCTCCAAATGGTATTTAATTAACTTCCCGGGGTGAAGAAACCCTTTTTGAGAACTCAGAGTGAGTAAATTGGCCATTTTCATGCACTTTTAACCATTCCATAAATCTTGTGTTTAGGGCCCCTGGAAGCATGAAAATCACTTTAAACATGCTAATTTTAGCTTTAACACTGGTGATCCACCTACAAATGTGAACTGACGTTCAAAAATAAAACATTTGAAAACGGACCATTTTCCACATGTCTGAAGCATGACGTAATGGGGGGTTGTTATCTCTTTTGTCGAAAATCAGCCGTTTTTGCTCGAACATTAAATGCCTCCAAATGGTATTTAATTAACTTCCCGAGCCCCTGGAAGCATGAAAATCACTTTAAACATGCTAATTTTAGCTCTAACACTGATGATCCACCTACAAATGTGAACTGACGTTCAAAAATAAAACATTTGAAAACGGACCATTTTCCACATTTCTGAAGCATGACGTAATGGGGGGGTGTTATCTCTTTTGTCGAAAATCAGCAGTTTTTGCTCGAACATTAAATGCCTCCAAATGGTATTTAATTAACTTCCCGGGGTGAAGAAACCCTTTTTGAGAACTCAGAGTGAGTAAATTGGCCATTTTCATGCACTTTTAACCATTCCATAAATCTTGTGTTTAGGGCCCCTGGAAGCATGAAAATCACTTTAAACATGCTAATATTAGCTCTAACACTGATGATCCACCTACAAATGTGAACTGACGTTCAAAAATAAAACATTTGAAAACGGACCATTTTCCACATTTCTGAAGCATGACGTAATGGGGGGGTGTTATCTCTTTTGTCGAAAATCAGCCGTTTTTGCTCGAACATTAAATGCCTCCAAATGGTATTTAATTAATTTCCCGAGCCCCTGGAAGCATGAAAATCACTTTAAACATGCCAATTTTAGCTCTAACACTGATGATCCACCTACAAATGTGAACTGACGTTCAAAAATAAAAAATTTGAAAACGGACCATTTTCCACATTTCTGAAGCATGATGTAATGGGGGGGTGTTATCTCTTTTGTCGAAAATCAGCCGTTTTTGCTCGAACATTAAATGCCTCCAAATGGTATTTATTTCACTTCCCGAGCCCCTGGAAGCATGAAAATCACTTTAAACATGCTAATTTTAGCTCTAACACTGATGATCCACCTACAAATGTGAACTGACGTTCAAAAATAAAACATTTGAAAACGGACCATTTTCCACATTTCTGAAGCATGACGTAATGGGGGGGGGTGTTATCTCTTTTGTCGAAAATCAGCTGTCATTGCTTGAACATTAAATTCCTCCAAATGGTATTTAATTAACTTCCCGGGGTGAAGAAACCCTTTTTGAGAACTCAGAGTGAGTAAATTGGCCATTTTCATGCACTTTTAACCATTCCATAAATCTTGTGTTTAGGGCCCCTGGAAGCATGAAAATCACTTTAAACATGCTAATATTAGCTCTAACACTGATGATCCACCTACAAATGTGAAATGACGTTCAAAAATAAAACATTTGAAAACGGACCATTTTCCACATTTCTGAAGCATGACGTAATGGGTGGGTGTTATCTCTTTTATCGAAAATCAGCCGTTTTTGCTCGAACATTAAATGCCTCCAAATAGTATTTAATTAACTTCCCGGGGTGAAGAAACCCTTTTTGAGAACTCAGAGTGAGTAAATTGGCCATTTTCATGCACTTTTAACCATTCCATAAATCTTGTGTTTAGGGCCCCTGGAAGCATGAAAATCACTTTAAACATGCTAATTTTAGCTCTAACACTGATGATCCACCTACAAATGTGAACTGACGTTCAAAAATAAAACATTTGAAAACGGACCATTTTCCACATTTCTGAAGCATGACGTAATGGGGGGGTGTTATCTCTTTTGTCGAAAATCAGCCGTTTTTGCTCGAACATTAAATGCCTCCAAATGGTATTTAATTAATTTCCCGAGCCCCTGGAAGCATGAAAATCACTTTAAACATGCTAATTTTAGCTCTAACACTGATGATCCACCTACAAATGTGAACTGACGTTCAAAAATAAAACATTTGAAAACGGACCATTTTCCACATTTCTGAAGCATGACGTAATGGGGGGGTGTTATCTCTTTTGTCGAAAATCTGCAGTTTTTGCTCGAACATTAAATGCCTCCAAATGGTATTTATTTCACTTCCTGAGCCCCTGGAAGCATGAAAATCACTTTAAACATGCTAATTTTAGCTCTAACACTGATGATCCACCTACAAATGTGAACTGACGTTCAAAAATAAAACATTTGAAAACGGACCATTTTCCACATTTCTGAAGCATGACGTAATGGGGGGTTGTTATCTCTTTTGTCGAAAATCAGCCGTTTTTGCTCTAACATTAAATGCCTCCAAATGGTATTTAATTAACTTCCCGAGCCCCTGGAAGCATGAAAATCACTTTAAACATGCTAATTTTAGCTCTAACACTGATGATCCACCTACAAATGTGAACTGACGTTCAAAAATAAAACATTTGAAAACGGACCATTTTCCACATTTCTGAAGCATGACGTAATGGGGGGGTGTTATCTCTTTTGTCGAAAATCAGCCGTTTTTGCTCGAACATTAAATGCCTCCAAATGGTATTTAATTAACTTCCCGGGGTGAAGAAACCCTTTTTGAGAACTCAGAGTGAGTAAATTGGCCATTTTCATGCACTTTTAACCATTCCATAAATCTTGTGTTTAGGGCCCCTGGAAGCATGAAAATCCCTTTAAACATGCTAATTTTAGCTCTAACACTGATGATCCACCTACAAATGTGAACTGACTTTCAAAAATAAAACATTTGAAAACGGACCATTTTCCACATTTCTGAAGCATGACGTAATGGGGGGTTGTTATCTCTTTTGTCGAAAATCAGCCGTTTTTGCTCGAACATTAAATGCCTCCAAATGGTATTTAATTAACTTCCCGAGCCCCTGGAAGCATGAAAATCACTTTAAACATGCTAATTTTAGCTCTAACACTGATGATCCACCTACAAATGTGAACTGACGTTCAAAAATAAAACATTTGAAAACGGACCATTTTCCACATTTCTGAAGCATGACGTAATGGGGGGGTGTTATCTCTTTTGTCGAAAATCAGCCGTTTTTGCTCGAACATTAAATGCCTCCAAATGGTATTTAATTAACTTCCCGGGGTGAAGAAACCCTTTTTGAGAACTCAGAGTGAGTAAATTGGCCATTTTCATGCACTTTTAACCATTCCATAAATCTTGTGTTTAGGGCCCCTGGAAGCATGAAAATCACTTTAAACATGCTAATATTAGCTCTAACACTGATGATCCACCTACAAATGTGAAATGACGTTCAAAAATAAAACATTTGAAAACGGACCATTTTCCACATTTCTGAAGCATGACGTAATGGGTGGGTGTTATCTCTTTTATCGAAAATCAGCCGTTTTTGCTCGAACATTAAATGCCTCCAAATAGTATTTAATTAACTTCCCGGGGTGAAGAAACCCTTTTTGAGAACTCAGAGTGAGTAAATTGGCCATTTTCATGCACTTTTAACCATTCCATAAATCTTGTGTTTAGGGCCCCTGGAAGCATGAAAATCACTTTAAACATGCTAATTTTAGCTCTAACACTGATGATCCACCTACAAATGTGAACTGACGTTCAAAAATAAAACATTTGAAAACGGACCATTTTCCACATTTCTGAAGCATGACGTAATGGGGAGGTGTTATCTCTTTTGTCGAAAATCAGCCGTTTTTGCTCGAACATTAAATGCCTCCAAATGGTATTTAATTAATTTCCCGAGCCCCTGGAAGCATGAAAATCACTTTAAACATGCTAATTTTAGCTCTAACACTGATGATCCACCTACAAATGTGAACTGACGTTCAAAAATAAAACATTTGAAAACGGACCATTTTCCACATTTCTGAAGCATGACGTAATGGGGGGGTGTTATCTCTTTTGTCGAAAATCTGCCGTTTTTGCTCGATCATTAAATGCCTCCAAATGGTATTTATTTCACTTCCCGAGCCCCTGGAAGCATGAAAATCTCTTTAAACATGCTAATTTTAGCTCTAACACTGATGATCCACCTACAAATGTGAACTGACGTTCAAAAATAAAACATTTGAAAACGGACCATTTTCCACATTTCTGAAGCATGACGTAATGGGGGGGTGTTATCTCTTTTGTCGAAAATCAGCCGTATTTGCTCGAACATTAAATGCCTCCAAATGGTATTTAATTAACTTCCCGAGCCCCTGGAAGCATGAAAATCACTTTAAACATGCTAATTTTAGCTCTAACACTGATGATCCACCTACAAATGTGAACTGACGTTCAAAAATAAAACATTTGAAAACGGACCATTTTCCACATTTCTGAAGCATGACGTAATGGGGGGGTGTTATCTCTTTTGTCGAAAATCAGCCGTTTTTGCTCGAACATTAAATGCCTCCAAATGGTATTTAATTAACTTCCCGGGGTGAAGAAACCCTTTTTGAGAACTCAGAGTGAGTAAATTGGCCATTTTCATGCACTTTTAACCATTCCATAAATCTTGTGTTTAGGGCCCCTGGAAGCATGAAAATCACTTTAAACATGCTAATTTTAGCTTTAACACTGGTGATCCACCTACAAATGTGAACTGACGTTCAAAAATAAAACATTTGAAAACGGACCATTTTCCACATTTCTGAAGCATGACGTAATGGGGGGGTGTTATCTCTTTTGTCGAAAATCAGCCGTTTTTGCTCGAACATTAAATGCCTCCAAATGGTATTTAATTAATTTCCCGAGCCCCTGGAAGCATGAAAATCACTTTAAACATGCCAATTTTAGCTCTAACACTGATGATCCACCTACAAATGTGAACTGACGTTCAAAAATAAAAAATTTGAAAACGGACCATTTTCCACATTTCTGAAGCATGATGTAATGGGGGGGTGTTATCTCTTTTGTCGAAAATCAGCCGTTTTTGCTCGAACATTAAATGCCTCCAAATGGTATTTATTTCACTTCCCGAGCCCCTGCAAGCATGAAAATCACTTTAAACATGCTAATTTTAGCTCTAACACTGATGATCCACCTACAAATGTGAACTGACGTTCAAAAATAAAACATTTGAAAACGGACCATTTTCCACATTTCTGAAGCATGACGTAATGGGGGGGGGTGTTATCTCTTTTGTCGAAAATCAGCTGTCATTGCTTGAACATTAAATTCCTCCAAATGGTATTTGATTAACTTCCCGGGGTGAAGAAACCCTTTTTGAGAACTCAGAGTGAGTAAATTGGCCATTTTCATGCACTTTTAACCATTCCATAAATCTTGTGTTTAGGGCCCCTGGAAGCATGAAAATCACTTTAAACATGCTAATATTAGCTCTAACACTGATGATCCACCTACAAATGTGAAATGACGTTCAAAAATAAAACATTTGAAAACGGACCATTTTCCACATTTCTGAAGCATGACGTAATGGGTGGGTGTTATCTCTTTTATCGAAAATCAGCCGTTTTTGCTCGAACATTAAATGCCTCCAAATAGTATTTAATTAACTTCCCGGGGTGAAGAAACCCTTTTTGAGAACTCAGAGTGAGTAAATTGGCCATTTTCATGCACTTTTAACCATTCCATAAATCTTGTGTTTAGGGCCCCTGGAAGCATGAAAATCACTTTAAACATGCTAATTTTAGCTCTAACACTGATGATCCACCTACAAATGTGAACTGACGTTCAAAAATAAAACATTTGAAAACGGACCATTTTCCACATTTCTGAAGCATGACGTAATGGGGGGGTGTTATCTCTTTTGTCGAAAATCAGCCGTTTTTGCTCGAACATTAAATGCCTCCAAATGGTATTTAATTAATTTCCCGAGCCCCTGGAAGCATGAAAATCACTTTAAACATGCAAATTTTAGCTCTAACACTGATGATCCACCTACAAATGTGAACTGACGTTCAAAAATAAAACATTTGAAAACGGACCATTTTCCACATTTCTGAAGCATGACGTAATGGGGGGGTGTTATCTCTTTTGTCGAAAATCTGCAGTTTTTGCTCGAACATTAAATGCCTCCAAATGGTATTTATTTCACTTCCTGAGCCCCTGGAAGCATGAAAATCACTTTAAACATGCTAATTTTAGCTCTAACACTGATGATCCACCTACAAATGTGAACTGACGTTCAAAAATAAAACATTTGAAAACGGACCATTTTCCACATTTCTGAAGCATGACGTAATGGGGGGTTGTTATCTCTTTTGTCGAAAATCAGCCGTTTTTGCTCTAACATTAAATGCCTCCAAATGGTATTTAATTAACTTCCCGAGCCCCTGGAAGCATGAAAATCACTTTAAACATGCTAATTTTAGCTCTAACACTGATGATCCACCTACAAATGTGAACTGACGTTCAAAAATAAAACATTTGAAAACGGACCATTTTCCACATTTCTGAAGCATGACGTAATGGGGGGGTGTTATCTCTTTTGTCGAAAATCAGCCGTTTTTGCTCGAACATTAAATGCCTCCAAATGGTATTTAATTAACTTCCCGGGGTGAAGAAACCCTTTTTGAGAACTCAGAGTGAGTAAATTGGCCATTTTCATGCACTTTTAACCATTCCATAAATCTTGTGTTTAGGGCCCCTGGAAGCATGAAAATCCCTTTAAACATGCTAATTTTAGCTCTAACACTGATGATCCACCTACAAATGTGAACTGACTTTCAAAAATAAAACATTTGAAAACGGACCATTTTCCACATTTCTGAAGCATGACGTAATGGGGGGTTGTTATCTCTTTTGTCGAAAATCAGCCGTTTTTGCTCGAACATTAAATGCCTCCAAATGGTATTTAATTAACTTCCCGAGCTCCTGGAAGCATGAAAATCACTTTAAACATGCCAATTTTAGCTCTAACACTGATGATCCACCTACAAATGTGAACTGACGTTCAAAAATAAAAATTTTGAAAACGGACCATTTTCCACATTTCTGAAGCATGATGTAATGGGGGGGTGTTATCTCTGTTGTCGAAAATCAGCCGTTTTTGCTCGAACATTAAATGCCTCCAAATGGTATTTATTTCACTTCCCGAGCCCCTGGTAGCATGAAAATCACTTTAAACATGCTAATTTTAGCTCTAACACTGATGATCCACCTACAAATGTGAACTGACGTTCAAAAATAAAACATTTGAAAACGGACCATTTTCCACATTTCTGAAGCATGACGTAATGGGGGGGTGTTATCTCTTTTGTCGAAAATCAGCTGTCATTGCTTGAACATTAAATTCCTCCAAATGGTATTTAATTAACTTCCCGGGGTGAAGAAACCCTTTTTGAGAACTCAGAGTGAGTAAATTGGCCATTTTCATGCACTTTTAACCATTCCATAAATCTTGTGTTTAGGGCCCCTGGAAGCATGAAAATCACTTTAAACATGCTAATATTAGCTCTAACACTGATGATCCACCTACAAATGTGAAATGACGTTCAAAAATAAAACATTTGAAAACGGACCATTTTCCACATTTCTGAAGCATGACGTAATGGGTGGGTGTTATCTCTTTTATCGAAAATCAGCCGTTTTTGCTCGAACATTAAATGCCTCCAAATAGTATTTAATTAACTTCCCGGGGTGAAGAAACCCTTTTTGAGAACTCAGAGTGAGTAAATTGGCCATTTTCATGCACTTTTAACCATTCCATAAATCTTGTGTTTAGGGCCCCTGGAAGCATGAAAATCACTTTAAACATGCTAATTTTAGCTCTAACACTGATGATCCACCTACAAATGTGAACTGACGTTCAAAAATAAAACATTTGAAAACGGACCATTTTCCACATTTCTGAAGCATGACGTAATGGGGGGGTGTTATCTCTTTTGTCGAAAATCATCCGTTTTTGCTCGAACATTAAATGCCTCCAAATGGTATTTAATTAATTTCCCGAGCCCCTGGAAGCATGAAAATCACTTTAAACATGCTAATTTTAGCTCTAACACTGATGATCCACCTACAAATGTGAACTGACGTTCAAAAATAAAACATTTGAAAACGGACCATTTTCCACATTTCTGAAGCATGACGTAATGGGGGGGGTGTTATCTCTTTTGTCGAAAATCTGCCGTTTTTGCTCGAACATTAAATGCCTCCAAATGGTATTTATTTCACTTCCTGAGCCCCTGGAAGCATGAAAATCTCTTTAAACATGCTAATTTTAGCTCTAACACTGATGATCCACCTACAAATGTGAACTGACGTTCAAAAATAAAACATTTGAAAACGGACCATTTTCCACATTTCTGAAGCATGACGTAATGGGGGGGTGTTATCTCTTTTGTCGAAAATCAGCCGTATTTGCTCGAACATTAAATGCCTCCAAATGGTATTTAATTAACTTCCCGAGCCCCTGGAAGCATGAAAATCACTTTAAACATGCTAATTTTAGCTCTAACACTGATGATCCACCTACAAATGTGAACTGACGTTCAAAAATAAAACATTTGAAAACGGACCATTTTCCACATTTCTGAAGCATGACGTAATGGGGGGGTGTTATCTCTTTTGTCGAAAATCAGCCGTTTTTGCTCGAACATTAAATGCCTCCAAATGGTATTTAATTAACTTCCCGGGGTGAAGAAACCCTTTTTGAGAACTCAGAGTGAGTAAATTGACCATTTTCATGCACTTTTAACCATTCCATAAATCTTGTGTTTAGGGCCCCTGGAAGCATGAAAATCACTTTAAACATGCTAATTTTAGCTTTAACACTGATGATCCACCTACAAATGTGAACTGACGTTCAAAAATAAAACATTTGAAAACGGACCATTTTCCACATTTCTGAAGCATGACGTAATGGGGGGTTGTTATCTCTTTTGTCGAAAATCAGCCGTTTTTGCTCGAACATTAAATGCCTCCAAATGGTATTTAATTAACTTCCCGAGCCCCTGGAAGCATGAAAATCACTTTAAACATGCTAATTTTAGCTCTAACACTGATGATCCACCTACAAATGTGAACTGACGTTCAAAAATAAAACATTTGAAAACGGACCATTTTCCACATTTCTGAAGCATGACGTAATGGGGGGGTGTTATCTCTTTTGTCGAAAATCAGCTGTCATTGCTTGAACATTAAATTCCTCCAAATGGTATTTAATTAACTTCCCGGGGTGAAGAAACCCTTTTTGAGAACTCAGAGTGAGTAAATTGGCCATTTTCATGCACTTTTAACCATTCCATAAATCTTGTGTTTAGGGCCCCTGGAAGCATGAAAATCACTTTAAACATGCTAATATTAGCTCTAACACTGATGATCCACCTACAAATGTGAAATGACGTTCAAAAATAAAACATTTGAAAACGGACCATTTTCCACATTTCTGAAGCATGACGTAATGGGGGGGGGTGTTATCTCTTTTGTCGAAAATCAGCCGTTTTTGCTCGAACATTAAATGCCTCCAAATGGTATTTATTTCACTTCCCGAGCCCCTGGAAGCATGAAAATCACTTTAAACATGCTAATTTTAGCTCTAACACTGATGATCCACCTACAAATGTGAACTGACGTTCAAAAATAAAACATTTGAAAACGGACCATTTTCCACATTTCTGAAGCATGACGTAATGGGGGGGTGTTATCTCTTTTGTCGAAAATCAGCTGTCATTGCTTGAACATTAAATTCCTCCAAATGGTATTTAATTAACTTCCCGGGGTGAAGAAACCCTTTTTGAGAACTCAGAGTGAGTAAATTGACCATTTTCATGCACTTTTAACCATTCCATAAATCTTGTGTTTAGGGCCCCTGGAAGCATGAAAATCACTTTAAACATGCTAATATTAGCTCTAACACTGATGATCCACCTACAAATGTGAAATGACGTTCAAAAATAAAACATTTGAAAACGGACCATTTTCCACATTTCTGAAGCATGACGTAATGGGTGGGTGTTATCTCTTTTATCGAAAATCAGCCGTTTTTGCTCGAACATTAAATGCCTCCAAATAGTATTTAATTAACTTCCCGGGGTGAAGAAACCCTTTTTGAGAACTCAGAGTGAGTAAATTGGCCATTTTCATGCACTTTTAACCATTCCATAAATCTTGTGTTTAGGGCCCCTGGAAGCATGAAAATCACTTTAAACATGCTAATTTTAGCTCTAACACTGATGATCCACCTACAAATGTGAACTGACGTTCAAAAATAAAACATTTGAAAACGGACCATTTTCCACATTTCTGAAGCATGACGTAATGGGGGGGTGTTATCTCTTTTGTCGAAAATCAGCCGTTTTTGCTCGAACATTAAATGCCTCCAAATGGTATTTAATTAATTTCCCGAGCCCCTGGAAGCATGAAAATCACTTTAAACATGCTAATTTTAGCTCTAACACTGATGATCCACCTACAAATGTGAAATGACGTTCAAAAATAAAACATTTGAAAACGGACCATTTTCCACATTTCTGAAGCATGACGTAATGGGGGGGTGTTATCTCTTTTGTCGAAAATCAGCCGTTTTTGCTCGAACATTAAATGCCTCCAAATGGTATTTATTTCACTTCCCGAGCCCCTGGAAGCATGAAAATCACTTTAAACATGCTAATTTTAGCTCTAACACTGATGATCCACCTACAAATGTGAACTGACGTTCAAAAATAAAACATTTGAAAACGGACCATTTTCCACATTTCTGAAGCATGACGTAATGGGGGGGTGTTATCTCTTTTGTCGAAAATCAGCTGTCATTGCTTGAACATTAAATTCCTCCAAATGGTATTTAATTAACTTCCCGGGGTGAAGAAACCCTTTTTGAGAACTCAGAGTGAGTAAATTGGCCATTTTCATGCACTTTTAACCATTCCATAAATCTTGTGTTTAGGGCCCCTGGAAGCATGAAAATCACTTTAAACATGCTAATATTAGCTCTAACACTGATGATCCACCTACAAATGTGAAATGACGTTCAAAAATAAAACATTTGAAAACGGACCATTTTCCACATTTCTGAAGCATGACGTAATGGGTGGGTGTTATCTCTTTTATCGAAAATCAGCCGTTTTTGCTCGAACATTAAATGCCTCCAAATAGTATTTAATTAACTTCCCGGGGTGAAGAAACCCTTTTTGAGAACTCAGAGTGAGTAAATTGGCCATTTTCATGCACTTTTAACCATTCCATAAATCTTGTGTTTAGGGCCCCTGGAAGCATGAAAATCACTTTAAACATGCTAATTTTAGCTCTAACACTGATGATCCACCTACAAATGTGAACTGACGTTCAAAAATAAAACATTTGAAAACGGACCATTTTCCACATTTCTGAAGCATGACGTAATGGGGGGGTGTTATCTCTTTTGTCGAAAATCAGCCGTTTTTGCTCGAACATTAAATGCCTCCAAATGGTATTTAATTAATTTCCCGAGCCCCTGGAAGCATGAAAATCACTTTAAACATGCTAATTTTAGCTCTAACACTGATGATCCACCTACAAATGTGAACTGACGTTCAAAAATAAAACATTTGAAAACGGACCATTTTCCACATTTCTGAAGCATGACGTAATGGGGGGGTGTTATCTCTTTTGTCGAAAATCTGCCGTTTTTGCTCGAACATTAAATGCCTCCAAATGGTATTTATTTCACTTCCCGAGCCCCTGGAAGCATGAAAATCTCTTTAAACATGCTAATTTTAGCTCTAACACTGATGATCCACCTACAAATGTGAACTGACGTTCAAAAATAAAACATTTGAAAACGGACCATTTTCCACATTTCTGAAGCATGACGTAATGGGGGGGTGTTATCTCTTTTGTCGAAAATCAGCCGTATTTGCTCGAACATTAAATGCCTCCAAATGGTATTTAATTAACTTCCCGAGCCCCTGGAAGCATGAAAATCACTTTAAACATGCTAATTTTAGCTCTAACACTGATGATCCACCTACAAATGTGAACTGACGTTCAAAAATAAAACATTTGAAAACGGACCATTTTCCACATTTCTGAAGCATGACGTAATGGGGGGGTGTTATCTCTTTTGTCGAAAATCAGCCGTTTTTGCTCGAACATTAAATGCCTCCAAATGGTATTTAATTAACTTCCCGGGGTGAAGAAACCCTTTTTGAGAACTCAGAGTGAGTAAATTGGCCATTTTCATGCACTTTTAACCATTCCATAAATCTTGTGTTTAGGGCCCCTGGAAGCATGAAAATCACTTTAAACATGCTAATTTTAGCTCTAACACTGATGATCCACCTACAAATGTGAACTGACATTCAAAAATAAAACATTTGAAAACGGACCATTTTCCACATTTCTGAAGCATGACGTAATGGGGGGGGTGTTATCTCTTTTGTCGAAAATCAGCCGTTTTTGCTCGAACATTAAATGCCTCCAAACGGTATTTAATTAACTTCCCGGGGTGAAGAAACCCTTTTTGAGAACTCAGAGTGAGTAAATTGGCCATTTTCATGCACTTTTAACCATTCCATAAAGCTTGTGTTTAGGGCCCCTGGAAGCATGAAAATCACTTTAAACATGCTAATTTTAGCTCTAACACTGATGATCCACCTACAAATGTGAACTGACGTTCAAAAATAAAACATTTGAAAATGGACCATTTTCCACATTTCTGAAGCATGACGTAATGGGGGGGTGTTATCTCTTTTATCGATAATCAGCCGTTTTTGCTCGAACATTAAATGCCTCCAAATGGTATTTAATTAACTTCCCGGGGTGAAGAACCCCTTTTTGAGAACTCAGAGTGAGTAAATTGGCCATTTTCATGCACTTTTAACCATTCCATAAATCTTGTGTTTAGGGCCCCTGGAAGCATGAAAATCACTTTAAACATGCTAATTTTAGCTCTAACACTGATGATCCACCTACAAATGTGAACTGACGTTCAAAAATAAAACATTTGAAAACGGACCATTTTCCACATTTCTGAAGCATGACGTAATGGGGGGGTGTTATCTCTTTTGTCGAAAATCAGCCGTTTTTGCTCGAACATTAAATGCCTCCAAATGGTATTTAATTAATTTCCCGAGCCCCTGGAAGCATGAAAATCACTTTAAACATGCCAATTTTAGCTCTAACACTGATGATCCACCTACAAATGTGAACTGACGTTCAAAAATAAAAAATTTGAAAATTGACCATTTTCCACATTTCTGAAGCATGATGTAATGGGGGGTGTTATCTCTTTTGTCGAAAATCAGCCGTTTTTGCTCGAACATTAAATGCCTCCAAATGGTATTTATTCCACTTCCCGAGCCCCTGGAAGCATGAAAATCACTTTAAACATGCTAATTTTAGCTCTAACACTGATGATCCACCTACAAATGTGAACTGACGTTCAAAAATAAAACATTTGAAAACGGACCATTTTCCACATTTCTGAAGCATGACGTAATGGGGGGGTGTTATCTCTTTTGTCGAAAATCAGCTGTCATTGCTTGAACATTAAATTCCTCCAAATGGTATTTAATTAACTTCCCGGGGTGAAGAAACCCTTTTTGAGAACTCAGAGTGAGTAAATTAGCCATTTTCATGCACTTTTAACCATTCCATAAATCTTGTGTTTAGGGCCCCTGGAAGCATGAAAATCACTTTAAACATGCTAATATTAGCTCTAACACTGATGATCCACCTACAAATGTGAAATGACGTTCAAAAATAAAACATTTGAAAACGGACCATTTTCCACATTTCTGAAGCATGACGTAATGGGGGGGGGTGTTATCTCTTTTGTCGAAAATCAGCCGTTTTTGCTCGAACATTAAATGCCTCCAAATGGTATTTATTTCACTTCCCGAGCCCCTGGAAGCATGAAAATCACTTTAAACATGCTAATTTTAGCTCTAACACTGATGATCCACCTACAAATGTGAACTGACGTTCAAAAATAAAACATTTGAAAACGGACCATTTTCCACATTTCTGAAGCATGACGTAATGGGGGGGTGTTATCTCTTTTGTCGAAAATCAGCTGTCATTGCTTGAACATTAAATTCCTCCAAATGGTATTTAATTAACTTCCCGGGGTGAAGAAACCCTTTTTGAGAACTCAGAGTGAGTAAATTGGCCATTTTCATGCACTTTTAACCATTCCATAAATCTTGTGTTTAGGGCCCCTGGAAGCATGAAAATCACTTTAAACATGCTAATATTAGCTCTAACACTGATGATCCACCTACAAATGTGAAATGACGTTCAAAAATAAAACATTTGAAAACGGACCATTTTCCACATTTCTGAAGCATGATGTAATGGGTGGGTGTTATCTCTTTTATCGAAAATCAGCCGTTTTTGCTCGAACATTAAATGCCTCCAAATAGTATTTAATTAACTTCCCGGGGTGAAGAAACCCTTTTTGAGAACTCAGAGTGAGTAAATTGGCCATTTTCATGCACTTTTAACCATTCCATAAATCTTGTGTTTAGGGCCCCTGGAAGCATGAAAATCACTTTAAACATGCTAATTTTAGCTCTAACACTGATGATCCACCTACAAATGTGAACTGACGTTCAAAAATAAAACATTTGAAAACGGACCATTTTCCACATTTCTGAAGCATGACGTAATGGGGGGGTGTTATCTCTTTTGTCGAAAATCAGCCGTTTTTGCTCGAACATTAAATGCCTCCAAATGGTATTTAATTAATTTCCCGAGCCCCTGGAAGCATGAAAATCACTTTAAACATGCTAATTTTAGCTCTAACACTGATGATCCACCTACAAATGTGAACTGACGTTCAAAAATAAAACATTTGAAAACGGACCATTTTCCACATTTCTGAAGCATGACGTAATGGGGGGGTGTTATCTCTTTTGTCGAAAATCTGCCGTTTTTGCTCGAACATTAAATGCCTCCAAATGGTATTTATTTCACTTCCCGAGCCCCTGGAAGCATGAAAATCTCTTTAAACATGCTAATTTTAGCTCTAACACTGATGATCCACCTACAAATGTGAACTGACGTTCAAAAATAAAACATTTGAAAACGGACCATTTTCCACATTTCTGAAGCATGACGTAATGGGGGGGTGTTATCTCTTTTGTCGAAAATCAGCCGTATTTGCTCGAACATTAAATGCCTCCAAATGGTATTTAATTAACTTCCCGAGCCCCTGGAAGCATGAAAATCACTTTAAACATGCTAATTTTAGCTCTAACACTGATGATCCACCTACAAATGTGAACTGACGTTCAAAAATAAAACATTTGAAAACGGACCATTTTCCACATTTCTGAAGCATGACGTAATGGGGGGGTGTTATCTCTTTTGTCGAAAATCAGCCGTTTTTGCTCGAACATTAAATGCCTCCAAATGGTATTTAATTAACTTCCCGGGGTGAAGAAACCCTTTTTGAGAACTCAGAGTGAGTAAATTGGCCATTTTCATGCACTTTTAACCATTCCATAAATCTTGTGTTTAGGGCCCCTGGAAGCATGAAAATCACTTTAAACATGCTAATTTTAGCTTTAACACTGGTGATCCACCTACAAATGTGAACTGACGTTCAAAAATAAAACATTTGAAAACGGACCATTTTCCACATTTCTGAAGCATGACGTAATGGGGGGTTGTTATCTCTTTTGTCGAAAATCAGCCGTTTTTGCTCGAACATTAAATGCCTCCAAATGGTATTTAATTAACTTCCCGAGCCCCTGGAAGCATGAAAATCACTTTAAACATGCTAATTTTAGCTCTAACACTGATGATCCACCTACAAATGTGAACTGACGTTCAAAAATAAAACATTTGAAAACGGACCATTTTCCACATTTCTGAAGCATGACGTAATGGGGGGGTGTTATCTCTTTTGTCGAAAATCAGCAGTTTTTGCTCGAACATTAAATGCCTCCAAATGGTATTTAATTAACTTCCCGGGGTGAAGAAACCCTTTTTGAGAACTCAGAGTGAGTAAATTGGCCATTTTCATGCACTTTTAACCATTCGATAAATCTTGTGTTTAGGGCCCCTGGAAGCATGAAAATCACTTTAAACATGCTAATATTAGCTCTAACACTGATGATCCACCTACAAATGTGAAATGACGTTCAAAAATAAAACATTTGAAAACGGACCATTTTCCACATTTCTGAAGCATGACGTAATGGGGGGTTGTTATCTCTTTTGTCGAAAATCAGCCGTTTTTGCTCGAACATTAAATGCCTCCAAATGGTATTTAATTAACTTCCCGGGGTGAAGAAACCCTTTTTGAGAACTCAGAGTGAGTAAATTGGCCATTTTCATGCACTTTTAACCATTCCATAAATCTTGTGTTTAGGGCCCCTGGAAGCATGAAAATCACTTTAAACATGCTAATTTTAGCTCTAACACTGATGATCCACCTACAAATGTGAACTGACATTCAAAAATAAAACATTTGAAAACGGACCATTTTCCACATTTCTGAAGCATGACGTAATAGGGGGGGTGTTATCTCTTTTGTCGAAAATCAGCCGTTTTTGCTCGAACATTAAATGCCTCCAAACGGTATTTAATTAACTTCCCGGGGTGAAGAAACCCTTTTTGAGAACTCAGAGTGAGTAAATTGGCCATTTTCATGCACTTTTAACCATTCCATAAATCTTGTGTTTAGGGCCCCTGGAAGCATGAAAATCACTTTAAACATGCTAATTTTAGCTCTAACACTGATGATCCACCTACAAATGTGAACTGACGTTCAAAAATAAAACATTTGAAAACGGACCATTTTCCACATTTCTGAAGCATGACGTAATGGGGGGGTGTTATCTCTTTTATCGAAAATCAGCCGTTTTTGCTCGAACATTAAATGCCTCCAAATGGTATTTAATTAACTTCCCGGGGTGAAGAAACCCTTTTTGAGAACTCAGAGTGAGTAAATTGGCCATTTTCATGCACTTTTAACCATTCCATAAATCTTGTGTTTAGGGCCCCTGGAAGCATGAAAATCACTTTAAACATGCTAATTTTAGCTCTAACACTGATGATCCACCTACAAATGTGAACTGACGTTCAAAAATAAAACATTTGAAAACGGACCATTTTCCACATTTCTGAAGCATGACGTAATGGGGGGGTGTTATCTCTTTTGTCGAAAATCAGCCGTTTTTGCTCGAACATTAAATGCCTCCAAATGGTATTTAATTAATTTCCCGAGCCCCTGGAAGCATGAAAATCACTTTAAACATGCCAATTTTAGCTCTAACACTGATGATCCACCTACAAATGTGAACTGACGTTCAAAAATAAAAAATTTGAAAATGGACCATTTTCCACATTTCTGAAGCATGACGTAATAGGGGGGGTGTTATCTCTTTTGTCGAAAATCAGCCGTTTTTGCTCGAACATTAAATGCCTCCAAACGGTATTTAATTAACTTCCCGGGGTGAAGAAACCCTTTTTGAGAGCTCAGAGTGAGTAAATTGGCCATTTTCATGCACTTTTAACCATTCCATAAATCTTGTGTTTAGGGCCCCTGGAAGCATGAAAATCACTTTAAACATGCTAATTTTAGCTCTAACACTGATGATCCACCTACAAATGTGAACTGACGTTCAAAAATAAAACATTTGAAAACGGACCATTTTCCACATTTCTGAAGCATGACGTAATGGGGGGGTGTTATCTCTTTTATCGAAAATCAGCCGTTTTTGCTCGAACATTAAATGCCTCCAAATGGTATTTAATTAACTTCCCGGGGTGAAGAAACCCTTTTTGAGAACTCAGAGTGAGTAAATTGGCCATTTTCATGCACTTTTAACCATTCCATAAATCTTGTGTTTAGGGCCCCTGGAAGCATGAAAATCACTTTAAACATGCTAATTTTAGCTCTAACACTGATGATCCACCTACAAATGTGAACTGACGTTCAAAAATAAAACATTTGAAAACGGACCATTTTCCACATTTCTGAAGCATGACGTAATGGGGGGGTGTTATCTCTTTTGTCGAAAATCAGCTGTCATTGCTTGAACATTAAATTCCTCCAAATGGTATTTAATTAACTTCCCGGGGTGAAGAAACCCTTTTTGAGAACTCAGAGTGAGTAAATTGGCCATTTTCATGCACTTTTAACCATTCCATAAATCTTGTGTTTAGGGCCCCTGGAAGCATGAAAATCACTTTAAACATGCTAATATTAGCTCTAACACTGATGATCCACCTACAAATGTGATATGACGTTCAAAAATAAAACATTTGAAAACGGACCATTTTCCACATTTCTGAAGCATGACGTAATGGGGGGGGTGTTATCTCTTTTGTCGAAAATCAGCCGTTTTTGCTCGAACATTAAATGCCTCCAAACGGTATTTAATTAACTTCCCGGGGTGAAGAAACCCTTTTTGAGAACTCAGAGTGAGTAAATTGGCCATTTTCATGCACTTTTAACCATTCCATAAATCTTGTGTTTAGGGCCCCTGGAAGCATGAAAATCACTTTAAACATGCTAATTTTAGCTCTAACACTGATGATCCACCTACAAATGTGAACTGACGTTCAAAAATAAAACATTTGAAAACGGACCATTTTCCAAATTTCTGAAGCATGACGTAATGGGGGGGTGTTATCTCTTTTATCGAAAATCAGCCGTTTTTGCTCGAACATTAAATGCCTCCAAATGGTATTTAATTAACTTCCCGGGGTGAAGAAACCCTTTTTGAGAACTCAGAGTGAGTAAATTGGCCATTTTCATGCACTTTTAACCATTCCATAAATCTTGTGTTTAGGGCCCCTGGAAGCATGAAAATCACATTAAACATGCTAATTTTAGCTCTAACACTGATGATCCACCTACAAATGTAAACTGACGTTCAAAAATAAAACATTTGAAAACGGACCATTTTCCACATTTCTGAAGCATGACGTAATAGGGGGGTGTTATCTCTTTTGTCGAAAATCAGCCGTTTTTGCTCGAACATTAAATGCCTCCAAATGGTATTTAATTAATTTCCCGAGCCCCTGGAAGCATGAAAATCACTTTAAACATGCTAATTTTAGCTCTAACACTGATGATCCACCTACAAATGTGAACTGACGTTCAAAAATAAAACATTTGAAAATGGACCATTTTCCACATTTCTGAAGCATGACGTAATGGGGGGGGTGTTATCTCTTTTGTCGAAAATCAGCCGTTTTTGCTCGAACATTAAATGCCTCCAAATGGTATTTAATTAACTTCCCGAGCCCCTGGAAGCATGAAAATCACTTTAAACATGCTAATTTTAGCTCTAACACTGATGATCCACCTACAAATGTGAACTGACGTTCAAAAATAAAACTTTTGAAAACGGACCATTTTCCACATTTCTGAAGCATGACGTAATGGGGGGGTGTTATCTCTTTTGTCGAAATTCAGCCGTTTTTGCTCGAACATTAAATGCCTCCAAATGGTATTTAATTAACTTCCCGGGGTGAAGAAACCCTTTTTGAGAACTCAGAGTGAGTAAATTGGCCATTTTCATGCACTTTTAACCATTCCATAAATCTTGTGTTTAGGGCCCCTGGAAGCATGAAAATCACTTTAAACATGCTAATTTTAGCTTTAACACTGATGATCCACCTACAAATGTGAACTGACGTTCAAAAATAAAACATTTGAAAACTGACCATTTTCCACATTTCTGAAGCATGACGTAATGGGGGGGTGTTATCTCTTTTGTCGAAAATCTGCCGTTTTTGCTCGAACATTAAATGCCTCCAAATGGTATTTATTTCACTTCCCGAGGCCCTGGAAGCATGAAAATCACTTTAAACATGCTAATTTTAGCTCTAACACTGATGATCCACCTAAAAATGTGAACTGACGTTCAAAAATAAAACATTTGAAAACGGACCATTTTCCACATTTCTGAAGCATGACGTAATGGGGTGGTGTTATCTCTTTTGTCGAAAATCAGCCGTTTTTGCTCGAACATTAAATGCCTCCAAATGGTATTTAATTAATTTCCCGAGCCCCTGGAAGCATGAAAATCACTTTAAACATGCTAATTTTAGCTCTAACACTGATGATCCACCTACAAATGTGAACTGACGTTCAAAAATAAAACATTTGAAAATGGACCATTTTCCACATTTCGGAAGCATGACGTAATGGGGGGGTGTTATCTCTTTTGTCGAAAATCAGCCGTTTTTGCTCGAACATTAAATGCCTCCAAATGGTATTTAATTAACTTCCCGAGCCCCTGGAAGCATGAAAATCACTTTAAACATGCTAATTTTAGCTCTAACACTGATGATCCACCTACAAATGTGAACTGACGTTCAAAAATAAAACATTTGAAAACGGACCATTTTCCACATTTCTGAAGCATGACGTAATGGGGGGGTGTTATCTCTTTTGTCGAAAATCAGCCGTTTTTGCTTGAACATTAAATGCCTGCAAATGGTATTTAATTAACTTCCCGGGGTGAAGAAACCCTTTTTGAGAACTCAGAGTGAGTAAATTGGCCATTTTCATGCACTTTTAACCATTCCATAAATCTTGTGTTTAGGGCCCCTGGAAGCATGAAAATCACATTAAACATGCTAATTTTAGCTCTAACACTGATGATCCACCTACAAATGTAAACTGACGTTCAAAAATAAAACATTTGAAAATGGACCATTTTCCACATTTCTGAAGCATGACGTAATGGGGGGGTGTTATCTCTTTTGTCGAAAATCAGCCGTTTTTGCTCGAACATTAAATGCCTCCAAATGGTATTTAATTAACTTCCCGAGCCCCTGGAAGCATGAAAATCACTTTAAACATGCTAATTTTAGCTCTAACACTGATGATCCACCTACAAATGTGAACTGACGTTCAAAAATAAAACATTTGAAAACGGACCATTTTCCACATTTCTGAAGCATGACGTAATGGGGGGGTGTTATCTCTTTTGTCGAAAATCAGCCGTTTTTGCTCGAACATTAAATGCCTCCAAATGGTATTTAATTAACTTCCCGGGGTGAAGAAACCCTTTTTGAGAACTCAGAGTGAGTAAATTGGCCATTTTCATGCACTTTTCACCATTCCATAAATCTTGTGTTTAGGGCCCCTGGAAGCATGAAAATCACTTTAAACATGCTAATTTTAGCTTTAACACTGATAATCCACCTACAAATGTGAACTGACGTTCAAAAATAAAACATTCGAAAACTGACCATTTTCCACATTTCTGAAGCATGACGTAATGGGGGGGTGTTATCTCTTTTGTCGAAAATCTGCAGTTTTTGCTCGAACATTAAATGCCTCCAAATGGTATTTATTTCACTTCCCGAGCCCCTGGAAGCATGAAAATCACTTTAAACATGCTAATTTTAGCTCTGACACTGATGATCCACTTACAAATGTGAACTGACGTTCAAAAATAAAACATTTGAAAACGGACCATTTTCCACATTTCTGAAGCATGACGTAATGGGGTGGTGTTATCTTTTTTGTCGAAAATCAGCCGTTTTTGCTCGAACATTAAATGCCTCCAAATGGTATTTATTTCACTTCCCGAGCCCCTGGAAGCATGAAAATCACTTTAAACATGCTAATTTTAGCTCTAACACTGATGATCCACCTACAAATGTGAACTGACGTTCAAAAATAAAACATTTGAAAACGGACCATTTTCCACATTTCTGAAGCATGACGTAATGGGGGGGTGTTATCTCTTTTGTCGAAAATCAGCTGTCATTGCTTGAACATTAAATGCCTCCAAATGGTATTTAATTAACTTCCCGGGGTGAAGAAACCCTTTTTGAGAACTCAGAGTGAGTAAATTGGCCATTTTCATGCACTTTTAACCATTCCATAAATCTTGTGTTTAGGGCACCTGGAAGCATGAAAATCACTTTAAACATGCTAATTTTAGCTCTAACACTGATGATCCACCTACAAATGTGAACTGACGTTCAAAAATAAAACATTTGAAAACGGACCATTTTCCACATTTCTGAAGCATGACGTAATGGGGGGGTGTTATCTCTTTTGTCGAAAATCAGCCGTTTTTGCTCGAACATTAAATGCCTCCAAATGGTATTTAATTAACTTCCCGAGCCCCTGGAAGCATGAAAATCACTTTAAACATGCTAATTTTAGCTCTAACACTGATGATCCACCTACAAATGTGAACTGACGTTCAAAAATAAAACATTTGAAAACGGACCATTTTCCACATTTCTGAAGCATGACGTAATGGGGGGGTGTTATCTCTTTTGTCGAAAATCAGCCGTTTTTGCTCGAACATTAAATGCCTCCAAATGGTATTTAATTAACTTCCCGGGGTGAAGAAACCCTTTTTGAGAACTCAGAGTGAGTAAATTGGCCATTTTCATGCACTTTTAACCATTCCATAAATCTTGTGTTTAGGGCCCCTGGAAGCATGAAAATCACTTTAAACATGCTAATTTTAGCTCTAACACTGATGATCCACCTACAAATGTGAACTGACGTTCAAAAATAAAACATTTGAAAACTGACCATTTTCCACATTTCTGAAGCATGACGTAATGGGGGGGTGTTATCTCTTTTGTCGAAAATCAGCCGTTTTGCTCGAACATTAAATTCCTCCAAATGGTATTTAATTAACTTCCCGGGGTGAAGAAACCCTTTTTGAGAAGTCAGAGTGAGTAAATTGGCCATTTTCATGCACTTTTAACCATTCCATAAATCTTGTGTTTAGGGCCCCTGGAAGCATGAAAATCACTTTAAACATGCTAATATTAGCTCTAACACTGATGATCCACCTACAAATGTGAAATGACGTTCAAAAATAAAACATTTGAAAACGGACCATTTTCCACATTTCTGAAGCATGACGTAATGGGGGGGTGTTATCTCTTTTGTCGAAAATCAGCCGTTTTTGCTCGAACATTAAATGCCTCCAAACGGTATTTAATTAACTTCCCGGGGTGAAGAAACCCTTTTTGAGAACTCAGAGTGAGTAAATTGGCCATTTTCATGCACTTTTAACCATTCCATAAATCTTGTGTTTAGGGCCCCTGGAAGCATGAAAATCACTTTAAACATGCTAATATTAGCTCTAACACTGATGATCCACCTACAAATGTGAAATGACGTTCAAAAATAAAACATTTGAAAACGGACCATTTTCCACAGTTCTGAAGCATGACGTAATAGGGGGGTGTTATCTCTTTTGTCGAAAATCAGCCGTTTTTGCTCGAACATTAAATGCCTCCAAATGGTATTTAATTAATTTCCCGAGCCCCTGGAAGCATGAAAATCACTTTAAACATGCTAATTTTAGCTCTAACACTGATGATCCACCTACAAATGTGAACTGACGTTCAAAAATAAAACATTTGAAAACGGACCATTTTCCACATTTCTGAAGCATGACGTAATGGGGGGGTGTTATCTCTTTTGTCGAAAATCAGCCGTTTTTGCTCGAACATTAAATGCCTCCAAATGGTATTTAATTAACTTCCCGGGGTGAAGAAACCCTTTTTGAGAACTCAGAGTGAGTAAATTGGCCATTTTCATGCACTTTTAACCATTCCATAAATCTTGTGTTTAGGGCCCCTGGAAGCATGAAAATCACTTTAAACATGCTAATTTTAGCTTTAACACTGATAATCCACCTACAAATGTGAACTGACGTTCAAAAATAAAACATTTGAA
This sequence comes from Lissotriton vulgaris, assembly GCF_964263255.1. Classification (NCBI taxonomy): domain Eukaryota; kingdom Metazoa; phylum Chordata; class Amphibia; order Caudata; family Salamandridae; genus Lissotriton; species Lissotriton vulgaris. The sequence continues at coordinate 106,779 of NW_028253817.1, forward strand.
AACTGACCATTTTCCACATTTCTGAAGCATGACGTAATGGGGGGGTGTTATCTCTTTTGTCGAAAATCTGCCGTTTTTGCTCGAACATTAAATGCCTCCAAATGGTATTTATTTCACTTCCCGAGCCCCTGGAAGCATGAAAATCACTTTAAACATGCTAATTTTAGCTCTAACACTGATGATCCACCTACAAATGTGAACTGACGTTCAAAAATAAAACATTTGAAAACGGACCATTTTCCACATTTCTGAAGCATGACGTAATGGGGTGGTGTTATCTCTTTTGTCGAAAATCAGCCGTTTTTGCTCGAACATTAAATGCCTCCAAATGGTATTTAATTAACTTCCCGGGGTGAAGAAACCCTTTTTGAGAACTCAGAGTGAGTAAATTGGCCATTTTCATGCAGTTTTACCCATTCCATAAATCTTGTGTTTAGGGCCCCTGAAAGCATGAAAATCACTTTAAACGTGCTAATTTTAGCTCTAACACTGATGATCCACCTACAAATGTGAACTGACGTTCAAAAATAAAACATTTGAAAACGGACCATTTTCCACATTTCTGAAGCATGACGTAATGGGGGGTGTTATCTCTTTTGTTGAAAATCAGCCGTTTTTGCTCGAACATTAAATGCCTCCAAATGGTATTTAATTAACTTCCCGGGGTGAAGAAACTCTTTTTGAGAACTCAGAGTGAGTAAATTGGCCATTTTCATGCACTTTTAACCATTCCATAAATGTTGTGTTTAGGGCCCCTGGAAGCATGAAAATCACTTTAAACATGCTAATTTTAGCTCTAACACTGATGATCCACCTACAAATGTGAACTGACGTTCAAAAAGAAAACATTTGAAAACGGACCATTTACCACATTTCTGAAGCATGACGTAATGGGGGGGGGGGTGATATCTCTTTTGTCGAAAATCAGCCGTTTTTGCTCGAACATTAAATGCCTCCAAATGGTATTTAATTAACTTCCCGGGGTGAAGAAACCCTTTTTGAGAACTCAGAGTGAGTAAATTGGCCATTTTCATGCACTTTTAACCATTCCATAAATCTTGTGTTTAGGGCCCCTGGAAGCATGAAAATCACTTTAAACATGCTAATATTAGCTCTAACACTGATGATCCACCTACAAATGTGAAATGACGTTCAAAAATAAAACATTTGAAAACGGACCATTTTCCACATTTCTGAAGCATGACGTAATGGGGGGGTGTTATCTCTTTTGTCGAAAATCAGCCGTTTTTGCTCGAACATTAAATGCCTCCAAACGGTATTTAATTAACTTCCCGGGGTGAAGAAACCCTTTTTGAGAACTCAGAGTGAGTAAATTGGCCATTTTCATGCACTTTTAACCATTCCATAAATCTTGTGTTTAGGGCCCCTGGAAGCATGAAAATCACTTTAAACATGCTAATATTAGCTCTAACACTGATGATCCACCTACAAATGTGAAATGACGTTCAAAAATAAAACATTTGAAAACGGACCATTTTCCACAGTTCTGAAGCATGACGTAATAGGGGGGTGTTATCTCTTTTGTCGAAAATCAGCCGTTTTTGCTCGAACATTAAATGCCTCCAAATGGTATTTAATTAATTTCCCGAGCCCCTGGAAGCATGAAAATCACTTTAAACATGCTAATTTTAGCTCTAACACTGATGATCCACCTACAAATGTGAACTGACGTTCAAAAATAAAACATTTGAAAACGGACCATTTTCCACATTTCTGAAGCATGACGTAATGGGGGGGTGTTATCTCTTTTGTCGAAAATCAGCCGTTTTTGCTCGAACATTAAATGCCTCCAAATGGTATTTAATTAACTTCCCGGGGTGAAGAAACCCTTTTTGAGAACTCAGAGTGAGTAAATTGGCCATTTTCATGCACTTTTAACCATTCCATAAATCTTGTGTTTAGGGCCCCTGGAAGCATGAAAATCACTTTAAACATGCTAATTTTAGCTTTAACACTGATAATCCACCTACAAATGTGAACTGACGTTCAAAAATAAAACATTTGAAAACTGACCATTTTCCACATTTCTGAAGCATGACGTAATGGGGGGGTGTTATCTCTTTTGTCGAAAATCTGCCGTTTTTGCTCGAACATTAAATGCCTCCAAATGGTATTTATTTCACTTCCCGAGCCCCTGGAAGCATGAAAATCACTTTAAACATGCTAATTTTAGCTCTAACACTGATGATCCACCTACAAATGTGAACTGACGTTCAAAAATAAAACATTTGAAAACGGACCATTTTCCACATTTCTGAAGCATGACGTAATGGGGTGGTGTTATCTCTTTTGTCGAAAATCAGCCGTTTTTGCTCGAACATTAAATGCCTCCAAATGGTATTTAATTAACTTCCCGGGGTGAAGAAACCCTTTTTGAGAACTCAGAGTGAGTAAATTGGCCATTTTCATGCAGTTTTACCCATTCCATAAATCTTGTGTTTAGGGCCCCTGAAAGCATGAAAATCACTTTAAACGTGCTAATTTTAGCTCTAACACTGATGATCCACCTACAAATGTGAACTGACGTTCAAAAATAAAACATTTGAAAACGGACCATTTTCCACATTTCTGAAGCATGACGTAATGGGGGGTGTTATCTCTTTTGTTGAAAATCAGCCGTTTTTGCTCGAACATTAAATGCCTCCAAATGGTATTTAATTAACTTCCCGGGGTGAAGAAACTCTTTTTGAGAACTCAGAGTGAGTAAATTGGCCATTTTCATGCACTTTTAACCATTCCATAAATGTTGTGTTTAGGGCCCCTGGAAGCATGAAAATCACTTTAAACATGCTAATTTTAGCTCTAACACTGATGATCCACCTACAAATGTGAACTGACGTTCAAAAAGAAAACATTTGAAAACGGACCATTTACCACATTTCTGAAGCATGACGTAATGGGGGGGGGGTGATATCTCTTTTGTCGAAAATCAGCCGTTTTTGCTCGAACATTAAATGCCTCCAAATGGTATTTAATTAACTTCCCGGGGTGAAGAAACCCTTTTTGAGAACTCAGAGTGAGTAAATTGGCCATTTTCATGCACTTTTAACCATTCCATAAATCTTGTGTTTAGGGCCCCTGGAAGCATGAAAAACACTTTAAACATGCTAATTTTAGCTCTAACACTGATGATCCACCTACAAATGTGAACTGACATTCAAAAATAAAACATTTGAAAACGGACCATTTTCCACATTTCTGAAGCATGATGTAATGGGGGGGTGTTATCTCTTTTGTCGAAAATCAGCTGTCATTGCTTGAACATTAAATGCCTCCAAATGGTATTTAATTAACTTCCCGGGGTGAAGAACCCCTTTTTGAGAACTCAGAGTGAGTAAATTGGCCATTTTCATGCACTTTTAACCATTCCATAAATCTTGTGTTTAGGGCCCCTGGAAGCATGAAAATCACTTTAAACATGCTAATTTTAGCTCTAACACTGATGATCCACCTACAAATGTGAACTGACGTTCAAAAATAAAACATTTGAAAACGGACCATTTTCCACATTTCTGAAGCATGACGTAATGGGGGGGTGTTATCTCTTTTGTCGAAAATCAGCCGTTTTTGCTCGAACATTAAATGCCTCCAAATGGTATTTAATTAACTTCCCGAGCCCCTGGAAGCATGAAAATCACTTTAAACATGCTAATTTTAGCTCTAACACTGATGATCCACCTACAAATGTGAACTGACGTTCAAAAATAAAACATTTGAAAACGGACCATTTTCCACATTTCTGAAGCATGACGTAATGGGGGGGTGTTATCTCTTTTGTCGAAAATCAGCCGTTTTTGCTCGAACATTAAATGCCTCCAAATGGTATTTAATTAACTTCCCGGGGTGAAGAAACCCTTTTTGAGAACTCAGAGTGAGTAAATTGGCCATTTTCATGCACTTTTAACCTTTCCATAAATCTTGTGTTCAGGGCCCCTGGAAGCATGAAAATCACTTTAAACATGCTAATTTTAGCTCTAACACTGATGATCCACCTACAAATGTGAACTGACGTTCAAAAATAAAACATTTGAAAACTGACCATTTTCCACATTTCTGAAGCATGACGTAATGGGGGGGTGTTATCTCTTTTGTCGAAAATCAGCCGTTTTGCTCGAACATTCAATTCCTCCAAATGGTATTTAATTAACTTCCCGGGGTGAAGAAACCCTTTTTGAGAACTCAGAGTGAGTAAAATGGCCATTTTCATGCACTTTTAACCATTCCATAAATCTTGTGTTTAGGGCCCCTGGAAGCATGAAAATCACTTTAAACATGCTAATTTTAGCTCTAACACTGATGATACACCTACAAATGTGAACTGACGTTCAAAAATAAAACATTTGAAAACGGACCATTTTCCAAATTTCTGAAGCATGACGTAATGGGGGGGTGTTATCTCTTTTATCGAAAATCAGCCGTTTTTGCTCGAACATTAAATGCCTCCAAATGGTATTTAATTAACTTCCCGGGGTGAAGAAACCCTTTTTGAGAACTCAGAGTGAGTAAATTGGCCATTTTCATGCACTTTTAACCATTCCATAAATCTTGTGTTTAGGGCCCCTGGAAGCATGAAAATCACATTAAACATGCTAATTTTAGCTCTAACACTGATGATCCACCTACAAATGTAAACTGACGTTCAAAAATAAAACATTTGAAAACGGACCATTTTCCACATTTCTGAAGCATGACGTTATAGGGGGGTGTTATCTCTTTTGTCGAAAATCAGCCGTTTTTGCTCGAACATTAAATGCCTCCAAATGGTATTTAATTAACTTCCCGAGCCCCTGGAAGCATGAAAATCACTTTAAACATGCTAATTTTAGCTCTAACACTGATGATCCACCTACAAATGTGAACTGACGTTCAAAAATAAAACATTTGAAAACGGACCATTTTCCACATTTCTGAAGCATGACGTAATGGGGGGGTGTTATCTCTTTTGTCGAAAATCAGCCGTTTTTGCTCGAACATTAAATGCCTCCAAATGGTATTTAATTAACTTCCCGGGGTGAAGAAACCCTTTTTGAGAACTCAGAGTGAGTAAATTGGCCATTTTCATGCACTTTTAACCATTCCATAAATCTTGTGTTTAGGGCCCCTGGAAGCATGAAAATCACTTTAAACATGCTAATTTTAGCTTTAACACTGATGATCCACCTACAAATGTGAACTGACGTTCAAAAATAAAACATTTGAAAACTGACCATTTTCCACATTTCTGAAGCATGGCGTAATGGGGGGGGTGTTATCTCTTTTGTCGAAAATCAGCCGTTTTTGCTCGAACATTAAATGCCTCCAAATGGTATTTAATTAACTTCCCGGGGTGAAGAAACCCTTTTTGAGAACTCAGAGTGAGTAAATTGGCCATTTTCATGCACTTTTAACCATTCCATAAATCTTGTGTTTAGGGCCCCTGGAAGCATGAAAATCACTTTAAACATGCTAATTTTAGCTCTAACACTGATGATCCACCTACAAATGTGAACTGACGTTCAAAAATAAAACATTTGAAAACTGACCATTTTCCACATTTCTGAAGCATGACGTAATGGGGGGGTGTTATCTCTTTTGTCGAAAATCAGCCGTTTTGCTCGAACATTAAATTCCTCCAAATGGTATTTAATTAACTTCCCGGGGTGAAGAAACCCTTTTTGAGAAGTCAGAGTGAGTAAATTGGCCATTTTCATGCACTTTTAACCATTCCATAAATCTTGTGTTTAGGGCCCCTGGAAGCATGAAATCACTTTAAACATGCTAATATTAGCTCTAACACTGATGATCCACCTACAAATGTGAAATGACGTTCAAAAATAAAACATTTGAAAACGGACCATTTTCCACATTTCTGAAGCATGACGTAATGGGGGGGGTGTTATCTCTTTTGTCGAAAATCAGCCGTTTTTGCTCGAACATTAAATGCCTCCAAACGGTATTTAATTAACTTCCCGGGGTGAAGAAACCCTTTTTGAGAACTCAGAGTGAGTAAATTGGCCATTTTCATGCACTTTTAACCATTCCATAAATCTTGTGTTTAGGGCCCCTGGAAGCATGAAAATCACTTTAAACATGCTAATATTAGCTCTAACACTGATGATCCACCTACAAATGTGAAATGACGTTCAAAAATAAAACATTTGAAAACGGACCATTTTCCACAGTTCTGAAGCATGACGTAATAGGGGGGTGTTATCTCTTTTGTCGAAAATCAGCCGTTTTTGCTCGAACATTAAATGCCTCCAAATGGTATTTAATTAATTTCCCGAGCCCCTGGAAGCATGAAAATCACTTTAAACATGCTAATTTTAGCTCTAACACTGATGATCCACCTACAAATGTGAACTGACGTTCAAAAATAAAACATTTGAAAATGGACCATTTTCCACATTTCTGAAGCATGACGTAATGGGGGGGTGTTATCTCTTTTGTCGAAAATCAGCCGTTTTTGCTCGAACATTAAATGCCTCCAAATGGTATTTAATTAACTTCCCGAGCCCCTGGAAGCATGAAAATCACTTTAAACATGCTAATTTTAGCTCTAACACTGATGATCCACCTACAAATGTGAACTGACGTTCAAAAATAAAACATTTGAAAACGGACCATTTTCCACATTTCTGAAGCATGACGTAATGGGGGGGTGTTATCTCTTTTGTCGAAAATCAGCCGTTTTTGCTCGAACATTAAATGCCTCCAAATGGTATTTAATTAACTTCCCGGGGTGAAGAAACCCTTTTTGAGAACTCAGAGTGAGTAAATTGGCCATTTTCATGCACTTTTAACCATTCCATAAATCTTGTGTTTAGGGCCCCTGGAAGCATGAAAATCACTTTAAACATGCTAATTTTAGCTTTAACACTGATAATCCACCTACAAATGTGAACTGACGTTCAAAAATAAAACATTTGAAAACTGACCATTTTCCACATTTCTGAAGCATGACGTAATGGGGGGGTGTTATCTCTTTTGTCGAAAATCTGCCGTTTTTGCTCGAACATTAAATGCCTCCAAATGGTATTTATTTCACTTCCCGAGCCCCTGGAAGCATGAAAATCACTTTAAACATGCTAATTTTAGCTCTAACACTGATGATCCACCTACAAATGTGAACTGACGTTCAAAAATAAAACATTTGAAAACGGACCATTTTCCACATTTCTGAAGCATGACGTAATGGGGTGGTGTTATCTCTTTTGTCGAAAATCAGCCGTTTTTGCTCGAACATTAAATGCCTCCAAATGGTATTTAATTAACTTCCCGGGGTGAAGAAACCCTTTTTGAGAACTCAGAGTGAGTAAATTGGCCATTTTCATGCAGTTTTACCCATTCCATAAATCTTGTGTTTAGGGCCCCTGAAAGCATGAAAATCACTTTAAACGTGCTAATTTTAGCTCTAACACTGATGATCCACCTACAAATGTGAACTGACGTTCAAAAATAAAACATTTGAAAACGGACCATTTTCCACATTTCTGAAGCATGACGTAATGGGGGGTGTTATCTCTTTTGTTGAAAATCAGCCGTTTTTGCTCGAACATTAAATGCCTCCAAATGGTATTTAATTAACTTCCCGGGGTGAAGAAACTCTTTTTGAGAACTCAGAGTGAGTAAATTGGCCATTTTCATGCACTTTTAACCATTCCATAAATGTTGTGTTTAGGGCCCCTGGAAGCATGAAAATCACTTTAAACATGCTAATTTTAGCTCTAACACTGATGATCCACCTACAAATGTGAACTGACGTTCAAAAAGAAAACATTTGAAAACGGACCATTTACCACATTTCTGAAGCATGACGTAATGGGGGGGGGGTGATATCTCTTTTGTCGAAAATCAGCCGTTTTTGCTCGAACATTAAATGCCTCCAAATGGTATTTAATTAACTTCCCGGGGTGAAGAAACCCTTTTTGAGAACTCAGAGTGAGTAAATTGGCCATTTTCATGCACTTTTAACCATTCCATAAATCTTGTGTTTAGGGCCCCTGGAAGCATGAAAAACACTTTAAACATGCTAATTTTAGCTCTAACACTGATGATCCACCTACAAATGTGAACTGACATTCAAAAATAAAACATTTGAAAACGGACCATTTTCCACATTTCTGAAGCATGATGTAATGGGGGGGTGTTATCTCTTTTGTCGAAAATCAGCTGTCATTGCTTGAACATTAAATGCCTCCAAATGGTATTTAATTAACTTCCCGGGGTGAAGAACCCCTTTTTGAGAACTCAGAGTGAGTAAATTGGCCATTTTCATGCACTTTTAACCATTCCATAAATCTTGTGTTTAGGGCCCCTGGAAGCATGAAAATCACTTTAAACATGCTAATTTTAGCTCTAACACTGATGATCCACCTACAAATGTGAACTGACGTTCAAAAATAAAACATTTGAAAACGGACCATTTTCCACATTTCTGAAGCATGACGTAATGGGGGGGTGTTATCTCTTTTGTCGAAAATCAGCCGTTTTTGCTCGAACATTAAATGCCTCCAAATGGTATTTAATTAACTTCCCGAGCCCCTGGAAGCATGAAAATCACTTTAAACATGCTAATTTTAGCTCTAACACTGATGATCCACCTACAAATGTGAACTGACGTTCAAAAATAAAACATTTGAAAACGGACCATTTTCCACATTTCTGAAGCATGACGTAATGGGGGGGTGTTATCTCTTTTGTCGAAAATCAGCCGTTTTTGCTCGAACATTAAATGCCTCCAAATGGTATTTAATTAACTTCCCGGGGTGAAGAAACCCTTTTTGAGAACTCAGAGTGAGTAAATTGGCCATTTTCATGCACTTTTAACCTTTCCATAAATCTTGTGTTCAGGGCCCCTGGAAGCATGAAAATCACTTTAAACATGCTAATTTTAGCTCTAACACTGATGATCCACCTACAAATGTGAACTGACGTTCAAAAATAAAACATTTGAAAACTGACCATTTTCCACATTTCTGAAGCATGACGTAATGGGGGGGTGTTATCTCTTTTGTCGAAAATCAGCCGTTTTGCTCGAACATTCAATTCCTCCAAATGGTATTTAATTAACTTCCCGGGGTGAAGAAACCCTTTTTGAGAACTCAGAGTGAGTAAAATGGCCATTTTCATGCACTTTTAACCATTCCATAAATCTTGTGTTTAGGGCCCCTGGAAGCATGAAAATCACTTTAAACATGCTAATTTTAGCTCTAACACTGATGATACACCTACAAATGTGAACTGACGTTCAAAAATAAAACATTTGAAAACGGACCATTTTCCAAATTTCTGAAGCATGACGTAATGGGGGGGTGTTATCTCTTTTATCGAAAATCAGCCGTTTTTGCTCGAACATTAAATGCCTCCAAATGGTATTTAATTAACTTCCCGGGGTGAAGAAACCCTTTTTGAGAACTCAGAGTGAGTAAATTGGCCATTTTCATGCACTTTTAACCATTCCATAAATCTTGTGTTTAGGGCCCCTGGAAGCATGAAAATCACATTAAACATGCTAATTTTAGCTCTAACACTGATGATCCACCTACAAATGTAAACTGACGTTCAAAAATAAAACATTTGAAAACGGACCATTTTCCACATTTCTGAAGCATGACGTTATAGGGGGGTGTTATCTCTTTTGTCGAAAATCAGCCGTTTTTGCTCGAACATTAAATGCCTCCAAATGGTATTTAATTAACTTCCCGAGCCCCTGGAAGCATGAAAATCACTTTAAACATGCTAATTTTAGCTCTAACACTGATGATCCACCTACAAATGTGAACTGACGTTCAAAAATAAAACATTTGAAAACGGACCATTTTCCACATTTCTGAAGCATGACGTAATGGGGGGGTGTTATCTCTTTTGTCGAAAATCAGCCGTTTTTGCTCGAACATTAAATGCCTCCAAATGGTATTTAATTAACTTCCCGGGGTGAAGAAACCCTTTTTGAGAACTCAGAGTGAGTAAATTGGCCATTTTCATGCACTTTTAACCATTCCATAAATCTTGTGTTTAGGGCCCCTGGAAGCATGAAAATCACTTTAAACATGCTAATTTTAGCTTTAACACTGATGATCCACCTACAAATGTGAACTGACGTTCAAAAATAAAACATTTGAAAACTGACCATTTTCCACATTTCTGAAGCATGGCGTAATGGGGGGGGTGTTATCTCTTTTGTCGAAAATCTGCCGTTTTTGCTCGAACATTAAATGCCTCCAAATGGTATTTATTTCACTTCCCGAGCCCCTGAAAGCATGAAAATCACTTTAAACATGCTAATTTTAGCTCTAACACTGATGATCCACCTACAAATGTGAACTGACGTTCAAAAATAAAACATTTGAAAACGGACCATTTTCCACATTTCTGAAGCATGACGTAATGGGGTGGTGTTATCTCTTTTGTCGAAAATCAGCCGTTTTTGCTCGAACATTAAATGCCTCCAAATTGTATTTAATTAACTTCCCGGGGTGAAGAAACCCTTTTTGAGAACTCAGAGTGAGTAAATTGGCCATTTTCATGCACTTTTACCCATTCCATAAATCTTGTGTTTAGGGCCCCTGGAAGCATGAAAATCACTTTGAACGTGCTAATTATAGCTCTAACACTGATGATCCACCTACAAATGTGAACTGACGTTCAAAAATAAAACATTTGAAAACGGACCATTTTCCACATTTCTGAAGCATGACGTAATGGGGGGTGTTATCTCTTTTGTTGAAAATCAGCCGTTTTTGCTCGAACATTAAATGCCTCCAAATGGTATTTAATTAACTTCCCGGGTGAAGAAACCCTTTTTGAGAACTCAGAGTGAGTAAATTGGCCATTTTCATGCACTTTTAACCATTCCATAAATGTTGTGTTTAGGGCCCCTGGAAGCATGAAAATCACTTTAAACATGCTAATTTTAGCTCTAACACTGATGATCCACCTACAAATGTGAACTGACGTTCAAAAAGAAAACATTTGAAAACGGACCATTTACCACATTTCTGAAGCATGACGTAATGGGGGGGGGGTGATATCTCTTTTGTCGAAAATCAGCCGTTTTTGCTCGAACATTAAATGCCTCCAAATGGTATTTAATTAACTTCCCGGGGTGAAGAAACCCTTTTTGAGAACTCAGAGTGAGTAAATTGGCCATTTTCATGCACTTCTAACCATTCCATAAATCTTGTGTTTAGGGCCCCTGGAAGCATGAAAAACACTTTAAACATGCTAATTTTAGCTCTAACACTGATGATCCACCTACAAATGTGAACTGACGTTCAAAAATAAAACATTTGAAAATGGACCATTTTCCACATTTCTGAAGCATGACGTAATGGGGGGGTGTTATCTCTTTTGTCGAAAATCAGCTGTCATTGCTTGAACATTAAATGCCTCCAAATGGTATTTAATTAACTTCCCGGGGTGAAGAAACCCTTTTTGAGAACTCAGAGTGAGTAAATTGGCCATTTTCATGCACTTTTAACCATTCCATAAATCTTGTGTTTAGGGCCCCTGGAAGCATGAAAATCACTTTAAACATGCTAATTTTAGCTCTAACACTGATGATCCACCTACAAATGTGAACTGACGTTCAAAAATAAAACATTTGAAAACGGACCATTTTCCACATTTCTGAAGCATGACGTAATGGGGGGGTGTTATCTCTTTTGTCGAAAATCAGCCGTTTTTGCTCGAACATTAAATGCCTCCAAATGGTATTTAATTAACTTCCCGAGCCCCTGGAAGCATGAAAATCACTTTAAACATGCTAATTTTAGCTCTAACACTGATGATCCACCTACAAATGTGAACTGACGTTCAAAAATAAAACATTTGAAAACGGACCATTTTCCACATTTCTGAAGCATGACGTAATGGGGGGGTGTTATCTCTTTTGTCGAAAATCAGCCGTTTTTGCTCGAACATTAAATGCCTCCAAATGGTATTTAATTAACTTCCCGGGGTGAAGAAACCCTTTTTGAGAACTCAGAGTGAGTAAATTGGCCATTTTCATGCACTTTTAACCATTCCATAAATCTTGTGTTTAGGGCCCCTGGAAGCATGAAAATCACTTTAAACATGCTAATTTTAGCTCTAACACTGATGATCCACCTACAAATGTGAACTGACGTTCAAAAATAAAACATTTGAAAACTGACCATTTTCCACATTTCTGAAGCATGACGTAATGGGGGGGTGTTATCTCTTTTGTCGAAAATCAGCCGTTTTGCTCGAACATTAAATTCCTCCAAATGGTATTTAATTAACTTCCCGGGGTGAAGAAACCCTTTTTGAGAAGTCAGAGTGAGTAAATTGGCCATTTTCATGCACTTTTAACCATTCCATAAATCTTGTGTTTAGGGCCCCTGGAAGCATGAAAATCACTTTAAACATGCTAATATTAGCTCTAACACTGATGATCCACCTACAAATGTGAAATGACGTTCAAAAATAAAACATTTGAAAACGGACCATTTTCCACATTTCTGAAGCATGACGTAATGGGGGGGGTGTTATCTCTTTTGTCGAAAATCAGCCGTTTTTGCTCGAACATTAAATGCCTCCAAACGGTATTTAATTAACTTCCCGGGGTGAAGAAACCCTTTTTGAGAACTCAGAGTGAGTAAATTGGCCATTTTCATGCACTTTTAACCATTCCATAAATCTTGTGTTTAGGGCCCCTGGAAGCATGAAAATCACTTTAAACATGCTAATTTTAGCTCTAACACTGATGATCCACCTACAAATGTGAACTGACGTTCAAAAATAAAACATTTGAAAACGGACCATTTTCCACAGTTCTGAAGCATGACGTAATAGGGGGGTGTTATCTCTTTTGTCGAAAATCAGCCGTTTTTGCTCGAACATTAAATGCCTCCAAATGGTATTTAATTAATTTCCCGAGCCCCTGGAAGCATGAAAATCACTTTAAACATGCTAATTTTAGCTCTAACACTGATGATCCACCTACAAATGTGAACTGACGTTCAAAAATAAAACATTTGAAAATGGACCATTTTCCACATTTCTGAAGCATGACGTAATGGGGGGGTGTTATCTCTTTTGTCGAAAATCAGCCGTTTTTGCTCGAACATTAAATGCCTCCAAATGGTATTTAATTAACTTCCCGAGCCCCTGGAAGCATGAAAATCACTTTAAACATGCTAATTTTAGCTCTAACACTGATGATCCACCTACAAATGTGAACTGACGTTCAAAAATAAAACATTTGAAAACGGACCATTTTCCACATTTCTGAAGCATGACGTAATGGGGGGGTGTTATCTCTTTTGTCGAAAATCAGCCGTTTTTGCTCGAACATTAAATGCCTCCAAATGGTATTTAATTAACTTCCCGGGGTGAAGAAACCCTTTTTGAGAACTCAGAGTGAGTAAATTGGCCATTTTCATGCACTTTTAACCATTCCATAAATCTTGTGTTTAGGGCCCCTGGAAGCATGAAAATCACTTTAAACATGCTAATTTTAGCTTTAACACTGATAATCCACCTACAAATGTGAACTGACGTTCAAAAATAAAACATTTGAAAACTGACCATTTTCCACATTTCTGAAGCATGACGTAATGGGGGGGTGTTATCTCTTTTGTCGAAAATCTGCCGTTTTTGCTCGAACATTAAATGCCTCCAAATGGTATTTATTTCACTTCCCGAGCCCCTGGAAGCATGAAAATCACTTTAAACATGCTAATTTTAGCTCTAACACTGATGATCCACCTACAAATGTGAACTGACGTTCAAAAATAAAACATTTGAAAACGGACCATTTTCCACATTTCTGAAGCATGACGTAATGGGGTGGTGTTATCTCTTTTGTCGAAAATCAGCCGTTTTTGCTCGAACATTAAATGCCTCCAAATGGTATTTAATTAACTTCCCGGGGTGAAGAAACCCTTTTTGAGAACTCAGAGTGAGTAAATTGGCCATTTTCATGCAGTTTTACCCATTCATAAATCTTGTGTTTAGGGCCCCTGAAAGCATGAAAATCACTTTAAACGTGCTAATTTTAGCTCTAACACTGATGATCCACCTACAAATGTGAACTGACGTTCAAAAATAAAACATTTGAAAACGGACCATTTTCCACATTTCTGAAGCATGACGTAATGGGGGGTGTTATCTCTTTTGTTGAAAATCAGCCGTTTTTGCTCGAACATTAAATGCCTCCAAATGGTATTTAATTAACTTCCCGGGGTGAAGAAACTCTTTTTGAGAACTCAGAGTGAGTAAATTGGCCATTTTCATGCACTTTTAACCATTCCATAAATGTTGTGTTTAGGGCCCCTGGAAGCATGAAAATCACTTTAAACATGCTAATTTTAGCTCTAACACTGATGATCCACCTACAAATGTGAACTGACGTTCAAAAAGAAAACATTTGAAAACGGACCATTTACCACATTTCTGAAGCATGACGTAATGGGGGGGGGGTGATATCTCTTTTGTCGAAAATCAGCCGTTTTTGCTCGAACATTAAATGCCTCCAAATGGTATTTAATTAACTTCCCGGGGTGAAGAAACCCTTTTTGAGAACTCAGAGTGAGTAAATTGGCCATTTTCATGCACTTTTAACCATTCCATAAATCTTGTGTTTAGGGCCCCTGGAAGCATGAAAAACACTTTAAACATGCTAATTTTAGCTCTAACACTGATGATCCACCTACAAATGTGAACTGACATTCAAAAATAAAACATTTGAAAACGGACCATTTTCCACATTTCTGAAGCATGATGTAATGGGGGGGTGTTATCTCTTTTGTCGAAAATCAGCTGTCATTGCTTGAACATTAAATGCCTCCAAATGGTATTTAATTAACTTCCCGGGGTGAAGAACCCCTTTTTGAGAACTCAGAGTGAGTAAATTGGCCATTTTCATGCACTTTTAACCATTCCATAAATCTTGTGTTTAGGGCCCCTGGAAGCATGAAAATCACTTTAAACATGCTAATTTTAGCTCTAACACTGATGATCCACCTACAAATGTGAACTGACGTTCAAAAATAAAACATTTGAAAACGGACCATTTTCCACATTTCTGAAGCATGACGTAATGGGGGGGTGTTATCTCTTTTGTCGAAAATCAGCCGTTTTTGCTCGAACATTAAATGCCTCCAAATGGTATTTAATTAACTTCCCGAGCCCCTGGAAGCATGAAAATCACTTTAAACATGCTAATTTTAGCTCTAACACTGATGATCCACCTACAAATGTGAACTGACGTTCAAAAATAAAACATTTGAAAACGGACCATTTTCCACATTTCTGAAGCATGACGTAATGGGGGGGTGTTATCTCTTTTGTCGAAAATCAGCCGTTTTTGCTCGAACATTAAATGCCTCCAAATGGTATTTAATTAACTTCCCGGGGTGAAGAAACCCTTTTTGAGAACTCAGAGTGAGTAAATTGGCCATTTTCATGCACTTTTAACCTTTCCATAAATCTTGTGTTCAGGGCCCCTGGAAGCATGAAAATCACTTTAAACATGCTAATTTTAGCTCTAACACTGATGATCCACCTACAAATGTGAACTGACGTTCAAAAATAAAACATTTGAAAACTGACCATTTTCCACATTTCTGAAGCATGACGTAATGGGGGGGTGTTATCTCTTTTGTCGAAAATCAGCCGTTTTGCTCGAACATTCAATTCCTCCAAATGGTATTTAATTAACTTCCCGGGGTGAAGAAACCCTTTTTGAGAACTCAGAGTGAGTAAAATGGCCATTTTCATGCACTTTTAACCATTCCATAAATCTTGTGTTTAGGGCCCCTGGAAGCATGAAAATCACTTTAAACATGCTAATTTTAGCTCTAACACTGATGATCCACCTACAAATGTAAACTGACGTTCAAAAATAAAACATTTGAAAACGGACCATTTTCCACATTTCTGAAGCATGACGTTATAGGGGGGTGTTATCTCTTTTGTCGAAAATCAGCCGTTTTTGCTCGAACATTAAATGCCTCCAAATGGTATTTAATTAACTTCCCGAGCCCCTGGAAGCATGAAAATCACTTTAAACATGCTAATTTTAGCTCTAACACTGATGATCCACCTACAAATGTGAACTGACGTTCAAAAATAAAACATTTGAAAACGGACCATTTTCCACATTTCTGAAGCATGACGTAATGGGGGGGTGTTATCTCTTTTGTCGAAAATCAGCCGTTTTTGCTCGAACATTAAATGCCTCCAAATGGTATTTAATTAACTTCCCGGGGTGAAGAAACCCTTTTTGAGAACTCAGAGTGAGTAAATTGGCCATTTTCATGCACTTTTAACCATTCCATAAATCTTGTGTTTAGGGCCCCTGGAAGCATGAAAATCACTTTAAACATGCTAATTTTAGCTTTAACACTGATGATCCACCTACAAATGTGAACTGACGTTCAAAAATAAAACATTTGAAAACTGACCATTTTCCACATTTCTGAAGCATGGCGTAATGGGGGGATGTTATCTCTTTTGTCGAAAATCTGCCGTTTTTGCTCGAACATTAAATGCCTCCAAATGGTATTTATTTCACTTCCCGAGCCCCTGAAAGCATGAAAATCACTTTAAACATGCTAATTTTAGCTCTAACACTGATGATCCACCTACAAATGTGAACTGACGTTCAAAAATAAAACATTTGAAAACGGACCATTTTCCACATTTCTGAAGCATGACGTAATGGGGTGGTGTTATCTCTTTTGTCGAAAATCAGCCGTTTTTGCTCGAACATTAAATGCCTCCAAATTGTATTTAATTAACTTCCCGGGGTGAAGAAACCCTTTTTGAGAACTCAGAGTGAGTAAATTGGCCATTTTCATGCACTTTTACCCATTCCATAAATCTTGTGTTTAGGGCCCCTGGAAGCATGAAAATCACTTTGAACGTGCTAATTATAGCTCTAACACTGATGATCCACCTACAAATGTGAACTGACGTTCAAAAATAAAACATTTGAAAACGGACCATTTTCCCCATTTCTGAAGCATGACGTAATGGGGGGTGTTATCCCTTTTGTTGAAAATCAGCCGTTTTTGCTCGAACATTAAATGCCTCCAAATGGTATTTAATTAACTTCCCGGGTGAAGAAACCCTTTTTGAGAACTCAGAGTGAGTAAATTGGCCATTTTCATGCACTTTTAACCATTCCATAAATGTTGTGTTTAGGGCCCCTGGAAGCATGAAAATCACTTTAAACATGCTAATTTTAGCTCTAACACTGATGATCCACCTACAAATGTGAACTGACGTTCAAAAAGAAAACATTTGAAAACGGACCATTTACCACATTTCTGAAGCATGACGTAATGGGGGGGGGGTGATATCTCTTTTGTCGAAAATCAGCCGTTTTTGCTCGAACATTAAATGCCTCCAAATGGTATTTAATTAATTTCCCGGGGTGAAGAAACCCTTTTTGAGAACTCAGAGTGAGTAAATTGGCCATTTTCATGCACTTCTAACCATTCCATAAATCTTGTGTTTAGGGCCCCTGGAAGCATGAAAAACACTTTAAACATGCTAATTTTAGCTCTAACACTGATGATCCACCTACAAATGTGAACTGACGTTCAAAAATAAAACATTTGAAAATGGACCATTTTCCACATTTCTGAAGCATGACGTAATGGGGGGGTGTTATCTCTTTTGTCGAAAATCAGCTGTCATTGCTTGAACATTAAATGCCTCCAAATGGTATTTAATTAACTTCCCGGGGTGAAGAAACCCTTTTTGAGAACTCAGAGTGAGTAAATTGGCCATTTTCATGCACTTTTAACCATTCCATAAATCTTGTGTTTAGGGCCCCTGGAAGCATGAAAATCACTTTAAACATGCTAATTTTAGCTCTAACACTGATGATCCACCTACAAATGTGAACTGACGTTCAAAAATAAAACATTTGAAAACGGACCATTTTCCACATTTCTGAAGCATGACGTAATGGGGGGGTGTTATCTCTTTTGTCGAAAATCAGCCGTTTTTGCTCGAACATTAAATGCCTCCAAATGGTATTTAATTAACTTCCCGAGCCCCTGGAAGCATGAAAATCACTTTAAACATGCTAATTTTAGCTCTAACACTGATGATCCACCTACAAATGTGAACTGACGTTCAAAAATAAAACATTTGAAAAAGGACCATTTTCCACATTTCTGAAGCATGACGTAATGGGGGGGTGTTATCTCTTTTGTCGAAAATCAGCCGTTTTTGCTCGAACATTAAATGCCTCCAAATGGTATTTAATTAACTTCCCGGGGTGAAGAAACCCTTTTTGAGAACTCAGAGTGAGTAAATTGGCCATTTTCATGCACTTTTAACCATTCCATAAATCTTGTGTTTAGGGCCCCTGGAAGCATGAAAATCACTTTAAACATGCTAATTTTAGCTCTAACACTGATGATCCACCTACAAATGTGAACTGACGTTCAAAAATAAAACATTTGAAAACTGACCATTTTCCACATTTCTGAAGCATGACGTAATGGGGGGGTGTTATCTCTTTTGTCGAAAATCAGCCGTTTTTGCTCGAACATTAAATGCCTCCAAATGGTATTTAATTAACTTCCCGGGGTGAAGAAACCCTTTTTGAGAACTCAGAGTGAGTAAATTGGCCATTTTCATGCACTTTTAACCATTCCATAAATCTTGTGTTTAGGGCCCCTGGAAGCATGAAAATCACTTTAAACGTGCTAATTTTAGCTCTAACACTGATGATCCACCTACAAATGTGAACTGACGTTCAAAAATAAAACATTTGAAAACGGACCATTTTCCACATTTCTGAAGCATGACGTAATGGGGGGTGTTATCTCTTTTGTTGAAAATCAGCCATTTTTGCTCGAACATTAAATGCCTCCAAATGGTATTTAATTAACTTCCCGGGGTGAAGAAACTCTTTTTGAGAACTCAGAGTGAGTAAATTGGCCATTTTCATGCACTTTTAACCATTCCATAAATGTTGTGTTTAGGGCCCCTGGAAGCATGAAAATCACTTTAAACATGCTAATTTTAGCTCTAACACTGATGATCCACCTACAAATGTGAACTGACGTTCAAAAAGAAAACATTTGAAAACGGACCATTTACCACATTTCTGAAGCATGACGTAATGGGGGGGGGGTGATATCTCTTTTGTCGAAAATCAGCCGTTTTTGCTCGAACATTAAATGCCTCCAAATGGTATTTAATTAACTTCCCGGGGTGAAGAAACCCTTTTTGAGAACTCAGAGTGAGTAAATTGGCCATTTTCATGCACTTTTAACCATTCCATAAATCTTGTGTTTAGGGCCCCTGGAAGCATGAAAATCACTTTAAACATGCTAATTTTAGCTCTAACACTGATGATCCACCTACAAATGTGAACTGACGTTCAAAAATAAAACATTTGAAAACGGACCATTTTCCACATTTCTGAAGCATGACGTAATGGGGGGGTGTTATCTCTTTTGTCGAAAATCAGCCGTTTTTGCTCGAACATTAAATGCCTCCAAATGGTATTTAATTAACTTCCCGAGCCCCTGGAAGCATGAAAATCACTTTAAACATGCTAATTTTAGCTCTAACACTGATGATCCACCTACAAATGTGAACTGACGTTCAAAAATAAAACATTTGAAAACGGACCATTTTCCACATTTCTGAAGCATGACGTAATGGGGGGGTGTTATCTCTTTTGTCGAAAATCAGCCGTTTTTGCTCGAACATTAAATGCCTCCAAATGGTATTTAATTAACTTCCCGGGGTGAAGAAACCCTTTTTGAGAACTCAGAGTGAGTAAAATGGCCATTTTCATGCACTTTTAACCATTCCATAAATCTTGTGTTTAGGGCCCCTGGAAGCATGAAAATCACTTTAAACATGCTAATTTTAGCTCTAACACTGATGATACACCTACAAATGTGAACTGACGTTCAAAAATAAAACATTTGAAAACGGACCATTTTCCAAATTTCTGAAGCATGACGTAATGGGGGGGTGTTATCTCTTTTATCGAAAATCAGCCGTTTTTGCTCGAACATTAAATGCCTCCAAATGGTATTTAATTAACTTCCCGGGGTGAAGAACCCCTTTTTGAGAACTCAGAGTGAGTAAATTGGCCATTTTCATGCACTTTTAACCATTCCATAAATCTTGTGTTTAGGGCCCCTGGAAGCATGAAAATCACATTAAACATGCTAATTTTAGCTCTAACACTGATGATCCACCTACAAATGTAAACTGACGTTCAAAAATAAAACATTTGAAAACGGACCATTTTCCACATTTCTGAAGCATGACGTTATAGGGGGGTGTTATCTCTTTTGTCGAAAATCAGCCGTTTTTGCTCGAACATTAAATGCCTCCAAATGGTATTTAATTAACTTCCCGAGCCCCTGGAAGCATGAAAATCACTTTAAACATGCTAATTTTAGCTCTAACACTGATGATCCACCTACAAATGTGAACTGACGTTCAAAAATAAAACATTTGAAAACGGACCATTTTCCACATTTCTGAAGCATGACCTAATGGGGGGGTGTTATCTCTTTTGTCGAAAATCAGCCGTTTTTGCTCGAACATTAAATGCCTCCAAATGGTATTTAATTAACTTCCCGGGGTGAAGAAACCCTTTTTGAGAACTCAGAGTGAGTAAATTGGCCATTTTCATGCACTTTTAACCATTCCATAAATCTTGTGTTTAGGGCCCCTGGAAGCATGAAAATCACTTTAAACATGCTAATTTTAGCTTTAACACTGATGATCCACCTACAAATGTGAACTGACGTTCAAAAATAAAACATTTGAAAACTGACCATTTTCCACATTTCTGAAGCATGGCGTAATGGGGGGGGTGTTATCTCTTTTGTCGAAAATCTGCCGTTTTTGCTCGAACATTAAATGCCTCCAAATGGTATTTATTTCACTTCCCGAGCCCCTGAAAGCATGAAAATCACTTTAAACATGCTAATTTTAGCTCTAACACTGATGATCCACCTACAAATGTGAACTGACGTTCAAAAATAAAACATTTGAAAACGGACCATTTTCCACATTTCTGAAGCATGACGTAATGGGGTGGTGTTATCTCTTTTGTCGAAAATCAGCCGTTTTTGCTCGAACATTAAATGCCTCCAAATTGTATTTAATTAACTTCCCGGGGTGAAGAAACCCTTTTTGAGAACTCAGAGTGAGTAAATTGGCCATTTTCATGCACTTTTACCCATTCCATAAATCTTGTGTTTAGGGCCCCTGGAAGCATGAAAATCACTTTGAACGTGCTAATTATAGCTCTAACACTGATGATCCACCTACAAATGTGAACTGACGTTCAAAAATAAAACATTTGAAAACGGACCATTTTCCACATTTCTGAAGCATGACGTAATGGGGGGTGTTATCTCTTTTGTTGAAAATCAGCCGTTTTTGCTCGAACATTAAATGCCTCCAAATGGTATTTAATTAACTTCCCGGGTGAAGAAACCCTTTTTGAGAACTCAGAGTGAGTAAATTGGCCATTTTCATGCACTTCTAACCATTCCATAAATGTTGTGTTTAGGGCCCCTGGAAGCATGAAAATCACTTTAAACATGCTAATTTTAGCTCTAACACTGATGATCCACCTACAAATGTGAACTGACGTTCAAAAAGAAAACATTTGAAAACGGACCATTTACCACATTTCTGAAGCATGACGTAATGGGGGGGTGTTATCTCTTTTGTCGAAAATCAGCCGTTTTTGATCGAACATTAAATGCCTCCAAATGGTATTTAATTAACTTCCCGGGGTGAAGAAACCCTTTTTGAGAACTCAGAGTGAGTAAATTGGCCATTTTCATGCACTTTTAACCATTCCATAAATATTGTGTTTTGGGCCCCTGGAAGCATGAAAATCACTTTAAACATGCTAATTTTAGCTCTAACACTGATGATCCACCTACAAATGTGAACTGACGTTCAAAAAGAAAACATTTGAAAACGGACCATTTACCACATTTCTGAAGCATGACGTAATGGGGGGGGGGTGATATCTCTTTTGTCGAAAATCAGCCGTTTTTGCTCGAACATTAAATGCCTCCAAATGGTATTTAATTAACTTCCCGGGGTGAAGAAACCCTTTTTGAGAACTCAGAGTGAGTAAATTGGCCATTTTCATGCACTTTTAACCATTCCATAAATCTTGTGTTTAGGGCCCCTGGAAGCATGAAAATCACTTTAAACATGCTAATTTTAGCTCTAACACTGATGATCCACCTACAAATGTGAACTGACGTTCAAAAATAAAACATTTGAAAACGGACCATTTTCCACATTTCTGAAGCATGACGTAATGGGGGGGTGTTATCTCTTTTGTCGAAAATCAGCCGTTTTTGCTCGAACATTAAATGCCTCCAAATGGTATTTAATTAACTTCCCGAGCCCCTGGAAGCATGAAAATCACTTTAAACATGCTAATTTTAGCTCTAACACTGATGATCCACCTACAAATGTGAACTGACGTTCAAAAATAAAACATTTGAAAACGGACCATTTTCCACATTTCTGAAGCATGACGTAATGGGGGGGTGTTATCTCTTTTGTCGAAAATCAGCCGTTTTTGCTCGAACATTAAATGCCTCCAAATGGTATTTAATTAACTTCCCGGGGTGAAGAAACCCTTTTTGAGAACTCAGAGTGAGTAAAATGGCCATTTTCATGCACTTTTAACCATTCCATAAATCTTGTGTTTAGGGCCCCTGGAAGCATGAAAATCACTTTAAACATGCTAATTTTAGCTCTAACACTGATGATACACCTACAAATGTGAACTGACGTTCAAAAATAAAACATTTGAAAACGGACCATTTTCCAAATTTCTGAAGCATGACGTAATGGGGGGGTGTTATCTCTTTTATCGAAAATCAGCCGTTTTTGCTCGAACATTAAATGCCTCCAAATGGTATTTAATTAACTTCCCGGGGTGAAGAACCCCTTTTTGAGAACTCAGAGTGAGTAAATTGGCCATTTTCATGCACTTTTAACCATTCCATAAATCTTGTGTTTAGGGCCCCTGGAAGCATGAAAATCACATTAAACATGCTAATTTTAGCTCTAACACTGATGATCCACCTACAAATGTAAACTGACGTTCAAAAATAAAACATTTGAAAACGGACCATTTTCCACATTTCTGAAGCATGACGTTATAGGGGGGTGTTATCTCTTTTGTCGAAAATCAGCCGTTTTTGCTCGAACATTAAATGCCTCCAAATGGTATTTAATTAACTTCCCGAGCCCCTGGAAGCATGAAAATCACTTTAAACATGCTAATTTTAGCTCTAACACTGATGATCCACCTACAAATGTGAACTGACGTTCAAAAATAAAACATTTGAAAACGGACCATTTTCCACATTTCTGAAGCATGACCTAATGGGGGGGTGTTATCTCTTTTGTCGAAAATCAGCCGTTTTTGCTCGAACATTAAATGCCTCCAAATGGTATTTAATTAACTTCCCGGGGTGAAGAAACCCTTTTTGAGAACTCAGAGTGAGTAAATTGGCCATTTTCATGCACTTTTAACCATTCCATAAATCTTGTGTTTAGGGCCCCTGGAAGCATGAAAATCACTTTAAACATGCTAATTTTAGCTTTAACACTGATGATCCACCTACAAATGTGAACTGACGTTCAAAAATAAAACATTTGAAAACTGACCATTTTCCACATTTCTGAAGCATGGCGTAATGGGGGGGGTGTTATCTCTTTTGTCGAAAATCTGCCGTTTTTGCTCGAACATTAAATGCCTCCAAATGGTATTTATTTCACTTCCCGAGCCCCTGAAAGCATGAAAATCACTTTAAACATGCTAATTTTAGCTCTAACACTGATGATCCACCTACAAATGTGAACTGACGTTCAAAAATAAAACATTTGAAAACGGACCATTTTCCACATTTCTGAAGCATGACGTAATGGGGTGGTGTTATCTCTTTTGTCGAAAATCAGCCGTTTTTGCTCGAACATTAAATGCCTCCAAATTGTATTTAATTAACTTCCCGGGGTGAAGAAACCCTTTTTGAGAACTCAGAGTGAGTAAATTGGCCATTTTCATGCACTTTTACCCATTCCATAAATCTTGTGTTTAGGGCCCCTGGAAGCATGAAAATCACTTTGAACGTGCTAATTATAGCTCTAACACTGATGATCCACCTACAAATGTGAACTGACGTTCAAAAATAAAACATTTGAAAACGGACCATTTTCCACATTTCTGAAGCATGACGTAATGGGGGGTGTTATCTCTTTTGTTGAAAATCAGCCGTTTTTGCTCGAACATTAAATGCCTCCAAATGGTATTTAATTAACTTCCCGGGTGAAGAAACCCTTTTTGAGAACTCAGAGTGAGTAAATTGGCCATTTTCATGCACTTCTAACCATTCCATAAATGTTGTGTTTAGGGCCCCTGGAAGCATGAAAATCACTTTAAACATGCTAATTTTAGCTCTAACACTGATGATCCACCTACAAATGTGAACTGACGTTCAAAAAGAAAACATTTGAAAACGGACCATTTACCACATTTCTGAAGCATGACGTAATGGGGGGGGGGGGTGATATCTCTTTTGTCGAAAATCAGCCGTTTTTGCTCGAACATTAAATGCCTCCAAATGGTATTTAATTAACTTCCCGGGGTGAAGAAACCCTTTTTGAGAACTCAGAGTGAGTAAATTGGCCATTTTCATGCACTTCTAACCATTCCATAAATCTTGTGTTTAGGGCCCCTGGAAGCATGAAAAACACTTTAAACATGCTAATTTTAGCTCTAACACTGATGATCCACCTACAAATGTGAACTGACGTTCAAAAATAAAACATTTGAAAATGGACCATTTTCCACATTTCTGAAGCATGACGTAATGGGGGGGTGTTATCTCTTTTGTCGAAAATCAGCTGTCATTGCTTGAACATTAAATGCCTCCAAATGGTATTTAATTAACTTCCCGGGGTGAAGAAACCCTTTTTGAGAACTCAGAGTGAGTAAATTGGCCATTTTCATGCACTTTTAACCATTCCATAAATCTTGTGTTTAGGGCCCCTGGAAGCATGAAAATCACTTTAAACATGCTAATTTTAGCTCTAACACTGATGATCCACCTACAAATGTGAACTGACGTTCAAAAATAAAACATTTGAAAACGGACCATTTTCCACATTTCTGAAGCATGACGTAATGGGGGGGTGTTATCTCTTTTGTCGAAAATCAGCCGTTTTTGCTCGAACATTAAATGCCTCCAAATGGTATTTAATTAACTTCCCGAGCCCCTGGAAGCATGAAAATCACTTTAAACATGCTAATTTTAGCTCTAACACTGATGATCCACCTACAAATGTGAACTGACGTTCAAAAATAAAACATTTGAAAAAGGACCATTTTCCACATTTCTGAAGCATGGCGTAATGGGGGGGTGTTATCTCTTTTGTCGAAAATCAGCCGTTTTTGCTCGAACATTAAATGCCTCCAAATGGTATTTAATTAACTTCCCGGGGTGAAGAAACCCTTTTTGAGAACTCAGAGTGAGTAAATTGGCCATTTTCATGCACTTTTAACCATTCCATAAATCTTGTGTTTAGGGCCCCTGGAAGCATGAAAATCACTTTAAACATGCTAATTTTAGCTCTAACACTGATGATCCACCTACAAATGTGAACT
Source organism: Lissotriton vulgaris (assembly GCF_964263255.1). Classification (NCBI taxonomy): domain Eukaryota; kingdom Metazoa; phylum Chordata; class Amphibia; order Caudata; family Salamandridae; genus Lissotriton; species Lissotriton vulgaris. The sequence goes on from NW_028253817.1 coordinate 132,454, forward strand.
GACGTTCAAAAATAAAACATTTGAAAACTGACCATTTTCCACATTTCTGAAGCATGACGTAATGGGGGGGTGTTATCTCTTTTGTCGAAAATCAGCCGTTTTTGCTCGAACATTAAATGCCTCCAAATGGTATTTAATTAACTTCCCGGGGTGAAGAAACCCTTTTTGAGAACTCAGAGTGAGTAAATTGGCCATTTTCATGCACTTTTAACCATTCCATAAATCTTGTGTTTAGGGCCCCTGGAAGCATGAAAATCACTTTAAACATGCTAATTTTAGCTCTAACACTGATGATTCACCTACAAATGTGTACTGACGTTCAAAAATAAAACATTTGAATACGGACCATTTTCCACATTTCTGAAGCATGACGTAATGGGGGGGTGTTATCTCTTTTGTCGAAAATCAGCTGTCATTGCTCGAACATTAAATGCCTCCAAATGGTATTTAATTAACTTCCCGGGGTGAAGAAACCCTTTTTGAGAACTCAGAGTGAGTAAATTGGCCATTTTCATGCACTTTTAACCATTCCATAAATCTTGTGTTTAGGGCCCCTGGAAGCATGAAAAACACTTTAAACATGCTAATTTTAGCTCTAACACTGATGATCCACCTACAAATGTGAACTGACTTTCAAAAATAAAACATTTTAAAACGGACCATTTTCCACATTTCTGAAGCATGACGTAATAGGGGGGTGTTATCTCTTTTGTCGAAAATCAGCCGTTTTTGCTCGAACATTAAATGCCTCCAAATGGTATTTAATTAACTTCCCGAGCCCCTGGAAGCATGAAAATCACTTTAAACATGCTAATTTTAGCTCTAACACTGATGATCCACCTACAAATGTGAACTGACGTTCAAAAATAAAACATTTGAAAACGGACCATTTTCCACATTTCTGAAGCATGACGTAATGGGGGGGTGTTATCTCTTTTGTTGAAAATCAGCCGTTTTTGCTCGAATATTAAATGCCTCCAAATGGTATTTAATTAACTTCCCGAGCCCCTGGAAGCATGAAAATCACTTTAAACATGCTAATTTTAGCTCCAACACTGATGATCCACCTACAAATGTGAACTGACGTTCAAAAATAAAACATTTGAAAACGGACCATTTTCCACATTTCTGAAGCATGACCTAATGGGGGGGTGTTATCTCTTTTGTCGAAAATCAGCCGTTTTTGCTCGAACATTAAATGCCTCCAAATGGTATTTAATTAACTTCCCGGGGTGAAGAAACCCTTTTTGAGAACTCAGAGTGAGTAAATTGGCCATTTTCATGCACTTTTAACCTTTCCATAAATCTTGTGTTCAGGGCCCCTGGAAGCATGAAAATCACTTTAAACATGCTAATTTTAGCTCTAACACTGATGATCCACCTACAAATGTGAACTGACGTTCAAAAATAAAACATTTGAAAACTGACCATTTTCCACATTTCTGAAGCATGACGTAATGGGGGGGTGTTATCTCTTTTGTCGAAAATCAGCCGTTTTGCTCGAACATTCAATTCCTCCAAATGGTATTTAATTAACTTCCCGGGGTGAAGAAACCCTTTTTGAGAACTCAGAGTGAGTAAAATGGCCATTTTCATGCACTTTTAACCATTCCATAAATCTTGTGTTTAGGGCCCCTGGAAGCATGAAAATCACTTTAAACATGCTAATTTTAGCTCTAACACTGATGATACACCTACAAATGTGAACTGACGTTCAAAAATAAAACATTTGAAAACGGACCATTTTCCAAATTTCTGAAGCATGACGTAATGGGGGGGTGTTATCTCTTTTATCGAAAATCAGCCGTTTTTGCTCGAACATTAAATGCCTCCAAATGGTATTTAATTAACTTCCCGGGGTGAAGAAACCCTTTTTGAGAACTCAGAGTGAGTAAATTGGCCATTTTCATGCACTTTTAACCATTCCATAAATCTTGTGTTTAGGGCCCCTGGAAGCATGAAAATCACATTAAACATGCTAATTTTAGCTCTAACACTGATGATCCACCTACAAATGTAAACTGACGTTCAAAAATAAAACATTTGAAAACGGACCATTTTCCACATTTCTGAAGCATGACGTTATAGGGGGGTGTTATCTCTTTTGTCGAAAATCAGCCGTTTTTGCTCGAACATTAAATGCCTCCAAATGGTATTTAATTAACTTCCCGAGCCCCTGGAAGCATGAAAATCACTTTAAACATGCTAATTTTAGCTCTAACACTGATGATCCACCTACAAATGTGAACTGACGTTCAAAAATAAAACATTTGAAAACGGACCATTTTCCACCTTTCTGAAGCATGACGTAATGGGGGGGTGTTATCTCTTTTGTCGAAAATCAGCCGTTTTTGCTCGAACATTAAATGCCTCCAAATGGTATTTAATTAACTTCCCGGGGTGAAGAAACCCTTTTTGAGAACTCAGAGTGAGTAAATTGGCCATTTTCATGCACTTTTAACCATTCCATAAATCTTGTGTTTAGGGCCCCTGGAAGCATGAAAATCACTTTAAACATGCTAATTTTAGCTTTAACACTGATGATCCACCTACAAATGTGAACTGACGTTCAAAAATAAAACATTTGAAAACTGACCATTTTCCACATTTCTGAAGCATGGCGTAATGGGGGGATGTTATCTCTTTTGTCGAAAATCTGCCGTTTTTGCTCGAACATTAAATGCCTCCAAATGGTATTTATTTCACTTCCCGAGCCCCTGAAAGCATGAAAATCACTTTAAACATGCTAATTTTAGCTCTAACACTGATGATCCACCTACAAATGTGAACTGACGTTCAAAAATAAAACATTTGAAAACGGACCATTTTCCACATTTCTGAAGCATGACGTAATGGGGTGGTGTTATCTCTTTTGTCGAAAATCAGCCGTTTTTGCTCGAACATTAAATGCCTCCAAATTGTATTTAATTAACTTCCCGGGGTGAAGAAACCCTTTTTGAGAACTCAGAGTGAGTAAATTGGCCATTTTCATGCACTTTTACCCATTCCATAAATCTTGTGTTTAGGGCCCCTGGAAGCATGAAAATCACTTTGAACGTGCTAATTATAGCTCTAACACTGATGATCCACCTACAAATGTGAACTGACGTTCAAAAATAAAACATTTGAAAACGGACCATTTTCCCCATTTCTGAAGCATGACGTAATGGGGGGTGTTATCTCTTTTGTTGAAAATCAGCCGTTTTTGCTCGAACATTAAATGCCTCCAAATGGTATTTAATTAACTTCCCGGGTGAAGAAACCCTTTTTGAGAACTCAGAGTGAGTAAATTGGCCATTTTCATGCACTTTTAACCATTCCATAAATGTTGTGTTTAGGGCCCCTGGAAGCATGAAAATCACTTTAAACATGCTAATTTTAGCTCTAACACTGATGATCCACCTACAAATGTGAACTGACGTTCAAAAAGAAAACATTTGAAAACGGACCATTTACCACATTTCTGAAGCATGACGTAATGGGGGGGGGGTGATATCTCTTTTGTCGAAAATCAGCCGTTTTTGCTCGAACATTAAATGCCTCCAAATGGTATTTAATTAATTTCCCGGGGTGAAGAAACCCTTTTTGAGAACTCAGAGTGAGTAAATTGGCCATTTTCATGCACTTCTAACCATTCCATAAATCTTGTGTTTAGGGCCCCTGGAAGCATGAAAAACACTTTAAACATGCTAATTTTAGCTCTAACACTGATGATCCACCTACAAATGTGAACTGACGTTCAAAAATAAAACATTTGAAAATGGACCATTTTCCACATTTCTGAAGCATGACGTAATGGGGGGGTGTTATCTCTTTTGTCGAAAATCAGCTGTCATTGCTTGAACATTAAATGCCTCCAAATGGTATTTAATTAACTTCCCGGGGTGAAGAAACCCTTTTTGAGAACTCAGAGTGAGTAAATTGGCCATTTTCATGCACTTTTAACCATTCCATAAATCTTGTGTTTAGGGCCCCTGGAAGCATGAAAATCACTTTAAACATGCTAATTTTAGCTCTAACACTGATGATCCACCTACAAATGTGAACTGACGTTCAAAAATAAAACATTTGAAAACGGACCATTTTCCACATTTCTGAAGCATGACGTAATGGGGGGGTGTTATCTCTTTTGTCGAAAATCAGCCGTTTTTGCTCGAACATTAAATGCCTCCAAATGGTATTTAATTAACTTCCCGAGCCCCTGGAAGCATGAAAATCACTTTAAACATGCTAATTTTAGCTCTAACACTGATGATCCACCTACAAATGTGAACTGACGTTCAAAAATAAAACATTTGAAAAAGGACCATTTTCCACATTTCTGAAGCATGACGTAATGGGGGGGTGTTATCTCTTTTGTCGAAAATCAGCCGTTTTTGCTCGAACATTAAATGCCTCCAAATGGTATTTAATTAACTTCCCGGGGTGAAGAAACCCTTTTTGAGAACTCAGAGTGAGTAAATTGGCCATTTTCATGCACTTTTAACCATTCCATAAATCTTGTGTTTAGGGCCCCTGGAAGCATGAAAATCACTTTAAACATGCTAATTTTAGCTCTAACACTGATGATCCACCTACAAATGTGAACTGACGTTCAAAAATAAAACATTTGAAAACTGACCATTTTCCACATTTCTGAAGCATGACGTAATGGGGGGGTGTTATCTCTTTTGTCGAAAATCAGCCGTTTTTGCTCGAACATTAAATGCCTCCAAATGGTATTTAATTAACTTCCCGGGGTGAAGAAACCCTTTTTGAGAACTCAGAGTGAGTAAATTGGCCATTTTCATGCACTTTTAACCATTCCATAAATCTTGTGTTTAGGGCCCCTGGAAGCATGAAAATCACTTTAAACGTGCTAATTTTAGCTCTAACTCTGATGATCCACCTACAAATGTGAACTGACGTTCAAAAATAAAACATTTGAAAACGGACCATTTTCCACATTTCTGAAGCATGACGTAATGGGGGGTGTTATCTCTTTTGTTGAAAATCAGCCGTTTTTGCTCGAACATTAAATGCCTCCAAATGGTATTTAATTAACTTCCCGGGGTGAAGAAACTCTTTTTGAGAACTCAGAGTGAGTAAATTGGCCATTTTCATGCACTTTTAACCATTCCATAAATGTTGTGTTTAGGGCCCCTGGAAGCATGAAAATCACTTTAAACATGCTAATTTTAGCTCTAACACTGATGATCCACCTACAAATGTGAACTGACGTTCAAAAAGAAAACATTTGAAAACGGACCATTTACCACATTTCTGAAGCATGACGTAATGGGGGGGGGTGATATCTCTTTTGTCGAAAATCAGCCGTTTTTGCTCGAACATTAAATGCCTCCAAATGGTATTTAATTAACTTCCCGGGGTGAAGAAACCCTTTTTGAGAACTCAGAGTGAGTAAATTGGCCATTTTCATGCACTTTTAACCATTCCATAAATCTTGTGTTTAGGGCCCCTGGAAGCATGAAAATCACTTTAAACATGCTAATTTTAGCTCTAACACTGATGATCCACCTACAAATGTGAACTGACGTTCAAAAATAAAACATTTGAAAACGGACCATTTTCCACATTTCTGAAGCATGACGTAATGGGGGGGTGTTATCTCTTTTGTCGAAAATCAGCCGTTTTTGCTCGAACATTAAATGCCTCCAAATGGTATTTAATTAACTTCCCGAGCCCCTGGAAGCATGAAAATCACTTTAAACATGCTAATTTTAGCTCTAACACTGATGATCCACCTACAAATGTGAACTGACGTTCAAAAATAAAACATTTGAAAACGGACCATTTTCCACATTTCTGAAGCATGACGTAATGGGGGGGTGTTATCTCTTTTGTCGAAAATCAGCCGTTTTTGCTCGAACATTAAATGCCTCCAAATGGTATTTAATTAACTTCCCGGGGTGAAGAAACCCTTTTTGAGAACTCAGAGTGAGTAAAATGGCCATTTTCATGCACTTTTAACCATTCCATAAATCTTGTGTTTAGGGCCCCTGGAAGCATGAAAATCACTTTAAACATGCTAATTTTAGCTCTAACACTGATGATACACCTACAAATGTGAACTGACGTTCAAAAATAAAACATTTGAAAACGGACCATTTTCCAAATTTCTGAAGCATGACGTAATGGGGGGGTGTTATCTCTTTTATCGAAAATCAGCCGTTTTTGCTCGAACATTAAATGCCTCCAAATGGTATTTAATTAACTTCCCGGGGTGAAGAACCCCTTTTTGAGAACTCAGAGTGAGTAAATTGGCCATTTTCATGCACTTTTAACCATTCCATAAATCTTGTGTTTAGGGCCCCTGGAAGCATGAAAATCACATTAAACATGCTAATTTTAGCTCTAACACTGATGATCCACCTACAAATGTAAACTGACGTTCAAAAATAAAACATTTGAAAACGGACCATTTTCCACATTTCTGAAGCATGACGTTATAGGGGGGTGTTATCTCTTTTGTCGAAAATCAGCCGTTTTTGCTCGAACATTAAATGCCTCCAAATGGTATTTAATTAACTTCCCGAGCCCCTGGAAGCATGAAAATCACTTTAAACATGCTAATTTTAGCTCTAACACTGATGATCCACCTACAAATGTGAACTGACGTTCAAAAATAAAACATTTGAAAACGGACCATTTTCCACATTTCTGAAGCATGACCTAATGGGGGGGTGTTATCTCTTTTGTCGAAAATCAGCCGTTTTTGCTCGAACATTAAATGCCTCCAAATGGTATTTAATTAACTTCCCGGGGTGAAGAAACCCTTTTTGAGAACTCAGAGTGAGTAAATTGGCCATTTTCATGCACTTTTAACCATTCCATAAATCTTGTGTTTAGGGCCCCTGGAAGCATGAAAATCACTTTAAACATGCTAATTATAGCTTTAACACTGATGATCCACCTACAAATGTGAACTGACGTTCAAAAATAAAACATTTGAAAACTGACCATTTTCCACATTTCTGAAGCATGGCGTAATGGGGGGGGTGTTATCTCTTTTGTCGAAAATCTGCCGTTTTTGCTCGAACATTAAATGCCTCCAAATGGTATTTATTTCACTTCCCGAGCCCCTGAAAGCATGAAAATCACTTTAAACATGCTAATTTTAGCTCTAACACTGATGATCCACCTACAAATGTGAACTGACGTTCAAAAATAAAACATTTGAAAACGGACCATTTTCCACATTTCTGAAGCATGACGTAATGGGGTGGTGTTATCTCTTTTGTCGAAAATCAGCCGTTTTTGCTCGAACATTAAATGCCTCCAAATTGTATTTAATTAACTTCCCGGGGTGAAGAAACCCTTTTTGAGAACTCAGAGTGAGTAAATTGGCCATTTTCATGCACTTTTACCCATTCCATAAATCTTGTGTTTAGGGCCCCTGGAAGCATGAAAATCACTTTGAACGTGCTAATTATAGCTCTAACACTGATGATCCACCTACAAATGTGAACTGACGTTCAAAAATAAAACATTTGAAAACGGACCATTTTCCACATTTCTGAAGCATGACGTAATGGGGGGTGTTATCTCTTTTGTTGAAAATCAGCCGTTTTTGCTCGAACATTAAATGCCTCCAAATGGTATTTAATTAACTTCCCGGGTGAAGAAACCCTTTTTGAGAACTCAGAGTGAGTAAATTGGCCATTTTCATGCACTTCTAACCATTCCATAAATGTTGTGTTTAGGGCCCCTGGAAGCATGAAAATCACTTTAAACATGCTAATTTTAGCTCTAACACTGATGATCCACCTACAAATGTGAACTGACGTTCAAAAAGAAAACATTTGAAAACGGACCATTTACCACATTTCTGAAGCATGACGTAATGGGGGGGGGGGGTGATATCTCTTTTGTCGAAAATCAGCCGTTTTTGCTCGAACATTAAATGCCTCCAAATGGTATTTAATTAACTTCCCGGGGTGAAGAAACCCTTTTTGAGAACTCAGAGTGAGTAAATTGGCCATTTTCATGCACTTCTAACCATTCCATAAATCTTGTGTTTAGGGCCCCTGGAAGCATGAAAAACACTTTAAACATGCTAATTTTAGCTCTAACACTGATGATCCACCTACAAATGTGAACTGACGTTCAAAAATAAAACATTTGAAAATGGACCATTTTCCACATTTCTGAAGCATGACGTAATGGGGGGGTGTTATCTCTTTTGTCGAAAATCAGCTGTCATTGCTTGAACATTAAATGCCTCCAAATGGTATTTAATTAACTTCCCGGGGTGAAGAAACCCTTTTTGAGAACTCAGAGTGAGTAAATTGGCCATTTTCATGCACTTTTAACCATTCCATAAATCTTGTGTTTAGGGCCCCTGGAAGCATGAAAATCACTTTAAACATGCTAATTTTAGCTCTAACACTGATGATCCACCTACAAATGTGAACTGACGTTCAAAAATAAAACATTTGAAAACGGACCATTTTCCACATTTCTGAAGCATGACGTAATGGGGGGGTGTTATCTCTTTTGTCGAAAATCAGCCGTTTTTGCTCGAACATTAAATGCCTCCAAATGGTATTTAATTAACTTCCCGAGCCCCTGGAAGCATGAAAATCACTTTAAACATGCTAATTTTAGCTCTAACACTGATGATCCACCTACAAATGTGAACTGACGTTCAAAAATAAAACATTTGAAAAAGGACCATTTTCCACATTTCTGAAGCATGGCGTAATGGGGGGGTGTTATCTCTTTTGTCGAAAATCAGCCGTTTTTGCTCGAACATTAAATGCCTCCAAATGGTATTTAATTAACTTCCCGGGGTGAAGAAACCCTTTTTGAGAACTCAGAGTGAGTAAATTGGCCATTTTCATGCACTTTTAACCATTCCATAAATCTTGTGTTTAGGGCCCCTGGAAGCATGAAAATCACTTTAAACATGCTAATTTTAGCTCTAACACTGATGATCCACCTACAAATGTGAACTGACGTTCAAAAATAAAACATTTGAAAACTGACCATTTTCCACATTTCTGAAGCATGACGTAATGGGGGGGTGTTATCTCTTTTGTCGAAAATCAGCCGTTTTTGCTCGAACATTAAATGCCTCCAAATGGTATTTAATTAACTTCCCGGGGTGAAGAAACCCTTTTTGAGAACTCAGAGTGAGTAAATTGGCCATTTTCATGCACTTTTAACCATTCCATAAATCTTGTGTTTAGGGCCCCTGGAAGCATGAAAATCACTTTAAACATGCTAATTTTAGCTCTAACACTGATGATTCACCTACAAATGTGTACTGACGTTCAAAAATAAAACATTTGAATACGGACCATTTTCCACATTTCTGAAGCATGACGTAATGGGGGGGTGTTATCTCTTTTGTCGAAAATCAGCTGTCATTGCTCGAACATTAAATGCCTCCAAATGGTATTTAATTAACTTCCCGGGGTGAAGAAACCCTTTTTGAGAACTCAGAGTGAGTAAATTGGCCATTTTCATGCACTTTTAACCATTCCATAAATCTTGTGTTTAGGGCCCCTGGAAGCATGAAAAACACTTTAAACATGCTAATTTTAGCTCTAACACTGATGATCCACCTACAAATGTGAACTGACTTTCAAAAATAAAACATTTTAAAACGGACCATTTTCCACATTTCTGAAGCATGACGTAATAGGGGGGTGTTATCTCTTTTGTCGAAAATCAGCCGTTTTTGCTCGAACATTAAATGCCTCCAAATGGTATTTAATTAACTTCCCGAGCCCCTGGAAGCATGAAAATCACTTTAAACATGCTAATTTTAGCTCTAACACTGATGATCCACCTACAAATGTGAACTGACGTTCAAAAATAAAACATTTGAAAACGGACCATTTTCCACATTTCTGAAGCATGACGTAATGGGGGGGTGTTATCTCTTTTGTTGAAAATCAGCCGTTTTTGCTCGAATATTAAATGCCTCCAAATGGTATTTAATTAACTTCCCGAGCCCCTGGAAGCATGAAAATCACTTTAAACATGCTAATTTTAGCTCCAACACTGATGATCCACCTACAAATGTGAACTGACGTTCAAAAATAAAACATTTGAAAACGGACCATTTTCCACATTTCTGAAGCATGACCTAATGGGGGGGTGTTATCTCTTTTGTCGAAAATCAGCCGTTTTTGCTCGAACATTAAATGCCTCCAAATGGTATTTAATTAACTTCCCGGGGTGAAGAAACCCTTTTTGAGAACTCAGAGTGAGTAAATTGGCCATTTTCATGCACTTTTAACCATTCCACAAATCTTGTGTTTAGGGCCCCTGGAAGCATGAAAATCACTTTAAACATGCTAATTTTAGCTCTAACACTGATGATCCACCTACAAATGTGAACTGACGTTCAAAAATAAAACATTTGAAAACGGACCATTTTCCACATTTCTGAAGCATGACGTAATGGGGGGGTGTTATCTCTTTTGTTGAAAATCAGCCGTTTTTGCTCGAACATTAAATGCCTCCAAATGGTATTTAATTAACTTCCCGAGCCCCTGGAAGCATGAAAATCACTTTAAACATGCTAATTTTAGCTCTAACACTGATGATCCACCTACAAATGTGAACTGACGTTCAAAAATAAAACATTTGAAAACGGACCATTTTCCACATTTCTGAAGCATGACGTAATGGGGGGGTGTTATCCCTTTTGTCGAAAATCAGCCGTTTTTGCTCGAACATTAAATGCCTCCAAATGGTATTTAATTAACTTCCCGGGGTGAAGAAACCCTTTTTGAGAACTCAGAGTGAGTAAATTGGCCATTTTCATGCACTTTTAACCATCCCATAAATCTTGTGTTTAGGGCCCCTGGAAGCATGAAAATCACTTTAAACATGCTAATTTTAGCTCTAACACTGATGATCCACCTACAAATGTGAACTGACGTTCAAAAATAAAACATTTGAAAACGGAACATTTTCCACATTTCTGAAGCATGACGTAATGGGGGGGTGTTATCTCTTTTGTCGAAAATCAGCTGTCATTGCTTGAACATTAAATGCCTCCAAATGGTATTTAATTAGCTTCCCGGGGTGAAGAAACCCTTTTTGAGAACTCAGAGTGAGTAAATTGGCCATTTTCATGCACTTTTAACCATTCCATAAATCTTGTGTTTAGGGCCCCTGGAAGCATGAAAATCACTTTAAACATGCTAATTTTAGCTCTAACACTGATGATCCACCTACAAATGTGAACTGACGTTCAAAAATAAAACATTTGAAAACGGACCATTTTCCACATTTCTGAAGCATGACGAAATGGGGGGGGTGTTATCTCTTTTGTCGAAAATCAGCTGTTTTTGCTCGAACATTAAATGCCTCCAAATGGTATTTAATTAACTTTCCGAGCCCCTGGAAGCATGAAAATCACTTTAAACATGCTAATTTTAGCTCTAACACTGATGATCCACCTACAAATGTGAACTGACGTTCAAAAATAAAACATTTGAAAACGGACCATTTTCCACATTTCTGAAGCATGACGTAATGGGGGGGGTGTTATCTCTTTTGTCGAAAATCAGCCGTTTTTGCTCGAACATTAAATGCCTCCAAATGGTATTTAATTAACTTCCCGGGGTGAAGAAACCCTTTTTGAGAACTCAGAGTGAGTAAATTGGCCATTTTCATGCACTTTTAACCATTCCATAAATCTTGTGTTTTGGGCCCCTGGAAGCATGAAAATCACTTTAAACATGCTAATTTAGCTCTAACACTGATGATCCACCTACAAATGTGAACTGACGTTCAAAAATAAAACATTTGAAAATGGACCATTTTCCACATTTCTGAAGCATGACGTAATGGGGGGGTGTTATCTCTTTTGTCGAAAATCAGCCGTTTTTGCTCGAACATTAAATGCCTCCAAATGGTATTTAATTACCTTCCCGGGGTGAAGAAACCCTTTTTGAGAACTCAGAGTGAGTAAATTGGCCATTTTCATGCACTTTTAACCATTCCATAAATCTTGTGTTTAGGGCCCCTGGAAGCATGAAAATCCCTTTAAACATGCTAATTTTAGCTCTAACACTGATGATCCACCTACAAATGTGAACTGACGTTCAAAAATAAAACATTTGAAAACGGAACATTTTCCACATTTCTGAAGCATGACGTAATGGGGGGGTGTTATCTCTTTTGTCGAAAATCAGCTGTCATTGCTTGAACATTAAATGCCTCCAAATGGTCTTTAATTAGCTTCCCGGGGTGAAGAAACCCTTTTTGAGAACTCAGAGTGAGTAAATTGGCCATTTTCATGCACTTTTACCGATTCCATAAATCTTGTGTATAGGGCCCCTGGAAGCATGAAAATCACTTTAAACATGCTAATTTCAGCTCTAACACTGATGATCCACCTACAAATGTGAACTGACGTTCAAAAACTAAAACATTTGAAAACGGACCATTTTCCACATTTCTGAAGCATGACGAAATGGGGCGGTGTTATCTCTTTTGTCGAAAATCAGCCGTTTTTGCTCGAACATTAAATGCCTCCAAATGGTATTTAATTAACTTTCCGAGCCCCTGGAAGCATGAAAATCACTTTAAACATGCTAATTTTAGCTCTAACACTGATGATCCACCTACAAATGTGAACTGACGTTCAAAAATAAAACATTTGAAAACAGACCATTTTCCACATTTCTGAAGCATGACGTAATGGGGGGGTGTTATCTCTTTTGTCGAAAATCAGCCGTTTTTGCTCGAACATTAAATGCCTCCAAATGGTATTTAATTAACTTCCCGGGGTGAAGAAACCCTTTTTGAGAACTCAGAGTGAGTAAATTGGCCATTTCATGCACTTTTAACCATTCCATAAATCTTGTGTTTAGGGCCCCTGGAAGCATAAAAATCACTTTAAACATGCTAATTTTAGCTCTAACACTGATGATCCACCTACAAATGTGAACTGACGTTAAAAAAAAAAACATTTGAAAACGGACCATTTTCCACATTTCTGAAGCATGACGTAATGGGGGGATGTTATCTCTTTTGTCGAAAATCAGCTGTTTTTGCTCGAACATTAAATGCCTCCAAATGGTATTTAATTAACTTCCTGAGCCCCTGGAAGCATGAAAATCACTTTAAACATGCTAATTTTAGCTCTAACACTGATGATCCACCTACAAATGTGAACTGACGTTCAAAAATAAAACATTTGAAAACGGACCATTTTCCACATTTCTGAAGCATGACGTAATGGGGGGGTGTTATCTCTTTTGTCGAAAATCAGCAGTTTTTGCTCGAACATTAAATGCCTCCAAATGGTATTTAATTTACTTCCCGAGCCCCTGGAAGCATGAAAATCACTTTAAACATGCTAATTTTAGCTCTAACACTGATGATCCACCTACAAATGTGAACTGACGTTCAAAAATAAAACATTTGAAAACGGACCATTTTCCACATTTCTGAAGCATGGCGTAATGGGGGGGGTGTTATCTCTTTTGTCGAAAATCAGCCGTTTTTGCTCGAACATTAAATGCCTCCAAATGGTATTTAATTAACTTCCCGGGGTGAAGAAACACTTTTTGAGAACTCAGAGTGAGTAAATTGGCCATTTTCATGCACTTTTAACCATTCCATAAATCTTGTGTTTAGGGCCCCTGGAAGCATGAAAATCACTTTAAACATGCTAATTTTAGCTCTAACACTGATGATCCACCTACAAATGTGAACTGACGTTCAAAAATAAAACATTTGAAAACGGACCATTTTCCACATTTCTGAAGCATGACGTAATGGGGGGTTGTTATCTCTTTTGTCGAAAATCAGCAGTTTTTGCTCGAACATTAAATGCCTCCAAATGGTATTTAATTAACTTCCCGAGCCCCTGGAAGCATGAAAATCACTTTAAACATGCTAATTTTAGCTCTAACACTGATGATCCACCTACAAATGTGAACTGACGTTCAAAAATAAAACATTTGAAAACGGACCATTTTCCACATTTCTAAAGCATGACGTAATGGGGGGGTGTTATCTCTTTTGTCGAAAATCAGCCGTTTTTGCTCGAACATTAAATGCCTCCAAATGGTATTTAATTAACTTCCTGGGGTGAAGAAACCCTTTTTGAGAACTCAGAGTGAGTAAATTGGCCATTTTCATGCACTTTTAACCATTCAATAAATCTTGTGTTTAGGGCCCCTGGAAGCATGAAAATCCCTTTAAACATGCTAATTTTAGCTCTAACACTGATGATCCACCTACAAATGTGAACTGACGTTCAAAAATAAAACATTTGAAAACGGACCATTTTCCACATTTCTGAAGCATGACGTAATGGGGGGGTGTTATCTCTTTTGTCGAAAATCAGCCGTTTTTGCTCGAACATTAAATGCCTCCAAATGGTATTTAATTAACTTCCCGAGCCCCTGGAAGCATGAAAATCACTTTAAACATGCCAATTTTAGCTCTAACACTGATGATCCACCTACAAATGTGAACTGACGTTCAAAAATAAAAAATTTGAAAACGGACCATTTTCCACATTTCTGAAGCATGACGTAATGGGGGGGTGTTATCTCTTTTGTCGAAAATCAGCCGTTTTTGCTCGAACATTAAATGCCTCCAAATGGTATTTAATTAACTTCCCGGGGTGAAGAAACCCTTTTTGAGAACTCAGAGTGAGTAAATTGACCATTTTCATGCACTTTTAACCATTCCATAAATCTTGTGTTTAGGGCCCCTGGAAGCATGAAAATCACTTTAAACATGCTAATTTTAGCTCTAACACTGACGATTCACCTACAAATGTGTACTGACGTTCAAAAATAAAACATTTGAAAACGGACCATTTTCCACATTTCTGAAGCATGACGTAATGGGGGGGTGTTATCTCTTTTGTCGAAAATCAGCTGTCATTGCTCGAACATTAAATGCCTCCAAATGGTATTTAATTAACTTCCCGGGGTGAAGAAACCCTTTTTGAGAACTCAGAGTGAGTAAATTGGCCATTTTCATGCACTTTTAACCATTCCATAAATCTTGTGTTTAGGGCCCCTGGAAGCATGAAAAACACTTTAAACATGCTAATTTTAGCTCTAACACTGATGATCCACCTACAAATGTGAACTGACGTTCAAAAATAAAACATTTTAAAACGGACCATTTTCCACATTTCTGAAGCATGACGTAATAGGGGGGTGTTATCTCTTTTGTCGAAAATCAGCCGTTTTTGCTCGAACATTAAATGCCTCCAAATGGTATTTAATTAACTTCCCGAGCCCCTGGAAGCATGAAAATCACTTTAAACATGCTAATTTTAGCTCTAACACTGATGATCCACCTACAAATGTGAACTGACGTTCAAAAATAAAACATTTGAAAACAGACCATTTTCCACATTTCTGAAGCATGACGTAATGGGGGGGTGTTATCTCTTTTGTTGAAAATCAGCCGTTTTTGCTCGAATATTAAATGCCTCCAAATGGTATTTAATTAACTTCCCGAGCCCCTGGAAGCATGAAAATCACTTTAAACATGCTAATTTTAGCTCTAACACTGATGATCCACCTACAAATGTGAACTGACGTTCAAAAATAAAACATTTGAAAACGGACCATTTTCCACATTTCTGAAGCATGACGTAATGGGGGGGTGTTATCTCTTTTGTTGAAAATCAGCCGTTTTTGCTCGAACATTAAATGCCTCCAAATGGTATTTAATTAACTTCCCGAGCCCCTGGAAGCATGAAAATCACTTTAAACATGCTAATTTTAGCTCTAACACTGATGATCCACCTACAAATGTGAACTGACGTTCAAAAATAAAACATTTGAAAACGGACCATTTTCCACATTTCTGCAGCATGACGTAATGGGGGGGGTGTTATCCCTTTTGTCGAAAATCAGCCGTTTTTGCTCGAACATTAAATGCCTCCAAATGGTATTTAATTAACTTCCCGGGGTGAAGAAACCCTTTTTGAGAACTCAGAGTGAGTAAATTGGCCATTTTCATGCACTTTTAACCATCCCATAAATCTTGTGTTTGGGCCCCTGGAAGCATGAAAATCACTTTAAACATGCTAATTTTAGCTCTAACACTGATGATCCACCTACAAATGTGAACTGACGTTCAAAAATAAAACATTTGAAAACGGACCATTTTCCACATTTCTGAAGCATGACGTAATGGGGGGGTGTTATCTCTTTTGTCGAAAATCAGCCGTTTTTGCTCGAACATTAAATGCCTCCAAATGGTATTTAATTAACTTCCCGGGGTGAAGAAACCCTTTTTGAGAACTCAGAGTGAGTAAATTGGCCATTTTCATGCACTTTTAACCATTCCATAAATCTTGTGTTTTGGGCCCCTGGAAGCATGAAAATCACTTTAAACATGCTAATTTTAGCTCTAACACTGATGATCCACCTACAAATGTGAACTGACGTTCAAAAATAAAACATTTGAAAACGGACCATTTTCCACATTTCTGAAGCATGACGTAATGGGGGGGTGTTATCTCTTTTGTCGAAAATCAGCCGTTTTTGCTCGAACATTAAATGCCTCCAAATGGTATTTAATTAGCTTCCCGGGGTGAAGAAACCCTTTTTGAGAACTCAGAGTGAGTAAATTGGCCATTTTCATGCACTTTTAACCATTCCATAAATCTTGTGTTTAGGGCCCCTGGAAGCATGAAAATCACTTTAAACATGCTAATTTTAGCTCTAACACTGATGATCCACCTACAAATGTGAACTGATGTTCAAAAATAAAACATTTGAAAACGGACCATTTTCCACATTTCTGAAGCATGACGAAATGGGGGGGTGTTATCTCTTTTGTCGAAAATCAGCTGTTTTTGCTCGAACATTAAATGCCTCCAAATGGTATTTAATTAACTTTCCGAGCCCCTGGAAGCATGAAAATCACTTTAAACATGCTAATTTTAGCTCTAACACTGATGATCCACCTACAAATGTGAACTGACGTTCAAAAATAAAACATTTGAAAACGGACCATTTTCCACATTTCTGAAGCATGACGTAATGGGGGGGTGTTATCTCTTTTGTTGAAAATCAGCCGTTTTTGCTCGAACATTAAATGCCTCCAAATGGTATTTAATTAACTTCCCGAGCCCCTGGAAGCATGAAAATCACTTTAAACATGCTAATTTTAGCTCTAACACTGATGATCCACCTACAAATGTGAACTGACGTTCAAAAATAAAACATTTGAAAACGGACCATTTTCCACATTTCTGAAGCATGACGTAATGGGGGGGTGTTATCCCTTTTGTCGAAAATCAGCCGTTTTTGCTCGAACATTAAATGCCTCCAAATGGTATTTAATTAACTTCCCGGGGTGAAGAAACCCTTTTTGAGAACTCAGAGTGAGTAAATTGGCCATTTTCATGCACTTTTAACCATCCCATAAATCTTGTGTTTGGGCCCCTGGAAGCATGAAAATCACTTTAAACATGCTAATTTTAGCTCTAACACTGATGATCCACCTACAAATGTGAACTGACGTTCAAAAATAAAACATTTGAAAACGGACCATTTTCCACATTTCTGAAGCATGACGTAATGGGGGGTGTTATCTCTTTTGTCGAAAATCAGCCGTTTTTGCTCGAACATTAAATGCCTCCAAATGGTATTTAATTAACTTCCCGGGGTGAAGAAACCCTTTTTGAGAACTCAGAGTGAGTAAATTGGCCATTTTCATGCACTTTTAACCATTCCATAAATCTTGTGTTTTGGGCCCCTGGAAGCATGAAAATCACTTTAAACATGCTAATTTTAGCTCTAACACTGATGATCCACCTACAAATGTGAACTGACGTTCAAAAATAAAACATTTGAAAACGGACCATTTTCCACATTTCTGAAGCATGACGTAATGGGGGGGTGTTATCTCTTTTGTCGAAAATCAGCCGTTTTTGCTCGAACATTAAATGCCTCCAAATGGTATTTAATTAACTTTCCGAGCCCCTGGAAGCATGAAAATCACTTTAAACATGCTAATTTTAGCTCTAACACTGATGATCCACCTACAAATGTGAACTGACGTTCAAAAATAAAACATTTGAAAACGGACCATTTTCCACATTTCTGAAGCATGACGTAATGGGGGGGTGTTATCTCTTTTGTCGAAAATCAGCTGTTTTTGCTCGAACATTAAATGCCTCCAAATGGTATTTAATTAACTTCCCGGGGTGGAGAAACCCTATTTGAGAACTCAGAGTGAGTAAATTGGCCATTTTCATGCACTTTTAACCATTCCATAAATCTTGTGTTTAGGGCCCCTGGAAGCATGAAAATCACTTTAAACATGCTAATTTTAGCTCTAACACTGATGATCCACCTACAAATGTGAACTGACGTTCAAAAATAAAACATTTGAAAACGGACCATTTTCCACATTTCTGAAGCATGACGTAATGGGGGGGTGTTATCCCTTTTGTCGAAAATCAGCCGTTTTTGCTCGAACAAGAAATGCCTCCAAATGGTACTTAATTAACTTCCCGGGGTGAAGAAACCCTTTTTGAGAACTCAGAGTGAGTAAATTGGCCATTTTCATGCACTTTTAACCATTCCATAAATCTTGTGTTGAGGGCCCCTGGAAGCATGAAAATCACTTTAAACATGCTAATTTCAGCTCTAACACTGATGATCCACCTACAAATGTGAACTGACGTTCAAAAATAAAACATTTGAAAACGGAACATTTTCCACATTTCTGAAGCATGACGTAATGGGGGGGTGTTATCTCTTTTGTCGAAAATCAGCTGTCATTGCTTGAACATTAAATGCCTCCAAATGGTATTTAATTAGCTTCCCGGGGTGAAGAAACCCTTTTTGAGAACTCAGAGTGAGAAAATTGGCCATTTTCATGCACTTTTACCCATTCCATAAATCTTGTGTTTAGGGCCCCTGGAAGCATGAACATCACTTTAAACATGCTAATTTTAGCTCTAACACTGATGATCCACCGACAAATGTGAACTGACGTTCAAAAATAAAACATTTGAAAACGGACCATTTTCCACATTTCTGAAGCATGACGAAATGGGGGGGTGTTATCTCTTTTGTCGAAAATCAGCCGTTTTTGCTCGAACATTAAATGCCTCCAAATGGTATTTAATTAACTTTCAGAGCCCCTGGAAGCATGAAAATCACTTTAAACATGCTAATTTTAGCTCTAACACTGATGATCCACCTACAAATGTGAACTGACGTTCAAAAATAAAACATTTGAAAACGGACCATTTTCCACATTTCTGAAGCATGACGTAATGGGGGGGTGTTATCTCTTTTGTCGAAAATCAGCCGCTTTTGCTCGAACATTAAATGCCTCCAAATGGTATTTAATTAACTTCCCGGGGTGAAGAAACCCTTTTTGAGAACTCAGAGTGAGTAAATTGGCCATTTCATGCACTTTTAACCATTCCATAAATCTTGTGTTTAGGGCCCCTGGAAGCATAAAAATCACTTTAAACATGCTAATTTTAGCTCTAACACTGATGATCCACCTACAAATGTGAACTGACGTTAAAAAAAAAAACATTTGAAAACGGACCATTTTCCACATTTCTGAAGCATGACGTAATGGGGGGGTGTTATCTCTTTTGTCGAAAATCAGCTGTTTTTGCTCGAACATTAAATGCCTCCAAATGGTATTTAATTAACTTCCTGAGCCCCTGGAAGCATGAAAATCACTTTAAACATGCTAATTTTAGCTCTAACACTGATGATCCACCTACAAATGTGAACTGACGTTCAAAAATAAAACATTTGAAAACGGACCATTTTCCACATTTCTGAAGCATGACGTAATGGGGGGGGTGTTATCTCTTTTGTCGAAAATCAGCTGTTTTTGCTCGAACATTAAATGCCTCCAAATGGTATTTAATTAACTTCCAGAGCCCCTGGAAGCATGAAAACCACTTTAAACATGCTAATTTTAGCTCTAACACTGATGATCCACCTACAAATGTGAACTGACGTTCAAAAATAAAACATTTGAAAACGGACCATTTTCCACATTTCTGAAGCATGACGTAATGGGGGGGTGTTATCCCTTTTGTCGAAAATCAGCCGTTTTTGCTCAAACATTAAATGCCTCCAAATGATATTTAATTAACTTCCCGGGGTGAAGAAACCCTTTTTGAGAACTCAGAGTGAGTAAATTGGCCATTTTCATGCACTTTTAACCATCCCATAAATCTTGTGTTTAGGGCCCCTGGAAGCATGAAAATCACTTTAAACATGCTAATTTTAGCTCTAACACTGATGATCCACCTACAAATGTGAACTGACGTTCAAAAATAAAACATTTGAAAACGGACCATTTTCCACATTTCTGAAGCATGACGTAATGGGGGGGTGTTATCTCTTTTGTCGAAAATCAGCCGTTTTTGATCGAACATTAAATGCCTCCAAATGGTATTTAATTAACTTCCCGGGGTGAAGAAACCCTTTTTGAGAACTCAGAGTGAGTAAATTGGCCATTTTCATGCACTTTTAACCATTCCATAAATATTGTGTTTTGGGCCCCTGGAAGCATGAAAATCACTTTAAACATGCTAATTTTAGCTCTAACACTGATGATCCACCTACAAATGTGAACTGACGTTCAAAAATAAAACATTTGAAAACGGACCATTTTCCACATTTCTGAAGCATGACGTAATGGGGGGTGTTATCTCTTTTGTCGAAAATCAGCTGTCATTGCTTGAACATTAAATGCCTCCAAATGGTATTTAATTAGCTTCCCGGGGTGAAGAAACCCTTTTTGAGAACTCAGAGTGAGTAAATTGGCCATTTTCATGCACTTTTAACCATTCCATAAATCTTGTGTTTAGGGCCCCTGGAAGCATGAAAATCACTTTAAACATTCTAATTTTAGCTCTAACACTGATGACCCACCTACAAATGTGAACTGATGTTCAAAAATAAAACATTTGAAAACGGACCATTTTCCACATTTCTGAAGCATGACGAAATGGGGGGGTGTTATCTCTTTTGTCGAAAATCAGCTGTTTTTGCTCGAACATTAAATGCCTCCAAATGGTATTTAATTAACTTTCCGAGCCCCTGGAAGCATGAAAATCACTTTAAACATGCTAATTTTAGCTCTAACACTGATGATCCACCTACAAATGTGAACTGACGTTCAAAAATAAAACATTTGAAAATGGACCATTTTCCACATTTCTGAAGCATGACCTAATGGGGGGGTGTTATCTCTTTTGTCAAAAAATCAGCCGTTTTTGCTCGAACATTAAATGCCTCCAAATGGTATTTAATTAACTTCCCGGGGTGTAGAAACCCTTTTTGAGAACTCAGAGTGAGTAAATTGGCCATTTTCATGCACTTTTAACCATTCCATAAATCTTGTGTTTAGGGCCCCTGGAAGCATGAAAATCACTTTAAACATGCTAATTTTAGCTCTAACACTGATGATCCACCTACAAATGTGAACTGACGTTCAAAAATAAAACATTTGAAAACGGACCATTTTCCACATTTCTGAAGCATGACGTAATGGGGGGGTGTTATCCCTTTTGTCTAAAATCAGCCGTCTTTGCTCGAACAAGAAATGCCTCCAAATGGTATTCATTTAACTTCCCGGGGTGAAGAAACCCTTTCTGAGAACTCAGAGTGAGTAAATTGGCCATTTTCATGCACTTTTAACCATTCCATAAATCTTGTGTTTTGGGCCCCTGGAAGCATGAAAATCACTTTAAACATGCTAATTTTAGCTCTAACACTGATGATCCACCTACAAATGTGAACTGACGTTCAAAAATAAAACAT
Organism: Lissotriton vulgaris; assembly: GCF_964263255.1. Lineage (NCBI taxonomy): Eukaryota > Metazoa > Chordata > Amphibia > Caudata > Salamandridae > Lissotriton > Lissotriton vulgaris. The sequence goes on from NW_028253817.1 coordinate 154,221, forward strand.
TTGAAAACGGACCATTTTCCACATTTCTGAAGCATGACGTAATGGGGGGGTGTTATCTCTTTTGTCGAAAATCTGCCGTTTTTGCTCGAACATTAAATGCCTCCAAATGGTATTTAATTAACTTCCCGGGGTGAAGAAACCCTTTTTGAGAACTCAGAGTGAGTAAATTGGCCATTTTCATGCACTTTTAACCATTCTATAAATCTTGTGTTTAGGGCCCCTGGAAGCATGAAAATCACTTTAAACATGCTAATTTTAGCTCTAACACTGATGATCCACCTACAAATGTGAACTGACGTTCAAAAATAAAACATTTGAAAACGGAACATTTTCCACATTTCTGAAGCATGACGTAATGGGGGGGTGTTATCTCTTTTGTCGAAAATCAGCTGTCATTGCTTGAACATTAAATGCCTCCAAATGGTATTTAATTAGCTTCCCGGGGTGAAGAAACCCTTTTTGAGAACTCAGAGTGAGTAAATTGGCCATTTTCATGCACTTTTACCCATTCCATAAATCTTGTGTTTAGGGCCCCTGGAAGCATGAAAATCACTTTAAACATGCTAATTTTAGCTCTAACACTGATGATCCACCTACAAATGTGAACTGACGTTCAAAAATAAAACATTTGAAAACGGACCATTTTCCACATTTCTGAAGCATGACGAAATGGGGGGGTGTTATCTCTTTTGTCGAAAATCAGCCGTTTTTGCTCGAACATTAAATGCCTCCAAATGGTATTTAATTAACTTTCCGAGCCCCTGGAAGCATGAAAATCACTTTAAACATGCTAATTTTAGCTCTAACACTGATGATCCACCTACAAATGTGAACTGACGTTCAAAAATAAAACATTTGAAAACGGACCATTTTCCACATTTCTGAAGCATGACGTAATGGGGGGGTGTTATCTCTTTTGTCGAAAATCAGCCGTTTTTGCTCGAACATTAAATGCCTCCAAATGGTATTTAATTAACTTCCCGGGGTGAAGAAACCCTTTTTGAGACCTCAGAGTGAGTAAATTGGCCATTTCATGCACTTTTAACCATTCCATAAATCTTGTGTTTAGGGCCCCTGGAAGCATAAAAATCACTTTAAACATGCTAATTTTAGCTCTAACACTGATGATCCACCTACAAATGTGAACTGACGTTAAAAAAAAAAAACATTTGAAAACGGACCATTTTCCACATTTCTGAAGCATGACGTAATGGGGGGGTGTTATCTCTTTTGTCGAAAATCAGCTGTTTTTGCTCGAACATTAAATGCCTCCAAATGGTATTTAATTAACTTCCTGAGCCCCTGGAAGCATGAAAATCACTTTAAACATGCTAATTTTAGCTCTAACACTGATGATCCACCTACAAATGTGAACTGACGTTCAAAAATAAAACATTTGAAAACGGACCATTTTCCACATTTCTGAAGCATGACGTAATGGGGGGGTGTTATCTCTTTTGTCGAAAATCTGCCGTTTTTGCTCGAACATTAAATGCCTCCAAATGGTATTTAATTAACTTCCCGAGCCCCTGGAAGCATGAAAATCACTTTAAACATGCTAATTTTAGCTCTAACACTGATGATCCACCTACAAATGTGAACTGACGTTCAAAAATAAAACATTTGAAAACGGACCATTTTCCACATTTCTGAAGCATGGCGCAATGGGGGGGGTGTTATCTCTTTTGTCGAAAATCAGCCGTTTTTGCTTGAACATTAAATGCCTCCAAATGGTATTTAATTAACTTCCCGGGGTGAAGAAACACTTTTTGAGAACTCAGAGTGAGTAAATTGGCCATTTTCATGCACTTTTAACCATTCCATAAATCTTGTGTTTAGGGCCCCTGGAAGCATGAAAATCACTTTAAACATGCTAATTTTAGCTCTAACACTGATGATCCACCTACAAATGTGAACTGACGTTCAAAAATAAAACATTTGAAAACGAACCATTTTCCACATTTCTGAAGCATGACGTAATGGGGGGTTGTTATCTCTTTTGTCGAAAATCAGCCGTTTTTGCTCGAACATTAAATGCCTCCAAATGGTATTTAATTAACTTCCCGAGCCCCTGGAAGCATGAAAATCACTTTAAACATGCTAATTTTAGCTCTAACACTGATGATCCACCTACAAATGTGAACTGACGTTCAAAAATAAAACATTTGAAAACGGACCATTTTCCACATTTCTGAAGCATGACGTTATGGGGGGGGTGTTATCTCTTTTGTCGAAAATCAGCCGTTTTTGCTCGAACATTAAATGCCTCCAAATGGTATTTAATTAACTTCCCGAGCCCCTGGAAGCATGAAAATCACTTTAAACATGCCAATTTTAGCTCTAACACTGATGATCCACCTACAAATGTGAACTGACGTTCAAAAATAAAAAAATTGAAAACGGACCATTTTCCACATTTCTGAAGCATGATGTAATGGGGGGGTGTTATCTCTTTTGTCGAAAATCAGCCGTTTTTGCTCGAACATTAAATGCCTCCAAATGGTATTTATTTCACTTCCCGAGCCCCTGGAAGCATGAAAATCACTTTAAACATGCTAATTTTAGCTCTAACACTGATGATCCACCTACAAATGTGAACTGACGTTCAAAAATAAAACATTTGAAAACGGACGATTTTCCACATTTCTGAAGCATGACGTAATGGGGGGGTGTTATCTCTTTTGTCGAAAATCAGCTGTCATTGCTTGAACATTAAATTCCTCCAAATGGTATTTAATTAACTTCCCGGGGTGAAGAAAGCCTTTTTGAGAACTCAGAGTGAGTAAATTGGCCATTTTCATGCACTTTTAACCATTCCATAAATCTTGTGTTTAGGGCCCCTGGAAGCATGAAAATCACTTTAAACATGCTAATATTAGCTCTAACACTGATGATCCACCTACAAATGTGAAATGACGTTCAAAAATAAAACATTTGAAAACGGACCATTTTCCACATTTCTGAAGCATGACGTAATGGGGGGGTGTTATCTCTTTTGTCGAAAATCAGCCGTTTTTGCTCGAACATTAAATGCCTACAAATGGTTTTTAATTAACTTCCCGGGGTGAAGAAACCCTTTTTGAGAACTCAGACTGAGTAAATTGGCCATTTTCATGCACTTTTAACCATTCCATAAATCTTGTGTTTAGGGCCCCTGGAAGCATGAAAATCACTTTAAACATGCTAATTTTAGCTCTAACACTGATGATCCACCTACAAATGTGAACTGACGTTCAAAAATAAAACATTTGAAAACGGACCATTTTCCACATTTCTGAAGCATGACGTAATGGGGGGGTGTTATCTCTTTTATCGAAAATCAGCCGTTTTTGCTCGAACATTAAATGCCTCCAAATGGTATTTAATTAACTTCCCGGGGTGAAGAAACCCTTTTTGAGAACTCAGAGTGAGTAAATTGGCCATTTTCATGCACTTTTAACCATTCCATAAATCTTGTGTTTAGGGCCCCTGGAAGCATGGAAATCACTTTAAACATGCTAATTTTAGCTCTAACACTGATGATCCACCTACAAATGTGAACTGACGTTCAAAAATAAAACATTTGAAAACGGACCATTTTCCACATTTCTGAAGCATGACGTAATGGGGGGGTGTTATCTCTTTTGTCGAAAATCAGCCGTTTTTGCTCGAACATTAAATGCCTCCAAATGGTATTTAATTAATTTCCCGAGCCCCTGGAAACATGAAAATCACTTTAAACATGCTAATTTTAGCTCTAACACTGATGATCCACCTACAAATGTGAACTGACGTTCAAAAGTAAAACATTTGAAAACGGACCATTTTCCACATTTCTGAAGCATGACGTAATGGGGGGGTGTTATCTCTTTTGTCGAAAATCTGCCGTTTTTGCTCGAACATTAAATGCCTCCAAATGGTATTTATTTCACTTCCCGAGCCCCTGGAAGCATGAAAATCACTTTAAACATAATAATTTTAGCTCTAACACTGATGATCCACCTACAAATGCGAACTGACGTTCAAAAATAAAACATTTGAAAACGGACCATTTTCCACATTTCTGAAGCATGACGTAATGGGGGGGTGTTATCTCTTTTGTCGAAAATCAGCCGTTTTTGCTCGAACATTAAATGCCTCCAAATGGTATTTAATTAACTTCCCGAGCCCCTGGAAGCATGAAAATCACTTTAAACATGCTAATTTTAGCTCTAACACTGATAATCCACCTACAAATGTGAACTGACGTTCAAAAATAAAACATTTGAAAACGGACCATTTTCCACATTTCTGAAGCATGACGTAATGGGGGGGGTGTTATCTCTTTTGTCGAAAATCAGCCGTTTTTGCTCGAACATTAAATGCCTCCAAATGGTATTTAATTAACTTCCCGGGGTGAAGAAACCCTTTTTGAGAACTCAGAGTGAGTAAATTGGCCATTTTCATGCACTTTTAACCATTCCATAAATCTTGTGTTTAGGGCCCCTGGAAGCATGAAAATCACTTTAAACATGCTAATTTTAGCTTTAACACTGATGATCCACCTACAAATGTGAACTGACGTTCAAAAATAAAACATTTGAAAACGGACCATTTTCCACATTTCTGAAGCATGACGTAATGGGGGGGTGTTATCTCTTTTGTCGAAAATCAGCAGTTTTTGCTCGAACATTAAATGCCTCCAAATGGTATTTAATTAACTTCCCGAGCCCCTGGAAGCATGAAAATCACTTTAAACATGCTAATTTTAGCTCTAACACTGATGATCCACCTACAAATGTGAACTGACCTTCAAAAATAAAACATTTGAAAACGGACCATTTTCCACATTTCTAAAGCATGACGTAATGGGGGGGTGTTATCTCTTTTGTCGAAAATCAGCCGTTTTTGCTCGAACATTAAATGCCTCCAAATGGTATTTAATTAACTTCCTGGGGTGAAGAAACCCTTTTTGAGAACTCAGAGTGAGTAAATTGGCCATTTTCATGCACTTTTAACCATTCAATAAATCTTGTGTTTAGGGCCCCTGGAAGCATGAAAATCCCTTTAAACATGCTAATTTTAGCTCTAACACTGATGATCCACCTACAAATGTGAACTGACGTTCAAAAATAAAACATTTGAAAACGGACCATTTTCCACATTTCTGAAGCATGACGTAATGGGGGGGTGTTATCTCTTTTGTCGAAAATCAGCTGTTTTTGCTCGAACATTAAATGCCTCCAAATGGTATTTAATTAACTTCCCGAGCCCCTGGAAGCATGAAAATCACTTTAAACATGCCAATTTTAGCTCTAACACTGATGATCCACCTACAAATGTGAACTGACGTTCAAAAATAAAAAATTTGAAAACGGACCATTTTCCACATTTCTGAAGCATGACGTAATGGGGGGGTGTTATCTCTTTTGTCGAAAATCAGCCGTTTTTGCTCGAACATTAAATGCCTCCAAATGGTATTTAATTAACTTCCCGGGGTGAAGAAACCCTTTTTGAGAACTCAGAGTGAGTAAATTGACCATTTTCATGCACTTTTAACCATTCCATAAATCTTGTGTTTAGGGCCCCTGGAAGCATGAAAATCACTTTAAACATGCTAATTTTAGCTCTAACACTGACGATTCACCTACAAATGTGTACTGACGTTCAAAAATAAAACATTTGAAAACGGACCATTTTCCACATTTCTGAAGCATGACGTAATGGGGGGGTGTTATCTCTTTTGTCGAAAATCAGCTGTCATTGCTCGAACATTAAATGCCTCCAAATGGTATTTAATTAACTTCCCGGGGTGAAGAAACCCTTTTTGAGAACTCAGAGTGAGTAAATTGGCCATTTTCATGCACTTTTAACCATTCCATAAATCTTGTGTTTAGGGCCCCTGGAAGCATGAAAAACACTTTAAACATGCTAATTTTAGCTCTAACACTGATGATCCACCTACAAATGTGAACTGACGTTCAAAAATAAAACATTTGAAAACAGACCATTTTCCACATTTCTGAAGCATGACGTAATGGGGGGGTGTTATCTCTTTTGTTGAAAATCAGCCGTTTTTGCTCGAATATTAAATGCCTCCAAATGGTATTTAATTAACTTCCCGAGCCCCCGGAAGCATGAAAATCACTTTAAACATGCTAATTTTAGCTCTAACACTGATGATCCACCTACAAATGTGAACTGACGTTCAAAAATAAAACATTTGAAAACGGACCATTTTCCACATTTCTGAAGCATGACGTAATGGGGGGGTGTTATCTCTTTTGTTGAAAATCAGCCGTTTTTGCTCGAACATTAAATGCCTCCAAATGGTATTTAATTAACTTCCCGAGCCCCTGGAAGCATGAAAATCACTTTAAACATGCTAATTTTAGCTCTAACACTGATGATCCACCTACAAATGTGAACTGACGTTCAAAAATAAAACATTTGAAAACGGACCATTTTCCACATTTCTGCAGCATGACGTAATGGGGGGGGTGTTATCCCTTTTGTCGAAAATCAGCCGTTTTTGCTCGAACATTAAATGCCTCCAAATGGTATTTAATTAACTTCCCGGGGTGAAGAAACCCTTTTTGAGAACTCAGAGTGAGTAAATTGGCCATTTTCATGCACTTTTAACCATCCCATAAATCTTGTGTTTGGGCCCCTGGAAGCATGAAAATCACTTTAAACATGCTAATTTTAGCTCTAACACTGATGATCCACCTACAAATGTGAACTGACGTTCAAAAATAAAACATTTGAAAACGGACCATTTTCCACATTTCTGAAGCATGACGTAATGGGGGGGTGTTATCTCTTTTGTCGAAAATCAGCCGTTTTTGCTCGAACATTAAATGCCTCCAAATGGTATTTAATTAACTTCCCGGGGTGAAGAAACCCTTTTTGAGAACTCAGAGTGAGTAAATTGGCCATTTTCATGCACTTTTAACCATTCCATAAATCTTGTGTTTTGGGCCCCTGGAAGCATGAAAATCACTTTAAACATGCTAATTTTAGCTCTAACACTGATGATCCACCTACAAATGTGAACTGACGTTCAAAAATAAAACATTTGAAAACGGACCATTTTCCACATTTCTGAAGCATGACGTAATGGGGGGGTGTTATCTCTTTTGTCGAAAATCAGCCGTTTTTGCTCGAACATTAAATGCCTCCAAATGGTATTTAATTAGCTTCCCGGGGTGAAGAAACCCTTTTTGAGAACTCAGAGTGAGTAAATTGGCCATTTTCATGCACTTTTAACCATTCCATAAATCTTGTGTTTAGGGCCCCTGGAAGCATGAAAATCACTTTAAACATGCTAATTTTAGCTCTAACACTGATGATCCACCTACAAATGTGAACTGATGTTCAAAAATAAAACATTTGAAAACGGACCATTTTCCACATTTCTGAAGCATGACGAAATGGGGGGGTGTTATCTCTTTTGTCGAAAATCAGCTGTTTTTGCTCGAACATTAAATGCCTCCAAATGGTATTTAATTAACTTTCCGAGCCCCTGGAAGCATGAAAATCACTTTAAACATGCTAATTTTAGCTCTAACACTGATGATCCACCTACAAATGTGAACTGACGTTCAAAAATAAAACATTTGAAAACGGACCATTTTCCACATTTCTGAAGCATGACGTAATGGGGGGGGTGTTATCTCTTTTGTTGAAAATCAGCCGTTTTTGCTCGAACATTAAATGCCTCCAAATGGTATTTAATTAACTTCCCGAGCCCCTGGAAGCATGAAAATCACTTTAAACATGCTAATTTTAGCTCTAACACTGATGATCCACCTACAAATGTGAACTGACGTTCAAAAATAAAACATTTGAAAACGGACCATTTTCCACATTTCTGAAGCATGACGTAATGGGGGGGTGTTATCCCTTTTGTCGAAAATCAGCCGTTTTTGCTCGAACATTAAATGCCTCCAAATGGTATTTAATTAACTTCCCGGGGTGAAGAAACCCTTTTTGAGAACTCAGAGTGAGTAAATTGGCCATTTTCATGCACTTTTAACCATCCCATAAATCTTGTGTTTGGGCCCCTGGAAGCATGAAAATCACTTTAAACATGCTAATTTTAGCTCTAACACTGATGATCCACCTACAAATGTGAACTGACGTTCAAAAATAAAACATTTGAAAACGGACCATTTTCCACATTTCTGAAGCATGACGTAATGGGGGGTGTTATCTCTTTTGTCGAAAATCAGCCGTTTTTGCTCGAACATTAAATGCCTCCAAATGGTATTTAATTAACTTCCCGGGGTGAAGAAACCCTTTTTGAGAACTCAGAGTGAGTAAATTGGCCATTTTCATGCACTTTTAACCATTCCATAAATCTTGTGTTTTGGGCCCCTGGAAGCATGAAAATCACTTTAAACATGCTAATTTTAGCTCTAACACTGATGATCCACCTACAAATGTGAACTGACGTTCAAAAATAAAACATTTGAAAACGGACCATTTTCCACATTTCTGAAGCATGACGTAATGGGGGGGTGTTATCTCTTTTGTCGAAAATCAGCCGTTTTTGCTCGAACATTAAATGCCTCCAAATGGTATTTAATTAGCTTCCCGGGGTGAAGAAACCCTTTTTGAGAACTCAGAGTGAGTAAATTGGCCATTTTCATGCACTTTTAACCATTCCATAAATCTTGTGTTTAGGGCCCCTGGAAGCATGAAAATCACTTTAAACATGCTAATTTTAGCTCTAACACTGATGATCCACCTACAAATGTGAACTGATGTTCAAAAATAAAACATTTGAAAACGGACCATTTTCCACATTTCTGAAGCATGACGAAATGGGGGGGTGTTATCTCTTTTGTCGAAAATCAGCTGTTTTTGCTCGAACATTAAATGCCTCCAAATGGTATTTAATTAACTTTCCGAGCCCCTGGAAGCATGAAAATCACTTTAAACATGCTAATTTTAGCTCTAACACTGATGATCCACCTACAAATGTGAACTGACGTTCAAAAATAAAACATTTGAAAACGGACCATTTTCCACATTTCTGAAGCATGACGTAATGGGGGGGGTGTTATCTCTTTTGTCGAAAATCAGCTGTTTTTGCTCGAACATTAAATGCCTCCAAATGGTATTTAATTAACTTCCCGGGGTGAAGAAACCCTTTTTGAGAACTCAGAGTGAGTAAATTGGCCATTTTCATGCACTTTTAACCATTCCATAAATCTTGTGTTGAGGGCCCCTGGAAGCATGAAAATCACTTTAAACATGCTAATTTCAGCTCTAACACTGATGATCCACCTACAAATGTGAACTGACGTTCAAAAATAAAACATTTGAAAACGGAACATTTTCCACATTTCTGAAGCATGACGTAATGGGGGGGTGTTATCTCTTTTGTCGAAAATCAGCTGTCATTGCTTGAACATTAAATGCCTCCAAATGGTATTTAATTAGCTTCCCGGGGTGAAGAAACCCTTTTTGAGAACTCAGAGTGAGAAAATTGGCCATTTTCATGCACTTTTACCCATTCCATAAATCTTGTGTTTAGGGCCCCTGGAAGCATGAACATCACTTTAAACATGCTAATTTTAGCTCTAACACTGATGATCCACCTACAAATGTGAACTGACGTTCAAAAATAAAACATTTGAAAACGGACCATTTTCCACATTTCTGAAGCATGACGAAATGGGGGGGTGTTATCTCTTTTGTCGAAAATCAGCCGTTTTTGCTCGAACATTAAATGCCTCCAAATGGTATTTAATTAACTTTCAGAGCCCCTGGAAGCATGAAAATCACTTTAAACATGCTAATTTTAGCTCTAACACTGATGATCCACCTACAAATGTGAACTGACGTTCAAAAATAAAACATTTGAAAACGGACCATTTTCCACATTTCTGAAGCATGACGTAATGGGGGGGTGTTATCTCTTTTGTCGAAAATCAGCCGCTTTTGCTCGAACATTAAATGCCTCCAAATGGTATTTAATTAACTTCCCGGGGTGAAGAAACCCTTTTTGAGAACTCAGAGTGAGTAAATTGGCCATTTCATGCACTTTTAACCATTCCATAAATCTTGTGTTTAGGGCCCCTGGAAGCATAAAAATCACTTTAAACATGCTAATTTTAGCTCTAACACTGATGATCCACCTACAAATGTGAACTGACGTTAAAAAAAAAAACATTTGAAAACGGACCATTTTCCACATTTCTGAAGCATGACGTAATGGGGGGGTGTTATCTCTTTTGTCGAAAATCAGCTGTTTTTGCTCGAACATTAAATGCCTCCAAATGGTATTTAATTAACTTCCTGAGCCCCTGGAAGCATGAAAATCACTTTAAACATGCTAATTTTAGCTCTAACACTGATGATCCACCTACAAATGTGAACTGACGTTCAAAAATAAAACATTTGAAAACGGACCATTTTCCACATTTCTGAAGCATGACGTAATGGGGGGGTGTTATCTCTTTTGTCGAAAATCAGCTGTTTTTGCTCGAACATTAAATGCCTCCAAATGGTATTTAATTAACTTCCAGAGCCCCTGGAAGCATGAAAACCACTTTAAACATGCTAATTTTAGCTCTAACACTGATGATCCACCTACAAATGTGAACTGACGTTCAAAAATAAAACATTTGAAAACGGACCATTTTCCACATTTCTGAAGCATGACGTAATGGGGGGGTGTTATCCCTTTTGTCGAAAATCAGCCGTTTTTGCTCAAACATTAAATGCCTCCAAATGATATTTAATTAACTTCCCGGGGTGAAGAAACCCTTTTTGAGAACTCAGAGTGAGTAAATTGGCCATTTTCATGCACTTTTAACCATCCCATAAATCTTGTGTTTAGGGCCCCTGGAAGCATGAAAATCACTTTAAACATGCTAATTTTAGCTCTAACACTGATGATCCACCTACAAATGTGAACTGACGTTCAAAAATAAAACATTTGAAAACGGACCATTTTCCACATTTCTGAAGCATGACGTAATGGGGGGGTGTTATCTCTTTTGTCGAAAATCAGCCGTTTTTGATCGAACATTAAATGCCTCCAAATGGTATTTAATTAACTTCCCGGGGTGAAGAAACCCTTTTTGAGAACTCAGAGTGAGTAAATTGGCCATTTTCATGCACTTTTAACCATTCCATAAATATTGTGTTTTGGGCCCCTGGAAGCATGAAAATCACTTTAAACATGCTAATTTTAGCTCTAACACTGATGATCCACCTACAAATGTGAACTGACGTTCAAAAATAAAACATTTGAAAACGGACCATTTTCCACATTTCTGAAGCATGACGTAATGGGGGGTGTTATCTCTTTTGTCGAAAATCAGCTGTCATTGCTTGAACATTAAATGCCTCCAAATGGTATTTAATTAGCTTCCCGGGGTGAAGAAACCCTTTTTGAGAACTCAGAGTGAGTAAATTGGCCATTTTCATGCACTTTTAACCATTCCATAAATCTTGTGTTTAGGGCCCCTGGAAGCATGAAAATCACTTTAAACATTCTAATTTTAGCTCTAACACTGATGACCCACCTACAAATGTGAACTGATGTTCAAAAATAAAACATTTGAAAACGGACCATTTTCCACATTTCTGAAGCATGACGAAATGGGGGGGTGTTATCTCTTTTGTCGAAAATCAGCTGTTTTTGCTCGAACATTAAATGCCTCCAAATGGTATTTATTTAACTTTCCGAGCCCCTGGAAGCATGAAAATCACTTTAAACATGCTAATTTTAGCTCTAACACTGATGATCCACCTACAAATGTGAACTGACGTTCAAAAATAAAACATTTGAAAATGGACCATTTTCCACATTTCTGAAGCATGACCTAATGGGGGGGTGTTATCTCTTTTGTCAAAAAATCAGCCGTTTTTGCTCGAACATTAAATGCCTCCAAATGGTATTTAATTAACTTCCCGGGGTGTAGAAACCCTTTTTGAGAACTCAGAGTGAGTAAATTGGCCATTTTCATGCACTTTTAACCATTCCATAAATCTTGTGTTTAGGGCCCCTGGAAGCATGAAAATCACTTTAAACATGCTAATTTTAGCTCTAACACTGATGATCCACCTACAAATGTGAACTGACGTTCAAAAATAAAACATTTGAAAACGGACCATTTTCCACATTTCTGAAGCATGACGTAATGGGGGGGTGTTATCCCTTTTGTCTAAAATCAGCCGTCTTTGCTCGAACAAGAAATGCCTCCAAATGGTATTTAATTAACTTCCCGGGGTGAAGAAACCCTTTTTGAGAACTCAGAGTGAGTAAATTGGCCATTTTCATGCACTTTTAACCATTCCATAAATCTTGTGTTTTGGGCCCCTGGAAGCATGAAAATCACTTTAAACATGCTAATTTTAGCTCTAACACTGATGATCCACCTACAAATGTGAACTGACGTTCAAAAATAAAACATTTGAAAACGGACCATTTTCCACATTTCTGAAGCATGACGTAATGGGGGGGTGTTATCTCTTTTGTCGAAAATCTGCCGTTTTTGCTCGAACATTAAATGCCTCCAAATGGTATTTAATTAACTTCCCGGGGTGAAGAAACCCTTTTTGAGAACTCAGAGTGAGTAAATTGGCCATTTTCATGCACTTTTAACCATTCTATAAATCTTGTGTTTAGGGCCCCTGGAAGCATGAAAATCACTTTAAACATGCTAATTTTAGCTCTAACACTGATGATCCACCTACAAATGTGAACTGACGTTCAAAAATAAAACATTTGAAAACGGAACATTTTCCACATTTCTGAAGCATGACGTAATGGGGGGGTGTTATCTCTTTTGTCGAAAATCAGCTGTCATTGCTTGAACATTAAATGCCTCCAAATGGTATTTAATTAGCTTCCCGGGGTGAAGAAACCCTTTTTGAGAACTCAGAGTGAGTAAATTGGCCATTTTCATGCACTTTTAACCATTCTATAAATCTTGTGTTTAGGGCCCCTGGAAGCATGAAAATCACTTTAAACATGCTAATTTTAGCTCTAACACTGATGATCCACCTACAAATGTGAACTGACGTTCAAAAATAAAACATTTGAAAACGGACCATTTTCCACATTTCTGAAGCATGACGAAATGGGGGGGTGTTATCTCTTTTGTCGAAAATCAGCCGTTTTTGCTCGAACATTAAATGCCTCCAAATGGTATTTAATTAACTTTCCGAGCCCCTGGAAGCATGAAAATCACTTTAAACATGCTAATTTTAGCTCTAACACTGATGATCCACCTACAAATGTGAACTGACGTTCAAAAATAAAACATTTGAAAACGGACCATTTTCCACATTTCTGAAGCATGACGTAATGGGGGGGTGTTATCTCTTTTGTCGAAAATCAGCCGTTTTTGCTCGAACATTAAATGCCTCCAAATGGTATTTAATTAACTTCCCGGGGTGAAGAAACCCTTTTTGAGACCTCAGAGTGAGTAAATTGGCCATTTCATGCACTTTTAACCATTCCATAAATCTTGTGTTTAGGGCCCCTGGAAGCATAAAAATCACTTTAAACATGCTAATTTTAGCTCTAACACTGATGATCCACCTACAAATGTGAACTGACGTTAAAAAAAAAAAACATTTGAAAACGGACCATTTTCCACATTTCTGAAGCATGACGTAATGGGGGGGTGTTATCTCTTTTGTCGAAAATCAGCTGTTTTTGCTCGAACATTAAATGCCTCCAAATGGTATTTAATTAACTTCCTGAGCCCCTGGAAGCATGAAAATCACTTTAAACATGCTAATTTTAGCTCTAACACTGATGATCCACCTACAAATGTGAACTGACGTTCAAAAATAAAACATTTGAAAACGGACCATTTTCCACATTTCTGAAGCATGACGTAATGGGGGGGTGTTATCTCTTTTGTCGAAAATCTGCCGTTTTTGCTCGAACATTAAATGCCTCCAAATGGTATTTAATTAACTTCCCGAGCCCCTGGAAGCATGAAAATCACTTTAAACATGCTAATTTTAGCTCTAACACTGATGATCCACCTACAAATGTGAACTGACGTTCAAAAATAAAACATTTGAAAACGGACCATTTTCCACATTTCTGAAGCATGGCGCAATGGGGGGGGTGTTATCTCTTTTGTCGAAAATCAGCCGTTTTTGCTTGAACATTAAATGCCTCCAAATTGTATTTAATTAACTTCCCGGGGTGAAGAAACACTTTTTGAGAACTCAGAGTGAGTAAATTGGCCATTTTCATGCACTTTTAACCATTCCATAAATCTTGTGTTTAGGGCCCCTGGAAGCATGAAAATCACTTTAAACATGCTAATTTTAGCTCTAACACTGATGATCCACCTACAAATGTGAACTGACGTTCAAAAATAAAACATTTGAAAACGGACCATTTTCCACATTTCTGAAGCATGACGTAATGGGGGGTTGTTATCTCTTTTGTCGAAAATCAGCCGTTTTTGCTCGAACATTAAATGCCTCCAAATGGTATTTAATTAACTTCCCGAGCCCCTGGAAGCATGAAAATCACTTTAAACATGCTAATTTTAGCTCTAACACTGATGATCCACCTACAAATGTGAACTGACGTTCAAAAATAAAACATTTGAAAACGGACCATTTTCCACATTTCTGAAGCATGACGTTATGGGGGGGGTGTTATCTCTTTTGTCGAAAATCAGCCGTTTTTGCTCGAACATTAAATGCCTCCAAATGGTATTTAATTAACTTCCCGAGCCCCTGGAAGCATGAAAATCACTTTAAACATGCCAATTTTAGCTCTAACACTGATGATCCACCTACAAATGTGAACTGACGTTCAAAAATAAAAAATTTGAAAACGGACCATTTTCCACATTTCTGAAGCATGATGTGATGGGGGGGTGTTATCTCTTTTGTCGAAAATCAGCCGTTTTTGCTCGAACATTAAATGCCTCCAAATGGTATTTATTTCACTTCCCGAGCCCCTGGAAGCATGAAAATCACTTTAAACATGCTAATTTTAGCTCTAACACTGATGATCCACCTACAAATGTGAACTGACGTTCAAAAATAAAACATTTGAAAACGGACGATTTTCCACATTTCTGAAGCATGACGTAATGGGGGGGTGTTATCTCTTTTGTCGAAAATCAGCTGTCATTGCTTGAACATTAAATTCCTCCAAATGGTATTTAATTAACTTCCCGGGGTGAAGAAAGCCTTTTTGAGAACTCAGAGTGAGTAAATTGGCCATTTTCATGCACTTTTAACCATTCCATAAATCTTGTGTTTAGGGCCCCTGGAAGCATGAAAATCACTTTAAACATGCTAATATTAGCTCTAACACTGATGATCCACCTACAAATGTGAAATGACGTTCAAAAATAAAACATTTGAAAACGGACCATTTTCCACATTTCTGAAGCATGACGTAATGGGGGGGTGTTATCTCTTTTGTCGAAAATCAGCCGTTTTTGCTCGAACATTAAATGCCTACAAATGGTTTTTAATTAACTTCCCGGGGTGAAGAAACCCTTTTTGAGAACTCAGACTGAGTAAATTGGCCATTTTCATGCACTTTTAACCATTCCATAAATCTTGTGTTTAGGGCCCCTGGAAGCATGAAAATCACTTTAAACATGCTAATTTTAGCTCTAACACTGATGATCCACCTACAAATGTGAACTGACGTTCAAAAATAAAACATTTGAAAACGGACCATTTTCCACATTTCTGAAGCATGACGTAATGGGGGGGTGTTATCTCTTTTATCGAAAATCAGCCGTTTTTGCTCGAACATTAAATGCCTCCAAATGGTATTTAATTAACTTCCCGGGGTGAAGAAACCCTTTTTGAGAACTCAGAGTGAGTAAATTGGCCATTTTCATGCACTTTTAACCATTCCATAAATCTTGTGTTTAGGGCCCCTGGAAGCATGGAAATCACTTTAAACATGCTAATTTTAGCTCTAACACTGATGATCCACCTACAAATGTGAACTGACGTTCAAAAATAAAACATTTGAAAACGGACCATTTTCCACATTTCTGAAGCATGACGTAATGGGGGGGTGTTATCTCTTTTGTCGAAAATCAGCCGTTTTTGCTCGAACATTAAATGCCTCCAAATGGTATTTAATTAATTTCCCGAGCCCCTGGAAACATGAAAATCACTTTAAACATGCTAATTTTAGCTCTAACACTGATGATCCACCTACAAATGTGAACTGACGTTCAAAAGTAAAACATTTGAAAACGGACCATTTTCCACATTTCTGAAGCATGACGTAATGGGGGGGTGTTATCTCTTTTGTCGAAAATCTGCCGTTTTTGCTCGAACATTAAATGCCTCCAAATGGTATTTATTTCACTTCCCGAGCCCCTGGAAGCATGAAAATCACTTTAAACATAATAATTTTAGCTCTAACACTGATGATCCACCTACAAATGGGAACTGACGTTCAAAAATAAAACATTTGAAAACGGACCATTTTCCACATTTCTGAAGCATGACGTAATGGGGGGGTGTTATCTCTTTTGTCGAAAATCAGCCGTTTTTGCTCGAACATTAAATGCCTCCAAATGGTATTTAATTAACTTCCCGGGGTGAAGAAACCCTTTTTGAGAACTCAGAGTGAGTAAATTGGCCATTTTCATGCACTTTTACCCATTCCATAAATCTTGTGTTTAGGGCCCCTGGAAGCATGAAAATCACTTTAAACATGCTAATTTTAGCTCTAACACTGATGATCCACCTACAAATGTGAACTGATGTTCAAAAATAAAACATTTGAAAACGGACCATTTTCCACATTTCTGAAGCATGACGAAATGGGGGGGTGTTATCTCTTTTGTCGAAAATCAGCTGTTTTTGCTCGAACATTAAATGCCTCCAAATGGTATTTAATTAACTTTCCGAGCCCCTGGAAGCATGAAAATCACTTTAAACATGCTAATTTTAGCTCTAACACTGATGATCCACCTACAAATGTGAACTGACGTTCAAAAATAAAACATTTGAAAACGGACCATTTTCCACATTTCTGAAGCATGACGTAATGGGGGGGTGTTATCTCTTTTGTTGAAAATCAGCCGTTTTTGCTCGAACATTAAATGCCTCCAAATGGTATTTAATTAACTTCCCGAGCCCCTGGAAGCATGAAAATCACTTTAAACATGCTAATTTTAGCTCTAACACTGATGATCCACCTACAAATGTGAACTGACGTTCAAAAATAAAACATTTGAAAACGGACCATTTTCCACATTTCTGAAGCATGACGTAATGGGGGGGTGTTATCCCTTTTGTCGAAAATCAGCCGTTTTTGCTCGAACATTAAATGCCTCCAAATGGTATTTAATTAACTTCCCGGGGTGAAGAAACCCTTTTTGAGAACTCAGAGTGAGTAAATTGGCCATTTTCATGCACTTTTAACCATCCCATAAATCTTGTGTTTGGGCCCCTGGAAGCATGAAAATCACTTTAAACATGCTAATTTTAGCTCTAACACTGATGATCCACCTACAAATGTGAACTGACGTTCAAAAATAAAACATTTGAAAACGGACCATTTTCCACATTTCTGAAGCATGACGTAATGGGGGGTGTTATCTCTTTTGTCGAAAATCAGCCGTTTTTGCTCGAACATTAAATGCCTCCAAATGGTATTTAATTAACTTCCCGGGGTGAAGAAACCCTTTTTGAGAACTCAGAGTGAGTAAATTGGCCATTTTCATGCACTTTTAACCATTCCATAAATCTTGTGTTTTGGGCCCCTGGAAGCATGAAAATCACTTTAAACATGCTAATTTTAGCTCTAACACTGATGATCCACCTACAAATGTGAACTGACGTTCAAAAATAAAACATTTGAAAACGGACCATTTTCCACATTTCTGAAGCATGACGTAATGGGGGGGTGTTATCTCTTTTGTCGAAAATCAGCCGTTTTTGCTCGAACATTAAATGCCTCCAAATGGTATTTAATTAGCTTCCCGGGGTGAAGAAACCCTTTTTGAGAACTCAGAGTGAGTAAATTGGCCATTTTCATGCACTTTTAACCATTCCATAAATCTTGTGTTTAGGGCCCCTGGAAGCATGAAAATCACTTTAAACATGCTAATTTTAGCTCTAACACTGATGATCCACCTACAAATGTGAACTGATGTTCAAAAATAAAACATTTGAAAACGGACCATTTTCCACATTTCTGAAGCATGACGAAATGGGGGGGTGTTATCTCTTTTGTCGAAAATCAGCTGTTTTTGCTCGAACATTAAATGCCTCCAAATGGTATTTAATTAACTTTCCGAGCCCCTGGAAGCATGAAAATCACTTTAAACATGCTAATTTTAGCTCTAACACTGATGATCCACCTACAAATGTGAACTGACGTTCAAAAATAAAACATTTGAAAACGGACCATTTTCCACATTTCTGAAGCATGACGTAATGGGGGGGTGTTATCTCTTTTGTTGAAAATCAGCCGTTTTTGCTCGAACATTAAATGCCTCCAAATGGTATTTAATTAACTTCCGAGCCCCTGGAAGCATGAAAATCACTTTAAACATGCTAATTTTAGCTCTAACACTGATGATCCACCTACAAATGTGAACTGACGTTCAAAAATAAAACATTTGAAAACGGACCATTTTCCACATTTCTGAAGCATGACGTAATGGGGGGGTGTTATCTCTTTTGTCGAAAATCAGCCGTTTTTGATCGAACATTAAATGCCTCCAAATGGTATTTAATTAACTTCCCGGGGTGAAGAAACCCTTTTTGAGAACTCAGAGTGAGTAAATTGGCCATTTTCATGCACTTTTAACCATTCCATAAATATTGTGTTTTGGGCCCCTGGAAGCATGAAAATCACTTTAAACATGCTAATTTTAGCTCTAACACTGATGATCCACCTACAAATGTGAACTGACGTTCAAAAATAAAACATTTGAAAACGGACCATTTTCCACATTTCTGAAGCATGACGTAATGGGGGGTGTTATCTCTTTTGTCGAAAATCAGCTGTCATTGCTTGAACATTAAATGCCTCCAAATGGTATTTAATTAGCTTCCCGGGGTGAAGAAACCCTTTTTGAGAACTCAGAGTGAGTAAATTGGCCATTTTCATGCACTTTTAACCATTCCATAAATCTTGTGTTGAGGGCCCCTGGAAGCATGAAAATCACTTTAAACATGCTAATTTCAGCTCTAACACTGATGATCCACCTACAAATGTGAACTGATGTTCAAAAATAAAACATTTGAAAACGGAACATTTTCCACATTTCTGAAGCATGACGTAATGGGGGGGTGTTATCTCTTTTGTCGAAAATCAGCTGTCATTGCTTGAACATTAAATGCCTCCAAATGGTATTTAATTAGCTTCCCGGGGTGAAGAAACCCTTTTTGAGAACTCAGAGTGAGAAAATTGGCCATTTTCATGCACTTTTACCCATTCCATAAATCTTGTGTTTAGGGCCCCTGGAAGCATGAACATCACTTTAAACATGCTAATTTTAGCTCTAACACTGATGATCCACCTACAAATGTGAACTGACGTTCAAAAATAAAACATTTGAAAACGGACCATTTTCCACATTTCTGAAGCATGACGAAATGGGGGGGTGTTATCTCTTTTGTCGAAAATCAGCCGTTTTTGCTCGAACATTAAATGCCTCCAAATGGTATTTAATTAACTTTCAGAGCCCCTGGAAGCATGAAAATCACTTTAAACATGCTAATTTTAGCTCTAACACTGATGATCCACCTACAAATGTGAACTGACGTTCAAAAATAAAACATTTGAAAACGGACCATTTTCCACATTTCTGAAGCATGACGTAATGGGGGGGTGTTATCTCTTTTGTCGAAAATCAGCCGCTTTTGCTCGAACATTAAATGCCTCCAAATGGTATTTAATTAACTTCCCGGGGTGAAGAAACCCTTTTTGAGAACTCAGAGTGAGTAAATTGGCCATTTCATGCACTTTTAACCATTCCATAAATCTTGTGTTTAGGGCCCCTGGAAGCATAAAAATCACTTTAAACATGCTAATTTTAGCTCTAACACTGATGATCCACCTACAAATGTGAACTGACGTTAAAAAAAAAAAACATTTGAAAACGGACCATTTTCCACATTTCTGAAGCATGACGTAATGGGGGGGTGTTATCTCTTTTGTCGAAAATCAGCTGTTTTTGCTCGAACATTAAATGCCTCCAAATGGTATTTAATTAACTTCCTGAGCCCCTGGAAGCATGAAAATCACTTTAAACATGCTAATTTTAGCTCTAACACTGATGATCCACCTACAAATGTGAACTGACGTTCAAAAATAAAACATTTGAAAACGGACCATTTTCCACATTTCTGAAGCATGACGTAATGGGGGGGTGTTATCTCTTTTGTCGAAAATCAGCTGTTTTTGCTCGAACATTAAATGCCTCCAAATGGTATTTAATTAACTTCCAGAGCCCCTGGAAGCATGAAAACCACTTTAAACATGCTAATTTTAGCTCTAACACTGATGATCCACCTACAAATGTGAACTGACGTTCAAAAATAAAACATTTGAAAACGGACCATTTTCCACATTTCTGAAGCATGACGTAATGGGGGGGTGTTATCCCTTTTGTCGAAAATCAGCCGTTTTTGCTCAAACATTAAATGCCTCCAAATGATATTTAATTAACTTCCCGGGGTGAAGAAACCCTTTTTGAGAACTCAGAGTGAGTAAATTGGCCATTTTCATGCACTTTTAACCATCCCATAAATCTTGTGTTTAGGGCCCCTGGAAGCATGAAAATCACTTTAAACATGCTAATTTTAGCTCTAACACTGATGATCCACCTACAAATGTGAACTGACGTTCAAAAATAAAACATTTGAAAACGGACCATTTTCCACATTTCTGAAGCATGACGTAATGGGGGGGTGTTATCTCTTTTGTCGAAAATCAGCCGTTTTTGATCGAACATTAAATGCCTCCAAATGGTATTTAATTAACTTCCCGGGGTGAAGAAACCCTTTTTGAGAACTCAGAGTGAGTAAATTGGCCATTTTCATGCACTTTTAACCATTCCATAAATATTGTGTTTTGGGCCCCTGGAAGCATGAAAATCACTTTAAACATGCTAATTTTAGCTCTAACACTGATGATCCACCTACAAATGTGAACTGACGTTCAAAAATAAAACATTTGAAAACGGACCATTTTCCACATTTCTGAAGCATGACGTAATGGGGGGTGTTATCTCTTTTGTCGAAAATCAGCTGTCATTGCTTGAACATTAAATGCCTCCAAATGGTATTTAATTAGCTTCCCGGGTTGAAGAAACCCTTTTTGAGAACTCAGAGTGAGTAAATTGGCCATTTTCATGCACTTTTAACCATTCCATAAATCTTGTGTTTAGGGCCCCTGGAAGCATGAAAATCACTTTAAACATGCTAATTTTAGCTCTAACACTGATGACCCACCTACAAATGTGAACTGATGTTCAAAAATAAAACATTTGAAAACGGACCATTTTCCACATTTCTGAAGCATGACGAAATGGGGGGGTGTTATCTCTTTTGTCGAAAATCAGCTGTTTTTGCTCGAACATTAAATGCCTCCAAATGGTATTTAATTAACTTTCCGAGCCCCTGGAAGCATGAAAATCACTTTAAACATGCTAATTTTAGCTCTAACACTGATGATCCACCTACAAATGTGAACTGACGTTCAAAAATAAAACATTTGAAAATGGACCATTTTCCACATTTCTGAAGCATGACCTAATGGGGGGGTGTTATCTCTTTTGTCAAAAAATCAGCCGTTTTTGCTCGAACATTAAATGCCTCCAAATGGTATTTAATTAACTTCCCGGGGTGGAGAAACCCTTTTTGAGAACTCAGAGTGAGTAAATTGGCCATTTTCATGCACTTTTAACCATTCCATAAATCTTGTGTTTAGGGCCCCTGGAAGCATGAAAATCACTTTAAACATGCTAATTTTAGCTCTAACACTGATGATCCACCTACAAATGTGAACTGACGTTCAAAAATAAAACATTTGAAAACGGACCATTTTCCACATTTCTGAAGCATGACGTAATGGGGGGGTGTTATCCCTTTTGTCTAAAATCAGCGGTCTTTGCTCGAAAAAGAAATGCCTCCAAATGGTATTTAATTAACTTCCCGGGGTGAAGAAACCCTTTTTGAGAACTCAGAGTGAGTAAATTGGCCATTTTCATGCACTTTTAACCATTCCATAAATCTTGTGTTTTGGGCCCCTGGAAGCATGAAAATCACTTTAAACATGCTAATTTTAGCTCTAACACTGATGATCCACCTACAAATGTGAACTGACGTTCAAAAATAAAACATTTGAAAACGGACCATTTTCCACATTTCTGAAGCATGACGTAATGGGGGGGTGTTATCTCTTTTGTCGAAAATCTGCCGTTTTTGCTCGAACATTAAATGCCTCCAAATGGTATTTAATTAACTTCCCGGGGTGAAGAAACCCTTTTTGAGAACTCAGAGTGAGTAAATTGGCCATTTTCATGCACTTTTAACCATTCTATAAATCTTGTGTTTAGGTCCCCTGGAAGCATGAAAATCACTTTAAACATGCTAATTTTAGCTCTAACACTGATGATCCACCTACAAATGTGAACTGACGTTCAAAAATAAAACATTTGAAAACGGAACATTTTCCACATTTCTGAAGCATGACGTAATGGGGGGGTGTTATCTCTTTTGTCGAAAATCAGCTGTCATTGCTTGAACATTAAATGCCTCCAAATGGTATTTAATTAGCTTCCCGGGGTGAAGAAACCCTTTTTGAGAACTCAGAGTGAGTAAATTGGCCATTTTCATGCACTTTTACCCATTCCATAAATCTTGTGTTTAGGGCCCCTGGAAGCATGAAAATCACTTTAAACATGCTAATTTTAGCTCTAACACTGATGATCCACCTACAAATGTGAACTGACGTTCAAAAATAAAACATTTGAAAACGGACCATTTTCCACATTTCTGAAGCATGACGAAATGGGGGGGTGTTATCTCTTTTGTCGAAAATCAGCCGTTTTTGCTCGAACATTAAATGCCTCCAAATGGTATTTAATTAACTTTCCGAGCCCCTGGAAGCATGAAAATCACTTTAAACATGCTAATTTTAGCTCTAACACTGATGATCCACCTACAAATGTGAACTGACGTTCAAAAATAAAACATTTGAAAACGGACCATTTTCCACATTTCTGAAGCATGACGTAATGGGGGGGTGTTATCTCTTTTGTCGAAAATCAGCCGTTTTTGCTCGAACATTAAATGCCTCCAAATGGTATTTAATTAACTTCCCGGGGTGAAGAAACCCTTTTTGAGACCTCAGAGTGAGTAAATTGGCCATTTCATGCACTTTTAACCATTCCATAAATCTTGTGTTTAGGGCCCCTGGAAGCATAAAAATCACTTTAAACATGCTAATTTTAGCTCTAACACTGATGATCCACCTACAAATGTGAACTGACGTTAAAAAAAAAAAACATTTGAAAACGGACCATTTTCCACATTTCTGAAGCATGACGTAATGGGGGGGTGTTATCTCTTTTGTCGAAAATCAGCTGTTTTTGCTCGAACATTAAATGCCTCCAAATGGTATTTAATTAACTTCCTGAGCCCCTGGAAGCATGAAAATCACTTTAAACATGCTAATTTTAGCTCTAACACTGATGATCCACCTACAAATGTGAACTGACGTTCAAAAATAAAACATTTGAAAACGGACCATTTTCCACATTTCTGAAGCATGACGTAATGGGGGGGTGTTATCTCTTTTGTCGAAAATCTGCCGTTTTTGCTCGAACATTAAATGCCTCCAAATGGTATTTAATTAACTTCCCGAGCCCCTGGAAGCATGAAAATCACTTTAAACATGCTAATTTTAGCTCTAACACTGATGATCCACCTACAAATGTGAACTGACGTTCAAAAATAAAACATTTGAAAACGGACCATTTTCCACATTTCTGAAGCATGGCGCAATGGGGGGGGTGTTATCTCTTTTGTCGAAAATCAGCCGTTTTTGCTTGAACATTAAATGCCTCCAAATGGTATTTAATTAACTTCCCGGGGTGAAGAAACACTTTTTGAGAACTCAGAGTGAGTAAATTGGCCATTTTCATGCACTTTTAACCATTCCATAAATCTTGTGTTTAGGGCCCCTGGAAGCATGAAAATCACTTTAAACATGCTAATTTTAGCTCTAACACTGATGATCCACCTACAAATGTGAACTGACGTTCAAAAATAAAACATTTGAAAACGGACCATTTTCCACATTTCTGAAGCATGACGTAATGGGGGGTTGTTATCTCTTTTGTCGAAAATCAGCCGTTTTTGCTCGAACATTAAATGCCTCCAAATGGTATTTAATTAACTTCCCGAGCCCCTGGAAGCATGAAAATCACTTTAAACATGCTAATTTTAGCTCTAACACTGATGATCCACCTACAAATGTGAACTGACGTTCAAAAATAAAACATTTGAAAACGGACCATTTTCCACATTTCTGAAGCATGACGTTATGGGGGGGGTGTTATCTCTTTTGTCGAAAATCAGCCGTTTTTGCTCGAACATTAAATGCCTCCAAATGGTATTTAATTAACTTCCCGAGCCCCTGGAAGCATGAAAATCACTTTAAACATGCCAATTTTAGCTCTAACACTGATGATCCACCTACAAATGTGAACTGACGTTCAAAAATAAAAAATTTGAAAACGGACCATTTTCCACATTTCTGAAGCATGATGTAATGGGGGGGTGTTATCTCTTTTGTCGAAAATCAGCCGTTTTTGCTCGAACATTAAATGCCTCCAAATGGTATTTATTTCACTTCCCGAGCCCCTGGAAGCATGAAAATCACTTTAAACATGCTAATTTTAGCTCTAACACTGATGATCCACCTACAAATGTGAACTGACGTTCAAAAATAAAACATTTGAAAACGGACGATTTTCCACATTTCTGAAGCATGACGTAATGGGGGGGTGTTATCTCTTTTGTCGAAAATCAGCTGTCATTGCTTGAACATTAAATTCCTCCAAATGGTATTTAATTAACTTCCCGGGGTGAAGAAAGCCTTTTTGAGAACTCAGAGTGAGTAAATTGGCCATTTTCATGCACTTTTAACCATTCCATAAATCTTGTGTTTAGGGCCCCTGGAAGCATGAAAATCACTTTAAACATGCTAATATTAGCTCTAACACTGATGATCCACCTACAAATGTGAAATGACGTTCAAAAATAAAACATTTGAAAACGGACCATTTTCCACATTTCTGAAGCATGACGTAATGGGGGGGTGTTATCTCTTTTGTCGAAAATCAGCCGTTTTTGCTCGAACATTAAATGCCTCCAAATGGTATTTAATTAACTTCCCGGGGTGAAGAAACCCTTTTTGAGAACTCAGACTGAGTAAATTGGCCATTTTCATGCACTTTTAACCATTCCATAAATCTTGTGTTTAGGGCCCCTGGAAGCATGAAAATCACTTTAAACATGCTAATTTTAGCTCTAACACTGATGATCCACCTACAAATGTGAACTGACGTTCAAAAATAAAACATTTGAAAACGGACCATTTTCCACATTTCTGAAGCATGACGTAATGGGGGGGTGTTATCTCTTTTATCGAAAATCAGCCGTTTTTGCTCGAACATTAAATGCCTCCAAATGGTATTTAATTAACTTCCCGGGGTGAAGAAACCCTTTTTGAGAACTCAGAGTGAGTAAATTGGCCATTTTCATGCACTTTTAACCATTCCATAAATCTTGTGTTTAGGGCCCCTGGAAGCATGGAAATCACTTTAAACATGCTAATTTTAGCTCTAACACTGATGATCCACCTACAAATGTGAACTGACGTTCAAAAATAAAACATTTGAAAACGGACCATTTTCCACATTTCTGAAGCATGACGTAATGGGGGGGTGTTATCTCTTTTGTCGAAAATCAGCCGTTTTTGCTCGAACATTAAATGCCTCCAAATGGTATTTAATTAATTTCCCGAGCCCCTGGAAACATGAAAATCACTTTAAACATGCTAATTTTAGCTCTAACACTGATGATCCACCTACAAATGTGAACTGACGTTCAAAAGTAAAACATTTGAAAACGGACCATTTTCCACATTTCTGAAGCATGACGTAATGGGGGGGTGTTATCTCTTTTGTCGAAAATCAGCCGTTTTTGCTCGAACATTAAATGCCTCCAAATGGTATTTAATTAACTTCCCGAGCCCCTGGAAGCATGAAAATCACTTTAAACATGCTAATTTTAGCTCTAACACTGATAATCCACCTACAAATGTGAACTGACGTTCAAAAATAAAACATTTGAAAACGGACCATTTTCCACATTTCTGAAGCATGACGTAATGGGGGGGGTGTTATCTCTTTTGTCGAAAATCAGCCGTTTTTGCTCGAACATTAAATGCCTCCAAATGGTATTTAATTAACTTCCCGGGGTGAAGAAACCATTTTTGAGAACTCAGAGTGAGTAAATTGGCCATTTTCATGCACTTTTAACCATTCCATAAATCTTGTGTTTAGGGCCCCTGGAAGCATGAAAATCACTTTAAACATGCTAATTTTAGCTTTAACACTGATGATCCACCTACAAATGTGAACTGACGTTCAAAAATAAAACATTTGAAAACGGACCATTTTCCACATTTCTGAAGCATGACGTAATGGGGGGGTGTTATCTCTTTTGTCGCAAATCTGCCGTTTTTGCTCGAACATTAAATGCCTCCAAATGGTATTTATTTCACTTCCCGAGCCCCTGGAAGCATGAAAATCACTTTAAACATGCTAATTTTAGCTCTAACACTGATGATCCACCTACAAATGTGAACTGACGTTCAAAAATAAAACATTTGAAAACGGACCATTTTCCACATTTCTGAAGCATGACGTAATTGTGGGGGTGTTATCTCTTTTGTCGAAAATCAGCTGTCATTGCTCGAACATTAAATGCCTCCAAATGGTATTTAATTAACTTCCCGGGGTGAAGAAACCCTTTTTGAGAACTCAGAGTGAGTAAATTGGCCATTTTCATGCACTTTTAACCATTCCATAAATCTTGTGTTTAGGGCCCCTGGAAGCATGAAAAACACTTTAAACATGCTAATTTTAGCTCTAACACTGATGATCCACCTACAAATGTGAACTGACGTTCAAAAATAAAACATTTTAAAACGGACCATTTTCCACATTTCTGAAGCATGACGTAATGGGGGGGTGTTATCTCTTTTGTCGAAAATCAGCCGTTTTTGCTCGAACATTAAATGCCTCCAAATGGTATTTAATTAACTTCCCGAGCCCCTGGAAGCATGAAAATCACTTTAAACATGCTAATTTTAGCTCTAACACTGATGATCCACCTACAAATGTGAACTGACGTTCAAAAATAAAACATTTGAAAACGGACCATTTTCCACATTTCTGAAGCATGACGTAATGGAGGGGTGTTATCTCTTTTGTCGAAAATCAACCGTTTTTGCTCGAACATTAAATGCCTCCAAATGGTATTTAATTAACTTCCCGAGCCCCTGGAAGCATGAAAATCACTTTAAACATGCTAATTTTAGCTCTAACACTGATGATCCACCTACAAATGTGAACTGACGTTCAAAAATAAAACATTTGAAAACGGACCATTTTCCACATTTCTGAAGCATGACGTAATGGGGGGGTGTTATCTCTTTTGTCGAAAATCAGCCGTTTTTGCTCGAACATTAAATGCCTCCAAATGGTATTTAATTAACTTCCCGGGGTGAAGAAACCCTTTTTGAGAACTCAGAGTGAGTAAATTGGCCATTTTCATGCACTTTTAACCATTCCACAAATCTTGTGTTTAGGGCCCCTGGAAGCATGAAAATCACTTTAAACATGCTAATTTTAGCTCTAACACTGATGATCCACCTACAAATGTGAACTGACGTTCAAAAATAAAACATTTGAAAACGGACCATTTTCCACATTTCTGAAGCATGACGAAATGGGGGGGTGTTATCTCTTTTGTCGAAAATCAGCCGTTTTTGCTCGAACATTAAATGCCTCCAAATGGTATTTAATTAACTTTCCGAGCCCCTGGAAGCATGAAAATCACTTTAAACATGCTAATTTTAGCTCTAACACTGATGATCCACCTACAAATGTGAACTGACGTTAAAAAATAAAACATTTGAAAACGGACCATTTTCCACATTTCTGAAGCATGACGTAATGGGGGGTGTTATCTCTTTTGTCGAAAATCAGCCGTTTTTGCTCGAACATTAAATGCCTCCAAATGGTATTTAATTAACTTCCCGGGGTGAAGAAACCCTTTTTGAGAACTCAGAGTGAGTAAATTGGCCATTTCATGCACTTTTAACCATTCCATAAATCTTGTGTTTAGGGCCCCTGGAAGCATGAAAATCACTTTAAACATGCTAATTTTAGCTCTAACACTGATGATCCACCTACAAATTTGAACTGTCGTTGAAAAAAAAACATTTGAAAACGGACCATTTTCCACATTTCTGAAGCATGACGTAATGGGGGGGGTGTTATCTCTTTTGTCGAAAATCAGCTGTTTTTGCTCGAACATTAAATGCCTCCAAATGGTATTTAATTAACTTCCTGAGCCCCTGGAAGCATGAAAATCACTTTAAACATGCTAATTTTAGCTCTAAAACTGATGATCCACCTACAAATGTGAGCTGACGTTCAAAAATAAAACATTTGAAAACTGACCATTTTCCACATTTCTGAAGCATGACGTAATGGGGGGGTGTTATCTCTTTTGTCGAAAATCAGCCGTTTTTGCT
Source organism: Lissotriton vulgaris (assembly GCF_964263255.1). Lineage (NCBI taxonomy): Eukaryota > Metazoa > Chordata > Amphibia > Caudata > Salamandridae > Lissotriton > Lissotriton vulgaris. Next base: position 183,016 of record NW_028253817.1, read on the forward strand.
CGAACATTAAATGCCTCCAAATGGTATTTAATTAACTTCCCGAGCCCCTGGAAGCATGAAAATCACTTTAAACATGCTAATTTTAGCTCTAACACTGATGATCCACCTACAAATGTGAACTGACGTTCAAAAATAAAACATTTGAAAACGGACCATTTTCCACATTTCTGAAGCATGACGTAATGGGGGGGTGTTATCTCTTTTGTCGAAAATCAGCTGTCATTGCTTGAAGATTAAATGCCTCCAAATGTTATTTAATTAACTTCCCGGGGTGAAGAAACCCTTTTTGAGAACTCAGAGTGAGTAAATTGGCCATTTTCATGCACTTTTAACCATTCCATAAATCTTGTGTTTAGGGCCCCTGGAAGCATGAAAATCACTTTAAACATGCTAATATTAGCTCTAACACTGATGATCCACCTACAAATGTGAAATGACGTTCAAAAATAAAACATTTGAAAACGGACCATTTTCCACATTTCTGAAGCATGACGTAATGGGGGGGTGTTATCTCTTTTGTCGAAAATCAGCCGTTTTTGCTCGAACATTAAATGCCTCCAAATGGTATTTAATTAACTTCCCGGGGTGAAGAAACCCTTTTTGAGAACTCAGACTGAGTAAATTGGCCATTTTCATGCACTTTTAACCATTCCATAAATCTTGTGTTTAGGGCCCCTGGAAGCATGAAAATCACTTTAAACATGCTAATTTTAGCTCTAACACTGATGATCCACCTACAAATGTGAACTGACGTTCAAAAATAAAACATTTGAAAACGGACCATTTTCCACATTTCTGAAGCATGACGTAATGGGGGGGTGTTATCTCTTTTATCGAAAATCAGCCGTTTTTGCTCGAACATTAAATGCCTCCAAATGGTATTTAATTAACTTCCCGGGGTGAAGAAACCCTTTTTGAGAACTCAGAGTGAGTAAATTGGCCATTTTCATGCACTTTTAACCATTCCATAAATCTTGTGTTTAGGGCCCCTGGAAGCATGGAAATCACTTTAAACATGCTAATTTTAGCTCTAACACTGATGATCCACCTACAAATGTGAACTGACGTTCAAAAATAAAACATTTGAAAACGGACCATTTTCCACATTTCTGAAGCATGACGTAATGGGGGGGTGTTATCTCTTTTGTCGAAAATCAGCCGTTTTTGCTCGAACATTAAATGCCTCCAAATGGTATTTAATTAATTTCCCGAGCCCCTGGAAACATGAAAATCACTTTAAACATGCTAATTTTAGCTCTAACACTGATGATCCACCTACAAATGTGAACTGACGTTCAAAAGTAAAACATTTGAAAACGGACCATTTTCCACATTTCTGAAGCATGACGTAATGGGGGGGTGTTATCTCTTTTGTCGAAAATCAGCCGTTTTTGCTCGAACATTAAATGCCTCCAAATGGTATTTAATTAACTTCCCGAGCCCCTGGAAGCATGAAAATCACTTTAAACATGCTAATTTTAGCTCTAACACTGATAATCCACCTACAAATGTGAACTGACGTTCAAAAATAAAACATTTGAAAACGGACCATTTTCCACATTTCTGAAGCATGACGTAATGGGGGGGGTGTTATCTCTTTTGTCGAAAATCAGCCGTTTTTGCTCGAACATTAAATGCCTCCAAATGGTATTTAATTAACTTCCCGGGGTGAAGAAACCATTTTTGAGAACTCAGAGTGAGTAAATTGGCCATTTTCATGCACTTTTAACCATTCCATAAATCTTGTGTTTAGGGCCCCTGGAAGCATGAAAATCACTTTAAACATGCTAATTTTAGCTTTAACACTGATGATCCACCTACAAATGTGAACTGACGTTCAAAAATAAAACATTTGAAAACGGACCATTTTCCACATTTCTGAAGCATGACGTAATGGGGGGGTGTTATCTCTTTTGTCGCAAATCTGCCGTTTTTGCTCGAACATTAAATGCCTCCAAATGGTATTTATTTCACTTCCCGAGCCCCTGGAAGCATGAAAATCACTTTAAACATGCTAATTTTAGCTCTAACACTGATGATCCACCTACAAATGTGAACTGACGTTCAAAAATAAAACATTTGAAAACGGACCATTTTCCACATTTCTGAAGCATGACGTAATTGTGGGGGTGTTATCTCTTTTGTCGAAAATCAGCTGTCATTGCTCGAACATTAAATGCCTCCAAATGGTATTTAATTAACTTCCCGGGGTGAAGAAACCCTTTTTGAGAACTCAGAGTGAGTAAATTGGCCATTTTCATGCACTTTTAACCATTCCATAAATCTTGTGTTTAGGGCCCCTGGAAGCATGAAAAACACTTTAAACATGCTAATTTTAGCTCTAACACTGATGATCCACCTACAAATGTGAACTGACGTTCAAAAATAAAACATTTTAAAACGGACCATTTTCCACATTTCTGAAGCATGACGTAATGGGGGGGTGTTATCTCTTTTGTCGAAAATCAGCCGTTTTTGCTCGAACATTAAATGCCTCCAAATGGTATTTAATTAACTTCCCGAGCCCCTGGAAGCATGAAAATCACTTTAAACATGCTAATTTTAGCTCTAACACTGATGATCCACCTACAAATGTGAACTGACGTTCAAAAATAAAACATTTGAAAACGGACCATTTTCCACATTTCTGAAGCATGACGTAATGGAGGGGTGTTATCTCTTTTGTCGAAAATCAACCGTTTTTGCTCGAACATTAAATGCCTCCAAATGGTATTTAATTAACTTCCCGAGCCCCTGGAAGCATGAAAATCACTTTAAACATGCTAATTTTAGCTCTAACACTGATGATCCACCTACAAATGTGAACTGACGTTCAAAAATAAAACATTTGAAAACGGACCATTTTCCACATTTCTGAAGCATGACGTAATGGGGGGGTGTTATCTCTTTTGTCGAAAATCAGCCGTTTTTGCTCGAACATTAAATGCCTCCAAATGGTATTTAATTAACTTCCCGGGGTGAAGAAACCCTTTTTGAGAACTCAGAGTGAGTAAATTGGCCATTTTCATGCACTTTTAACCATTCCACAAATCTTGTGTTTAGGGCCCCTGGAAGCATGAAAATCACTTTAAACATGCTAATTTTAGCTCTAACACTGATGATCCACCTACAAATGTGAACTGACGTTCAAAAATAAAACATTTGAAAACGGACCATTTTCCACATTTCTGAAGCATGACGAAATGGGGGGGTGTTATCTCTTTTGTCGAAAATCAGCCGTTTTTGCTCGAACATTAAATGCCTCCAAATGGTATTTAATTAACTTTCCGAGCCCCTGGAAGCATGAAAATCACTTTAAACATGCTAATTTTAGCTCTAACACTGATGATCCACCTACAAATGTGAACTGACGTTAAAAAATAAAACATTTGAAAACGGACCATTTTCCACATTTCTGAAGCATGACGTAATGGGGGGTGTTATCTCTTTTGTCGAAAATCAGCCGTTTTTGCTCGAACATTAAATGCCTCCAAATGGTATTTAATTAACTTCCCGGGGTGAAGAAACCCTTTTTGAGAACTCAGAGTGAGTAAATTGGCCATTTCATGCACTTTTAACCATTCCATAAATCTTGTGTTTAGGGCCCCTGGAAGCATGAAAATCACTTTAAACATGCTAATTTTAGCTCTAACACTGATGATCCACCTACAAATTTGAACTGTCGTTGAAAAAAAAACATTTGAAAACGGACCATTTTCCACATTTCTGAAGCATGACGTAATGGGGGGGGTGTTATCTCTTTTGTCGAAAATCAGCTGTTTTTGCTCGAACATTAAATGCCTCCAAATGGTATTTAATTAACTTCCTGAGCCCCTGGAAGCATGAAAATCACTTTAAACATGCTAATTTTAGCTCTAAAACTGATGATCCACCTACAAATGTGAGCTGACGTTCAAAAATAAAACATTTGAAAACTGACCATTTTCCACATTTCTGAAGCATGACGTAATGGGGGGGTGTTATCTCTTTTGTCGAAAATCAGCCGTTTTTGCTCGAACATTAAATGCCTCCAAATGGTATTTAATTAACTTCCCGAGCCCCTGGAAGCATGAAAATCACTTTAAACATGCTAATTTTAGCTCTAACACTGATGATCCACCTACAAATGTGAACTGACGTTCAAAAATAAAACATTTGAAAACGGACCATTTTCCACATTTCTGAAGCATGACGTAATGGGGGGGTGTTATCTCTTTTGTCGAAAATCAGCTGTCATTGCTTGAAGATTAAATGCCTCCAAATGTTATTTAATTAACTTCCCGGGGTGAAGAAACCCTTTTTGAGAACTCAGAGTGAGTAAATTGGCCATTTTCATGCACTTTTAACCATTCCATAAATCTTGTGTTTAGGGCCCCTGGAAGCATGAAAATCACTTTAAACATGCTAATTTTAGCTCTAACACTGATGATCAACCTACAAATGTGAACTGACGTTCAAAAATAAAACATTTGAAAACGGACCATTTTCCACATTTCTGAAGCATGACGTAATGGGGGGGTGTTATCCCTTTTGTCGAAAATCAGCCGTTTTTGCTCGAACAAGAAATGCCTCCAAATGGTATTTAATTAACTTCCCGGGGTGAAGAAACCCTTTTTGAGAACTCAGAGTGAGTAAATTGGCCATTTTCATGCACTTTTAACCATTCCATAAATCTTGTGTTTAGGGCCCCTAAAAGCATGAAAATCACTTTAAACATGCTAATTTTAGCTCTAACACTGATGATCCACCTACAAATGTGAACTGACGTTCAAAAATAAAACATTTGAAAACGGACCATTTTCCACATTTCTGAAGCATGACGTAATGGGGGGGTGTTATCTCTTTTGTCGAAAATCAGCCGTTTTTGCTCGAACATTAAATGCCTCCAAATGGTATTTAATTAATTTCCCGAGCCCCTGGAAGCATGAAAATCACTTTAAACATGCTAATTTTAGCTCTAACACTGATGATCCACCTACAAATGTGAACTGACGTTCAAAAATAAAACATTTGAAAACGGACCATTTTCCACATTTCTGAAGCATGACGTAATGGGGGGGTGTTATCTCTTTTGTCGAAAATCTGCCGTTTTTGCTCGAACATTAAATGCCTCCAAATGGTATTTATTTCACTTCCCGAGCCCCTGGAAGCATGAAAATCACTTTAAACATGCTAATTTTAGCTCTAACACTGATGATCCACCTACAAATGTGAACTGACGTTCAAAAATAAAACATTTGAAAGCGGACCATTTTCCACATTTCTGAAGCATGACGTAATGGGGGGGTGTTATCTCTTTTGTCGAAAATCAGCCGTTTTTGCTCGAACATTAAATGCCTCCAAATGGTATTTAATTAACTTCCCGAGCCCCTGGAAGCATGAAAATCACTTTAAACATGCTAATTTTAGCTCTAACACTGATGATCCACCTACAAATGTGAACTGACGTTCAAAAATAAAACATTTGAAAACGGACCATTTTCCACATTTCTGAAGCATGACGTAATAGGGGGGGTGTTATCTCTTTTGTTGAAAATCAACCGTTTTTGCTCGAACATTAAATGCCTCCAAATGGTATTTAATTAACTTCCCGGGGTGAAGAAACCCTTTTTGAGAACTCAGAGTGAGTAAATTGGCCATTTTCATGCACTTTTAACCATTCCATAAATCTTGTGTTTAGGGCCCCTGGAAGCATGAAAATCACTTTAAACATGCTAATTTTAGCTCTAACACTGATGATCCACCTACAAATGTGAACTGACGTTCAAAAATAAAACATTTGAAAACGGACCATTTACCACATTTCTGAAGCATGACGTAATGGGGGGGTGTTATCTCTTTTGTCGAAAATCAGCCGTTTTTGCTCGAACATTAAATGCCTCCAAATGGTATTTAAATAACTTTCCGGGGTGAAGAAACCCTTTTTGAGAACTCAGAGTGAGTAAATTGGCCATTTTCATGCACTTTTAACCATCCCATAAATCTTGTGTTTAGGGCACCTGGAAGCATGAAAATCACTTTAAACATACTAATTTTAGCTCTAACACTGATGATCCACCTACAAATGTGAACTGACGTTCAAAAATAAAACATTTGAAAACGGACCATTTTCCACATTTCTGAAGCATGACGTAATGGGGGGGTGTTATCTCTTTTGTCGAAAATCAGCCGTTTTTGCTCGAACATTAAATGCCTCCAAATGGTATTTAATTAACTTCCCGGGGTGAAGAAACCCTTTTTGAGAACTCAGAGTGAGTAAATTGGCCATTTTCATGCACTTTTAACCATTCCATAAATCTTGTGTTTTGGGCCCCTGGAAGCATGAAAATCACTTTAAACATGCTAATTTTAGCTCTAACACTGATGATCCACCTACAAATGTGAACTGACGTTCAAAAATAAAACATTTGAAAACAGACCATTTTCCACATTTCTGAAGCATGACGTAATGGGGGGTGTTATCTCTTTTGTCGAAAATCAGCCGTTTTTGCTCGAACATTAAATGCCTCCAAATGGTATTTAATTAACTTCCCGGGGTGAAGAAACCCTTTTTGAGAACTCAGAGTGAGTAAATTGGCCATTTTCATGCACTTTTAACCATTCCATAAATCTTGTGTTTAGGGCCCCTGGAAGCATGAAAATCACTTTAAACATGCTAATTTTAGCTCTAACACTGATGATCCACCTACAAATGTGAACTGACGTCCAAAAATAAAACATTTGAAAACGGAACATTTTCCACATTTCTGAAGCATGACATAATGGGGGGGTGTTATCTCTTTTGTCGAAAATCAGCTGTCATTGCTTGAACATTAAATGCCTCCAAATGGTATTTAATTAGCTTCCCGGGGTGAAGAAACCCTTTTTGAGAACTCAGAGTGAGTAAATTGGCCATTTTCATGCACTTTTAACCATTCCATAAATCTTGTGTTTAGGGCCCCTGGAAGCATGAAAATCACTTTAAACATGCTAATTTTAGCTCTAACACTGATGATCCACCTACAAATGTGAACTGACGTTCAAAAATAAAACATTTGAAAACGGACCATTTTCCACATTTCTGAAGCATGACGAAATGGGGGGGGTGTTATCTCTTTTGTCGAAAATCAGCCGTTTTTGCTCGAACATTAAATGCCTCCAAATGGTATTTAATTAACTTTCCGAGCCCCTGGAAGCATGAAAATCACTTTAAACATGCTAATTTTAGCTCTAACACTGATGATCCACCTACAAATGTGAACTGACGTTCAAAAATAAAACATTTGAAAACGGACCATTTTCCACATTTCTGAAGCATGACGTAATGGGGGGGGTGTTATCTCTTTTGTCGAAAATCAGCCGTTTTTGCTCGAACATTAAATGCCTCCAAATGGTATTTAATTAATTTCCCGAGCCCCTGGAAGTATGAAAATCACTTTAAACATGCTAATTTTAGCTCTAACACTGATGATCCACCTACAAATGTGAACTGATGTTCAAAAATAAAACATTTGACCATTTTCCACATTTCTGAAGCATGACGTAATGGGGGGGTGTTATCTCTTTTGTCGAAAATCTGCCGTTTTTGCTCGAACATTAAATGCCTCCAAATGGTATTTATTTCATTTCCCGAGCCCCTGGAAGCATGAAAATCACTTTAAACATGCTAATTTTAGCTCTAACACTGATGATCCACCTACAAATGTGAACTGACGTTCAAAAATAAAACATTTGAAAACGGACCATTTTCCACATTTCTGAAGCATGACGTAATGGGGGGGTGTTATCTCTTTTGAAAAAAATCAGCCGTTTTTGCTCGAACATTAAATGCCTCCAAATGGTATTTAATTAACTTCCCGAGCCCCTGGAAGCATGAAAATCACTTTAAACATGCTAATTTTAGCTCTAACACTGATGATCCACCTACAAATGTGAACTGACGTTCAAAAATGAAACATTTGAAAACGGACCATTTTCCACATTTCTGAAGCATGACGTACTGTGGGGGTGTTATCTCTTTTGTCGAAAATCAGCCGTTTTTGCTCGAACATTAAATGCCTCCAAATGGTATTTAATTAACTTCCCGGGGTGAAGAAACCCTTTTTGAGAACTCAGAGTGAGTAAATTGGCCATTTTCATGCACTTTTAACCATTCCATAAATCCTGTGTTTAGGGCCCCTGGAAGCATGAAAATCACTTTAAACATGCTAATTTTAGCTTTAACACTGATGATCCACCTACAAATGTGAACTGACGTTCAAAAATAAAACATTTGAAAATGGACCATTTTCCACATTTCTGAAGCATGACGTAATGGGGGGGGTGTTATCTCTTTTGTCGAAAATCTGCCGTTTTTGCTCGAACATTAAATGCCTCCAAATGGTATTTATTTCACTTCCCGAGCCCCTGGAAGCATGAAAATCACTTTAAACATGCTAATTTTAGCTCTAACACTGATGATCCACCTACAAATGTGAACTGACGTTCAAAAATAAAACATTTGAAAACGGACCATTTTCCACATTTCTGAAGCATGACGTAATGGGGTGGTGTTATCTCTTTTGTCGAAAATCAGCCGTTTTTGCTCGAACATTAAATGCCTCCAAATGGTATTTAATTAACTTCCCGGGGTGAAGAAACCCTTTTTGAGAACTCAGAGTGAGTAAATTGGCCATTTTCATGCACTTTTACCCATTCCATAAATCTTGTGTTTAGGGCCCCTGGAAGCATGAAAATCACTTTAAACGTGCTAATTTTAGCTCTAACACTGATGATCAACCTACAAATGTGAACTGACGTTCAAAAATAAAACATTTGAAAACGGACCATTTTCCACATTTCTGAAGCATGACGTAATGGGGGGTGTTATCTCTTTTGTCGAAAATCAGCCGTTTTTGCTCGAACATTAAATGCCTCCAAATGGTATTTAATTAACTTCCCGAGCCCCTGGAAGCATGAAAATCACTTTAAACATGCTAATTTTAGCTCTAACACTGATGATCCACCTACAAATGTGAACTGACGAAAAAAAATAAAACATTTGAAAACGGACCATTTTCCACATTTCTGAAGCATGACGTAAAGGGGGGGTGTTATCTCTTTTGTTGAAAATCAGCCGTTTTTGCTCGAACATTAAATGCCTCCAAATGGTATTAAATTAACTTCCCGGGGTGAAGAAACCCTTTTTGAGAACTCAGAGTGAGTAAATTGGCCATTTTCATGCACTTTTAACCATTCCATAAATCTTGTGTTTAGGGCCCCTGGAAGCATGAAAATCACTTTAAACATGCTAATTTTAGCTCTAACACTGATGATCCACCTACAAATGTGAACTGACGTTCAAAAATAAAACATTTGAAAACGGACCATTTACCACATTTCTGAAGCATGACGTAATGGGGGGGGGATGATATCTCTTTTGTCGAAATCAGCCGTTTTTGCTCGAACATTAAATGCCTCCAAATGGTATTTAATTAACTTCCCGGGGTGAAGAAACCCTTTTTGAGAACTCAGAGTGAGTAAATTGACCATTTTCATGCACTTTTAACCATTCCATAAATCTTGTGTTTAGGGCCCCTGGAAGCATGAAAATCACTTTAAACATGCTAATTTTAGCTCTAACACTGATGATCCACCTACAAATGTGAACTGACGTTCAAAAATAAAACATTTGAAAACGGACCATTTTCCACATTTCTGAAGCATGACGTAATGGGGGGGTGTTATCTCTTTTGTCGAAAATCAGCCGTTTTTGCTCGAACATTAAATGCCTCCAAATGGTATTTAATTAACTTCCCGAGCCCCTGGAAGCATGAAAAACACTTTAAACATGCTAATTGTAGCTCTAACACTGATGATCCACCTACAAATGTGAAATGACGTTCAAAAATAAAACATTTGAAAACGGACCATTTTCCACATTTCTGAAGCATGACGTAATGGGGGGGTGTTATCTCTTTTGTCGAAAATCAGCCGTTTTTGCTCGAACATTAAATGCCTCCAAATGGTATTTATTTCACTTCCCGGGGTGAAGAAACCCTTTTTGAGAACTCAGAGTGAGTAAATTGGCCATTTTCATGCACTTTTAACCATTCCATAAATCTTGTGTTTTGGGCCCCTGGAAGCATGAAAATCACTTTAAACATGCTAATTTTAGCTCTAACACTGATGATCCACCTACAAATGTGAACTGACGTTCAAAAATAAAACATTTGAAAACGGACCATTTTCCACATTTCTGAAGCATGACGTAATGGGGGGGTGTTATCTCTTTTGTCAAAAATCAGCCGTTTTTGCTCGAACATTAAATGCCTCCAAATGGTATTTAATTAACTTCCCGAGCCCCTGGAAGCATGAAAATCACTTTAAACATGCTAATTTTAGCTCTAACACTGATGATCCACCTACAAATGTGAACTGACGTTCAAAAATAAAACATTTGAAAACGGACCATTTTCCACATTTCTGAAGCATGACGTAATGGGGGGGTGTTATCTCTTTTATCGAAAATCAGCCGTTTTTGCTCGAACATTAAATGCCTCCAAATGGTATTTAATTAACTTCCCGGGGTGAAGAAACCCTTTTTGAGAACTCAGAGTGAGTAAATTGGCCATTTTCATGCACTTTTAACCATTCCATAAATCTTGTGTTTAGGGCCCCTGGAAGCATGGAAATCACTTTAAACATGCTAATTTTAGCTCTAACACTGATGATCCACCTACAAATGTGAACTGACGTTCAAAAATAAAACATTTGAAAACGGACCATTTTCCACATTTCTGAAGCATGACGTAATGGGGGGGTGTTATCTCTTTTGTCGAAAATCAGCCGTTTTTGCTCGAACATTAAATGCCTCCAAATGGTATTTAATTAATTTCCCGAGCCCCTGGAAACATGAAAATCACTTTAAACATGCTAATTTTAGCTCTAACACTGATGATCCACCTACAAATGTGAACTGACGTTCAAAAGTAAAACATTTGAAAACGGACCATTTTCCACATTTCTGAAGCATGACGTAATGGGGGGGTGTTATCTCTTTTGTCGAAAATCAGCCGTTTTTGCTCGAACATTAAATGCCTCCAAATGGTATTTAATTAACTTCCCGAGCCCCTGGAAGCATGAAAATCACTTTAAACATGCTAATTTTAGCTCTAACACTGATAATCCACCTACAAATGTGAACTGACGTTCAAAAATAAAACATTTGAAAACGGACCATTTTCCACATTTCTGAAGCATGACGTAATGGGGGGGGTGTTATCTCTTTTGTCGAAAATCAGCCGTTTTTGCTCGAACATTAAATGCCTCCAAATGGTATTTAATTAACTTCCCGGGGTGAAGAAACCATTTTTGAGAACTCAGAGTGAGTAAATTGGCCATTTTCATGCACTTTTAACCATTCCATAAATCTTGTGTTTAGGGCCCCTGGAAGCATGAAAATCACTTTAAACATGCTAATTTTAGCTTTAACACTGATGATCCACCTACAAATGTGAACTGACGTTCAAAAATAAAACATTTGAAAACGGACCATTTTCCACATTTCTGAAGCATGACGTAATGGGGGGGTGTTATCTCTTTTGTCGCAAATCTGCCGTTTTTGCTCGAACATTAAATGCCTCCAAATGGTATTTATTTCACTTCCCGAGCCCCTGGAAGCATGAAAATCACTTTAAACATGCTAATTTTAGCTCTAACACTGATGATCCACCTACAAATGTGAACTGACGTTCAAAAATAAAACATTTGAAAACGGACCATTTTCCACATTTCTGAAGCATGACGTAATTGTGGGGGTGTTATCTCTTTTGTCGAAAATCAGCTGTCATTGCTCGAACATTAAATGCCTCCAAATGGTATTTAATTAACTTCCCGGGGTGAAGAAACCCTTTTTGAGAACTCAGAGTGAGTAAATTGGCCATTTTCATGCACTTTTAACCATTCCATAAATCTTGTGTTTAGGGCCCCTGGAAGCATGAAAAACACTTTAAACATGCTAATTTTAGCTCTAACACTGATGATCCACCTACAAATGTGAACTGACGTTCAAAAATAAAACATTTTAAAACGGACCATTTTCCACATTTCTGAAGCATGACGTAATGGGGGGGTGTTATCTCTTTTGTCGAAAATCAGCCGTTTTTGCTCGAACATTAAATGCCTCCAAATGGTATTTAATTAACTTCCCGAGCCCCTGGAAGCATGAAAATCACTTTAAACATGCTAATTTTAGCTCTAACACTGATGATCCACCTACAAATGTGAACTGACGTTCAAAAATAAAACATTTGAAAACGGACCATTTTCCACATTTCTGAAGCATGACGTAATGGAGGGGTGTTATCTCTTTTGTCGAAAATCAACCGTTTTTGCTCGAACATTAAATGCCTCCAAATGGTATTTAATTAACTTCCCGAGCCCCTGGAAGCATGAAAATCACTTTAAACATGCTAATTTTAGCTCTAACACTGATGATCCACCTACAAATGTGAACTGACGTTCAAAAATAAAACATTTGAAAACGGACCATTTTCCACATTTCTGAAGCATGACGTAATGGGGGGGTGTTATCTCTTTTGTCGAAAATCAGCCGTTTTTGCTCGAACATTAAATGCCTCCAAATGGTATTTAATTAACTTCCCGGGGTGAAGAAACCCTTTTTGAGAACTCAGAGTGAGTAAATTGGCCATTTTCATGCACTTTTAACCATTCCACAAATCTTGTGTTTAGGGCCCCTGGAAGCATGAAAATCACTTTAAACATGCTAATTTTAGCTCTAACACTGATGATCCACCTACAAATGTGAACTGACGTTCAAAAATAAAACATTTGAAAACGGACCATTTTCCACATTTCTGAAGCATGACGAAATGGGGGGGTGTTATCTCTTTTGTCGAAAATCAGCCGTTTTTGCTCGAACATTAAATGCCTCCAAATGGTATTTAATTAACTTCCTGAGCCCCTGGAAGCATGAAAATCACTTTAAACATGCTAATTTTAGCTCTAAAACTGATGATCCACCTACAAATGTGAGCTGACGTTCAAAAATAAAACATTTGAAAACTGACCATTTTCCACATTTCTGAAGCATGACGTAATGGGGGGGTGTTATCTCTTTTGTCGAAAATCAGCCGTTTTTGCTCGAACATTAAATGCCTCCAAATGGTATTTAATTAACTTCCCGAGCCCCTGGAAGCATGAAAATCACTTTAAACATGCTAATTTTAGCTCTAACACTGATGATCCACCTACAAATGTGAACTGACGTTCAAAAATAAAACATTTGAAAACGGACCATTTTCCACATTTCTGAAGCATGACGTAATGGGGGGGTGTTATCTCTTTTGTCGAAAATCAGCTGTCATTGCTTGAAGATTAAATGCCTCCAAATGTTATTTAATTAACTTCCCGGGGTGAAGAAACCCTTTTTGAGAACTCAGAGTGAGTAAATTGGCCATTTTCATGCACTTTTAACCATTCCATAAATCTTGTGTTTAGGGCCCCTGGAAGCATGAAAATCACTTTAAACATGCTAATTTTAGCTCTAACACTGATGATCAACCTACAAATGTGAACTGACGTTCAAAAATAAAACATTTGAAAACGGACCATTTTCCACATTTCTGAAGCATGACGTAATGGGGGGGTGTTATCCCTTTTGTCGAAAATCAGCCGTTTTTGCTCGAACAAGAAATGCCTCCAAATGGTATTTAATTAACTTCCCGGGGTGAAGAAACCCTTTTTGAGAACTCAGAGTGAGTAAATTGGCCATTTTCATGCACTTTTAACCATTCCATAAATCTTGTGTTTAGGGCCCCTAAAAGCATGAAAATCACTTTAAACATGCTAATTTTAGCTCTAACACTGATGATCCACCTACAAATGTGAACTGACGTTCAAAAATAAAACATTTGAAAACGGACCATTTTCCACATTTCTGAAGCATGACGTAATGGGGGGGTGTTATCTCTTTTGTCGAAAATCAGCCGTTTTTGCTCGAACATTAAATGCCTCCAAATGGTATTTAATTAATTTCCCGAGCCCCTGGAAGCATGAAAATCACTTTAAACATGCTAATTTTAGCTCTAACACTGATGATCCACCTACAAATGTGAACTGACGTTCAAAAATAAAACATTTGAAAACGGACCATTTTCCACATTTCTGAAGCATGACGTAATGGGGGGGTGTTATCTCTTTTGTCGAAAATCTGCCGTTTTTGCTCGAACATTAAATGCCTCCAAATGGTATTTATTTCACTTCCCGAGCCCCTGGAAGCATGAAAATCACTTTAAACATGCTAATTTTAGCTCTAACACTGATGATCCACCTACAAATGTGAACTGACGTTCAAAAATAAAACATTTGAAAGCGGACCATTTTCCACATTTCTGAAGCATGACGTAATGGGGGGGTGTTATCTCTTTTGTCGAAAATCAGCCGTTTTTGCTCGAACATTAAATGCCTCCAAATGGTATTTAATTAACTTCCCGAGCCCCTGGAAGCATGAAAATCACTTTAAACATGCTAATTTTAGCTCTAACACTGATGATCCACCTACAAATGTGAACTGACGTTCAAAAATAAAACATTTGAAAACGGACCATTTTCCACATTTCTGAAGCATGACGTAATAGGGGGGGTGTTATCTCTTTTGTTGAAAATCAACCGTTTTTGCTCGAACATTAAATGCCTCCAAATGGTATTTAATTAACTTCCCGGGGTGAAGAAACCCTTTTTGAGAACTCAGAGTGAGTAAATTGGCCATTTTCATGCACTTTTAACCATTCCATAAATCTTGTGTTTAGGGCCCCTGGAAGCATGAAAATCACTTTAAACATGCTAATTTTAGCTCTAACACTGATGATCCACCTACAAATGTGAACTGACGTTCAAAAATAAAACATTTGAAAACGGACCATTTACCACATTTCTGAAGCATGACGTAATGGGGGGGTGTTATCTCTTTTGTCGAAAATCAGCCGTTTTTGCTCGAACATTAAATGCCTCCAAATGGTATTTAAATAACTTTCCGGGGTGAAGAAACCCTTTTTGAGAACTCAGAGTGAGTAAATTGGCCATTTTCATGCACTTTTAACCATCCCATAAATCTTGTGTTTAGGGCACCTGGAAGCATGAAAATCACTTTAAACATACTAATTTTAGCTCTAACACTGATGATCCACCTACAAATGTGAACTGACGTTCAAAAATAAAACATTTGAAAACGGACCATTTTCCACATTTCTGAAGCATGACGTAATGGGGGGGTGTTATCTCTTTTGTCGAAAATCAGCCGTTTTTGCTCGAACATTAAATGCCTCCAAATGGTATTTAATTAACTTCCCGGGGTGAAGAAACCCTTTTTGAGAACTCAGAGTGAGTAAATTGGCCATTTTCATGCACTTTTAACCATTCCATAAATCTTGTGTTTTGGGCCCCTGGAAGCATGAAAATCACTTTAAACATGCTAATTTTAGCTCTAACACTGATGATCCACCTACAAATGTGAACTGACGTTCAAAAATAAAACATTTGAAAACAGACCATTTTCCACATTTCTGAAGCATGACGTAATGGGGGGTGTTATCTCTTTTGTCGAAAATCAGCCGTTTTTGCTCGAACATTAAATGCCTCCAAATGGTATTTAATTAACTTCCCGGGGTGAAGAAACCCTTTTTGAGAACTCAGAGTGAGTAAATTGGCCATTTTCATGCACTTTTAACCATTCCATAAATCTTGTGTTTAGGGCCCCTGGAAGCATGAAAATCACTTTAAACATGCTAATTTTAGCTCTAACACTGATGATCCACCTACAAATGTGAACTGACGTCCAAAAATAAAACATTTGAAAACGGAACATTTTCCACATTTCTGAAGCATGACATAATGGGGGGGTGTTATCTCTTTTGTCGAAAATCAGCTGTCATTGCTTGAACATTAAATGCCTCCAAATGGTATTTAATTAGCTTCCCGGGGTGAAGAAACCCTTTTTGAGAACTCAGAGTGAGTAAATTGGCCATTTTCATGCACTTTTAACCATTCCATAAATCTTGTGTTTAGGGCCCCTGGAAGCATGAAAATCACTTTAAACATGCTAATTTTAGCTCTAACACTGATGATCCACCTACAAATGTGAACTGACGTTCAAAAATAAAACATTTGAAAACGGACCATTTTCCACATTTCTGAAGCATGACGAAATGGGGGGGGTGTTATCTCTTTTGTCGAAAATCAGCCGTTTTTGCTCGAACATTAAATGCCTCCAAATGGTATTTAATTAACTTTCCGAGCCCCTGGAAGCATGAAAATCACTTTAAACATGCTAATTTTAGCTCTAACACTGATGATCCACCTACAAATGTGAACTGACGTTCAAAAATAAAACATTTGAAAACGGACCATTTTCCACATTTCTGAAGCATGACGTAATGGGGGGGGTGTTATCTCTTTTGTCGAAAATCAGCCGTTTTTGCTCGAACATTAAATGCCTCCAAATGGTATTTAATTAATTTCCCGAGCCCCTGGAAGTATGAAAATCACTTTAAACATGCTAATTTTAGCTCTAACACTGATGATCCACCTACAAATGTGAACTGATGTTCAAAAATAAAACATTTGACCATTTTCCACATTTCTGAAGCATGACGTAATGGGGGGGTGTTATCTCTTTTGTCGAAAATCTGCCGTTTTTGCTCGAACATTAAATGCCTCCAAATGGTATTTATTTCATTTCCCGAGCCCCTGGAAGCATGAAAATCACTTTAAACATGCTAATTTTAGCTCTAACACTGATGATCCACCTACAAATGTGAACTGACGTTCAAAAATAAAACATTTGAAAACGGACCATTTTCCACATTTCTGAAGCATGACGTAATGGGGGGGTGTTATCTCTTTTGAAAAAAATCAGCCGTTTTTGCTCGAACATTAAATGCCTCCAAATGGTATTTAATTAACTTCCCGAGCCCCTGGAAGCATGAAAATCACTTTAAACATGCTAATTTTAGCTCTAACACTGATGATCCACCTACAAATGTGAACTGACGTTCAAAAATGAAACATTTGAAAACGGACCATTTTCCACATTTCTGAAGCATGACGTACTGTGGGGGTGTTATCTCTTTTGTCGAAAATCAGCCGTTTTTGCTCGAACATTAAATGCCTCCAAATGGTATTTAATTAACTTCCCGGGGTGAAGAAACCCTTTTTGAGAACTCAGAGTGAGTAAATTGGCCATTTTCATGCACTTTTAACCATTCCATAAATCCTGTGTTTAGGGCCCCTGGAAGCATGAAAATCACTTTAAACATGCTAATTTTAGCTTTAACACTGATGATCCACCTACAAATGTGAACTGACGTTCAAAAATAAAACATTTGAAAATGGACCATTTTCCACATTTCTGAAGCATGACGTAATGGGGGGGGTGTTATCTCTTTTGTCGAAAATCTGCCGTTTTTGCTCGAACATTAAATGCCTCCAAATGGTATTTATTTCACTTCCCGAGCCCCTGGAAGCATGAAAATCACTTTAAACATGCTAATTTTAGCTCTAACACTGATGATCCACCTACAAATGTGAACTGACGTTCAAAAATAAAACATTTGAAAACGGACCATTTTCCACATTTCTGAAGCATGACGTAATGGGGTGGTGTTATCTCTTTTGTCGAAAATCAGCCGTTTTTGCTCGAACATTAAATGCCTCCAAATGGTATTTAATTAACTTCCCGGGGTGAAGAAACCCTTTTTGAGAACTCAGAGTGAGTAAATTGGCCATTTTCATGCACTTTTACCCATTCCATAAATCTTGTGTTTAGGGCCCCTGGAAGCATGAAAATCACTTTAAACGTGCTAATTTTAGCTCTAACACTGATGATCAACCTACAAATGTGAACTGACGTTCAAAAATAAAACATTTGAAAACGGACCATTTTCCACATTTCTGAAGCATGACGTAATGGGGGGTGTTATCTCTTTTGTCGAAAATCAGCCGTTTTTGCTCGAACATTAAATGCCTCCAAATGGTATTTAATTAACTTCCCGAGCCCCTGGAAGCATGAAAATCACTTTAAACATGCTAATTTTAGCTCTAACACTGATGATCCACCTACAAATGTGAACTGACGAAAAAAAATAAAACATTTGAAAACGGACCATTTTCCACATTTCTGAAGCATGACGTAAAGGGGGGGTGTTATCTCTTTTGTTGAAAATCAGCCGTTTTTGCTCGAACATTAAATGCCTCCAAATGGTATTAAATTAACTTCCCGGGGTGAAGAAACCCTTTTTGAGAACTCAGAGTGAGTAAATTGGCCATTTTCATGCACTTTTAACCATTCCATAAATCTTGTGTTTAGGGCCCCTGGAAGCATGAAAATCACTTTAAACATGCTAATTTTAGCTCTAACACTGATGATCCACCTACAAATGTGAACTGACGTTCAAAAATAAAACATTTGAAAACGGACCATTTACCACATTTCTGAAGCATGACGTAATGGGGGGGGGATGATATCTCTTTTGTCGAAATCAGCCGTTTTTGCTCGAACATTAAATGCCTCCAAATGGTATTTAATTAACTTCCCGGGGTGAAGAAACCCTTTTTGAGAACTCAGAGTGAGTAAATTGACCATTTTCATGCACTTTTAACCATTCCATAAATCTTGTGTTTAGGGCCCCTGGAAGCATGAAAATCACTTTAAACATGCTAATTTTAGCTCTAACACTGATGATCCACCTACAAATGTGAACTGACGTTCAAAAATAAAACATTTGAAAACGGACCATTTTCCACATTTCTGAAGCATGACGTAATGGGGGGGTGTTATCTCTTTTGTCGAAAATCAGCCGTTTTTGCTCGAACATTAAATGCCTCCAAATGGTATTTAATTAACTTCCCGAGCCCCTGGAAGCATGAAAAACACTTTAAACATGCTAATTGTAGCTCTAACACTGATGATCCACCTACAAATGTGAACTGACGTTCAAAAATAAAACATTTGAAAACGGACCATTTTCCACATTTCTGAAGCATGACGTAATGGGGGGGTGTTATCTCTTTTGTCGAAAATCAGCCGTTTTTGCTCGAACATTAAATGCCTCCAAATGGTATTTATTTCACTTCCCGGGGTGAAGAAACCCTTTTTGAGAACTCAGAGTGAGTAAATTGGCCATTTTCATGCACTTTTAACCATTCCATAAATCTTGTGTTTTGGGCCCCTGGAAGCATGAAAATCACTTTAAACATGCTAATTTTAGCTCTAACACTGATGATCCACCTACAAATGTGAACTGACGTTCAAAAATAAAACATTTGAAAACGGACCATTTTCCACATTTCTGAAGCATGACGTAATGGGGGGGTGTTATCTCTTTTGTCAAAAATCAGCCGTTTTTGCTCGAACATTAAATGCCTCCAAATGGTATTTAATTAACTTCCCGAGCCCCTGGAAGCATGAAAATCACTTTAAACATGCTAATTTTAGCTCTAACACTGATGATCCACCTACAAATGTGAACTGACGTTCAAAAATAAAACATTTGAAAACGGACCATTTTCCACATTTCTGAAGCATGACGTAATGGGGGGGTGTTATCTCTTTTGTCGAAAATCAGCCATTTTTGCTCGAACATTAAATGCCTCCAAATGGTATTTAATTAACTTCCCGGGGTGAAGAAACCCTTTTTGAGAACTCAGAGTGAGTAAATTGGCCATTTTCATGCACTTTTAACCATTCCATAAATCCTGTGTTTAGGGCCCCTGGAAGCATGAAAATCACTTTAAACATGCTAATTTTAGCTTTAACACTGATGATCCACCTACAAATGTGAACTGACGTTCAAAAATAAAACATTTGAAAATGGACCATTTTCCACATTTCTGAAGCATGACGTAATGGGGGGGGTGTTATCTCTTTTGTCGAAAATCTGCCGTTTTTGCTCGAACATTAAATGCCTCCAAATGGTATTTATTTCACTTCCCGAGCCCCTGGAAGCATGAAAATCACTTTAAACATGCTAATTTTAGCTCTAACACTGATGATCCACCTACAAATGTGAACTGACGTTCAAAAATAAAACATTTGAAAACGGACCATTTTCCACATTTCTGAAGCATGACGTAATGGGGTGGTGTTATCTCTTTTGTCGAAAATCAGCCGTTTTTGCTCGAACATTAAATGCCTCCAAATGGTATTTAATTAACTTCCCGGGGTGAAGAAACCCTTTTTGAGAACTCAGAGTGAGTAAATTGGCCATTTTCATGCACTTTTACCCATTCCATAAATCTTGTGTTTAGGGCCCCTGGAAGCATGAAAATCACTTTAAACGTGCTAATTTTAGCTCTAACACTGATGATCAACCTACAAATGTGAACTGACGTTCAAAAATAAAACATTTGAAAACGGACCATTTTCCACATTTCTGAAGCATGACGTAATGGGGGGTGTTATCTCTTTTGTCGAAAATCAGCCGTTTTTGCTCGAACATTAAATGCCTCCAAATGGTATTTAATTAACTTCCCGAGCCCCTGGAAGCATGAAAATCACTTTAAACATGCTAATTTTAGCTCTAACACTGATGATCCACCTACAAATGTGAACTGACGAAAAAAAATAAAACATTTGAAAACGGACCATTTTCCACATTTCTGAAGCATGACGTAAAGGGGGGGTGTTATCTCTTTTGTTGAAAATCAGCCGTTTTTGCTCGAACATTAAATGCCTCCAAATGGTATTTAATTAACTTCCCGGGGTGAAGAAACCCTTTTTGAGAACTCAGAGTGAGTAAATTGGCCATTTTCATGCACTTTTAACCATTCCATAAATCTTGTGTTTAGGGCCCCTGGAAGCATGAAAATCACTTTAAACATGCTAATTTTAGCTCTAACACTGATGATCCACCTACAAATGTGAACTGACGTTCAAAAATAAAACATTTGAAAACGGACCATTTACCACATTTCTGAAGCATGACGTAATGGGGGGGGGATGATATCTCTTTTGTCGAAAATCAGCCGTTTTTGCTCGAACATTAAATGCCTCCAAATGGTATTTAATTAACTTCCCGGGGTGAAGAAACCCTTTTTGAGAACTCAGAGTGAGTAAATTGACCATTTTCATGCACTTTTAACCATTCCATAAATCTTGTGTTTAGGGCCCCTGGAAGCATGAAAATCACTTTAAACATGCTAATTTTAGCTCTAACACTGATGATTCACCTACAAATGTGAACTGACGTTCAAAAATAAAACATTTGAAAACGGACCATTTTCCACATTTCTGAAGCATGACGTAATGGGGGGGTGTTATCTCTTTTGTCGAAAATCAGCTGTCATTGCTCGAACATTAAATGCCTCCAAATGGTATTTAATTAACTTCCCGGGGTGAAGAAACCCTTTTTGAGAACTCAGAGTGAGTAAATTGGCCATTTTCATGCACTTTTAACCATTCCATAAATCTTGTGTTTAGGGCCCCTGGAAGCATGAAAAACACTTTAAACATGCTCATTTTAGCTCTAACACTGATGATCCACCTACAAATGTGAACTGACGTTCAAAAATAAAACATTTTAAAACGGACCATTTTCCACATTTCTGAAGCATGACGTAATGGGGGGGGTGTTATCTCTTTTGTCGAAAATCAGCAGTTTTTGCTCGAAAATTAAATGCCTCCAAATGGTATTTAATTAACTTCCCGAGCCCCTGGAAGCATGAAAATCACTTTAAACATGCTAATTTTAGCTCTAACACTGATGATCCACCTACAAATGTGAACTGACGTTCAAAAATAAAACATTTGAAAACGGACCATTTTCCACATTTCTGAAGCATGACGTAATGGAGGGGTGTTATCTCTTTTGTCGAAAATCAGCCATTTTTGCTCGAACATTAAATGCCTCCAAATGGTATTTAATTAACTTCCCGAGGCCCTGGAAGCATGAAAATCACTTTAAACATGCTAATTTTAGCTCTAACACTGATGATCCACCTACAAATGTGAACTGACGTTCAAAAATAAAACATTTGAAAACGGACCATTTTCCACATTTCTGAAGCATGACGTAATGGGGGGGTGTTATCTCTTTTGTCGAAAATCAGCCGTTTTTGCTCGAACATTAAATGCCTCCAAATGGTATTTAATTAACTTCCCGGGGTGAAGAAACCCTTTTTGAGAACTCAGAGTGAGTAAATTGGCCATTTTCATGCACTTTTAACCATTCCACAAATCTTGTGTTTAGGGCCCCTGGAAGCATGAAAATCACTTTAAACATGCTAATTTTAGCTCTAACACTGATGATCCACCTACAAATGTGAACTGACGTTCAAAAATAAAACATTTGAAAACGGACCATTTTCCACATTTCTGAAGCATGACGTAATGGGGGGGTGTTATCTCTTTTGTCGAAAATCAGCCGTTTTTGCTCGAACATTAAATGCCTCCAAATGGTATTTAATTAACTTCCCGGGGTGAAGAAACCCTTTTTGAGAACTCAGAGTGAGTAAATTGGCCATTTTCATGCACTTTTAACCATTCCATAAATCTTGTGTTTTGGGCCCCTGGAAGCATGAAAATCACTTTAAACATGCTAATTTTAGCTCTAACACTGATGATCCACCTACAAATGTGAACTGACGTTCAAAAATAAAACATTTGAAAACGGACCATTTACCACATTTCTGAAGCATGACGTAATGGGGGGGGGATGATATCTCTTTTGTCGAAATCAGCCGTTTTTGCTCGAACATTAAATGCCTCCAAATGGTATTTAATTAACTTCCCGGGGTGAAGAAACCCTTTTTGAGAACTCAGAGTGAGTAAATTGACCATTTTCATGCACTTTTAACCATTCCATAAATCTTGTGTTTAGGGCCCCTGGAAGCATGAAAATCACTTTAAACATGCTAATTTTAGCTCTAACACTGATGATCCACCTACAAATGTGAACTGACGTTCAAAAATAAAACATTTGAAAACGGACCATTTTCCACATTTCTGAAGCATGACGTAATGGGGGGGTGTTATCTCTTTTGTCGAAAATCAGCCGTTTTTGCTCGAACATTAAATGCCTCCAAATGGTATTTAATTAACTTCCCGAGCCCCTGGAAGCATGAAAAACACTTTAAACATGCTAATTGTAGCTCTAACACTGATGATCCACCTACAAATGTGAACTGACGTTCAAAAATAAAACATTTGAAAACGGACCATTTTCCACATTTCTGAAGCATGACGTAATGGGGGGGTGTTATCTCTTTTGTCGAAAATCAGCCGTTTTTGCTCGAACATTAAATGCCTCCAAATGGTATTTATTTCACTTCCCGGGGTGAAGAAACCCTTTTTGAGAACTCAGAGTGAGTAAATTGGCCATTTTCATGCACTTTTAACCATTCCATAAATCTTGTGTTTTGGGCCCCTGGAAGCATGAAAATCACTTTAAACATGCTAATTTTAGCTCTAACACTGATGATCCACCTACAAATGTGAACTGACGTTCAAAAATAAAACATTTGAAAACGGACCATTTTCCACATTTCTGAAGCATGACGTAATGGGGGGGTGTTATCTCTTTTGTCAAAAATCAGCCGTTTTTGCTCGAACATTAAATGCCTCCAAATGGTATTTAATTAACTTCCCGAGCCCCTGGAAGCATGAAAATCACTTTAAACATGCTAATTTTAGCTCTAACACTGATGATCCACCTACAAATGTGAACTGACGTTCAAAAATAAAACATTTGAAAACGGACCATTTTCCACATTTCTGAAGCATGACGTAATGGGGGGGTGTTATCTCTTTTGTCGAAAATCAGCCATTTTTGCTCGAACATTAAATGCCTCCAAATGGTATTTAATTAACTTCCCGGGGTGAAGAAACCCTTTTTGAGAACTCAGAGTGAGTAAATTGGCCATTTTCATGCACTTTTAACCATTCCATAAATCCTGTGTTTAGGGCCCCTGGAAGCATGAAAATCACTTTAAACATGCTAATTTTAGCTTTAACACTGATGATCCACCTACAAATGTGAACTGACGTTCAAAAATAAAACATTTGAAAATGGACCATTTTCCACATTTCTGAAGCATGACGTAATGGGGGGGGTGTTATCTCTTTTGTCGAAAATCTGCCGTTTTTGCTCGAACATTAAATGCCTCCAAATGGTATTTATTTCACTTCCCGAGCCCCTGGAAGCATGAAAATCACTTTAAACATGCTAATTTTAGCTCTAACACTGATGATCCACCTACAAATGTGAACTGACGTTCAAAAATAAAACATTTGAAAACGGACCATTTTCCACATTTCTGAAGCATGACGTAATGGGGTGGTGTTATCTCTTTTGTCGAAAATCAGCCGTTTTTGCTCGAACATTAAATGCCTCCAAATGGTATTTAATTAACTTCCCGGGGTGAAGAAACCCTTTTTGAGAACTCAGAGTGAGTAAATTGGCCATTTTCATGCACTTTTACCCATTCCATAAATCTTGTGTTTAGGGCCCCTGGAAGCATGAAAATCACTTTAAACGTGCTAATTTTAGCTCTAACACTGATGATCAACCTACAAATGTGAACTGACGTTCAAAAATAAAACATTTGAAAACGGACCATTTTCCACATTTCTGAAGCATGACGTAATGGGGGGTGTTATCTCTTTTGTCGAAAATCAGCCGTTTTTGCTCGAACATTAAATGCCTCCAAATGGTATTTAATTAACTTCCCGAGCCCCTGGAAGCATGAAAATCACTTTAAACATGCTAATTTTAGCTCTAACACTGATGATCCACCTACAAATGTGAACTGACGAAAAAAAATAAAACATTTGAAAACGGACCATTTTCCACATTTCTGAAGCATGACGTAAAGGGGGGGTGTTATCTCTTTTGTTGAAAATCAGCCGTTTTTGCTCGAACATTAAATGCCTCCAAATGGTATTTAATTAACTTCCCGGGGTGAAGAAACCCTTTTTGAGAACTCAGAGTGAGTAAATTGGCCATTTTCATGCACTTTTAACCATTCCATAAATCTTGTGTTTAGGGCCCCTGGAAGCATGAAAATCACTTTAAACATGCTAATTTTAGCTCTAACACTGATGATCCACCTACAAATGTGAACTGACGTTCAAAAATAAAACATTTGAAAACGGACCATTTACCACATTTCTGAAGCATGACGTAATGGGGGGGGGATGATATCTCTTTTGTCGAAAATCAGCCGTTTTTGCTCGAACATTAAATGCCTCCAAATGGTATTTAATTAACTTCCCGGGGTGAAGAAACCCTTTTTGAGAACTCAGAGTGAGTAAATTGGCCATTTTCATGCACTTTTAACCATTCCATAAATCTTGTGTTTAGGGCCCCTGGAAGCATGAAAAACACTTTAAACATGCTCATTTTAGCTCTAACACTGATGATCCACCTACAAATGTGAACTGACGTTCAAAAATAAAACATTTTAAAACGGACCATTTTCCACATTTCTGAAGCATGACGTAATGGGGGGGGTGTTATCTCTTTTGTCGAAAATCAGCAGTTTTTGCTCGAAAATTAAATGCCTCCAAATGGTATTTAATTAACTTCCCGAGCCCCTGGAAGCATGAAAATCACTTTAAACATGCTAATTTTAGCTCTAACACTGATGATCCACCTACAAATGTGAACTGACGTTCAAAAATAAAACATTTGAAAACGGACCATTTTCCACATTTCTGAAGCATGACGTAATGGAGGGGTGTTATCTCTTTTGTCGAAAATCAGCCATTTTTGCTCGAACATTAAATGCCTCCAAATGGTATTTAATTAACTTCCCGAGGCCCTGGAAGCATGAAAATCACTTTAAACATGCTAATTTTAGCTCTAACACTGATGATCCACCTACAAATGTGAACTGACGTTCAAAAATAAAACATTTGAAAACGGACCATTTTCCACATTTCTGAAGCATGACGTAATGGGGGGGTGTTATCTCTTTTGTCGAAAATCAGCCGTTTTTGCTCGAACATTAAATGCCTCCAAATGGTATTTAATTAACTTCCCGGGGTGAAGAAACCCTTTTTGAGAACTCAGAGTGAGTAAATTGGCCATTTTCATGCACTTTTAACCATTCCACAAATCTTGTGTTTAGGGCCCCTGGAAGCATGAAAATCACTTTAAACATGCTAATTTTAGCTCTAACACTGATGATCCACCTACAAATGTGAACTGACGTTCAAAAATAAAACATTTGAAAACGGACCATTTTCCACATTTCTGAAGCATGACGTAATGGGGGGGTGTTATCTCTTTTGTCGAAAATCAGCCGTTTTTGCTCGAACATTAAATGCCTCCAAATGGTATTTAATTAACTTCCCGGGGTGAAGAAACCCTTTTTGAGAACTCAGAGTGAGTAAATTGGCCATTTTCATGCACTTTTAACCATTCCATAAATCTTGTGTTTTGGGCCCCTGGAAGCATGAAAATCACTTTAAACATGCTAATTTTAGCTCTAACACTGATGATCCACCTACAAATGTGAACTGACGTTGAAAAATAAAACATTTGAAAACAGACCATTTTCCACATTTCTGAAGCATGACGTAATGGGGGGATGTTATCTCTTTTGTCGAAAATCAGCCGTTTTTGCTCGAACATTAAATGCCTCCAAATGGTATTTAATTAACTTCCCGGGGTGAAGAAACCCTTTTTGAGAACTCAGAGTGAGTAAATTGGCCATTTTCATGCACTTTTAACCATTCCATAAATCTTGTGTTTAGGGCCCCTGGAAGCATGAAAATCACTTTAAACATGCTAATTTTAGCTCTAACACTGATGATCCACCTACAAATGTGAACTGACGTTCAAAAATAAAACATTTGAAAACGGAACATTTTCCACATTTCTGAAGCATGACATAATGGGGGGGTGTTATCTCTTTTGTCGAAAATCAGCTGTCATTGCTTGAACATTAAATGCCTCCAAATGGTATTTAATTAGCTTCCCGGGGTGAAGAAACCCTTTTTGAGAACTCAGAGTGAGTAAATTGGCCATTTTCATGCACTTTTAACTATTCCATAAATCTTGTGTTTAGGGCCCCTGGAAGCATGAAAATCACTTTAAACATGCTAATTTTAGCTCTAACACTGATGATCCACCTACAAAAGTGAACTGACGTTCAAAAATAAAACATTTGAAAACGGACCATTTTCCACATTTCTGAAGCATGACGAAATGGGGGGGTGTTATCTCTTTTGTCGAAAATCAGCCGTTTTTGCTCGAAAATTAAATGCCTCCAAATGGTATTTAATTAACTTCCCGAGCCCCTGGAAGCATGAAAATCACTTTAAACATGCTAATTTTAGCTCTAACACTGATGATCCACCTACAAATGTGAACTGACGTTCAAAAATAAAACATTTGAAAACGGACCATTTTCCACATTTCTGAAGCATGACGTAATGGGGGGGGTGTTATCTCTTTTGTCGAAAATCAGCCGTTTTTGCTCGAACATTAAATGCCTCCAAATGGTATTTAATTAACTTCCCGGGGTGAAGAAACCCTTTTTGAGAACTCAGAGTGAGTAAATTGGCCATTTCATGCACTTTTAACCATTCCATAAATCTTGTGTTTAGGGCCCCTGGAAGCATGAAAATCACTTTAAACATGCTAATTTTAGCTCTAACACTGATGATCCACCTACAAATGTGAACTGTCGTTAAAAAAAAAACATTTGAAAACGGACCATTTTCCACATTTCTGAAGCATAACGTAATGGGGGGGGGTGTTATCTCTTTTGTCGAAAATCAGCTGTTTTTGCTCGAACATTAAATGCCTCCAAATGGTATTTAATTAACTTCCTGAGGCCCTGGAAGCATGAAAATCACTTTAAACATGCTAATTTTAGCTCTAAAACTGATGATCCACCTACAAATGTGAACTGACGTT
The DNA here is from genome assembly GCF_964263255.1 of Lissotriton vulgaris. Classification (NCBI taxonomy): domain Eukaryota; kingdom Metazoa; phylum Chordata; class Amphibia; order Caudata; family Salamandridae; genus Lissotriton; species Lissotriton vulgaris. The sequence goes on from NW_028253817.1 coordinate 210,915, forward strand.
CAAAAATAAAACATTTGAAAACTGACCATTTTCCACATTTCTGAAGCATGACGTAATGGGGGGGTGTTATCTCTTTTGTCGAAAATCAGCTGTCATTGCTTGAAGATTAAATGCCTCCAAATGTTATTTAATTAACTTCCCGGGGTGAAGAAACCCTTTTTGAGAACTCAGAGTGAGTAAATTGGCCATTTTCATGCACTTTTAACCATTCCATAAATCTTGTGTTTAGGGCCCCTGGAAGCATGAAAATCACTTTAAACATGCTAATTTTAGCTCTAACACTGATGATCAACCTACAAATGTGAACTGACGTTCAAAAATAAAACATTTGAAAACGGACCATTTTCCACATTTCTGAAGCATGACGTAATGGGGGGGTGTTATCCCTTTTGTCGAAAATCAGCCGTTTTTGCTCGAACAAGAAATGCCTCCAAATGGTATTTAATTAACTTCCCGGGGTGAAGAAACCCTTTTTGAGAACTCAGAGTGAGTAAATTGGCCATTTTCATGCACTTTTAACCATTCCATAAATCTTGTGTTTAGGGCCCCTGGAAGCATGAAAATCACTTTAAACATGCTAATTTTAGCTCTAACACCGATGATCCACCTACAAATGTGAACTGACGTTCAAAAATAAAACATTTGAAAACGGACCATTTTCCACATTTCTGAAGCATGACGTAAGGGGGGGGTGTTATCTCTTTTGTCGAAAATCAGCCGTTTTTGCTCGAACATTAAATGCCTCCAAATGGTATTTAATTAATTTCCCGAGCCCCTGGAAGCATGAAAATCACTTTAAACATGCTAATTTTAGCTCTAACACTGATGATCCACCTACAAATGTGAACTGACGTTCAAAAATAAAACATTTGAAAACGGACCATTTTCCACATTTCTGAAGCATGACGTAATGGGGGGGAGTTATCTCTTTTGTCGAAAATCTGCCGTTTTTGCTCGAACATTAAATGCCTCCAAATGGTTTTTATTTCACTTCCCGAGCCCCTGGAAGCAGGAAAATCACTTTAAACATGCTAATTTTAGCTCTAACACTGATGATCCACCTACAAATGTGAACTGACGTTCAAAAATAAAACATTTGAAAACGGACCATTTTCCACATTTCTGAAGCATGACGTAATGGGGGGGTGTTATCTCTTTTGTCGAAAATCAGCCGTTTTTGCTCGAACTTTAAATGCCTCCAAATGGTATTTAATTAACTTCCCGAGCCCCTGGAAGCATGAAAATCACTTTAAACATGCTAATTTTAGCTCTAACACTGATGATCCACCTACAAATGTGAACTGACGTTCAAAAATAAAACATTTGAAAACGGACCATTTTCCACATTTCTGAAGCATGACGTACTGTGGGGGTGTTATCTCTTTTGTCGAAAATCAGCCGTTTTTGCTCGAGCATTAAATGCCTCCAAATGGTATTTAATTAACTTCCCGGGGTGAAGAAACCCTTTTTGAGAACTCAGAGTGAGTAAATTGGCCATTTTCATGCACTTTTAACCATTCCATAAATCTTGTGTTTAGGGCCCCTGGAAGCATGAAAATCACTTTAAACATGCTAATTTTAGCTTTAACACTGATGATCCACCTACAAATGTGAACTGACGTTCAAAAATAAAACATTTGAAAATGGACCATTTTCCACATTTCTGAAGCATGACGTAATGGGGGGGGTGTTATCTCTTTTGTCGAAAATCTGCAGTTTTTGCTCGAACATTAAATGCCTCCAAATGGTATTTATTTCACTTCCCGAGCCCCTGGAAGCATGAAAATCACTTTAAACATGCTAATTTTAGCTCTAACACTGATGATCCACTTACAAATGTGAACTGAAGTTCAAAAATAAAACATTTGAAAACGGACCATTTTCCACATTTCTGAAGCATGACGTAATGGGGTGGTGTTATCTCTTTTGTCGAAAATCAGCCGTTTTTGCTCGAACATTAAATGCCTCCAAATGGTATTTAATTAACTTCCCGGGGTGAAGAAACCCTTTTTGAGAACTCAGAGTGAGTAAATTGGCCATTTTCATGCACTTTTACCCATTCCATAAATCTTGTGTTTAGGGCCCCTGGAAGCATGAAAATCACTTTAAACGTGCTAATTTTAGCTCTAACACTGATGATCAACCTACAAATGTGAACTGACGTTCAAAAATAAAACATTTGAAAACGGACCATTTTCCACATTTCTGAAGCATGACGTAATGGGGGGGTGTTATCCCTTTTGTCGAAAATCAGCCGTTTTTGCTCGAACAAGAAATGCCTCCAAATGGTATTTAATTAACTTCCCGGGGTGAAGAAACCCTTTTTGAGAACTCAGAGTGAGTAAATTGGCCATTTTCATGCACTTTTAACCATTCCATAAATCTTGTGTTTAGGGCCCCTGGAAGCATGAAAATCACTTTAAACATGCTAATTTTAGCTCTAACACCGATGATCCACCTACAAATGTGAACTGACGTTCAAAAATAAAACATTTGAAAACGGACCATTTTCCACATTTCTGAAGCATGACGTAAGGGGGGGGTGTTATCTCTTTTGTCGAAAATCAGCCGTTTTTGCTCGAACATTAAATGCCTCCAAATGGTATTTAATTAATTTCCCGAGCCCCTGGAAGCATGAAAATCACTTTAAACATGCTAATTTTAGCTCTAACACTGATGATCCACCTACAAATGTGAACTGACGTTCAAAAATAAAACATTTGAAAACGGACCATTTTCCACATTTCTGAAGCATGACGTAATGGGGGGGAGTTATCTCTTTTGTCGAAAATCTGCCGTTTTTGCTCGAACATTAAATGCCTCCAAATGGTTTTTATTTCACTTCCCGAGCCCCTGGAAGCAGGAAAATCACTTTAAACATGCTAATTTTAGCTCTAACACTGATGATCCACCTACAAATGTGAACTGACGTTCAAAAATAAAACATTTGAAAACGGACCATTTTCCACATTTCTGAAGCATGACGTAATGGGGGGGTGTTATCTCTTTTGTCGAAAATCAGCCGTTTTTGCTCGAACTTTAAATGCCTCCAAATGGTATTTAATTAACTTCCCGAGCCCCTGGAAGCATGAAAATCACTTTAAACATGCTAATTTTAGCTCTAACACTGATGATCCACCTACAAATGTGAACTGACGTTCAAAAATAAAACATTTGAAAACGGACCATTTTCCACATTTCTGAAGCATGACGTACTGTGGGGGTGTTATCTCTTTTGTCGAAAATCAGCCGTTTTTGCTCGAGCATTAAATGCCTCCAAATGGTATTTAATTAACTTCCCGGGGTGAAGAAACCCTTTTTGAGAACTCAGAGTGAGTAAATTGGCCATTTTCATGCACTTTTAACCATTCCATAAATCTTGTGTTTAGGGCCCCTGGAAGCATGAAAATCACTTTAAACATGCTAATTTTAGCTTTAACACTGATGATCCACCTACAAATGTGAACTGACGTTCAAAAATAAAACATTTGAAAATGGACCATTTTCCACATTTCTGAAGCATGACGTAATGGGGGGGGTGTTATCTCTTTTGTCGAAAATCTGCAGTTTTTGCTCGAACATTAAATGCCTCCAAATGGTATTTATTTCACTTCCCGAGCCCCTGGAAGCATGAAAATCACTTTAAACATGCTAATTTTAGCTCTAACACTGATGATCCACTTACAAATGTGAACTGAAGTTCAAAAATAAAACATTTGAAAACGGACCATTTTCCACATTTCTGAAGCATGACGTAATGGGGTGGTGTTATCTCTTTTGTCGAAAATCAGCCGTTTTTGCTCGAACATTAAATGCCTCCAAATGGTATTTAATTAACTTCCCGGGGTGAAGAAACCCTTTTTGAGAACTCAGAGTGAGTAAATTGGCCATTTTCATGCACTTTTACCCATTCCATAAATCTTGTGTTTAGGGCCCCTGGAAGCATGAAAATCACTTTAAACGTGCTAATTTTAGCTCTAACACTGATGATCAACCTACAAATGTGAACTGACGTTCAAAAATAAAACATTTGAAAACGGACCATTTTCCACATTTCTGAAGCATGACGTAATGGGGGGTGTTATCTCTTTTGTCGAAAATCAGCCGTTTTTGCTCGAACATTAAATGCCTCCAAATGGTATTTAATTAACTTCCCGAGCCCCTGGAAGCATGAAAATCACTTTAAACATGCTAATTTTAGCTCTAACACTGATGATCCACCTACAAATGTGAACTGACGTTCAAAAATAAAACATTTGAAAACGGACCATTTTCCACATTTCTGAAGCATGACGTACTGTGGGGGTGTTATCTCTTTTGTCGAAAATCAGCCGTTTTTGCTCGAGCATTAAATGCCTCCAAATGGTATTTAATTAACTTCCCGGGGTGAAGAAACCCTTTTTGAGAGCTCAGAGTGAGTAAATTGGCCATTTTCATGCACTTTTAACCATTCCATAAATCTTGTGTTTAGGGCCCCTGGAAGCATGAAAATCACTTTAAACATGCTAATTTTAGCTTTAACACTGATGATCCACCTACAAATGTGAACTGACGTTCAAAAATAAAACATTTGAAAATGGACCATTTTCCACATTTCTGAAGCATGACGTAATGGGGGGGGTGTTATCTCTTTTGTCGAAAATCTGCCGTTTTTGCTCGAACATTAAATGCCTCCAAATGGTATTTATTTCACTTCCCGAGCCCCTGGAAGCATGAAAATCACTTTAAACATGCTAATTTTAGCTCTAACACTGATGATCCACTTACAAATGTGAACTGAAGTTCAAAAATAAAACATTTGAAAACGGACCATTTTCCACATTTCTGAAGCATGACGTAATGGGGTGGTGTTATCTCTTTTGTCGAAAATCAGCCGTTTTTGCTCAAACATTAAATGCCTCCAAATGGTATTTAATTAACTTCCCGGGGTGAAGAAACCCTTTTTGAGAACTCAGAGTGAGTAAATTGGCCATTTTCATGCACTTTTACCCATTCCATAAATCTTGTGTTTAGGGCCCCTGGAAGCATGAAAATCACTTTAAACGTGCTAATTTTAGCTCTAACACTGATGATCAACCTACAAATGTGAACTGACGTTCAAAAATAAAACATTTGAAAACGGACCATTTTCCACATTTCTGAAGCATGACGTAATGGGGGGTGTTATCTCTTTTGTCGAAAATCAGCCGTTTTTGCTCGAACATTAAATGCCTCCAAATGGTATTTAATTAACTTCCCGAGCCCCTGGAAGCATGAAAATCACTTTAAACATGCTAATTTTAGCTCTAACACTGATGATCCACCTACAAATGTGAACTGACGAAAAAAAATAAAACATTTGAAAACGGACCATTTTCCACATTTCTGAAGCATGACGTAAAGGGGGGGTGTTATCTCTTTTGTTGAAAATCAGCCGTTTTTGCTCGAACATTAAATGCCTCCAAATGGTATTTAATTAACTTCCCGGGGTGAAGAAACCCTTTTTGAGAACTCAGAGTGAGTAAATTGGCCATTTTCATGCACTTTTAACCATTCCATAAATCTTGTGTTTAGGGCCCCTGGAAGCATGAAAATCACTTTAAACATGCTAATTTTAGCTCTAACACTGATGATCCACCTACAAATGTGAACTGACGTTCAAAAATAAAACATTTGAAAACGGACCATTTACCACATTTCTGAAGCATGACGTAATGGGGGGGGGTGATATCTCTTTTGTCGAAAATCAGCCGTTTTTGCTCGAACATTAAATGCCTCCAAATGGTATTTAATTAACTTCCCGGGGTGAAGAAACCCTTTTTGAGAACTCAGAGTGAGTAAATTGACCATTTTCATGCACTTTTAACCATTCCATAAATCTTGTGTTTAGGGCCCCTGGAAGCATGAAAATCACTTTAAACATGCTAATTTTAGCTCTAACACTGATGATTCACCTACAAATGTGAACTGACGTTCAAAAATAAAACATTTGAAAACGGACCATTTTCCACATTTCTGAAGCATGACGTAATGGGGGGGTGTTATCTCTTTTGTCGAAAATCAGCTGTCATTGCTCGAACATTAAATGCCTCCAAATGGTATTTAATTAACTTCCCGGGGTGAAGAAACCCTTTTTGAGAACTCAGAGTGAGTAAATTGGCCATTTTCATGCACTTTTAACCATTCCATAAATCTTGTGTTTAGGGCCCCTGGAAGCATGAAAAACACTTTAAACATGCTCATTTTAGCTCTAACACTGATGATCCACCTACAAATGTGAACTGACGTTCAAAAATAAAACATTTTAAAACGGACCATTTTCCACATTTCTGAAGCATGACGTAATGGGGGGGTGTTATCTCTTTTGTCGAAAATCAGCAGTTTTTGCTCGAACATTAAATGCCTCCAAATGGTATTTAATTAACTTCCCGAGCCCCTGGAAGCATGAAAATCACTTTAAACATGCTAATTTTAGCTCTAACACTGATGATCCACCTACAAATGTGAACTGACGTTCAAAAATAAAACATTTGAAAACGGACCATTTTCCACATTTCTGAAGCATGACGTAATGGAGGGGTGTTATCTCTTTTGTCGAAAATCAGCTGTTTTTGCTCGAACATTAAATGCCTCCAAATGGTATTTAATTAACTTCCCGAGCCCCTGGAAGCATGAAAATCACTTTAAACATGCTAATTTTAGCTCTAACACTGATGATCCACCTACAAATGTGAACTGACGTTCAAAAATAAAACATTTGAAAACGGACCATTTTCCACATTTCTGAAGCATGACGTAATGGGGGGGTGTTATCTCTTTTGTCGAAAATCAGCCATTTTTGCTCGAACATTAAATGCCTCCAAATGGTATTTAATTAACTTCCCGGGGTGAAGAAACCCTTTTTGAGAACTCAGAGTGAGTAAATTGGCCATTTTCATGCACTTTTAACCATTCCACAAATCTTGTGTTTAGGGCCCCTGGAAGCATGAAAATCACTTTAAACATGCTAATTTTAGCTCTAACACTGATGATCCACCTACAAATGTGAACTGACGTTCAAAAATAAAACATTTGAAAACGGACCATTTTCCACATTTCTGAAGCATGACGTAATGGGGGGGTGTTATCTCTTTTGTCGAAAATCAGCCGTTTTTGCTCGAACATTAAATGCCTCCAAATGGTATTTAATTAACTTCCCGAGCCCCTGGAAGCATGAAAATCACTTTAAACATGCTAATTTTAGCTCTAACACTGATGATCCACCTACAAATGTGAACTGACGTTCAAAAATAAAACATTTGAAAACGGACCATTTTCCACATTTCTGAAGCATGACGTAATGGGGGGGTGTTATCCCTTTTGTCGAAAATCAGCCGTTTTTGCTCGAACGTTAAATGCCTCCAAATGGTATTTAAATAACTTTCCGGGGTGAAGAAACCCTTTTTGAGAACTCAGAGTGAGTAAATTGGCCATTTTCATGCACTTTTAACCATCCCATAAATCTTGTGTTTAGGGCCCCTGGAAGCATGAAAATCACTTTAAACATGCTAATTTTAGCTCTAACACTGATGATCCACCTACAAATGTGAACTGACGTTCAAAAATAAAACATTTGAAAACGGACCATTTTCCACATTTCTGAAGCATGACGTAATGGGGGGGTGTTATCTCTTTTGTCGAAAATCAGCCGTTTTTGCTCGAACATTAAATGCCTCCAAATGGTATTTAATTAACTTCCCGGGGTGAAGAAACCCTTTTTGAGAACTCAGAGTGAGTAAATTGGCCATTTTCATGCACTTTTAACCATTCCATAAATCTTGTGTTTTGGGCCCCTGGAAGCATGAAAATCACTTTAAACATGCTAATTTTAGCTCTAACACTGATGATCCACCTACAAATGTGAACTGACGTTGAAAAATAAAACATTTGAAAACAGACCATTTTCCACATTTCTGAAGCATGACGTAATGGGGGGGTGTTATCTCTTTTGTCGAAAATCAGCCGTTTTTGCTCGAACAATAAATGCCTCCAAATGGTATTTAATTAACTTCCCAGGGTGAAGAAACCCTTTTTGAGAACTCAGAGTGAGTAAATTGGCCATTTTCATGCACTTTTAACCATTCCATAAATCTTGTGTTTAGGGCCCCTGGAAGCATGAAAATCACTTTAAACATGCTAATTTTAGCTCTAACACTGATGATCCACCTACAAATGTGAACTGACGTTCAAAAATAAAACATTTGAAAACGGAACATTTTCCACATTTCTGAAGCATGACATAATGGGGGGGTGTTATCTCTTTTGTCGAAAATCAGCTGTCATTGCTTGAACATTAAATGCCTCCAAATGGTATTTAATTAGCTTCCCGGGGTGAAGAAACCCTTTTTGAGAACTCAGAGTGAGTAAATTGGCCATTTTCATGCACTTTTAACCATTCCATAAATCTTGTGTTTAGGGCCCCTGGAAGCATGAAAATCACTTTAAACATGCTAATTTTAGCTCTAACACTGATAATCCACCTACAAAAGTGAACTGACGTTCAAAAATAAAACATTTGAAAACGGACCATTTTCCACATTTCTGAAGCATGACGAAATGGGGGGGTGTTATCTCTTTTGTCGAAAATCAGCCGTTTTTGCTCGAACATTAAATGCCTCCAAATGGTATTTAATTAACTTTCCGAGCCCCTGGAAGCATGAAAATCACTTTAAACATGCTAATTTTAGCTCTAACACTGATGATCCACCTACAAATGTGAACTGACGTTCAAAAATAAAACATTTGAAAACGGACCATTTTCCACATTTCTGAAGCATGACGTAATGGGGGGGTGATATCTCTTTTGTCGAAAATCAGCCGTTTTTGCTCGAACATTAAATGCCTCCAAATGGTATTTAATTAACTTCCCGGGGTGAAGAAACCCTTTTTGAGAACTCAGAGTGAGTAAATTGGCCATTTCATGCACTTTTAACCATTCCATAAATCTTGTGTTTAGGGCCCCTGGAAGCATGAAAATCACTTTAAACATGCTAATTTTAGCTCTAACACTGATGATCCACCTACAAATGTGAACTGTCGTTAAAAAAAAAACATTTGAAAACGGACCATTTTCCACATTTCTGAAGCATGACGTAATGGGGGGGGGGGGGGTGTTATCTCTTTTGTCGAAAATCAGCTGTTTTTGCTCGAACATTAAATGCCTCCAAATGGTATTTAATTAACTTCCTGAGCCCCTGGAAGCATGAAAATCACTTTAAACATGCTAATTTTAGCTCTAAAACTGATGATCCACCTACAAATGTGAACTGACGTTCAAAAATAAAACATTTGAAAACTGACCATTTTCCACATTTCTGAAGCATGACGTAATGGGGGGGTGTTATCTCTTTTGTCGAAAATCAGCCGTTTTTGCTCGAACATTAAATGCCTCCAAATGGTATTTAATTAACTTCCCGAGCCCCTGGAAGCATGAAAATCACTTTTAACATGCTAATTTTAGCTCTAACACTGATGATCCACCTACAAATGTGAACTGACGTTCAAAAATAAAACATTTGAAAACGGACCATTTTCCACATTTCTGAAGCATGACGTAATGGGGGGGTGTTATCTCTTTTATCGAAAATCAGCTGTCATTGCTTGAAGATTAAATGCCTCCAAATGTTATTTAATTAACTTCCCGGGGTGAAGAAACCCTTTTTGAGAACTCAGAGTGAGTAAATTGGCCATTTTCATGCACTTTTAACCATTCCATAAATCTTGTGTTTAGGGCCCCTGGAAGCATGAAAATCACTTTAAACATGCTAATTTTAGCTCTAACACTGATGATCCACCTACAAATGTGAACTGACGTTCAAAAATAAAACATTTGAAAACGGACCATTTTCCACATTTCTGAAGCATGACGTAATGGGGGGGTGTTATCCCTTTTGTCGAAAATCAGCCGTTTTTGCTCGAACAAGAAATGCCTCCAAATGGTATTTAAATAACTTCCCGGGGTGAAGAAACCCTTTTTGAGAACTCAGAGTGAGTAAATTGGCCATTTTCATGCACTTTTAACCATTCCATAAATCTTGTGTTTAGGGCCCCTGGAAGCATGAAAATCACTTTAAACATGCTAATTTTAGCTCTAACACTGATGATCCACCTACAAATGTGAACTGACGTTCAAAAATAAAACATTTGAAAACGGACCATTTTCCACATTTCTGAAGCATGACGTAATGGGAGGGTGTTATCTCTTTTGTCGAAAATCAGCCGTTTTTGCTCGAACATTAAATGCCTCCAAATGGTATTTAATTAACTTCCCGGGGTGAAGAAACCCTTTTTGAGAACTCAGAGTGAGTAAATTGGCCATTTTCATGCACTTTTAAACATTCCATAAATCTTGTGTTTTGGGCCCCATGGAAGCATGAAAATCACTTTAAACATGCTAATTTTAGCTCTAACACTGATGATCCACCTACAAATGTGAACTGACGTTCAAAAATAAAACATTTGAAAACGGACCATTTTCCACATTTCTGAAGCATGACGTAATGGGGGGGTCTTATCTCTTTTGTCGAAAATCAGCCGTTTTTGCTCGAACATTAAATGCCTCCAAATGGTATTTAATTAACTTCCCGGGGTGAAGAAACCCTTTTTGAGAACTCAGAGTGAGTAAATTGGCCATTTTCATGCACTTTTAACCATTCCATAAATCTTGTGTTTAGGGCCCCTGGAAGCATGAAAATCACTTTAAACATGCTAATTTTAGCTCTAACACTGATGATCCACCTACAAATGTGAACTGACGTTCAAAAATAAAACATTTGAAAACGGAACATTTTCCACATTTCTGAAGCATGACGTAATGGGGGGGTGTTATCTCTTTTGTCGAAAATCAGCTGTCATTGCTTGAACATTAAATGCCTCCAAATGGTATTTAATTAGCTTCCCGGGGTGAAGAAACCCTTTTTGAGAACTCAGAGTGAGTAAATTGGCCATTTTCATGCACTTTTACCCATTCCATAAATCTTGTGTTTAGGGCCCCTGGAAGCATGAAAATCACTTTAAACATGCTAATTTTAGCTCTAACACTGATGATCCACCTACAAATGTGAACTGACGTTCAAAAATAAAACATTTGAAAACGGACCATTTTCCACATTTCTGAAGCATGACGTAATGGGGAGTGTTATCTCTTTTGTCGAAAATCAGCCGTTTTTGCTCGAACATTAAATGCCTCCAAATGGTATTTAATTAACTTCCCGAGCCCCTGGAAGCATGAAAATCACTTTAAACATGCTAATTTTAGCTCTCACACTGATGATCCACCTACAAAAGTGAACTGACGTTCAAAAATAAAACATTTGAAAACGGACCATTTTCCACATTTCTGAAGCATGACGTAATGGGGGGGTGTTATCTCTTTTGTCGAAAATCAGCCGTTTTTGCTCGAACATTAAATGCCTCCAAATGGTATTTAATTAACTTCCCGGGGTGAAGAAACCCTTTTTGAGAACTCAGAGTGAGTAAATTGGCCATTTCATGCACTTTTAACCATTCCATAAATCTTGTGTTTATGGCCCCTGGAAGCATGAAAATCACTTTAAACATGCTAATTTTAGCTCTAACACTGATGATCCACCTACAAATGTGAACTGACGTTAAAAAAACAAACATTTGAAAACGGACCATTTTCCACATTTCTGAAGCATAACGTAATGGGGGGGTGTTATCTCTTTTCTCGAAAATCAGCTGTTTTTGCTCGAACATTAAATGCCTCCAAATGGTATTTAATTAACTTCCTGAGCCCCTGGAAGCATGAAAATCACTTTAAACATGCTAATTTTAGCTCTAAAACTGATGATCCACCTACAAATGTGAACTGACGTTCAAAAATAAAACATTTGAAAACTGACCATTTTCCACATTTCTGAAGCATGACGTAATGGGGGGGGTGTTATCTCTTTTGTCGAAAATCAGCCGTTTTTGCTCGAACATTAAATGCCTCCAAATGGTATTTAATTAACTTCCCGAGCCCCTGGAAGCATGAAAATCACTTTTAACATGCTAATTTTAGCTCTAACACTGATGATCCACCTACAAATGTGAACTGACGTTCAAAAATAAAACATTTGAAAACGGACCATTTTCCACATTTCTGAAGCATGACGTAATGGGGGGGTGTTATCTCTTTTATCGAAAATCAGCTGTCATTGCTTGAAGATTAAATGCCTCCAAATGTTATTTAATTAACTTCCCGGGGTGAAGAAACCCTTTTTGAGAACTCAGAGTGAGTAAATTGGCCATTTTCATGCACTTTTAACCATTCCATAAATCTTGTGTTTAGGGCCCCTGGAAGCATGAAAATCACTTTAAACATGCTAATTTTAGCTCTAACACTGATGATCCACCTACAAATGTGAACTGACGTTCAAAAATAAAACATTCGAAAACGGACCATTTTCCACATTTCTGAAGCATGACGTAATGGGGGGGTGTTATCCCTTTTGTCGAAAATCAGCCGTTTTTGCTCGAACAAGAAATGCCTCCAAATGGTATTTAAATAACTTCCCGGGGTGAAGAAACCCTTTTTGAGAACTCAGAGTGAGTAAATTGGCCATTTTCATGCACTTTTAACCATTCCATAAATCTTGTGTTTAGGGCCCCTGGAAGCATGAAAATCACTTTAAACATGCTAATTTTAGCTCTAACACTGATGATCCACCTACAAATGTGAACTGACGTTCAAAAATAAAACATTTGAAAACGGACCATTTTCCACATTTCTGAAGCATGACGTAATGGGAGGGTGTTATCTCTTTTGTCGAAAATCAGCCGTTTTTGCTCGAACATTAAATGCCTCCAAATGGTATTTAATTAACTTCCCGGGGTGAAGAAACCCTTTTTGAGAACTCAGAGTGAGTAAATTGGCCATTTTCATGCACTTTTAAACATTCCATAAATCTTGTGTTTTGGGCCCCATGGAAGCATGAAAATCACTTTAAACATGCTAATTTTAGCTCTAACACTGATGATCCACCTACAAATGTGAACTGACGTTCAAAAATAAAACATTTGAAAACGGACCATTTTCCACATTTCTGAAGCATGACGTAATGGGGGGGTCTTATCTCTTTTGTCGAAAATCAGCCGTTTTTGCTCGAACATTAAATGCCTCCAAATGGTATTTAATTAACTTCCCGGGGTGAAGAAACCCTTTTTGAGAACTCAGAGTGAGTAAATTGGCCATTTTCATGCACTTTTAACCATTCCATAAATCTTGTGTTTAGGGCCCCTGGAAGCATGAAAATCACTTTAAACATGCTAATTTTAGCTCTAACACTGATGATCCACCTACAAATGTGAACTGACGTTCAAAAATAAAACATTTGAAAACGGAACATTTTCCACATTTCTGAAGCATGACGTAATGGGGGGGTGTTATCTCTTTTGTCGAAAATCAGCTGTCATTGCTTGAACATTAAATGCCTCCAAATGGTATTTAATTAGCTTCCCGGGGTGAAGAAACCCTTTTTGAGAACTCAGAGTGAGTAAATTGGCCATTTTCATGCACTTTTACCCATTCCATAAATCTTGTGTTTAGGGCCCCTGGAAGCATGAAAATCACTTTAAGCATGCTAATTTTAGCTCTAACACTGATGATCCACCTACAAATGTGAACTGACGTTCAAAAATAAAACATTTGAAAACGGACCATTTTCCACATTTCTGAAGCATGACGTAATGGGGAGTGTTATCTCTTTTGTCGAAAATCAGCCGTTTTTGCTCGAACATTAAATGCCTCCAAATGGTATTTAATTAACTTCCCGAGCCCCTGGAAGCATGAAAATCACTTTAAACATGCTAATTTTAGCTCTCACACTGATGATCCACCTACAAAAGTGAACTGACGTTCAAAAATAAAACATTTGAAAACGGACCATTTTCCACATTTCTGAAGCATGACGTAATGGGGGGGTGTTATCTCTTTTGTCGAAAATCAGCCGTTTTTGCTCGAACATTAAATGCCTCCAAATGGTATTTAATTAACTTCCCGGGGTGAAGAAACCCTTTTTGAGAACTCAGAGTGAGTAAATTGGCAATTTCATGCACTTTTAACCATTCCATAAATCTTGTGTTTATGGCCCCTGGAAGCATGAAAATCACTTTAAACATGCTAATTTTAGCTCTAACACTGATGATCCACCTACAAATGTGAACTGACGTTAAAAAAACAAACATTTGAAAACGGACCATTTTCCACATTTCTGAAGCATGACGTAATGGGGGGGTGTTATCTCTTTTCTCGAAAATCAGCTGTTTTTGCTCGAACATTAAATGCCTCCAAATGGTATTTAATTAACTTCCTGAGCCCCTGGAAGCATGAAAATCACTTTAAACATGCTAATTTTAGCTCTAAAACTGATGATCCACCTACAAATGTGAACTGACGTTCAAAAATAAAACATTTGAAAACGGACCATTTTCCACATTTCTGAAGCATGACGTAATGGGGGGGTGTTATCTCTTTTGTCGAAAATCAGCCGTTTTTGCTCGAACATTAAATGCCTCCAAATGGTATTTAATTAACTTCCCGAGCCCCTGGAAGCATGAAAATCACTTTAAACATGCTAATTTTAGCTCTAACACTGATGATCCACCTACAAATGTGAACTGACGTTCAAAAATAAAACATTTGAAAACGGACCATTTTCCACATTTCTGAAGCATGACGTAATGGGGGGGTGTTATCTCTTTTGTCGAAAATCAGCTGTCATTGCTTGAAGATTAAATGCCTCCAAATGTTATTTAATTAACTTCCCGGGGTGAAGAAACCCTTTTTGAGAACTCAGAGTGAGTAAATTGGCCATTTTCATGCACTTTTAACCATTCCATAAATCTTGTGTTTAGGGCCCCTGGAAGCATGAAAATCACTTTAAACATGCTAATTTTAGCTCTAACACTGATGATCCACCTACAAATGTGAACTGACGTTCAAAAATAAAACATTTGAAAACGGACCATTTTCCACATTTCTGAAGCATGACGTAATGGGGGGGTGTTATCCCTTTTGTCGAAAATCAGCCGTTTTTGCTCGAACAAGAAATGCCTCCAAATGGTATTTAAATAACTTCCCGGGGTGAAGAAACCCTTTTTGAGAACTCAGAGTGAGTAAATTGGCCATTTTCATGCACTTTTAACCATTCCATAAATCTTGTGTTTAGGGCCCCTGGAAGCATGAAAATCACTTTAAACATGCTAATTTTAGCTCTAACACTGATGATCCACCTACAAATGTGAACTGACGTTCAAAAATAAAACATTTGAAAACGGACCATTTTCCACATTTCTGAAGCATGACGTAATGGGAGGGTGTTATCTCTTTTGTCGAAAATCAGCCGTTTTTGCTCGAACATTAAATGCCTCCAAATGGTATTTAATTAACTTCCCGGGGTGAAGAAACCCTTTTTGAGAACTCAGAGTGAGTAAATTGGCCATTTTCATGCACTTTTAACCATTCCATAAATCTTGTGTTTTGGGCCCCTGGAAGCATAAAAATCACTTTAAACATGCTAATTTTAGCTCTAACACTGATGATCCACCTACAAATGTGAACTGACGTTCAAAAATAAAACATTTGAAAACGGACCATTTTCCACATTTCTGAAGCATGACGTAATGGGGGGGTGTTATCTCTTTTGTCGAAAATCAGCCGTTTTTGCTCGAACATTAAATGCCTCCAAATGGTATTTAATTAACTTCCCGGGGTGAAGAAACCCTTTTTGAGAACTCAGAGTGAGTAAATTGGCCATTTTCATGCACTTTTAACCATTCCATAAATCTTGTGTTTAGGGCCCCTGGAAGCATGAAAATCACTTTAAACATGCTAATTTTAGCTCTAACACTGATGATCCACCTACAAATGTGAACTGACGTTCAAAAATTAAACATTTGAAAACGGAACATTTTCCACATTTCTGAAGCATGACGTAATGGGGGGGTGTTATCTCTTTTGTCGAAAATCAGCTGTCATTGCTTGAACATTAAATGCCTCCAAATGGTATTTAATTAGCTTCCCGGGGTGAAGAAACCCTTTTTGAGAACTCAGAGTGAGTAAATTGGCCATTTTCATGCACTTTTACCCATTCCATAAATCTTGTGTTTAGGGCCCCTGGAAGCATGAAAATCACTTTAAACATGCTAATTTTAGCTCTAACACTGATGATCCACCTACAAATGTGAACTGACGTTCAAAAATAAAACATTTGAAAACGGACCATTTTCCACATTTCTGGAGCATGACGTAATGGGGGGTGTTATCTCTTTTGTCGAAAATCAGCCGTTTTTGCTCGAACATTAAATGCCTCCAAATGGTATTTAATTAACTTCCCGAGCCCCTGGAAGCATGAAAATCACTTTAAACATGCTAATTTTAGCTCTCACACTGATGATCCACCTACAAAAGTGAACTGACGTTCAAAAATAAAACATTTGAAAACGGACCATTTTCCACATTTCTGAAGCATGATGTAATGGGGGGGTGTTATCTCTTTTGTCGAAAATCAGCCATTTTAGCTCGAACATTAAATGCCTCCAAATGGTATTTATTTCACTTCCCGAGCCCCTGGAAGCATGAAAATCACTTTAAACATGCTAATTTTAGCTCTAACACTGATGATCCACCTACAAATGTGAACTGACGTTCAAAAATAAAACATTTGAAAACGGAACATTTTCCACATTTCTGAAGCATGACGTAATGGGGGGGTGTTATCTCTTTTGTCGAAAATCAGCCGTTTTTGCTCGAACATTAAATGCCTCCAAATGGTATTTAATTAACTTCCCGGGGTGAAGAAACCCTTTTTGAGAACTCAGAGTGAGTAAATTGGCCATTTCATGCACTTTTAACCATTCCATAAATCTTGTGTTTAGGGCCCCTGGAAGCATGAAAATCACTTTAAACATGCTAATTTTAGCTCTAACACTGATGATCCACCTACAAATGTGAACTGACGTTAAAAAAAAAAACATTTGAAAACGGACAATTTTCCACATTTCTGAAGCATGACGTAATGGGGGGGTGTTATCTCTTTTCTCGAAAATCAGCTGTTTTTGCTCGAACATTAAATGCCTCCAAATGGTATTTAATTAACTTCCTGAGCCCCTGGAAGCATGAAAATCACTTTAAACATGCTAATTTTAGCTCTAAAACTGATGATCCACCTACAAATGTGAGCTGACGTTCAAAAATAAAACATTTGAAAACGGACCATTTTCCACATTTCTGAAGCATGACGTAATGGGGGGGTGTTATCTCTTTTGTCGAAAATCAGCCGTTTTTGCTCGAACATTAAATGCCTCCAAATGGTATTTAATTAACTTCCTGAGCCCCTGGAAGCATGAAAATCACTTTAAACATGCTAATTTTAGCTCTAACACTGATGATCCACCTACAAATGTGAACTGACGTTCAAAAATAAAACATTTGAAAACGGACCATTTTCCACATTTCTGAAGCATGACGTAATGGGGGGGTGTTATCTCTTTTGTCGAAAATCAGCTGTCATTGCTTGAAGATTAAATGCCTCCAAATGTTATTTAATTAACTTCCCGGGGTGAAGAAACCCTTTTTGAGAACTCAGAGTGAGTAAATTGGCCATTTTCATGCACTTTTAACCATTCCATAAATCTTGTGTTTAGGGCCCCTGGAAGCATGAAAATCACTTTAAACATGCTAATTTTAGCTCTAACACTGATGATCCACCTACAAATGTGAACTGATGTTCAAAAATAAAACATTTGAAAACGGACCATTTTCCACATTTCTGAAGCATGACGTAATGGGGTGGTGTTATCTCTTTTGTCGAAAATCAGCTGTCATTGCTTGAACATTAAATGCCTCCAAATTGTATTTATTTCACTTCCCGAGCCCCTGGAAGCATGAAAATCACTTTAAACATGCTAATTTTAGCTCTAACACTGATGATCCACCTACAAATGTGAACTGACGTTCAAAAATAAAACATTTGAAAACGGACCATTTTCCACATTTCTGAAGCATGACGTAATGGGGGGCTGTTATCCCTTTTGTCGAAAATCAGCCGTTTTTGCTCGAACAAGAAATGCCTCCAAATGGTATTTAATTAACTTCCCGGGGTGAAGAAACCCTTTTTGAGAACTCAGAGTGAGTAAATTGGCCATTTTCATGCACTTTTAACCATTCCATAAATCTTGTGTTTAGGGCCCCTGGAAGCATGAAAATCACTTTAAACATGCTAATTTTAGCTCTAACACTGATGATCCACCTACAAATGTGAACTGACGTTCAAAAATAAAACATTTGAAAACGGACCATTTTCCACATTTCTGAAGCATGACGTAATGGGAGGGTGTTATCTCTTTTGTCGAAAATCAGCCGTTTTTGCTCGAACATTAAATGCCTCCAAATGGTATTTAATTAACTTCCCGGGGTGGAGAAACCCTTTTTGAGAACTCAGAGTGAGTAAATTGGCCATTTTCATGCACTTTTAACCATTCCATAAATCTTGTGTTTAGGGCCCCTGGAAGCATGAAAATCACTTTAAACATGCTAATTTTAGCTCTAACACTGATGATCCACCTACAAATGTGAACTGATGTTCAAAAATAAAACATTTGAAAACGGACCATTTTCCACATTTCTGAAGCATGATGTAATGGGGGGGTGTTATCTCTTTTGTCGAAAATCAGCCGTTTTTGCTCGAACATTAAATGCCTCCAAATGGTATTTATTTCACTTCCCGAGCCCCTGGAAGCATGAAAATCACTTTAAACATGCTAATTTTAGCTCTAACACTGATGATCCACCTACAAATGTGAACTGACGTTCAAAATTAAAACATTTGAAAACGGACCATTTTCCACATTTCTGAAGCATGACGTAATGGGGGGGTGTTATCTCTTTTGTCGAAAATCAGCTGTCATTGCTTGAACATTAAATGCCTCCAAATGGTATTTAATTAACTTCCCGGGGTGAAGAAACCCTTTTTGAGAACTCAGAGTGAGTAAATTGGCCATTTTCATGCACTTTTAACCATTCCATAAATCTTGTGTTTAGGGCCCCTGGAAGCATGAAAATCACTTTAAACATGCTAATATTAGCTCTAACACTGATGATCCACCTACAAATGTGAAATGACGTTCAAAAATAAAACATTTGAAAACGGACCATTTTCCACATTTCTGAAGCATGACGTAATGGGGGGGTGTTATCTCTTTTGTCGAAAATCAGCCGTTTTTGCTCGAACATTAAATGCCTCCAAATGGTATTTAATTAACTTCCCGGGGTGAAGAAACCCTTTTTGAGAACTCAGAGTGAGTAAATTGGCCATTTTCATGCACTTTTAACCATTCCATAAATCTTGTGTTTAGGGCCCCTGGAAGCATGAAAATCACTTTAAACATGCTAATTTTAGCTCTAACACTGATGATCCACCTACAAATGTGAACTGACATTCAAAAATAAAACATTTGAAAAAGGACCATTTTCCACATTTCTGAAGCATGACGTAATGGGGGGGGTGTTATCTCTTTTGTCGAAAATCAGCCGTTTTTGCTTGAACATTAAATGCCTCCAAACGGTATTTAATTAACTTCCCGGGGTGAAGAAACCCTTTTTGAGAACTCAGAGTGAGTAAATTGGCCATTTTCATGCACTTTTAACCATTCCATAAATCTTGTGTTTAGGGCCCCTGGAAGCATGAAAATCACTTTAAACATGCTAATTTTAGCTCTAACACTGATGATCCACATACAAATGTGAACTGACGTTCAAAAATAAAACATTTGAAAACGGACCATTTTCCACATTTCTGAAGCATGACGTAATGGGGGGGTGTTATCTCTTTTGTCGAAAATCAGCCGTTTTTGCTCGAACATTAAATGCCTCCAAATGGTATTTATTTCACTTCCCGAGCCCCTGGAAGCATGAAAATCACTTTAAACATGCTAATTTTAGCTCTAACACTGATGATCCACCTACAAATGTGAACTGACGTTCAAAAATAAAACATTTGAAAACGGACCATTTTCCACATTTCTGAAGCATGACGTAATGGGGGGGTGTTATCCCTTTTGTCGAAAATCAGCCGTTTTTGCTCGAACAAGAAATGCCTCCAAATGGTATTTAAATAACTTCCCGGGGTGAAGAAACCCTTTTTGAGAACTCAGAGTGAGTAAATTGGCCATTTTCATGCACTTTTAACCATTCCATAAATCTTGTGTTTAGGGCCCCTGGAAGCATGTAAATCACTTTAAACATGCTAATTTTAGCTCTAACACTGATGATCCACCTACAAATGTGAACTGACGTTCAAAAATAAAACATTTGAAAACAGACCATTTTCCACATTTCTGAAGCATGACGTAATGGGAGGGTGTTATCTCTTTTGTCGAAAATCAGCCGTTTTTGCTCGAACATTAAATGCCTCCAAATGGTATTTAATTAACTTCCCGGGGTGAAGAAACCCTTTTTGAGAACTCAGAGTGAGTAAATTGGCCATTTTCATGCACTTTTAACCATTCCATAAATCTTGTGTTTTGGGCCCCTGGAAGCATGAAAATCACTTTAAACATGCTAATTTTAGCTCTAACACTGATGATCCACCTACAAATGTGAACTGACGTTCAAAAATAAAACATTTGAAAACGGACCATTTTCCACATTTCTGAAGCATGACGTAATGGGGGGGTGTTATCTCTTTTGTCGAAAATCAGCCGTTTTTGCTCGAACATTAAATGCCTCCAAATGGTATTTAATTAACTTCCCGGGGTGAAGAAACCCTTTTTGAGAACTCAGAGTGAGTAAATTGGCCATTTTCATGCACTTTTAACCATTCCATAAATCTTGTGTTTAGGGCCCCTGGAAGCATGAACATCACTTTAAACATGCTAATTTTAGCTCTAACACTGATGATCCACCTACAAATGTGAACTGACGTTCAAAAATAAAACATTTGAAAACGGAACATTTTCCACATTTCTGAAGCATGACGTAATGGGAGGGTGTTATCTCTTTTGTCGAAAATCAGCCGTTTTTGCTCGAACATTAAATGCCTCCAAATGGTATTTAATTAACTTCCCGGGGTGAAGAAACCCTTTTTGAGAACTCAGAGTGAGTAAATTGGCCATTTTCATGCACTTTTAACCATTCCATAAATCTTGTGTTTAGGGCCCCTGGAAGCATGAAAATCACTTTAAACATGCTAATTTTAGCTCTAACACTGATGATCCACCTACAAATGTGAACTGACGTTCAAAAATTAAACATTTGAAAACGGAACATTTTCCACATTTCTGAAGCATGACGTAATGGGGGGGTGTTATCTCTTTTGTCGAAAATCAGCTGTCATTGCTTGAACATTAAATGCCTCCAAATGGTATTTAATTAGCTTCCCGGGGTGAAGAAACCCTTTTTGAGAACTCAGAGTGAGTAAATTGGCCATTTTCATGCACTTTTACCCATTCCATAAATCTTGTGTTTAGGGCCCCTGGAAGCATGAAAATCACTTTAAACATGCTAATTTTAGCTCTAACACTGATGATCCACCTACAAATGTGAACTGACGTTCAAAAATAAAACATTTGAAAACGGACCATTTTCCACATTTCTGAAGCATGACGTAATGGGGGGTGTTATCTCTTTTGTCGAAAATCAGCCGTTTTTGCTCGAACATTAAATGCCTCCAAATGGTATTTAATTAACTTCCCGAGCCCCTGGAAGCATGAAAATCACTTTAAACATGCTAATTTTAGCTCTCACACTGATGATCCACCTACAAAAGTGAACTGACGTTCAAAAATAAAACATTTGAAAACGGACCATTTTCCACATTTCTGAAGCATGATGTAATGGGGGGGTGTTATCTCTTTTGTCGAAAATCAGCCATTTTAGCTCGAACATTAAATGCCTCCAAATGGTATTTATTTCACTTCCCGAGCCCCTGGAAGCATGAAAATCACTTTAAACATGCTAATTTTAGCTCTAACACTGATGATCCACCTACAAATGTGAACTGACGTTCAAAAATAAAACATTTGAAAACTGAACATTTTCCACATTTCTGAAGCATGACGTAATGGGGGGGTGTTATCTCTTTTGTCGAAAATCAGCCGTTTTTGCTCGAACATTAAATGCCTCCAAATGGTATTTAATTAACTTCCCGGGGTGAAGAAACCCTTTTTGAGAACTCAGAGTGAGTAAATTGGCCATTTCATGCACTTTTAACCATTCCATAAATCTTGTGTTTAGGGCCCCTGGAAGCATGAAAATCACTTTAAACATGCTAATTTTAGCTCTAACACTGATGATCCACCTACAAATGTGAACTGACGTTAAAAAAAAAAAAACATTTGAAAACGGACAATTTTCCACATTTCTGAAGCATGACGTAATGGGGGGGTGTTATCTCTTTTCTCGAAAATCAGCTGTTTTTGCTCGAACATTAAATGCCTCCAAATGGTATTTAATTAACTTCCTGAGCCCCTGGAAGCATGAAAATCACTTTAAACATGCTAATTTTAGCTCTAAAACTGATGATCCACCTACAAATGTGAACTGACGTTCAAAAATAAAACATTTCAAAACGGACCATTTTCCACATTTCTGAAGCATGACGTAATGGGGGGGTGTTATCTCTTTTGTCGAAAATCAGCCGTTTTTGCTCGAACATTAAATGCCTCCAAATGGTATTTAATTAACTTCCTGAGCCCCTGGAAGCATGAAAATCACTTTAAACATGCTAATTTTAGCTCTAACACTGATGATCCACCTACAAATGTGAACTGACGTTCAAAAATAAAACATTTGAAAACGGACCATTTTCCACATTTCTGAAGCATGACGTAATGGGGGGGTGTTATCTCTTTTGTCGAAAATCAGCTGTCATTGCTTGAAGATTAAATGCCTCCAAATGTTATTTAATTAACTTCCCGGGGTGAAGAAACCCTTTTTGAGAACTCAGAGTGAGTAAATTGGCCATTTTCATGCACTTTTAACCATTCCATAAATCTTGTGTTTAGGGCCCCTGGAAGCATGAAAATCACTTTAAACATGCTAATTTTAGCTCTAACACTGATGATCCACCTACAAATGTGAACTGACGTTCAAAAATAAAACATTTGAAAACGGACCATTTTCCACATTTCTGAAGCATGACGTAATGGGGTGGTGTTATCTCTTTTGTCGAAAATCAGCTGTCATTGCTTGAACATTAAATGCCTCCAAATTGTATTTATTTCACTTCCCGAGCCCCTGGAAGCATGAAAATCACTTTAAACATGCTAATTTTAGCTCTAACACTGATGATCCACCTACAAATGTGAACTGACGTTCAAAAATAAAACATTTGAAAACGGACCATTTTCCACATTTCTGAAGCATGACGTAATGGGGGGCTGTTATCCCTTTTGTCGAAAATCAGCCGTTTTAGCTCGAACAAGAAATGCCTCCAAATGGTATTTAATTAACTTCCCGGGGTGAAGAAACCCTTTTTGAGAACTCAGAGTGAGTAAATTGGCCATTTTCATGCACTTTTAACCATTCCATAAATCTTGTGTTTAGGGCCCCTGGAAGCATGAAAATCACTTTAAACATGCTAATTTTAGCTCTAACACTGATGATCCACCTACAAATGTGAACTGACGTTCAAAAATAAAACATTTGAAAACGGACCATTTTCCACATTTCTGAAGCATGACGTAATGGGAGGGTGTTATCTCTTTTGTCGAAAATCAGCCGTTTTAGCTCGAACAAGAAATGCCTCCAAATGGTATTTAATTAACTTCCCGGGGTGAAGAAACCCTTTTTGAGAACTCAGAGTGAGTAAATTGGCCATTTTCATGCACTTTTAACCATTCCATAAATCTTGTGTTTAGGGCCCCTGGAAGCATGAAAATCACTTTAAACATGCTAATTTTAGCTCTAACACTGATGATCCACCTACAAATGTGAACTGATGTTCAAAAATAAAACATTTGAAAACGGACCATTTTCCACATTTCTGAAGCATGATGTAATGGGGGGGTGTTATCTCTTTTGTCGAAAATCAGCCGTTTTTGCTCGAACATTAAATGCCTCCAAATGGTATTTATTTCACTTCCCGAGCCCCTGGAAGCATGAAAATCACTTTAAACATGCTAATTTTAGCTCTAACACTGATGATCCACCTACAAATGTGAACTGACGTTCAAAATTAAAACATTTGAAAACGGACCATTTTCCACATTTCTGAAGCATGACGTAATGGGGGGGTGTTATCTCTTTTGTCGAAAATCAGCTGTCATTGCTTGAACATTAAATGCCTCCAAATGGTATTTAATTAACTTCCCGGGGTGAAGAAACCCTTTTTGAGAACTCAGAGTGAGTAAATTGGCCATTTTCATGCACTTTTAACCATTCCATAAATCTTGTGTTTAGGGCCCCTGGAAGCATGAAAATCACTTTAAACATGCTAATATTAGCTCTAACACTGATGATCCACCTACAAATGTGAAATGACGTTCAAAAATAAAACATTTGAAAACGGACCATTTTCCACATTTCTGAAGCATGACGTAATGGGGGGGTGTTATCTCTTTTGTCGAAAATCAGCCGTTTTTGCTCGAACATTAAATGCCTCCAAATGGTATTTAATTAACTTCCCGGGGTGAAGAAACCCTTTTTGAGAACTCAGAGTGAGTAAATTGGCCATTTTCATGCACTTTTAACCATTCCATAAATCTTGTGTTTAGGGCCCCTGGAAGCATGAAAATCACTTTAAACATGCTAATTTTAGCTCTAACACTGATGATCCACCTACAAATGTGAACTGACATTCAAAAATAAAACATTTGAAAACGGACCATTTTCCACATTTCTGAAGCATGACGTAATGGGGGGGGTGTTATCTCTTTTGTCGGAAATCAGCCGTTTTTGCTTGAACATTAAATGCCTCCAAACGGTATTTAATTAACTTCCCGGGGTGAAGAAACGCTTTTTGAGAACTCAGAGTGAGTAAATTGGCCATTTTCATGCACTTTTAACCATTCCATAAATCTTGTGTTTAGGGCCCCTGGAAGCATGAAAATCACTTTAAACATGCTAATTTTAGCTCTAACACTGATGATCCACATACAAATGTGAACTGACGTTCAAAAATAAAACATTTGAAAACGGACCATTTTCCACATTTCTGAAGCATGACATAATGGGGGGGTGTTATCTCTTTTGTCGAAAATCAGCCGTTTTTGCTCGAACATTAAATGCCTCCAAATGGTATTTATTTCACTTCCCGAGCCCCTGGAAGCATGAAAATCACTTTAAACATGCTAATTTTAGCTCTAACACTGATGATCCACCTACAAATGTGAACTGACGTTCAAAAATAAAACATTTGAAAACGGACCATTTTCCACATTTCTGAAGCATGACGTAATGGGGGGGTGTTATCCCTTTTGTCGAAAATCAGCCGTTTTTGCTCGAACAAGAAATGCCTCCAAATGGTATTTAAATAACTTCCCGGGGTGAAGAAACCCTTTTTGAGAACTCAGAGTGAGTAAATTGGCCATTTTCATGCACTTTTAACCATTCCATAAATCTTGTGTTTAGGGCCCCTGGAAGCATGTAAATCACTTTAAACATGCTAATTTTAGCTCTAACACTGATGATCCACCTACAAATGTGAACTGACGTTCAAAAATAAAACATTTGAAAACAGACCATTTTCCACATTTCTGAAGCATGACGTAATGGGAGGGTGTTATCTCTTTTGTCGAAAATCAGCCGTTTTTGCTCGAACATTAAATGCCTCCAAATGGTATTTAATTAACTTCCCGGGGTGAAGAAACCCTTTTTGAGAACTCAGAGTGAGTAAATTGGCCATTTTCATGCACTTTTAACCATTCCATAAATCTTGTGTTTTGGGCCCCTGGAAGCATGAAAATCACTTTAAACATGCTAATTTTAGCTCTAACACTGATGATCCACCTACAAATGTGAACTGACGTTCAAAAATAAAACATTTGAAAACGGACCATTTTCCACATTTCTGAAGCATGACGTAATGGGGGGGTGTTATCTCTTTTGTCGAAAATCAGCCGTATTTGCTCGAACATTAAATGCCTCCAAATGGTATTTAATTAACTTCCCGGGGTGAAGAAACCCTTTTTGAGAACTCAGAGTGAGTAAATTGGCCATTTTCATGCACTTTTAACCATTCCATAAATCTTGTGTTTAGGGCCCCTGGAAGCATGAACATCACTTTAAACATGCTAATTTTAGCTCTAACACTGATGATCCACCTACAAATGTGAACTGACGTTCAAAAATAAAACATTTGAAAACGGAACATTTTCCACATTTCTGAAGCATGACGTAATGGGGGGGTGTTATCTCTTTTGTCGAAAATCAGCTGTCATTGCTTGAACATTAAATGCCTCAAAATGGTATTTAATTAGCTTCCCGGGGTGAAGAAACCCTTTTTGAGAACTCAGAGTGAGTAAATTGGCCATTTTCATGCACTTTTACCCATTCCATAAATCTTGTGTTTAGGGCCCCTGGAAGCATGAAAATCACTTTAAACATGCTAATTTTAGCTCTAACACTGATGATCCACCTACAAATGTGAACTGACGTTCAAAAATAAAACATTTGAAAACGGACCATTTTCCACATTTCTGAAGCATGACGTAATGGGGGGGTGTTATCTCTTTTGTCGAAAATCAGCCGTTTTTGCTCGAACATTAAATGCCTCCAAATGGTATTTAATTAACTTCCCGAGCCCCTGGAAGCATGAAAATCACTTTAAACATGCTAATTTTAGCTCTCACACTGATGATCCACCTACAAATGTGAACTGACGTTCAAAAATAAAACATTTGAAAACGGACCATTTTCCACATTTCTGAAGCATGATGTAATGGGGGGGTGTTATCTCTTTTGTCGAAAATCAGCCATTTTAGCTCGAACATTAAATGCCTCCAAATGGTATTTATTTCACTTCCCGAGCCCCTGGAAGCATGAAAATCACTTTAAACATGCTAATTTTAGCTCTAACACTGATGATCCACCTACAAATGTGAACTGACGTTCAAAAATAAAACATTTGAAAACGGACCATTTTCCACATTTCTGAAGCATGACGTAATGGGGGGGTGTTATCTCTTTTGTCGAAAATCAGCCGTTTTTGCTCGAACATTAAATGCCTCCAAATGGTATTTAATTAACTTCCCGGGGTGAAGAAACCCTTTTTGAGAACTCAGAGTGAGTAAATTGGCCATTTCATGCACTTTTAACCATTCCATAAATCTTGTGTTTAGGGCCCCTGGAAGCATGAAAATCACTTTAAACATGCTAATTTTAGCTCTAACACTGATGATCCACCTACAAATGTGAACTGACGTTAAAAAAAAAAACATTTGAAAACGGACCATTTTCCACATTTCTGAAGCATGACGTAATGGGGGGGTGTTATCTCTTTTCTCGAAAATCAGCTGTTTTTGCTCGAACATTAAATGCCTCCAAATGGTATTTATTTCACTTCCTGAGCCCCTGGAAGCATGAAAATCACTTTAAACATGCTAATTTTAGCTCTAACACTGATGATCCACCTACAAATGTGAACTGACGTTCAAAAATAAAACATTTGAAAACGGACCATTTTCCACATTTCTGAAGCATGACGTAATGGGGGGGTGTTATCTCTTTTGTCGAAAATCAGCCGTTTTTGCTCGAACATTAAATGCCTCCAAATGGTATTTAATTAACTTCCCCGGGTGAAGAAACCCTTTTTGAGAACTCAGAGTGAGTAAATTGGCCATTTCATGCACTTTTAACCATTCCATAAATCTTGTGTTTAGGGCCCCTGGAAGCATGAAAATCACTTTAAACATGCTAATTTTAGCTCTAACACTGATGATCCACCTACAAATGTGAACTGACGTTAAAAAAAAAAACATTTGAAAACGGACCATTTTCCACATTTCTGAAGCATGACGTAATGGGGGGGTGTTATCTCTTTTCTCGAAAACCAGCTGTTTTTGCTCGAACATTAAATGACTCCAAATGGTATTTAATTAACTTCCTGAGCCCCTGGAAGCATGAAAATCACTTTAAACATGCTAATTTTAGCTCTAAAACTGATGATCCACCTACAAATGTGAACTGACGTTCAAAAATAAAACATTTGAAAACAGACCATTTTCCACATTTCTGAAGCATGACGTAATGGGGGGGGGTGTTATCTCTTTTGTCGAAAATCAGCCGTTTTTGCTCGAACATTAAATGCCTCCAAATGGTATTTAATTAACTTCCCGAGCCCCTGGAAGCATGAAAATCACTTTAAACATGCTAATTTTAGCTCTAACACTGATGATCCACCTACAAATGTGAACTGACGTTCAAAAATAAAACATTTGAAAACGGACCATTTTCCACATTTCTGAAGCATGACGTAATGGGGGGGTGTTATCTCTTTTGTCGAAAATCAGCTGTCATTGCTTGAACATTAAATGCCTCCAAATGGTATTTAATTAGCTTCCCGGGGTGAAGAAACCCTTTTTGAGAACTCAGAGTGAGTAAATTGGCCATTTTCATGCACTTTTACCCATTCCATAAATCTTGTGTTTAGGGCCCCTGGAAGCATGAAAATCACTTTAAACATGCTAATTTTAGCTCTAACACTGATGATCCACCTACAAATGTGAACTGACGTTCAAAAATAAAACATTTGAAAACGGACCATTTTCCACATTTCTGAAGCATGACGTAATGGGGGGGTGTTATCTCTTTTGTCGAAAATCAGCCGTTTTTGCTCGAACATTAAATGCCTCCAAATGGTATTTAATTAACTTCCCGAGCCCCTGGAAGCATGAAAATCACTTTAAACATGCTAATTTTAGCTCTCACACTGATGATCCACCTACAAATGTGAACTGACGTTCAAAAATAAAACATTTGAAAACGGACCATTTTCCACATTTCTGAAGCATGATGTAATGGGGGGGTGTTATCTCTTTTGTCGAAAATCAGCCATTTTAGCTCGAACATTAAATGCCTCCAAATGGTATTTATTTCACTTCCCGAGCCCCTGGAAGCATGAAAATCACTTTAAACATGCTAATTTTAGCTCTAACACTGAGGATCCACCTACAAATGTGAACTGACGTTCAAAAATAAAACATTTGAAAACGGACCATTTTCCACATTTCTGAAGCATGACGTAATGGGGGGGGTGTTATCTCTTTTGTCGAAAATCAGCTGTCATTGCTTGAAGATTAAATGCCTCCAAATGTTATTTAATTAACTTCCCGGGGTGAAGAAACCCTTTTTGAGAACTCAGAGTGAGTAAATTGGCCATTTCATGCACTTTTAACCATTCCATAAATCTTGTGTTTAGGGCCCCTGGAAGCATGAAAATCACTTTAAACATGCTAATTTTAGCTCTAACACTGATGATCCACCTACAAATGTGAACTGACGTTAAAAAAAAAACATTTGAAAACGGACCATTTTCCACATTTCTGAAGCATGACGTAATGGGGGGGTGTTATCTCTTTTCTCGAAAATCAGCTGTTTTTGCTCGAACATTAAATGCCTCCAAATGGTATTTAATTAACTTCCTGAGCCCCTGGAAGCATGAAAATCACTTTAAACATGCTAATTTTAGCTCTAAAACTGATGATCCACCTACAAATGTGAACTGACGTTCAAAAATAAAACATTTGAAAACGGACCATTTTCCACATTTCTGAAGCATGACGTAATGGGGGGTGTTATCTCTTTTGTCGAAAATCAGCCGTTTTTGCTCGAACATTAAATGCCTCCAAATGGTATTTAATTAACTTCCCGAGCCCCTGGAAGCATGAAAATCACTTTAAACATGCTAATTTTAGCTCTAACACTGATGATCCACCTACAAATGTGAACTGACGTTCAAAAATAAAACATTTGAAAACGGACCATTTTCCACATTTCTGAAGCATGACGTAATGGGGGGGTGTTATCTCTTTTGTCGAAAATCAGCTGTCATTGCTTGAAGATTAAATGCCTCCAAATGTTATTTAATTAACTTCCCGGGGTGAAGAAACCCTTTTTGAGAACTCAGAGTGAGTAAATTGGCCATTTTCATGCACTTTTAACCATTCCATAAATCTTGTGTTTAGGGCCCCTGGAAGCATGAAAATCACTTTAAACATGCTAATTTTAGCTCTAACACTGATGATCCACCTACAAATGTGAACTGACGTTCAAAAATAAAACATTTGAAAACGGACCATTTTCCACATTTCTGAAGCATGACGTAATGGGGGGGTGTTATCCCTTTTGTCGAAAATCAGCCGTTTTTGCTCGAACAAGAAATGCCTCCAAATGGTATTTAATTAACTTCCCGGGGTGAAGAAACCCTTTTTGAGAACTCAGAGTGAGTAAATTGGCCATTTTCATGCACTTTTAACCATTCCATAAATCTTGTGTTTAGGGCCCCTGGAAGCATGAAAATCACTTTAAACATGCTAATTTTAGCTCTAACACTGATGATCCACCTACAAATGTGAACTGACGTTCAAAAATAAAACATTTGAAAACGGACCATTTTCCACATTTCTGAAGCATGACGTAATGGGGGGTGTTATCCCTTTTGTCGAAAATCAGCCGTTTTTGCTCGAACAAGAAATGCCTCCAAATGGTATTTAATTAACTTCCCGGGGTGAAGAAACCCTTTTTGAGAACTCAGAGTGAGTAAATTGGCCATTTTCATGCACTTTTAACCATTCCATAAATCTTGTGTTTAGGGCCCCTGGAAGCATGAAAATCACTTTAAACATGCTAATTTTAGCTCTAACACTGATGATCCACCTACAAATGTGAAATGACGTTCAAAAATAAAACATTTGAAAATGGACCATTTTCCACATTTCTGAAGCATGACGTAATGGGGGGGTGTTATCTCTTTTGTCGAAAATCAGCCGTTTTTGCTCGAACATTAAATGCCTCCAAATGGTATTTAATTAACTTCCCGGGGTGAAGAAACCCTTTTTGAGAACTCAGAGTGAGTAAATTGGCCATTTTCATGCACTTTTAACCATTCCATAAATCTTGTGTTTAGGGCCCCTGGAAGCATGAAAATCACTTTAAACATGCTAATTTTAGCTCTAACACTGATGATCCACCTACAAATGTGAACTGACATTCAAAAATAAAACATTTGAAAACGGACCATTTTCCACATTTCTGAAGCATGACGTAATGGGGGGGGTGTTATCTCTTTTGTCGAAAATCAGCCGTTTTTGCTTGAACATTAAATGCCTCCAAACGGTATTTAATCAACTTCCCGGGGTGAAGAAACCCTTTTTGAGAACTCAGAGTGAGTAAATTGGCCATTTTCATGCACTTTTAACCATTCCATAAATCTTGTGTTTAGGGCCCCTGGAAGCATGAAAATCACTTTAAACATGCTAATTTTAGCTCTAACACTGATGATCCACATACAAATGTGAACTGACGTTCAAAAATAAAACATTTGAAAACGGACCATTTTCCACATTTCTGAAGCATGACGTAATGGGGGGGTGTTATCTCTTTTGTCGAAAATCAGCCGTTTTTGCTCGAACATTAAATGCCTCCAAATGGTATTTATTTCACTTCCCGAGCCCCTGGAAGCATGAAAATCACTTTCAACATGCTAATTTTAGCTCTAACACTGATGATCCACCTACAAATGTGAACTGACGTTCAAAAATAAAACAATTGAAAACGGACCATTTTTCACATTTCTGAAGCATGATGTAATGGGGGGTGTTATCTCTTTTGTCGAAAATCAGCCGTTTTTGCTCGAACATTAAATGCCTCCAAATGGTATTTATTTCACTTCCCGAGCCCCTGGAAGCATGAAATTCACTTTAAACATGCTAATTTTAGCTCTAACACTGATGATCCACCTACAAATGTGAACTGACGTTCAAAAATAAAACATTTGAAAACGGACCATTTTCCACATTTCTGAAGCATGACGTAATGGGGGGTGTTATCTCTTTTGTCGAAAATCAGCTGTCATTGCTTGAAGATTAAATGCCTCCAAATGTTATTTAATTAACTTCCCGGGGTGAAGAAACCCTTTTTGAGAACTCAGAGTGAGTAAATTGGCCATTTTCATGCACTTTTAACCATTCCATAAATCTTGTGTTTAGGGCCCCTGGAAGCATGAAAATCACTTTAAACATGCTAATTTTAGCTCTAACACTGATGATCCACCTACAAATGTGAACTGACGTTCAAAAATAAAACATTTAAAAACGGACCATTTACCACATTTCTGAAGCATGACGTAATGGGGGGAGGGATGATATCTCTTTTGTCGAAAATCAGCCGTTTTTGCTCGAACATTAAATGCCTCCAAATGGTATTTAATTAACTTCCCGGGGTGAAGAAACCCTTTTTGAGAACTCAGAGTGAGTAAATTGGCCATTTTCATGCACTTTTAACCATTCCATAAATCTTGTGTTTAGGGCCCCTGGAAGCATGAAAAACACTTTAAACATGCTAATTTTATCTCTAACACTGATGATCCACCTACAAATGTGAACTGACGTTCAAAAATAAAACATTTTAAAACGGACCATTTTCCACATTTCTGAAGCATGACGTAATGGGGGGGTGTTATCTCTTTTGTCGAAAATCAGCCGTTTTTGCTCGAACATTAAATGCCTCCAAATGGTATTTAATTAACTTCCCGAGCCCCTGGAAGCATGAAAATCACTTTAAACATGCTAATTTTAGCTCTAACACTGATGATCCACCTACAAATGTGAACTGACGTTCAAAAATAAAACATTTGAAAACGGACCATTTTCCACATTTCTGAAGCATGACGTAATGGAGGGGTGTTATCTCTTTTGTCGAAAATCAGCCGTTTTTGCTCGAACATTAAATGCCTCCAAATGGTATTTAATTAACTTCCCGAGCCCCTGGAAGCATGAAAATCACTTTAAACATGCTAATTTTAGCTCTAACACTGATGATCCACCTACAAATGTGAACTGACGTTCAAAAATAAAACATTTGAAAACGGACCATTTTCCACATTTCTGAAGCATGACGTAATGGGGGGGTGTTATCTCTTTTGTCGAAAATCAGCCGTTTTTGCTCGAACATTAAATGCCTCCAAATGGTATTTAATTAACTTCCCGGGGTGAAGAAACCCTTTTTGAGAACTCAGAGTGAGTAAATTGGCCATTTTCATGCACTTTTAACCATTCCACAAATCTTGTGTTTAGGGCCCCTGGAAGCATGAAAATCACGTTAAACATGCTAATTTTAGCTCTAACACTGATGATCCACCTACAAATGTGAACTGACGTTCAAAAATAAAACATTTGAAAACGGACCATTTTCCACATTTCTGAAGCATGACGTAATGGGGGGGGTGTTATCTCTTTTGTCGAAAATCAGCCGTTTTTGCTCGAACATTAAATGCCTCCAAATGGTATTTAATTAACTTCCCGAGCCCCTGGAAGCATGAAAATCACTTTAAACATGCTAATTTTAGCTCTAACACTGATGATCCACCTACAAATGTGAACTGACGTTCAAAAATAAAACATTTGAAAACGGACCATTTTCCACATTTCTGAAGCATGACGTAATGGGGGGGTGTTATCCCTTTTGTCGAAAATCAGCCGTTTTTGCTCGAACGTTAAATGCCTCCAAATGGTATTTAAATAACTTTCCGGGGTGAAGAAACCCTTTTTGAGAACTCAGAGTGAGTAAATTGGCCATTTTCATGCACTTTTAACCATCCCATAAATCTTGTGTTTAGGGCCCCTGGAAGCATGAAAATCACTTTAAACATGCTAATTTTAGCTCTAACACTGATGATCCACCTACAAATGTGAACTGACGTTCAAAAATAAAACATTTGAAAACGGACCATTTTCCACATTTCTGAAGCATGAAGTAATGGGGGGGTGTTATCTCTTTTGTCGAAAATCAGCCATTTTTGCTCGAACATTAAATGCCTCCAAATGGTATTTAATTAACTTCCCGGGGTGAAGAAACCCTTTTTGAGAACTCAGAGTGAGTAAATTGGCCATTTTCATGCACTTTTAACCATTCCATAAATTTTGTGTTTTGGGCCCCTGGAAGCATGAAAATCACTTTAAACATGCTAATTTTAGCTCTAACACTGATGATCCACCTACAAATGTGAACTGACGTTGAAAAATAAAACATTTGAAAACAGACCATTTTCCACATTTCTGAAGCATGACGTAATGGGGGGGGTGTTATCTCTTTTGTCGAAAATCAGCCGTTTTTGCTCGAACATTAAATGCCTCCAAATGGTATTTAATTAACTTCCCGGGGTGAAGAAACCCTTTCTGAGAACTCAGAGTGAGTAAATTGGCCATTTTCATGCACTTTTAACCATTCCATAAATCTTGTGTTTAGGGCCCCTGGAAGCATGAAAATCACTTTAAACATGCTAATTTTAGCTCTAACACTGATGATCCACCTACAAATGTGAACTGACGTTCAAAAATAAAACATTTGAAAACGGAACATTTTCCACATTTCTGAAGCATGACATAATGGGGGGGTGTTATCTCTTTTGTCGAAAATCAGCTGTCATTGCTTGAACATTAAATGCCTCCAAATGGTATTTAATTAGCTTCCCGGGGTGAAGAAACCCTTTTTGAGAACTCAGAATGAGTAAATTGGCCATTTTCATGCACTTTTAACCATTCCATAAATCTTGTGTTTAGGGCCCCTGGAAGCATGAAAATCACTTTAAACATGCTAATTTTAGCTCTAACACTGATGATCCACCTACAAAAGTGAACTGACGTTCAAAAATAAAACATTTGAAAACGGACCATTTTCCACATTTCTGAAGCATGACGAAATGGGGAGGGTGTTATCTCTTTTGTAGAAAATCAGCCGTTTTTGCTCGAACATTAAATGCCTCCAAATGGTATTTAATTAACTTTCCGAGCCCCTGGAAGCATGAAAATCACTTTAAACATGCTAATTTTAGCTCTAACACTGATGATCCACCTACAAATGTGAACTGACGTTCAAAAATAAAACATTTGAAAACGGACCATTTTCCACATTTCTGAAGCATGACGTAATGGGGGGGTGTTATCTCTTTTGTCGAAAATCAGCCGTTTTTGCTCGAACATTAAATGCCTCCAAATGGTATTTAATTAACTTCCCGGGGTGAAGAAACCCTTTTTGAGAACTCAGAGTGAGTAAATTGGCCATTTCATGCACTTTTAACCATTCCATAAATCTTGTGTTTAGGGCCCCTGGAAGCATGAAAATCACTTTAAACATGCTAATTTTAGCTCTAACACTGATGATCCACCTACAAATGTGAACTGTCGTTAAAAAAAAAACATTTGAAAACGGACCATTTTCCACATTTCTGAAGCATGACGTAATGGGGGGGGGTGTTATCTCTTTTGTCGAAAATCAGCTGTTTTTGCTCGAACATTAAATGCCTCCAAATGGTATTTAATTAACTTCCTGAGCCCCTGGAAGCATGAAAATCACTTTAAACATGCTAATTTTAGCTCTAAAACTGATGATCCACCTACAAATGTGAACTGACGTTCAAAAATAAAACATTTGAAAACTGACCATTTTCCACATTTCTGAAGCATGACGTAATGGGGGGGTGTTATCTCTTTTGTCGAAAATCAGCCGTTTTTGCTCGAACATTAAATGCCTCCAAATGGTATTTAATTAACTTCCCGAGCCCCTGGAAGCATGAAAATCACTTTTAACATGCTAATTTTAGCTCTAACACTGATGATCCACCTACAAATGTGAACTGACGTTCAAAAATAAAACATTTGAAAACGGACCATTTTCCACATTTCTGAAGCATGACGTAATGGGGGGGTGTTATCTCTTTTGTCGAAAATCAGCTGTCATTGCTTGAAGATTAAAAGCCTCCAAATGTTATTTAATTAACTTCCCGGGGTGAAGAAACCCTTTTTGAGAACTCAGAGTGAGTAAATTGGCCATTTTCATGCACTTTTACCCATTCCATAAATCTTGTGTTTAGGGCCCCTGGAAGCATGAAAATCACTTTAAACATGCTAATTTTAGCTCTAACACTGATGATCCACCTACAAATGTGAACTGACGTTCAAAAATAAAACATTTGAAAACGGACCATTTTCCACATTTCTGAAGCATGACGTAATGGGGGGGTGTTATCCCTTTTGTCGAAAATCAGCCGTTTTTGCTCGAACAAGAAATGCCACCAAATGGTATTTAATTAACTTCACGGGGTGAAGAAACCCTTTTTGAGAACTCAGAGTGAGTAAATTGGCCATTTTCATGCACTTTTAACCATTCCATAAATCTTGTGTTTAGGGCCCCTGGAAGCATGAAAATCACTTTAAACATGCTAATTTTAGCTCTAACACTGATGATCCACCTACAAATGTGAACTGACGTTCAAAAATAAAACATTTGAAAACGGACCATTTTCCACATTTCTGAAGCATGACGTAATGGGGGGGTGTTATCTCTTTTGTCGAAAATCAGCCGTTTTTGCTCGAACATTAAATGCCTCCAAATGGTATTTAATTAACTTCCCGGGGTGAAGAAACCCTTTTTGAGAACTCAGAGTGAGTAAATTGGCCATTTTCATGCACTTTTAACCATTCCATAAATCTTGTGTTTAGGGCCCCTGGAAGCATGAAAATCACTTTAAACATGCCAATTTTAGCTCTAACACTGATGATCCACCTACAAATGTGAACTGACGTTCAAAAATAAAACATTTGAAAACGGAACATTTTCCACATTTCTGAAGCATGACGTAATGGGGGGTGTTATCTCTTTTGTCAAAAATCAGCTGTCATTGCTTGAACATTAAATGCCTCCAAATGGTATTTAATTAGGTTCCCGGGGTGAAGAAACCCTTTTTGAGAACTCAGAGTGAGTAAATTGGCCATTTTCATGCACTTTTACCCATTCCATAAATCTTGTGTTTAGGGCCCCTGGAAGCATGAAAATCACTTTAAACATGCTAATTTTAGCTCTAACACTGATGATCCACCTACAAATGTGAACTGACGTTAAAAAATAAAACATTTGAAAACGGACCATTTTCCACATTTCTGAAGCATGACGTAATGGGGGGGTGTTATCTCTTTTGTCGAAAATCAGCCGTTTTTGCTCGAACATTAAATGCCTCCAAATTGTATTTAATTAACTTCCCGAGCCCCTGGAAGCATGAAAATCACTTTAAACATGCTAATTTTAGCTCTAACACTGATGATCCACCTACAAATGTGAACTGACGTTCAAAAATAAAACATTTGAAAACGGACCATTTTCCACATTTCTGAAGCATGATGTAATGGGGGGGGTGTTATCTCTTTTGTCGAAAATCAGCCGTTTTAGCTCGAACATTAAATGCCTCCAAATGGTATTTATTTCACTTCCCGAGCCCCTGGAAGCATGAAAATCACTTTAAACATGCTAATTTTAGCTCTAACACTGATGATCCACCTACAAATGTGAACTGACGTTCAAAAATAAAACATTTGAAAACGGACCATTTTCCACATTTCTGAAGCATGACGTAATGGGGGGGTGTTATCTCTTTTGTCGAAAATCAGCCGTTTTTGCTTGAACATTAAATGCCTCCAAATGGTATTTAATTAACTTCCCGGGGTGAAGAAACCCTTTTTGAGAACTCAGAGTGAGTAAATTGGCCATTTCATGCACTTTTAACCATTCCATAAATCTTGTGTTTAGGGCCCCTGGAAGCATGAAAATCACTTTAAACATGCTAATTTTAGCTCTAACACTGATGATTCACCTACAAATGTGAACTGACGTTAAAAAAAAAACATTTGAAAACGGACCATTTTCCACATTTCTGAAGCATGACGTAATGGGGGGGTGTTATCTCTTTTCTCGAAAATCAGCTGTTTTTGCTCGAACATTAAATGCCTCCAAATGGTATTTAATTAACTTCCTGAGCCCCTGGAAGCATGAAAATCACTTTAAACATGCTAATTTTAGCTCTAAAACTGATGATCCACCTACAAATGTGAACTGACGTTCAAAAATAAAACATTTGAAAACGGACCATTTTCCACATTTCTGAAGCATGACGTAATGGGGGGGTGTTATCTCTTTTGTCGAAAATCAGCCGTTTTTGCTCGAACATTACATGCCTCCAAATGGTATTTAATTAACTTCCCGAGCCCCTGGAAGCATGAAAATCACTTTAAACATGCTAATTTTAGCTCTAACACTGATGATCCACCTACAAATGTGAACTGACGTTCAAAAATAAAACATTTGAAAACGGACCATTTTCCACATTTCTGAAGCATGACGTAATGGGGGGGTGTTATCTCTTTTGTCGAAAATCAGCTGTCATTGCTTGAAGATTAAATGCCTCCAAATGTTATTTAATTAACTTCCCGGGGTGAAGAAACCCTTTTTGAGAACTCAGAGTGAGTAAATTGGCCATTTTCATGCACTTTTACCCATTCCATAAATCTTGTGTTTAGGGCCCCTGGAAGCATGAAAATCAATTTAAACATGCTAATTTTAGCTCTAACACTGATGATCCACCTACAAATGTGAACTGACGTTCAAAAATAAAACATTTGAAAACGGACCATTTTCCACATTTCTGAAGCATGACGTAATGGGGGGGTGTTATCCCTTTTGTCGAAAATCAGCCGTTTTTGCTCGAACAAGAAATGCCTCCAAATGGTATTTAATTAACTTCCCGGGGTGAAGAAACCCTTTTTGAGAACTCAGAGTGAGTAAATTGGCCATTTTCATGCACTTTTAACCATTCCATAAATCTTGTGTTTAGGGCCCCTGGAAGCATGAAAATCACTTTAAACATGCTAATTTTAGCTCTAACACTGATGATCCACCTACAAATGTGAACTGACGTTCAAAAATAAAACATTTGAAAACGGACCATTTTCCACATTTCTGAAGCATGACGTAATGGGAGGGTGTTATCTCTTTTGTCGAAAATCAGCCGTTTTTCCTCGAACATTAAATGCCTCCAAATGGTATTTAATTAACTTCCCGGGGTGAAGAAACCCTTTTTGAGAACTCAGAGTGAGAAAATTGGCCATTTTCATGCACTTTTAACCATTCCATAAATCTTGTGTTTTGGGCCCCTGGAAGCATGAAAATCACTTTAAACATGCTAATTTTAGCTCTAACACTGATGATCCACCTACAAATGTGAACTGACGTTCAAAAATAAAACATTTGAAAACGGACCATTTTCCACATTTCTGAAGCATGTTATCTCTTTTGTCGAAAACCAGCCGTTTTGCACATTTCTGAAGCATGTTATCTCTTTTGTCGAAAATGAGCCGTTTTTGCTCGAACATTAAATGCCTCCAAATGGTATTTAATTAACTTCCCGGGGTGAAGAAACCCTTTTTGAGAACTCAGAGTGAGTAAATTGGCCATTTTCATGCACTTTTAACCATTCCATAAATCTTGTGTTTAGGGCCCCTGGAAGCATGAAAATCACTTTAAACATGCTAATTTTAGCTCTAACACTGATGATCCACCTACAAATGTGAACTGACGTTCAAAAATAAAACATTTGAAAACGGACCATTTTCCACATTTCTGAAGCATGATGTAATGGGGGGGTGTTATCTCTTTTGTCGAAAATCAGCCGTTTTTGCTCGAACATTAAATGCCTCCAAATGGTATTTATTTCACTTCCCGAGCCCCTGGAAGCATGAAAATCACTTTAAACATGCTAATTTTAGCTCTAACACTGATGATCCACCTACAAATGTGAACTGACGTTCAAAAATAAAACATTTGAAAACGGACCATTTTCCACATTTCTGAAGCATGACGTAATGGGGGGTGTTATCTCTTTTGTCGAAAATCAGCTGTCATTGCTTGAACATTAAATGCCTCCAAATGGTATTTAATTAACTTCCCGGGGTGAAGAAACCCTTTTTGAGAACTCAGAGTGAGTAAATTGGCCATTTTCATGCACTTTTAACCATTCCATAAATCTTGTGTTTTGGGCCCCTGGAATCATGAAAATCACTTTAAACATGCTAATTTTAGCTCTAACACTGATGATCCACCTACAAATGTGAACTGACGTTCAAAAATAAAACATTTGAAAACGGACCATTTTCCACATTTCTGAAGCATGATGTAATGGGGGGGTGTTATCTCTTTTGTCGAAAATCAGCCGTTTTAGCTCGAACATTAAATGCCTCCAAATGGTATTTATTTCACTTCCCGAGCCCCTGGATGAATGAAAATCACTTTAAACATGCTAATTTTAGCTCTAACACTGATGATCCACCTACAAATGTGAACTGACGTTCAAAAATAAAACATTTGAAAACGGACCATTTTCCACATTTCTGAAGCATGACGTAATGGGGGGGTGTTATCTCTTTTGTCGAAAATCAGCCGTTTTTGCTTGAACATTAAATGCCTCCAAATGGTATTTAATTAACTTCCCGGGGTGAAGAAACCCTTTTTGAGAACTCAGAGTGAGTAAATTGGCCATTTCATGCCCTTTTAACCATTCCATAAATCTTGTGTTTAGGGCCCCTGGAAGCATGAAAATCACTTTAAACATGCTAATTTTAGCTCTAACACTGATGATCCACCTACAAATGTGAACTGACGTTAAAAAAAAAAAATTTGAAAACGGACCATTTTCCACATTTCTGAAGCATGACGTAATGGGGGGGTGTTATCTCTTTTCTCGAAAATCATCTGTTTTTGCTCGAACATTAAATGCCTCCAAATGGTATTTAATTAACTTCCTGAGCCCCTGGAAGCATGAAAATCACTTTAAAAATGCTAATTTTAGCTCTAAAACTGATGATCCACCTACAAATGTGAACTGACGTTCAAAAATAAAACATTTGAAAACGGACCATTTTCCACATTTCTGAAGCATGATGAATGGGGGGGTGTTATCTCTTTTGTCGAAAATCAGCCGTTTTTGCTCGAACATTAAATGCCTCCAAATGGTATTTAATTAACTTCCCGAGCCCCTGGAAGCATGAAAATCACTTTAAACATGCTAATTTTAGCTCTAACACTGATGATCCACCTACAAATGTGAACTGACGTTCAAAAATAAAACATTTGAAAACGGACCATTTTCCACATTTCTGAAGCATGACGTAATGGGGGGTGTTATCTCTTTTGTCGAAAATCAGCTGTCATTGCTTGAACATTAAATGCCTCCAAATGGTATTTAATTAACTTCCCGGGGTGAAGAAACCCTTTTTGAGAACTCAGAGTGAGTAAATTGGCCATTTTCATGCACTTTTAACCATTCCATAAATCTTGTGTTTTGGGCCCCTGGAAGCATGAAAATCACTTTAAACATGCTAATTTTAGCTCTAACACTGATGATCCACCTACAAATGTGAACTGACGTTCAAAAATAAAACATTTGAAAACGGACCATTTTCCACATTTCTGAAGCATGATGTAATGGGGGGGGTGTTATCTCTTTTGTCGAAAATCAGCCGTTTTAGCTCGAACATTAAATGCCTCCAAATGGTATTTATTTCACTTCCCGAGCCCCTGGATGAATGAAAATCACTTTAAACATGCTAATTTTAGCTCTAACACTGATGATCCACCTACAAATGTGAACTGACGTTCAAAAATAAAACATTTGAAAACGGACCATTTTCCACATTTCTGAAGCATGACGTAATGGGGGGGTGTTATCTCTTTTGTCGAAAATCAGCCGTTTTTGCTTGAACATTAAATGCCTCCAAATGGTATTTAATTAACTTCCCGGGGTGAAGAAACCCTTTTTGAGAACTCAGAGTGAGTAAATTGGCCATTTCATGCCCTTTTAACCATTCCATAAATCTTGTGTTTAGGGCCCCTGGAAGCATGAAAATCACTTTAAACATGCTAATTTTAGCTCTAACACTGATGATCCACCTACAAATGTGAACTGACGTTAAAAAAAAAAAATTTGAAAACGGACCATTTTCCACATTTCTGAAGCATGACGTAATGGGGGGGTGTTATCTCTTTTCTCGAAAATCAGCTGTTTTTGCTCGAACATTAAATGCCTCCAAATGGTATTTAATTAACTTCCTGAGCCCCTGGAAGCATGAAAATCACTTTAAAAATGCTAATTTTAGCTCTAAAACTGATGATCCACCTACAAATGTGAACTGACGTTCAAAAATAAAACATTTGAAAACGGACCATTTTCCACATTTCTGAAGCATGATGAATGGGGGGGTGTTATCTCTTTTGTCGAAAATCAGCCGTTTTTGCTCGAACATTAAATGCCTCCAAATGGTATTTAATTAACTTCCCGAGCCCCTGGAAGCATGAAAATCACTTTAAACATGCTAATTTTAGCTCTAACACTGATGATCCACCTACAAATGTGAACTGACGTTCAAAAATAAAACATTTGAAAACGGACCATTTTCCACATTTCTGAAGCATGACGTAATGGGGGGGGTGTTATCTCTTTTGTCGAAAATCAGCTGTCATTGCTTGAAGATTAAATGCCTCCAAATGTTATTTAATTAACTTCCCGGGGTGAAGAAACCCTTTTTGAGAACTCAGAGTGAGTAAATTGGCCATTTTCATGCACTTTTAACCATTCCATAAATCTTGTGTTTAGGGCCCCTGGAAGCATGAAAATCACTTTAAACATGCTAATTTTAGCTCTAACACTGATGATCCACCTACAAATGTGAACTGACGTTCAAAAATAAAACATTTGAAAACGGACCAT
The DNA here is from genome assembly GCF_964263255.1 of Lissotriton vulgaris. NCBI lineage: Eukaryota > Metazoa > Chordata > Amphibia > Caudata > Salamandridae > Lissotriton > Lissotriton vulgaris. The sequence continues at coordinate 253,679 of NW_028253817.1, forward strand.
TTTCCACATTTCTGAAGCATGACGTAATGGGGGGGTGTTATCCCTTTTGTCGAAAATCAGCCGTTTTTGCTCGAACAAGAAATGCCTCCAAATGGTATTTAATTAACTTCCCGGGGTGAAGAAACCCTTTTTGAGAACTCAGAGTGAGTGAATTGGCCATTTTCATGCACTTTTAACCATTCCATAAATCTTGTGTTTAGGGCCCCTGGAAGCATGAAAATCACTTTAAACATGCTAATTTTAGCTCTAACACAGATGATCCACCTACAAATGTGAACTGACGTTCAAAAATAAAACATTTGAAAACGGACCATTTTCCACATTTCTGAAGCATGACGTAATGGGAGGGTGTTATCTCTTTTGTCGAAAATCAGCCGTTTTTGCTCGAACATTAAATGCCTCCAAATGGTATTTAATTAACTTCCCGGGGTGAAGAAACCCTTTTTGAGAACTCAGAGTGAGTAAATTGGCCATTTTCATGCACTTTTAACCATTCCATAAATCTTGTGTTTTGGGCCCCTGGAAGCATGAAAATCACTTTAAACATGCTAATTTTAGCTCTAACACTGATGATCCACCTACAAATGTGAACTGACGTTCAAAAATAAAACATTTGAAAACGGACCATTTTCCACATTTCTGAAGCATGTTATCTCTTTTGTCGAAATCAGCCGTTTTTGCACATTTCTGAAGCATGTTATCTCTTTTGTCGAAAATCAGCCGTTTTTGCTCGAACATTAAATGCCTCCAAACGGTATTTAATTAACTTCCCGGGGTGAAGAAACCCTTTTTGAGAACTCAGAGTGAGTAAATTGGCCATTTTCATGCACTTTTAACCATTCCATAAATCTTGTGTTTAGGGCCCCTGGAAGCATGAAAATCACTTTAAACATGCTAATTTTAGCTCTAACACTGATGATCCACCTACAAATGTGAACTGACGTTCAAAAATAAAACATTTGAAAACGGACCATTTTCCACATTTCTGAAGCATGATGTAATGGGGGGGTGTTATCTCTTTTGTCGAAAATCAGCCGTTTTTGCTCGAACATTAAATGCCTCCAAATGGTATTTATTTCACTTCCCGAGCCCCTGGAAGCATGAAAATCACTTTAAACATGCTAATTTTAGCTCTAACACTGATGATCCACCTACAAATGTGAACTGACGTTCAAAAATAAAACATTTGAAAACGGACCATTTTCCACATTTCTGAAGCATGACGTAATGGGGGGTGTTATCTCTTTTGTCGAAAATCAGCTGTCATTGCTTGAACATTAAATGCCTCCAAATGGTATTTAATTAACTTCCCGGGGTGAAGAAACCCTTTTTGAGAACTCAGAGTGAGTAAATTGGCCATTTTCATGCACTTTTAACCATTCCATAAATCTTGTGTTTAGGGCCCCTGGAAGCATGAAAATCACTTTAAACATGCTAATATTAGCTCTAACACTGATGATCCACCTACAAATGTGAAATGACGTTCAAAAATAAAACATTTGAAAACGGACCATTTTCCACATTTCTGAAGCATGACGTAATGGGGGGGTGTTATCTCTTTTGTCGAAAATCAGCCGTTTTTGCTCGAACATTAAATGCCTCCAAATGGTATTTAATTAACTTCCCGGGGTGAAGAAACCCTTTTTGAGAACTCAGAGTGAGTAAATTGGCCATTTTCATGCACTTTTAACCATTCCATAAATCTTGTGTTTAGGGCCCCTGGAAGCATGAAAATCACTTTAAACATGCTAATTTTAGCTCTAACACTGATGATCCACCTACAAATGTGAACTGACATTCAAAAATAAAACATTTGAAAACGGACCATTTTCCACATTTCTGAAGCATGACGTAATGGGGGGGTGTTATCTCTTTTGTCGAAAATCAGCCGTTTTTGCTCGAACATTAAATGCCTCCAAATGGTATTTATTTCACTTCCCGAGCCCCTGGAAGCATGAAAATCACTTTAAACATGCTAATTTTAGCTCTAACACTGATGATCCACCTACAAATGTGAACTGACGTTCAAAAATAAAACATTTGAAAACGGACCATTTTCCACATTTCTGAAGCATGATGTAATGGGGGGGTGTTATCTCTTTTGTCGAAAATCAGCTGTTTTTGCTTGAACATTAAATGCCTCCAAACGGTATTTAATTAACTCCCCGGGGTGAAGAAACCCTTTTTGAGAACTCAGAGTGAGTAAATTGGCCATTTTCATGCACTTTTAACCATTCCATAAATCTTGTGTTTAGGGCCCCTGGAAGCATGAAAATCACTTTAAACATGCTAATTTTAGCTCTAACACTGATGATCCACATACAAATGTGAACTGACGTTCAAAAATAAAACATTTGAAAACGGACCATTTTCCACATTTCTGAAGCATGACGTAATGGGGGGTGTTATCTCTTTTGTCGAAAATCTGCCGTTTTTGCTCGAACATTAAATGCCTCCAAATGGTATTTATTTCACTTCCCGAGCCCCTGGAAGCATGAAAATCACTTTAAACATGCTAATTTTAGCTCTAACACTGATGATCCACCTACAAATGTGAACTGACGTTCAAAAATAAAACATTTGAAAACGGACCATTTTCCACATTTCTGAAGCATGATGTAATGGGGGGGTGTTATCTCTTTTGTCGAAAATCAGCCGTTTTTTGCTCGAACATTAAATGCCTCCGAATGGTATTTATTTCACTTCCCGAGCCCCTGGAAGCATGAAAATCACTTTAAACATGCTAATTTTAGCTCTAACACTGATGATCCACCTACAAATGTGAACTGACGTTCAAAAATAAAACATTTGAAAACGGACCATTTTCCACATTTCTGAAGCATGACGTAATGGGGGGGTGTTATCTCTTTTGTCGAAAATCAGCCGTTTTTGCTCGAACATTAAATGCCTCCAAATGGTATTTAATTAACTTCCTGGGGTGAAGAAACCCTTTTTGAGAACTCAGAGTGAGTAAATTGGCCATTTCATGCACTTTTAACCATTCCATAAATCTTGTGTTTAGGGCCCCTGGAAGCATGAAAATCCCTTTAAAAATGCTAATTTTAGCTCTAACACTGATGATCCACCTACAAATGTGAACTGACGTTAAAAAAAAAACATTTGAAAACGGACCATTATCCACATTTCTGAAGCATGACGTAATGGGGGGGTGTTATCTCTTTTCTCGAAAATCAGCTGTTTTTGCTCGAACATTAAATGCCTCCAAATGGTATTTAATTAACTTCCTGAGCCCCTGGAAGCATGAAAATCACTTTAAACATGCTCATTTTAGCTCTAAAACTGATGATCCACCTACAAATGTGAACTGACGTTCAAAAATAAAACATTTGAAAACGGACCATTTTCCACATTTCTGAAGCATGACGTATTGGGGGGGGGGGTGTTATCTCTTTTGTCGAAAATCAGCCGTTTTTGCTCGAACATTAAATGCCTCCAAATGGTATTTAATTAACTTCCCGAGCCCCTGGAAGCACGAAAATCACTTTAAACATGCTAATTTTAGCTCTAACACTGATGATCCACCTACAAATGTGAACTGACATTCAAAAATAAAACATTTGAAAACGGACCATTTTCCACATTTCTGAAGCATGACGTAATGGGGGGGTGTTATCTCTTTTGTCGAAAATCAGCTGTCATTGCTTGAAGATTAAATGCCTCCAAATGTTATTTAATTAACTTCCCGGGGTGAAGAAACCCTTTTTGAGAACTCAGAGTGAGTAAATTGGCCACTTTCATGCACTTTTAACCATTCCATAAATCTTGTGTTTAGGGCCCCTGGAAGCATGAAAATCACTTTAAACATGCTAATTTTAGCTCTAACACTGATGATCCACCTACAAATGTGAACTGACGTTCAAAAATAAAACATTTGAAAACGGACCATTTTCCACATTTCTGAAGCATGACGTAATGGGGGGGTGTTATCCCTTTTGTCGAAAATCAGCCATTTTTGCTCGAACAAGAAATGCCTCCAAATGGTATTTAATTAACTTCCCGGGGTGAAGAAACCCTTTTTGAGAACTCAGAGTGAGTAAATTGGCCATTTTCATGCACTTTTAACCATTCCATAAATCTTGTGTTTAGGGCCCCTGGAAGCATGAAAATCACTTTAAACATGCTAATTTTAGCTCTAACACTGATGATCCACCTACAAATGTGAACTGACGTTCAAAAATAAAACATTTGAAAACAGACCATTTTCCACATTTCTGAAGCATGACGTAATGGGAGGGTGTTATCTCTTTTGTCGAAAATCAGCCGTTTTTGCTCGAACATTAAATGCCTCCAAATGGTATTTAATTAACTTCCCGGGGTGAAGAAACCCTTTTTGAGAACTCAGAGTGAGTAAATTGGCAATTTTCATGCACTTTTAACCATTCCATAAATCTTGTGTTTTGGGCCCCTGGAAGCATGAAAATCACTTTAAACATGCTAATTTTAGCTCTAACACTGATGATCCACCTACAAATGTGAACTAACGTTCAAAAATAAAACATTTGAAAACGGACCATTTTCCACATTTCTGAAGCATGACGTAATCGGGGGGTGTTATCTCTTTTGTCGAAAATCAGCCGTTTTTGCTCGAACATTAAATGCCTCCAAATGGTATTTAATTAACTTCCCTGGGTGAAGAAACCCTTTTTGAGAACTCAGAGTGAGTAAATAGGCCATTTTCATGCACTTTTAACCATTCCATAAATCTTGTGTTTAGGGCCCCTGGAAGCATGAAAATCACTTTAAACATGCTAATTTTAGCTCTAACACTGATGATCCACCTACAAATGTGAACTGACGTTCAAAAATAAAACATTTGAAAATGGAACATTTTCCACATTTCTGAAGCATGACGTAATGGGGGGGTGTTATCTCTTTTGTCGAAAATCAGCTGTCATTGCTTGAACATTAAATGCCTCCAAATGGTATTTAATTAGCTTCCCGGGGTGAAGAAACCCTTTTTGAGAACTCAGAGTGAGTAAATTGGCCATTTTCATGCACTTTTACCCATTCCATAAATCTTGTGTTTAGGGCCCCTGGAAGCATGAAAATCACTTTAAACATGCTAATTTTAGCTCTAACACTGATGATCCACCTACAAATGTGAACTGACGTTCAAAAATAAAACATTTGAAAACGGACCATTTTCCACATTTCTGAAGCATGACGTAATGGGGGGGTGTTATCTCTTTTGTCGAAAATCAGCCGTTTTTGCTCGAACATTAAATGCCTCCAAATGGTATTTAATTAACTTCCCGAGCCCCTGGAAGCATGAAAATCACTTTAAACATGCTAATTTTAGCTCTAACACTGATGATCCACCTACAAATGTGAACTGACGTTCAAAAATAAAACATTTGAAAACGGACCATTTTCCACATTTCTGAAGCATGATGTAATGGAGGGGTGTTATCTCTTTTGTCGAAAATCAGCCGTTTTTGCTCGAACATTAAATGCCTCCAAATGGTATTTATTTCACTTCCCGAGCCCCTGGAAGCATGAAAATCACTTTAAACATGCTAATTTTAGCTCTAACACTGATGATCCACCTACAAATGTGAACTGACGTTCAAAAATAAAACATTTGAAAACGGACCATTTTCCACATTTCTGAAGCATGACGTAATGGGGGGGTGTTATCTCTTTTGTCGAAAATCAGCCGTTTTTGCTCGAACATTAAATGCCTCCAAATGGTATTTAATTAACTTCCCGGGGTGAGGAAACCCTTTTTGAGAACTCAGAGTGAGTAAATTGGCCATTTTCATGCACTTTTAACCATTCCATAAATCTTGTGTTTTGGGCCCCTGGAAGCATGAAAATCACTTTAAACATGCTAATTTTAGCTCTAACACTGATGATCCACCTACAAATGTGAACTGACGTTCAAAAATAAAACATTTGAAAATGGACCATTTTCCACATTTCTGAAGCATGTTATCTCTTTTGTCGAAAATCAGCCGTTTTTGCACATTTCTGAAGCATGTTATCTCTTTTGTCGAAAATCAGCCGTTTTTGCTCGAACATTAAATGCCTCCAAATGGTATTTAATTAACTTCCCGGGGTGAAGAAACCCTTTTTGAGAACTCAGAGTGAGTAAATTGGCCATTTTCATGCACTTTTAACCATTCCATAAATCTTGTGTTTTGGGCCCCTGGAAGCATGAAAATCACTTTAAACATGCTAATTTTAGCTCTAACACTGATGATCCACCTACAAATGTGAACTGACGTTCAAAAATAAAACATTTGAAAATGGACCATTTTCCACATTTCTGAAGCATGTTATCTCTTTTGTCGAAAATCAGCCGTTTTTGCACATTTCTGAAGCATGTTATCTCTTTTGTCGAAAATCAGCCGTTTTTGCTCGAACATTAAATGCCTCCAAATGGTATTTAATTAACTTCCCGGGGTGAAGAAACCCTTTTTGAGAACTCAGAGTGAGTAAATTGGCCATTTTCATGCACTTTTAACCATTCCATAAATCTTGTGTTTAGGGCCCCTGGAAGCATGAAAATCACTTTAAACATGCTAATTTTAGCTCTAACACTGATGATCCACCTACAAATGTGAACTGACGTTCAAAAATAAAACATTTGAAAACGGACCATTTTCCACATTTCTGAAGCATGACGTAATGGGGGGTGTTATCTCTTTTGTCGAAAATCAGCTGTCATTGCTTGAACATTAAATGCCTCCAAATGGTATTTAATTAACTTCCCGGGGTGAAGAAACCCTTTTTGAGAACTCAGAGTGAGTAAATTGGCCATTTTCATGCACTTTTAACCATTCCATAAATCTTGTGTTTTGGGCCCCTGGAAGCATGAAAATCACTTTAAACATGCTAATTTTAGCTCTAACACTGATGATCCACCTACAAATGTGAACTGACGTTCAAAAATAAAACATTTGAAAACGGACCATTTTCCACATTTCTGAAGCATGATGTAATGGGGGGGGTGTTATCTCTTTTGTCGAAAATCAGCCGTTTTAGCTCGAACATTAAATGCCTCCAAATGGTATTTATTTCACTTCCCGAGCCCCTGGATGAATGAAAATCACTTTAAACATGCTAATTTTAGCTCTAACACTGATGATCCACCTACAAATGTGAACTGACGTTCAAAAATAAAACATTTGAAAACGGACCATTTTCCACATTTCTGAAGCATGACGTAATGGGGGGGTGTTATCTCTTTTGTCGAAAATCAGCCGTTTTTGCTTGAACATTAAATGCCTCCAAATGGTATTTAATTAACTTCCCGGGGTGAAGAAACCCTTTTTGAGAACTCAGAGTGAGTAAATTGGCCATTTCATGCCCTTTTAACCATTCCATAAATCTTGTGTTTAGGGCCCCTGGAAGCATGAAAATCACTTTAAACATGCTAATTTTAGCTCTAACACTGATGATCCACCTACAAATGTGAACTGACGTTAAAAAAAAAAAAATTGAAAACGGACCATTTTCCACATTTCTGAAGCATGACGTAATGGGGGGGTGTTATCTCTTTTGTCGAAAATCAGCTGTCATTGCTTGAACATTAAATGCCTCCAAATGGTATTTAATTAACTTCCCGGGGTGAAGAAACCCTTTTTGAGAACTCAGAGTGAGTAAATTGGCCATTTTCATCCACTTTTAACCATTCCATAAATCTTGTGTTTTGGGCCCCTGGAAGCATGAAAATCACTTTAAACATGCTAATTTTAGCTCTAACACTGATGATCCACCTACAAATGTGAACTGACGTTCAAAAATAAAACATTTGAAAACGGACCATTTTCCACATTTCTGAAGCATGATGTAATGGGGGGGGTGTTATCTCTTTTGTCGAAAATCAGCCGTTTTAGCTCGAACATTAAATGCCTCCAAATGGTATTTAATTAACTTCCTGAGCCCCTGGAAGCATGAAAATCACTTTAAAAATGCTAATTTTAGCTCTAAAACTGATGATCCACCTACAAATGTGAACTGACGTTCAAAAATAAAACATTTGAAAACGGACCATTTTCCACATTTCTGAAGCATGATGAATGGGGGGGTGTTATCTCTTTTGTCGAAAATCAGCCGTTTTTGCTCGAACATTAAATGCCTCCAAATGGTATTTAATTAACTTCCCGAGCCCCTGGAAGCATGAAAATCACTTTAAACATGCTAATTTTAGCTCTAACACTGATGATCCACCTACAAATGTGAACTGACGTTCAAAAATAAAACATTTGAAAACGGACCATTTTCCACATTTCTGAAGCATGACGTAATGGGGGGGGTGTTATCTCTTTTGTCGAAAATCAGCTGTCATTGCTTGAAGATTAAATGCCTCCAAATGTTATTTAATTAACTTCCCGGGGTGAAGAAACCCTTTTTGAGAACTCAGAGTGAGTAAATTGGCCATTTTCATGCACTTTTAACCATTCCATAAATCTTGTGTTTAGGGCCCCTGGAAGCATGAAAATCACTTTAAACATGCTAATTTTAGCTCTAACACTGATGATCCACCTACAAATGTGAACTGACGTTCAAAAATAAAACATTTGAAAACGGACCATTTTCCACATTTCTGAAGCATGACGTAATGGGGGGGTGTTATCCCTTTTGTCGAAAATCAGCCGTTTTTGCTCGAACAAGAAATGCCTCCAAATGGTATTTAATTAACTTCCCGGGGTGAAGAAACCCTTTTTGAGAACTCAGAGTGAGTGAATTGGCCATTTTCATGCACTTTTAACCATTCCATAAATCTTGTGTTTAGGGCCCCTGGAAGCATGAAAATCACTTTAAACATGCTAATTTTAGCTCTAACACAGATGATCCACCTACAAATGTGAACTGACGTTCAAAAATAAAACATTTGAAAACGGACCATTTTCCACATTTCTGAAGCATGACGTAATGGGAGGGTGTTATCTCTTTTGTCGAAAATCAGCCGTTTTTGCTCGAACATTAAATGCCTCCAAATGGTATTTAATTAACTTCCCGGGGTGAAGAAACCCTTTTTGAGAACTCAGAGTGAGTAAATTGGCCATTTTCATGCACTTTTAACCATTCCATAAATCTTGTGTTTTGGGCCCCTGGAAGCATGAAAATCACTTTAAACATGCTAATTTTAGCTCTAACACTGATGATCCACCTACAAATGTGAACTGACGTTCAAAAATAAAACATTTGAAAACGGACCATTTTCCACATTTCTGAAGCATGTTATCTCTTTTGTCGAAATCAGCCGTTTTTGCACATTTCTGAAGCATGTTATCTCTTTTGTCGAAAATCAGCCGTTTTTGCTCGAACATTAAATGCCTCCAAATGGTATTTAATTAACTTCCCGGGGTGAAGAAACCCTTTTTGAGAACTCAGAGTGAGTAAATTGGCCATTTTCATGCACTTTTAACCATTCCATAAATCTTGTGTTTAGGGCCCCTGGAAGCATGAAAATCACTTTAAACATGCTAATTTTAGCTCTAACACTGATGATCCACCTACAAATGTGAACTGACGTTCAAAAATAAAACATTTGAAAACGGACCATTTTCCACATTTCTGAAGCATGATGTAATGGGGGGGTGTTATCTCTTTTGTCGAAAATCAGCCGTTTTTGCTCGAACATTAAATGCCTCCAAATGGTATTTATTTCACTTCCCGAGCCCCTGGAAGCATGAAAATCACTTTAAACATGCTAATTTTAGCTCTAACACTGATGATCCACCTACAAATGTGAACTGACGTTCAAAAATAAAACATTTGAAAACGGACCATTTTCCACATTTCTGAAGCATGACGTAATGGGGGGTGTTATCTCTTTTGTCGAAAATCAGCTGTCATTGCTTGAACATTAAATGCCTCCAAATGGTATTTAATTAACTTCCCGGGGTGAAGAAACCCTTTTTGAGAACTCAGAGTGAGTAAATTGGCCATTTTCATGCACTTTTAACCATTCCATAAATCTTGTGTTTAGGGCCCCTGGAAGCATGAAAATCACTTTAAACATGCTAATATTAGCTCTAACACTGATGATCCACCTACAAATGTGAAATGACGTTCAAAAATAAAACATTTGAAAACGGACCATTTTCCACATTTCTGAAGCATGACGTAATGGGGGGGTGTTATCTCTTTTGTCGAAAATCAGCCGTTTTTGCTCGAACATTAAATGCCTCCAAATGGTATTTAATTAACTTCCCGGGGTGAAGAAACCCTTTTTGAGAACTCAGAGTGAGTAAATTGGCCATTTTCATGCACTTTTAACCATTCCATAAATCTTGTGTTTAGGGCCCCTGGAAGCATGAAAATCACTTTAAACATGCTAATTTTAGCTCTAACACTGATGATCCACCTACAAATGTGAACTGACATTCAAAAATAAAACATTTGAAAACGGACCATTTTCCACATTTCTGAAGCATGACGTAATGGGGGGGTGTTATCTCTTTTGTCGAAAATCAGCCGTTTTTGCTCGAACATTAAATGCCTCCAAATGGTATTTATTTCACTTCCCGAGCCCCTGGAAGCATGAAAATCACTTTAAACATGCTAATTTTAGCTCTAACACTGATGATCCACCTACAAATGTGAACTGACGTTCAAAAATAAAACATTTGAAAACGGACCATTTTCCACATTTCTGAAGCATGATGTAATGGGGGGGTGTTATCTCTTTTGTCGAAAATCAGCTGTTTTTGCTTGAACATTAAATGCCTCCAAACGGTATTTAATTAACTCCCCGGGGTGAAGAAACCCTTTTTGAGAACTCAGAGTGAGTAAATTGGCCATTTTCATGCACTTTTAACCATTCCATAAATCTTGTGTTTAGGGCCCCTGGAAGCATGAAAATCACTTTAAACATGCTAATTTTAGCTCTAACACTGATGATCCACATACAAATGTGAACTGACGTTCAAAAATAAAACATTTGAAAACAGACCATTTTCCACATTTCTGAAGCATGACGTAATGGGGGGTGTTATCTCTTTTGTCGAAAATCTGCAGTTTTTGCTCGAACATTAAATGCCTCCAAATGGTATTTATTTCACTTCCCGAGCCCCTGGAAGCATGAAAATCACTTTAAACATGCTAATTTTAGCTCTAACACTGATGATCCACCTACAAATGTGAACTGACGTTCAAAAATAAAACATTTGAAAACGGACCATTTTCCACATTTCTGAAGCATGATGTAATGGGGGGGTGTTATCTCTTTTGTCGAAAATCAGCCGTTTTTTGCTCGAACATTAAATGCCTCCAAATGGTATTTATTTCACTTCCCGAGCCCCTGGAAGCATGAAAATCACTTTAAACATGCTAATTTTAGCTCTAACACTGATGATCCACCTACAAATGTGAACTGACGTTCAAAAATAAAACATTTGAAAACGGACCATTTTCCACATTTCTGAAGCATGACGTAATGGGGGGGTGTTATCTCTTTTGTCGAAAATCAGCCGTTTTTGCTCGAACATTAAATGCCTCCAAATGGTATTTAATTAACTTCCTGGGGTGAAGAAACCCTTTTTGAGAACTCAGAGTGAGTAAATTGGCCATTTCATGCACTTTTAACCATTCCATAAATCTTGTGTTTAGGGCCCCTGGAAGCATGAAAATCCCTTTAAAAATGCTAATTTTAGCTCTAACACTGATGATCCACCTACAAATGTGAACTGACGTTAAAAAAAAAACATTTGAAAACGGACCATTATCCACATTTCTGAAGCATGACGTAATGGGGGGGTGTTATCTCTTTTCTCGAAAATCAGCTGTTTTTGCTCGAACATTAAATGCCTCCAAATGGTATTTAATTAACTTCCTGAGCCCCTGGAAGCATGAAAATCACTTTAAACATGCTCATTTTAGCTCTAAAACTGATGATCCACCTACAAATGTGAACTGACGTTCAAAAATAAAACATTTGAAAACGGACCATTTTCCACATTTCTGAAGCATGACGTATTGGGGGGGGGGTGTTATCTCTTTTGTCGAAAATCAGCCGTTTTTGCTCGAACATTAAATGCCTCCAAATGGTATTTAATTAACTTCCCGAGCCCCTGGAAGCACGAAAATCACTTTAAACATGCTAATTTTAGCTCTAACACTGATGATCCACCTACAAATGTGAACTGACATTCAAAAATAAAACATTTGAAAACGGACCATTTTCCACATTTCTGAAGCATGACGTAATGGGGGGGTGTTATCTCTTTTGTCGAAAATCAGCTGTCATTGCTTGAAGATTAAATGCCTCCAAATGTTATTTAATTAACTTCCCGGGGTGAAGAAACCCTTTTTGAGAACTCAGAGTGAGTAAATTGGCCACTTTCATGCACTTTTAACCATTCCATAAATCTTGTGTTTAGGGCCCCTGGAAGCATGAAAATCACTTTAAACATGCTAATTTTAGCTCTAACACTGATGATCCACCTACAAATGTGAACTGACGTTCAAAAATAAAACATTTGAAAACGGACCATTTTCCACATTTCTGAAGCATGACGTAATGGGGGGGTGTTATCCCTTTTGTCGAAAATCAGCCATTTTTGCTCGAACAAGAAATGCCTCCAAATGGTATTTAATTAACTTCCCGGGGTGAAGAAACCCTTTTTGAGAACTCAGAGTGAGTAAATTGGCCATTTTCATGCACTTTTAACCATTCCATAAATCTTGTGTTTAGGGCCCCTGGAAGCATGAAAATCACTTTAAACATGCTAATTTTAGCTCTAACACTGATGATCCACCTACAAATGTGAACTGACGTTCAAAAATAAAACATTTGAAAACAGACCATTTTCCACATTTCTGAAGCATGACGTAATGGGAGGGTGTTATCTCTTTTGTCGAAAATCAGCCGTTTTTGCTCGAACATTAAATGCCTCCAAATGGTATTTAATTAACTTCCCGGGGTGAAGAAACCCTTTTTGAGAACTCAGAGTGAGTAAATTGGCAATTTTCATGCACTTTTAACCATTCCATAAATCTTGTGTTTTGGGCCCCTGGAAGCATGAAAATCACTTTAAACATGCTAATTTTAGCTCTAACACTGATGATCCACCTACAAATGTGAACTAACGTTCAAAAATAAAACATTTGAAAACGGACCATTTTCCACATTTCTGAAGCATGACGTAATGGGGGGGTGTTATCTCTTTTGTCGAAAATCAGCCGTTTTTGCTCGAACATTAAATGCCTCCAAATGGTATTTAATTAACTTCCCTGGGTGAAGAAACCCTTTTTGAGAACTCAGAGTGAGTAAATAGGCCATTTTCATGCACTTTTAACCATTCCATAAATCTTGTGTTTAGGGCCCCTGGAAGCATGAAAATCACTTTAAACATGCTAATTTTAGCTCTAACACTGATGATCCACCTACAAATGTGAACTGACGTTCAAAAATAAAACATTTGAAAATGGAACATTTTCCACATTTCTGAAGCATGACGTAATGGGGGGGTGTTATCTCTTTTGTCGAAAATCAGCTGTCATTGCTTGAACATTAAATGCCTCCAAATGGTATTTAATTAGCTTCCCGGGGTGAAGAAACCCTTTTTGAGAACTCAGAGTGAGTAAATTGGCCATTTTCATGCACTTTTACCCATTCCATAAATCTTGTGTTTAGGGCCCCTGGAAGCATGAAAATCACTTTAAACATGCTAATTTTAGCTCTAACACTGATGATCCACCTACAAATGTGAACTGACGTTCAAAAATAAAACATTTGAAAACGGACCATTTTCCACATTTCTGAAGCATGACGTAATGGGGGGGTGTTATCTCTTTTGTCGAAAATCAGCCGTTTTTGCTCGAACATTAAATGCCTCCAAATGGTATTTAATTAACTTCCCGAGCCCCTGGAAGCATGAAAATCACTTTAAACATGCTAATTTTAGCTCTAACACTGATGATCCACCTACAAATGTGAACTGACGTTCAAAAATAAAACATTTGAAAACGGACCATTTTCCACATTTCTGAAGCATGATGTAATGGGGGGGTGTTATCTCTTTTGTCGAAAATCAGCCGTTTTTGCTCGAACATTAAATGCCTCCAAATGGTATTTATTTCACTTCCCGAGCCCCTGGAAGCATGAAAATCACTTTAAACATGCTAATTTTAGCTCTAACACTGATGATCCACCTACAAATGTGAACTGACGTTCAAAAATAAAACATTTGAAAACGGACCATTTTCCACATTTCTGAAGCATGACGTAATGGGGGGGTGTTATCTCTTTTGTCGAAAATCAGCCGTTTTTGCTCGAACATTAAATGCCTCCAAATGGTATTTAATTAACTTCCCGGGGTGAAGAAACCCTTTTTGAGAACTCAGAGTGAGTAAATTGGCCATTTTCATGCACTTTTAACCATTCCATAAATCTTGTGTTTTGGGCCCCTGGAAGCATGAAAATCACTTTAAACATGCTAATTTTAGCTCTAACACTGATGATCCACCTACAAATGTGAACTGACGTTCAAAAATAAAACATTTGAAAATGGACCATTTTCCACATTTCTGAAGCATGTTATCTCTTTTGTCGAAAATCAGCCGTTTTTGCACATTTCTGAAGCATGTTATCTCTTTTGTCGAAAATCAGCCGTTTTTGCTCGAACATTAAATGCCTCCAAATGGTATTTAATTAACTTCCCGGGGTGAAGAAACCCTTTTTGAGAACTCAGAGTGAGTAAATTGGCCATTTTCATGCACTTTTAACCATTCCATAAATCTTGTGTTTAGGGCCCCTGGAAGCATGAAAATCACTTTAAACATGCTAATATTAGCTCTAACACTGATGATCCACCTACAAATGTGAAATGACGTTCAAAAATAAAACATTTGAAAACGGACCATTTTCCACATTTCTGAAGCATGACGTAATGGGGGGGTGTTATCTCTTTTGTCGAAAATCAGCCGTTTTTGCTCGAACATTAAATGCCTCCAAATGGTATTTATTTCACTTCCCGAGCCCCTGGAAGCATGAAAATCACTTTAAACATGCTAATTTTAGCTCTAACACTGATGATCCACCTACAAATGTGAACTGACGTTCAAAAATAAAACATTTGAAAACGGACCATTTTCCACATTTCTGAAGCATGACGTAATGGGGGGGTGTTATCTCTTTTGTCGAAAATCAGCTGTCATTGCTTGAAGATTAAATGCCTCCAAATGTTATTTAATTAACTTCCCGGGGTGAAGAAACCCTTTTTGAGAACTCAGAGTGAGTAAATTGGCCATTTTCATGCACTTTTAACCATTCCATAAATCTTGTGTTTAGGGCCCCTGGAAGCATGAAAATCACTTTAAACATGCTAATTTTAGCTCTAACACTGATGATCCACCTACAAATGTGAACTGACGTTCAAAAATAAAACATTTGAAAACGGACCATTTTCCACATTTCTGAAGCATGACGTAATGGGGGGGTGTTATCCCTTTTGTCGAAAATCAGCCGTTTTTGCTCGAACAAGAAATGCCTCCAAATGGTATTTAATTAACTTCCCGGGGTGAAGTAACCCTTTTTGAGAACTCAGAGTGAGTAAATTGGCCATTTTCATGCACTTTTAACCATTCCATAAATCTTGTGTTTAGGGCCCCTGGAAGCATGAAAATCACTTTAAACATGATAATTTTAGCTCTAACACTGATGATCCACCTACAAATGTGAACTGACGTTCAAAAATAAAACATTTGAAAACGGACCATTTTCCACATTTCTGAAGCATGACGTAATGGGAGGGTGTTATCTCTTTTGTCGAAAATCAGCCGTTTTTGCTCGAACATTAAATGCCTCCAAATGGTATTTAATTAACTTCCCGGGGTGAAGAAACCCTTTTTGAGAACTCAGAGTGAGTAAATTGGCCATTTTCATGCACTTTTAACCATTCCATAAATCTTGTGTTTTGGGCCCCTGGAAGCATGAAAATCACTTTAAACATGCTAATTTTAGCTCTAACACTGATGATCCACCTACAAATGTGAACTGACGTTCAAAAATAAAACATTTGAAAACGGACCATTTTCCACATTTCTGAAGCATGTTATCTCTTTTGTCGAAAACCAGCCGTTTTTGCACATTTCTGAAGCATGTTATCTCTTTTGTCGAAAATCAGCCGTTTTTGCTCGAACATTAAATGCCTCCAAATGGTATTTAATTAACTTCCCGGGGTGAAGAAACCCTTTTTGAGAACTCAGAGTGAGTAAATTGGCCATTTTCATGCACTTTTAACCATTCCATAAATCTTGTGTTTAGGGCCCCTGGAAGCATGAAAATCACTTTAAACATGCTAATATTAGCTCTAACACTGATGATCCACCTACAAATGTGAAATGACGTTCAAAAATAAAACATTTGAAAACGGACCATTTTCCACATTTCTGAAGCATGACGTAATGGGGGGGTGTTATCTCTTTTGTCGAAAATCAGCCGTTTTTGCTCGAACATTAAATGCCTCCAAATGGTATTTAATTAACTTCCCGGGGTGAAGAAACCCTTTTTGAGAACTCAGAGTGAGTAAATTGGCCATTTTCATGCACTTTTAACCATTCCATAAATCTTGTGTTTAGGGCCCCTGGAAGCATGAAAATCACTTTAAACATGCTAATTTTAGCTCTAACACTGATGATCCACCTACAAATGTGAACTGACATTCAAAAATAAAACATTTGAAAACGGACCATTTTCCACATTTCTGAAGCATGACGTAATGGGGGGGTGTTATCTCTTTTGTCGAAAATCAGCCGTTTTTGCTCGAACATTAAATGCCTCCAAATGGTATTTATTTCACTTCCCGAGCCCCTGGAAGCATGAAAATCACTTTAAACATGCTAATTTTAGCTCTAACACTGATGATCCACCTACAAATGTGAACTGACGTTCAAAAATAAAACATTTGAAAACGGACCATTTTCCACATTTCTGAAGCATGATGTAATGGGGGGGGTGTTATCTCTTTTGTCGAAAATCAGCCGTTTTTGCTTGAACATTAAATGCCTCCAAACGGTATTTAATTAACTTCCCGGGGTGAAGAAACCCTTTTTGAGAACTCAGAGTGAGTAAATTGGCCATTTTCATGCACTTTTAACCATTCCATAAATCTTGTGTTTAGGGCCCCTGGAAGCATGAAAATCACTTTAAACATGCTAATTTTAGCTCTAACACTGATGATCCACATACAAATGTGAACTGACGTTCAAAAATAAAACATTTGAAAACGGACCATTTTCCACATTTCTGAAGCATGACGTAATGGGGGGTGTTATCTCTTTTGTCGAAAATCTGCCGTTTTTGCTCGAACATTAAATGCCTCCAAATGGTATTTATTTCACTTCCCGAGCCCCTGGAAGCATGAAAAACACTTTAAACATGCTAATTTTAGCTCTAACACTGATGATCCACCTACAAATGTGAACTGACGTTTAAAAATAAAACATTTGAAAACGGACCATCTTCCACATTTCTGAAGCATGATGTAATGGGGGGGTGTTATCTCTTTTGTCGAAAATCAGCCGTTTTTGCTCGAACATTAAATGCCTCCAAATGGTATGTATTTCACTTCCCGAGCCCCTGGAAGCATGAAAATCACTTTAAACATGCTAATTTTAGCTCTAACACTGATGATCCACCTACAAATGTGAACTGACGTTCAAAAATAAAACATTTGAAAACGGACCATTTTCCACATTTCTGAAGCATGACGTAATGGGGGGGTGTTATCTCTTTTGTCGAAAATCAGCCGTTTTTGCTCGAACATTAAATGCCTCCAAATGGTATTTAATTAACTTCCCGGGGTGAAGAAACCCTTTTTGAGAACTCAGAGTGAGTAAATTGGCCATTTCATGCACTTTTAACCATTCCATAAATCTTGTGTTTAGGGCCCCTGGAAGCATGAAAATCACTTTAAACATGCTAATTTTAGCTCTAACACTGATGATCCACCTACAAATGTGAACTGACGTTAAAAAAAAAAACATTTGAAAACGGACCATTTTCCACATTTCTGAAGCATGACGTAATGGGGGGGTGTTATCTCTTTTCTCGAAAATCAGCTGTTTTTGCTCGAACATTAAATGCCTCCAAATGGTATTTAATTAACTTCCTGAGCCCCTGGAAGCATGAAAATCACTTTAAACATGCTAATTTTAGCTCTAAAACTGATGATCCACCTACAAATGTGAACTGACATTCAAAAATAAAAAATTTGAAAACGGACCATTTTCCACATTTCTGAAGCATGACGTAATGGGGGGGTGTTATCTCTTTTGTCGAAAATCAGCCGTTTTTGCTCGAACATTAAATGCCTCCAAATGGTATTTATTTCACTTCCCGAGCCCCTGGAAGCATGAAAATCACTTTAAACATGCTAATTTTAGCTCTAACACTGATGATCCACCTACAAATGTGAACTGACGTTCAAAAATAAAACATTTGAAAACGGACCATTTTCCACATTTCTGAAGCATGATGTAATGGGGGGGTGTTATCTCTTTTGTCGAAAATCAGCCGTTTTTGCTTGAACATTAAATGCCTCCAAACGGTATTTAATTAACTTCCCGGGGTGAAGAAACCCTTTTTGAGAACTCAGAGTGAGTAAATTGGCCATTTTCATGCACTTTTAACCATTCCATAAATCTTGTGTTTAGGGCCCCTGGAAGCATGAAAATCACTTTAAACATGCTAATTTTAGCTCTAGCACTGATGATCCACATACAAATGTGAACTGACGTTCAAAAATAAAACATTTGAAAACGGACCATTTTCCACATTTCTGAAGCATGACGTAATGGGGGGTGTTATCTCTTTTGTCGAAAATCTGCCGTTTTTGCTCGAACATTAAATGCCTCCAAATGGTATTTATTTCACTTCCCGAGCCCCTGGAAGCATGAAAATCACTTTAAACATGCTAATTTTAGCTCTAACACTGATGATCCACCTACAAATGTGAACTGACGTTCAAAAATAAAATATTTGAAAACGGACCATTTTCCACATTTCTGAAGCATGACGTAATGGGGGGGGGTGTTATCTCTTTTGTCGAAAATCAGCCGTTTTTGCTCGAACATTAAATGCCTCCAAATGGTATTTAATTAACTTCCCGAGCCCCTGGAAGCATGAAATCACTTTAAACATGCTAATTTTAGCTCTAACACTGATGATCCACCTACAAATGTGAACTGACGTTCAAAAATAAAACATTTGAAAACAGACCATTTTCCACATTTCTGAAGCATGACGTAATGGGGGGGTGTTATCTCTTTTGTCGAAAATCAGCTGTCATTGCTTGAAGATTAAATGCCTCCAAATGTTATTTAATTAACTTCCCGGGGTGAAGAAACCCTTTTTGAGAACTCAGAGTGAGTAAATTGGCCATTTTCATGCACTTTTAACCATTCCATAAATCTTGTGTTTAGGGCCCCTGGAAGCATGAAAATCACTTTAAACATGCTAATTTTAGCTCTAACACTGATGATCCACCTACAAATGTGAACTGACGTTCAAAAATAAAACATTTGAAAACGGACCATTTTCCACATTTCTGAAGCATGACGTAATGGGGGGGTGTTATCCCTTTTGTCGAAAATCAGCCATTTTTGCTCGCACAAGAAATGCCTCCAAATGGTATTTAATTAACTTCCCGGGGTGAAGAAACCCTTTTTGAGAACTCAGAGTGAGTAAATTGGCCATTTTCATGCACTTTTAACCATTCCATAAATCTTGTGTTTAGGGCCCCTGGAAGCATGAAAATCACTTTAAACATGCTAATTTTAGCTCTAACACTGATGATCCACCTACAAATGTGAACTGACGTTCAAAAATAAAACATTTGAAAACAGACCATTTTCCACATTTCTGAAGCATGACGTAATGGGAGGGTGTTATCTCTTTTGTCGAAAATCAGCCGTTTTTGCTCGAACATTAAATGCCTCCAAATGGTATTTAATTAACTTCCCTGGGTGAAGAAACCCTTTTTGAGAACTCAGAGTGAGTAAATTGGCAATTTTCATGCACTTTTCACCATTCCATAAATCTTGTGTTTTGGGCCCCTGGAAGCATGAAAATCACTTTAAACATGCTAATTTTAGCTCTAACACTGATGATCCACCTACAAATGTGAACTGACGTTCAAAAATAAAACATTTGAAAACGGACCATTTTCCACATTTCTGAAGCATGACGTAATGGGGGGGTGTTATCTCTTTTGTCGAAAATCAGCCGTTTTTGCTCGAACATTAAATGCCTCCAAATGGTATTTAATTAACTTCCCGGGGTGAAGAAACCCTTTTTGAGAACTCAGAGTGAGTAAATAGGCCATTTTCATGCACTTTTAACCATTCCATAAATCTTGTGTTTAGGGCCCCTGGAAGCATGAAAATCACTTTAAACATGCTAATTTTAGCTCTAACACTGATGATCCACCTACAAATGTGAACTGACGTTCAAAAATAAAACATTTGAAAATGGAACATTTTCCACATTTCTGAAGCATGACGTAATGGGGGGGTGTTATCTCTTTTGTCGAAAATCAGCTGTCATTGCTTGAACATTAAATGCCTCCAAATGGTATTTAATTAGCTTCCCGGGGTGAAGAAACCCTTTTTGAGAACTCAGAGTGAGTAAATTGGCCATTTTCATGCACTTTTACCCATTCCATAAATCTTGTGTTTAGGGCCCCTGGAAGCATGAAAATCACTTTAAACATGCTAATTTTAGCTCTAACACTGATGATCCACCTACAAATGTGAACTGACGTTCAAAAATAAAACATTTGAAAACGGACCATTTTCCACATTTCTGAAGCATGACGTAATGGGGGGGTGTTATCTCTTTTGTCGAAAATCAGCCGTTTTTGCTCGAACATTAAATGCCTCCAAATGGTATTTAATTAACTTCCCGAGCCCCTGGAAGCATGAAAATCACTTTAAACATGCTAATTTTAGCTCTAACACTGATGATCCACCTACAAATGTGAACTGACGTTCAAAAATAAAACATTTGAAAACGGACCATTTTCCACATTTCTGAAGCATGATGTAATGGGGGGGTGTTATCTCTTTTGTCGAAAATCAGCCGGTTTTGCTCGAACATTAAATGCCTCCAAATGGTATTTATTTCACTTCCCGAGCCCCTGGAAGCATGAAAATCACTTTAAACATGCTAATTTTAGCTCTAACACTGATGATCCACCTACAAATGTGAACTGACGTTCAAAAATAAAACATTTGAAAACGGACCATTTTCCACATTTCTGAAGCATGACGTAATGGGGGGTGCTATCTCTTTTGTCGAAAATCAGCCGTTTTTGCTCGAACATTAAATGCCTCCAAATGGTATTTAATTAACTTCCCGGGGTGAAGAAACCCTTTTTGAGAACTCAGAGTGAGTAAATTGGCCATTTTCATGCACTTTTAACCATTCCATAAATCTTGTGTTTTGGGCCCCTGGAAGCATGAAAATCACTTTAAACATGCTAATTTTAGCTCTAACACTGATGATCCACCTACAAATGTGAACTGACGTTCAAAAATAAAACATTTGAAAACGGACCATTTTCCACATTTCTGAAGCATGTTATATCTTTTGTCGAAAATCAGCCGTTTTTGCACATTTCTGAAGCATGTTATCTCTTTTGTCGAAAATCAGCCGTTTTTGCTCGAACATTAAATGCCTCCAAATGGTATTTAATAAACTTCCCGGGGTGAAGAAACCCTTTTTGAGAACTCAGAGTGAGTAAATTGGCCATTTTCATGCACTTTTAACCATTCCATAAATCTTGTGTTTAGGGCCCCTGGAAGCATGAAAATCACTTTAAACATGCTAATTTTAGCTCTAACACTGATGATCCACCTACAAATGTGAACTGACGTTCAAAAATAAAACATTTGAAAACGGACCATTTTCCACATTTCTGAAGCATGATGTAATGGGGGGGTGTTATCTCTTTTGTCGAAAATCAGCCGTTTTTGCTCGAACATTAAATGCCTCCAAATGGTATTTATTTCACTTCCCGAGCCCCTGGAAGCATGAAAATCACTTTAAACATGCTAATTTTAGCTCTAACACTGATGATCCACCTACAAATGTGAACTGACGTTCAAAAATAAAACATTTGAAAACGGACCATTTTCCACATTTCTGAAGCATGACGTAATGGGGGGGGTGTTATCTCTTTTGTCGAAAATCAGCTGTCATTGCTTGAACATTAAATGCCTCCAAATGGTATTTAATTAACTTCCCGGGGTGAAGAAACCCTTTTTGAGAACTCAGAGTGAGTAAATTGGCCATTTTCATGCACTTTTAACCATTCCATAAATCTTGTGTTTAGGGCCCCTGGAAGCATGAAAATCACTTTAAACATGCTAATATTAGCTCTAACACTGATGATCCACCTACAAATGTGAAATGACGTTCAAAAATAAAACATTTGAAAACGGACCATTTTCCACATTTCTGAAGCATGACGTAATGGGGGGGTGTTATCTCTTTTGTCGAAAATCAGCCGTTTTTGCTCGAACATTAAATGCCTCCAAATGGTATTTAATTAACTTCCCGGGGTGAAGAAACCCTTTTTGAGAACTCAGAGTGAGTAAATTGGCCATTTTCATGCACTTTTAACCATTCCATAAATCTTGTGTTTAGGGCCCCTGGAAGCATGAAAATCACTTTAAACATGCTAATTTTAGCTCTAACACTGATGATCCACCTACAAATGTGAACTGACATTCAAAAATAAAACATTTGAAAACGGACCATTTTCCACATTTCTGAAGCATGACGTAATGGGGGGGGGTGTTATCTCTTTTGTCGAAAATCAGCCGTTTTTGCTTGAACATTAAATGCCTCCAAACGGTATTTAATTAACTTCCCGGGGTGAAGAAACCCTTTTTGAGAACTCAGAGTGAGTAAATTGGCCATTTTCATGCACTTTTAACCATTCCATAAATCTTGTGTTTAGGGCCCCTGGAAGCATGAAAATCACTTTAAACATGCAAATTTTAGCTCTAACACTGATGATCCACATACAAATGTGAACTGACGTTCAAAAATAAAACATTTGAAAACGGACCATTTTCCACATTTCTGAAGCATGACGTAATGGGGGGGTGTTATCTCTTTTGTCGAAAATCAGCCGTTTTTGCTCGAACATTAAATGCCTCCAAATGGTATTTATTTCACTTCCCGAGCCCCTGGAAGCATGAAAATCACTTTAAACATGCTAATTTTAGCTCTAACACTGATGATCCACCTACAAATGTGAACTGACGTTCAAAAATAAAACATTTGAAAACGGACCATTTTCCACATTTCTGAAGCATGACGTAATGGGGGTTGTTATCTCTTTTGTCGAAAATCAGCCGTTTTTGCTCGAACATTAAATGCCTCCAAATGGTATTTAATTAACTTCCCGGGGTGAAGAAACCCTTTTTGAGAACTCAGAGTGAGTAAATTGGCCATTTCATGCACTTTTAACCATTCCATAAATCTTGTGTTTAGGGCCCCTGGAAGCATGAAAATCACTTTAAACATGCTAATTTTAGCTCTAACACTGATGATCCACCTACAAATGTGAACTGACGTTAAAAAAAAAAACATTTGAAAACGGACCATTTTCCACATTTCTGAAGCATGACGTAATGGGGGGGTGTTATCTCTTTTCTCGAAAATCAGCTGTTTTTGCTCGAACATTAAATGCCTCCAAATGGTATTTAATTAACTTCCTGAGCCCCTGGAAGCATGAAAATCACTTTAAACATGCTAATTTTAGCTCTAAAACTGATGATCCACCTACAAATGTGAACTGACGTTCAAAAATAAAACATTTGAAAACGGACCATTTTCCACATTTCTGAAGCATGACGTAATGGGGGGGTGTTATCTCTTTTGTCGAAAATCAGCCGTTTTTGCTCGAACATTAAATGCCTCCAAATGGTATTTAATTAACTTCCCGAGCCCCTGGAAGCATGAAAATCACTTTAAACATGCTAATTTTAGCTCTAACACTGATGATCCACCTACAAATGTGAACTGACGTTCAAAAATAAAACATTTGAAAACGGACCATTTTCCACATTTCTGAAGCATGACGTAATGGGGGGGTGTTATCTCTTTTGTCGAAAATCAGCTGTCATTGCTTGAAGATTAAATGCCTCCAAATGTTATTTAATTAACTTCCCGGGGTGAAGAAACCCTTTTTGAGAACTCAGAGTGAGTAAATTGGCCATTTTCATGCACTTTTAACCATTCCATAAATCTTGTGTTTAGGGCCCCTGGAAGCATGAAAATCACTTTAAACATGCTAATTTTAGCTCTAACACTGATGATCCACCTACAAATGTGAACTGACGTTCAAAAATAAAACATTTGAAAACGGACCATTTTCCACATTTCTGAAGCATGACGTAATGGGAGGGTGTTATCTCTTTTGTCGAAAATCAGCCGTTTTTGCTCGAACATTAAATGCCTCCAAATGGTATTTAATTAACTTCCCGGGGTGAAGAAACCCTTTTTGAGAACTCAGAGTGAGTAAATTGGCCATTTTCATGCACTTTTAACCATTCCATAAATCTTGTGTTTTGGGCCCCTGGAAGCATGAAAATCACTTTAAACATGCTAATTTTAGCTCTAACACTGATGATCCACCTACAAATGTGAACTGACGTTCAAAAATAAAACATTTGAAAACGGACCATTTTCCACATTTCTGAAGCATGACGTAATGGGGGGGTGTTATCTCTTTTGTCGAAAATCAGCCGTTTTTGCTCGAACATTAAATGCCTCCAAATGGTATTTAATTAACTTCCCGGGGTGAAGAAACCCTTTTTGAGAACTCAGAGTGAGTAAATAGGCCATTTTCATGCACTTTTAACCATTCCATAAATCTTGTGTTTAGGGCCCCTGGAAGCATGAAAATCACTTTAAACATGCTAATTTTAGCTCTAACACTGATGATCCACCTACAAATGTGAACTGACGTTCAAAAATAAAACATTTGAAAACGGAACATTTTCCACATTTCTGAAGCATGACGTAATGGGGGGGTGTTATCTCTTTTGTCGAAAATCAGCTGTCATTGCTTGAACATTAAATGCCTCCAAATGGTATTTAATTAGCTTCCCGGGGTGAAGAAACCCTTTTTGAGAACTCAGAGTGAGTAAATTGGCCATTTTCATGCACTTTTACCCATTCCATAAATCTTGTGTTTAGGGCCCCTGGAAGCATGAAAATCACTTTAAACATGCAAATTTTAGCTCTAACACTGATGATCCACATACAAATGTGAACTGACGTTCAAAAATAAAACATTTGAAAACGGACCATTTTCCACATTTCTGAAGCATGACGTAATGGGGGGGTGTTATCTCTTTTGTCGAAAATCAGCCGTTTTTGCTCGAACATTAAATGCCTCCAAATGGTATTTATTTCACTTCCCGAGCCCCTGGAAGCATGAAAATCACTTTAAACATGCCAATTTTAGCTCTAACACTGATGATCCACCTACAAATGTGAACTGACGTTCAAAAATAAAACATTTGAAAACGGACTATTTTCCACATTTCTGAAGCATGACGTAATGGGGGTTGTTATCTCTTTTGTCGAAAATCAGCCGTTTTTGCTCGAACATTAAATGCCTCCAAATGGTATTTAATTAACTTCCCGGGGTGAAGAAACCCTTTTTGAGAACTCAGAGTGAGTAAATTGGCCATTTCATGCACTTTTAACCATTCCATAAATCTTGTGTTTAGGGCCCCTGGAAGCATGAAAATCACTTTAAACATGCTAATTTTAGCTCTAACACTGATGATCCACCTACAAATGTGAACTGACGTTAAAAAATAAAACATTTGAAAACGGACCATTTTCCACATTTCTGAAGCATGACGTAATGGGGGGGTGTTATCTCTTTTCTCGAAAATCAGCTGTTTTTGCTCGAACATTAAATGCCTCCAAATGGTATTTAATTAACTTCCCGAGCCCCTGGAAGCATGAAAATCACTTTAAACATGCTAATTTTAGCTCTAACACTGATGATCCACCTACAAATGTGAACTGACGTTCAAAAATAAAACATTTGAAAACGGACCATTTTCCACATTTCTGAAGCATGATGTAATGGGGGGGTGTTATCTCTTTTGTCGAAAATCAGCTGTTTTTGCTCGAACATTAAATGCCTCCAAATGGTATTTATTTCACTTCCCGAGCCCCTGGAAGCATGAAAATCACTTTAAACATGCTAATTTTAGCTCTAACACTGATGATCCACCTACAAATGTGAACTGACGTTCAAAAATAAAACATTTGAAAACGGACCATTTTCCACATTTCTGAAGCATGACGTAATGGGGGGGTGTTATCTCTTTTGTCGAAAATCAGCTGTCATTGCTTGAACATTAAATGCCTCCAAATGGTATTTAATTAACTTCCCGGGGTGAAGAAACCCTTTTTGAGAACTCAGAGTGAGTAAATTGGCCATTTTCATGCACTTTTAACCATTCCATAAATCTTGTGTTTAGGGCCCCTGGAAGCATGAAAATCACTTTAAACATGCTAATATTAGCTCTAACACTGATGATCCACCTACAAATGTGAAATGACGTTCAAAAATAAAACATTTGAAAACGGACCATTTTCCACATTTCTGAAGCATGACGTAATGGGGGGGTGTTATCTCTTTTGTCGAAAATCAGCCGTTTTTGCTCGAACATTAAATGCCTCCAAATGGTATTTAATTAACTTCCCGGGGTGAAGAAACCCTTTTTGAGAACTCAGAGTGAGTAAATTGGCCATTTTCATGCACTTTTAACCATTCCATAAATCTTGTGTTTAGGGCCCCTGGAAGCATGAAAATCACTTTAAACATGCTAATTTTAGCTCTAACACTGATGATCCACCTACAAATGTGAACTGACATTCAAAAATAAAACATTTGAAAACGGACCATTTTCCACATTTCTGAAGCATGACGTAATGGGGGGGGTGTTATCTCTTTTGTCGAAAATCAGCAGTTTTTGCTCGAACATTAAATGCCTCCAAACGGTATTTAATTAACTTCCCGGGGTGAAGAAACCCTTTTTGAGAACTCAGAGTGAGTAAATTGGCCATTTTCATGCACTTTTAACCATTCCATAAATCTTGTGTTTAGGGCCCCTGGAAGCATGAAAATCACTTTAAACATGCTAATTTTAGCTCTAACACTGATGATCCACCTACAAATGTGAACTGACGTTCAAAAATAAAACATTTGAAAACGGACCATTTTCCACATTTCTGAAGCATGACGTAATGGGGTGGTGTTATCTCTTTTGTCGAAAATCAGCCGTTTTTGCTCGAACATTAAATGCCTCCAAATGGTATTTAATTAACTTCCCGGGGTGAAGAAACCCTTTTTGATAACTCAGAGTGAGTAAATTGGCCATTTTCATGCACTTTTAACCATTCCATAAATCTTGTGTTTAGGGCCCCTGGAAGCATGAAAATCACTTTAAACGTGCTAATTTTAGCTCTAACACTGATGATCCACCTACAAATGTGAACTGACGTTCAAAAATAAAACATTTGAAAACGGACCATTTTCCACATTTCTGAAGCATGACGTAATGGGGGGTGTTATCTCTTTTGTCGAAAATCTGCCGTTTTTGCTCGAACATTAAATGCCTCCAAATGGTATTTAATTAACTTCCCGAGCCCCTGGAAGCATGAAAAGCACTTTAAACATGCTAATTTTAGCTCTAACACTGATGATCCACCTACAAATGTGAACTGACGTTCTAAAATAAAACATTTGAAAACGGACCATTTTCCACATTTCTGAAGCATGACGTAATGGGGGGGTGTTATCTCTTTTGTTGAAAATCAGCCGTTTTTGCTCGAACATTAAATGCCTCCAAATGGTATTTAATTAACTTCCCAGGGTGAAGAAACCCTTTTTGAGAACTCAGAGTGAGTAAATTGGCCATTTTCATGCACTTTTAACCATTCCATAAATCTTGTGTTTAGGGCCCCTGGAAGCATGAAAATCACTTTAAACGTGCTAATTTTAGCTCTAACACTGATGATCCACCTACAAATGTGAACTGACGTTCAAAAATAAAACATTTGAAAACGGACCATTTTCCACATTTCTGAAGCATGACGTAATGGGGGGTGTTATCTCTTTTGTCGAAAATCAGCCGTTTTTGCTCGAACATTAAATGCCTCCAAATGGTATTTAATTAACTTCCCGAGCCCCTGGAAGCATGAAAAGCACTTTAAACATGCTAATTTTAGCTCTAACACTGATGATCCACCTACAAATGTGAACTGACGTTCTAAAATAAAACATTTGAAAACGGACCATTTTCCACATTT
This sequence comes from Lissotriton vulgaris, assembly GCF_964263255.1. NCBI lineage: Eukaryota > Metazoa > Chordata > Amphibia > Caudata > Salamandridae > Lissotriton > Lissotriton vulgaris. The sequence goes on from NW_028253817.1 coordinate 282,009, forward strand.
CTGAAGCATGACGTAATGGGGGGGTGTTATCTCTTTTGTTGAAAATCAGCCGTTTTTGCTCGAACATTAAATGCCTCCAAATGGTATTTAATTAACTTCCCGGGGTGAAGAAACCCTTTTTGAGAACTCAGAGTGAGTAAATTGGCCATTTTCATGCACTTTTAACCATTCCATAAATCTTGTGTTTAGGGCCCCTGGAAGCATGAAAATCACTTTAAACATGCTAATTTTAGCTCTAACACTGATGATCCACCTACAAATGTGAACTGACATTCAAAAATAAAACATTTGAAAACGGACCATTTTCCACATTTCTGAAGCATGACGTAATGGGGGGGGGGGTGTTATCTCTTTTGTCGAAAATCAGCCGTTTTTGCTCGAACATTAAATGCCTCCAAACGGTATTTAATTAACTTCCCGGGGTGAAGAAACCCTTTTTGAGAACTCAGAGTGAGTAAATTGGCCATTTTCATGCACTTTTAACCATTCCATAAATCTTGTGTTTAGGGCCCCTGGAAGCATGAAAATCACTTTAAACATGCTAATTTTAGCTCTAACACTGATGATCCACCTACAAATGTGAACTGACGTTCAAAAATAAAACATTTGAAAACGGACCATTTTCCACATTTCTGAAGCATGACGTAATGGGAGGGTGTTATCTCTTTTGTCGAAAATCAGCCGTTTTTGCTCGAACATTAAATGCCTCCAAATGGTATTTAATTAACTTCCCGGGGTGAAGAAACCCTTTTTGAGAACTCAGAGTGAGTAAATTGGCCATTTTCATGCACTTTTAACCATTCCATAAATCTTGTGTTTTGGGCCCCTGGAAGCATGAAAATCACTTTAAACATGCTAATTTTAGCTCTAACACTGATGATCCACCTACAAATGTGAACTGACGTTCAAAAATAAAACATTTGAAAACGGACCATTTTCCACATTTCTGAAGCATGTTATCTCTTTTGTCGAAAATCAGCCGTTTTTGCACATTTCTGAAGCATGTTATCTCTTTTGTCGAAAATCTGCGGTTTTTGCTTGAACATTAAATGCCTCCAAATGGTATTTAATTAACTTCCCGGGGTGAAGAAACCCTTTTTGAGAACTCAGAGTGAGTAAATTGGCCATTTTCATGCACTTTTAACCATTCCATAAATCTTGTGTTTAGGGCCCCTGGAAGCATGAAAATCACTTTAAACATGCTAATTTTAGCTCTAACACTGATGATCCACCTACAAATGTGAACTGACGTTCAAAAATAAAACATTTGAAAACGGACCATTTTCCACATTTCTGAAGCATGACGTAATGGGAGGGTGTTATCTCTATTGTCGAAAATCAGCCGTTTTTGCTCGAACATTAAATGCCTCCAAATGGTATTTATTTCACTTCCCGAGCCCCTGGAAGCATGAAAATCACTTTAAACATGCTAATTTTAGCTCTAACACTGATGATCCACCTACAAATGTGAACTGACGTTCAAAAATAAAACATTTGAAAACGGACCATTTTCCACATTTCTGAAGCATGATGTAATGGGGGGGTGTTATCTCTTTTCTCGAAAATCAGCTGTTTTTGCTCGAACATTAAATGCCTCCAAATGGTATTTAATTAACTTCCTGAGCCCCTGGAAGCATGAAAATCACTTTAAACATGCTAATTTTAGCTCTAAAACTGATCATCCACCTACAAATGTGAACTGACGTTCAAAAATAAAACATTTGAAAACGGACCATTTTCCACATTTCTGAAGCATGACGTAATGGGGGGGGGTGTTATCTCTTTTGTCGAAAATCAGCCGTTTTTGCTCGAACATTAAATGCCTCCAAATGGTATTTAATTAACTGCCCGAGCCCCTGGAAGCATGAAAATCACTTTAAACATGCTAATTTTAGCTCTAACACTGATGATCCACCTACAAATGTGAACTGACGTTCAAAAATAAAACATTTGAAAACGGACCATTTTCCACATTTCTGAAGCATGACGTAATGGGGGGGTGTTATCTCTTTTGTCGAAAATCAGCTGTCATTGCTTGAACATTAAATGCCTCCAAATGGTATTTAATTAACTTCCCGGGGTGAAGAAACCCTTTTTGAGAACTCAGAGTGAGTAAATTGGCCATTTTCATGCACTTTTAACCATTCCATAAATCTTGTGTTTAGGGCCCCTGGAAGCATGAAAATCACTTTAAACATGCTAATATTAGCTCTAACACTGATGATCCACCTACAAATGTGAAATGACGTTCAAAAATAAAACATTTGAAAACGGACCATTTTCCACATTTCTGAAGCATGACGTAATGGGGGGGTGTTATCTCTTTTGTCGAAAATCAGCCGTTTTTGCTCGAACATTAAATGCCTCCAAATGGTATTTAATTAACTTCCCGGGGTGAAGAAACCCTTTTTGAGAACTCAGAGTGAGTAAATTGGCCATTTTCATGCACTTTTAACCATTCCATAAATCTTGTGTTTAGGGCCCCTGGAAGCATGAAAATCACTTTAAACATGCTAATTTTAGCTCTAACACTGATGATCCACCTACAAATGTGAACTGACATTCAAAAATAAAACATTTGAAAACGGACCATTTTCCACATTTCTGAAGCATGACGTAATGGGGGGGGTGTTATCTCTTTTGTCGAAAATCAGCCGTTTTTGCTTGAACATTAAATGCCTCCAAACGGTATTTAATTAACTTCCCGGGGTGAAGAAACCCTTTTTGAGAACTCAGAGTGAGTAAATTGGCCATTTTCATGCACTTTTAACCATTCCATAAATCTTGTGTTTAGGGCCCCTGGAAGCATGAAAATCACTTTAAACATGCTAATTTTAGCTCTAACACTGATGATCCACATACAAATGTGAACTGACGTTCAAAAATAAAACATTTGAAAACGGACCATTTTCCACATTTCTGAAGCATGACGTAATGGGAGGGTGTTATCTCTATTGTCGAAAATCAGCCGTTTTTGCTCGAACATTAAATGCCTCCAAATGGTATTTATTTCACTTCCCGAGCCCCTGGAAGCATGAAAATCACTTTAAACATGCTAATTTTAGCTCTAACACTGATGATCCACCTACAAATGTGAACTGACGTTCAAAAATAAAACATTTGAAAACGGACCATTTTCCACATTTCTGAAGCATGATGTAATGGGGGGGTGTTATCTCTTTTCTCGAAAATCAGCTGTTTTTGCTCGAACATTAAATGCCTCCAAATGGTATTTAATTAACTTCCTGAGCCCCTGGAAGCATGAAAATCACTTTAAACATGCTAATTTTAGCTCTAAAACTGATCATCCACCTACAAATGTGAACTGACGTTCAAAAATAAAACATTTGAAAACGGACCATTTTCCACATTTCTGAAGCATGACGTAATGGGGGGGGTGTTATCTCTTTTGTCGAAAATCAGCCGTTTTTGCTCGAACATTAAATGCCTCCAAATGGTATTTAATTAACTGCCCGAGCCCCTGGAAGCATGAAAATCACTTTAAACATGCTAATTTTAGCTCTAACACTGATGATCCACCTACAAATGTGAACTGACGTTCAAAAATAAAACATTTGAAAACGGACCATTTTCCACATTTCTGAAGCATGACGTAATGGGGGGGTGTTATCTCTTTTGTCGAAAATCAGCTGTCATGGCTTGAAGATTAAATGCCTCCAAATGTTATTTAATTAACTTCCCGGGGTGAAGAAACCCTTTTTGAGAACTCAGAGTGAGTAAATTGGCCATTTTCATGCACTTTTAACCATTCCATAAATCTTGTGTTTAGGGCCCCTGGAAGCATGAAAATCACTTTAAACATGCTAATTTTAGCTCTAACACTGATGATCCACCTACAAATGTGAACTGACGTTCAAAAATAAAACATTTGAAAACGGACCATTTTCCACATTTCTGAAGCATGACGTAATGGGGGGGTGTTATCCCTTTTGTTGAAAATCAGCCGTTTTTGCTCGAACAAGAAAATGCCTCCAAATGGTATTTAATTAACTTCCCGGGGTGAAGAAACCCTTTTTGAGAACTCAGAGTGAGTAAATTGGCCATTTTCATGCACTTTTAACCATTCCATAAATCTTGTGTTTAGGGCCCCTGGAAGCATGAAAATCACTTTAAACATGCTAATTTTAGCTCTAACACTGATGATCCACCTACAAATGTGAACTGACGTTCAAAAATAAAACATTTGAAAACGGACCATTTTCCACATTTCTGAAGCATGACGTAATGGGAGGGTGTTATCTCATTTGTCGACAATCAGCCGTTTTTGCTCGAACATTAAATGCCTCCAAATGGTATTTAATTAACTTCCCGGGGTGAAGAAACCCTTTTTGAGAACTCAGAGTGAGTAAATTGGCAATTTTCAAGCACTTTTAACCATTCCATAAATCTTGTGTTTTGGGCCCCTGGAAGCATGAAAATCACTTTAAAAATGCTAATTTTAGCTCTAACACTGATGATCCACCTACAAATGTGAACTGACGTTCAAAAATAAAACATTTGAAAACGGACCATTTTCCACATTTCTGAAGCATGACGTAATGGGGGGGTGTTATCTCTTTTGTCGAAAATCAGCCGTTTTTGCTCGAACATTAAATGCCTCCAAATGGTATTTAATTAACTTCCCGGGGTGAAGAAACCCTTTTTGAGAACTCAGAGTGAGTAAATAGGCCATTTTCATGCACTTTTAACCATTCCATAAATCTTTTGTTTAGGGCCCCTGGAAGCATAAAAATCACTTTAAACATGCTAATTTTAGCTCTAACACTGATGATCCACCTACAAATGTGAACTGACGTTCAAAAATAAAACATTTGAAAACGGAACATTTTCCACATTTCTGAAGCATGACGTAATGGGGGGGTGTTATCTCTTTTGTCGAAAATCAGCTGTCATTGCTTGAACATTAAATGCCTCCAAATGGTATTTAATTAGCTTCCCGGGGTGAAGAAACCCTTTTTGAGAACTCAGAGTGAGTAAATTGGCCATTTTCATGCACTTTTACCCATTCCATAAATCTTGTGTTTAGGGCCCCTGGAAGCATGAAAATCACTTTAAACATGCTAATTTTAGCTCTAACACTGATGATCCACCTACAAATGTGAACTGACGTTCAAAAATAAAACATTTGAAAACGGACCATTTTCCACATTTCTGAAGCATGACGTAATGGGGGGGTGTTATCTCTTTTGTCGAAAATCAGCTGTCATTGCTTGAACATTAAATGCCTCCAAATGGTATTTAATTAACTTCCCGGGGTGAAGAAACCCTTTTTGAGAACTCAGAGTGAGTAAATTGGCCATTTTCATGCACTTTTAACCATTCCATAAATCTTGTGTTTAGGGCCCCTGGAAGCATGAAAATCACTTTAAACATGCTAATATTAGCTCTAACACTGATGATCCACCTACAAATGTGAAATGACGTTCAAAAATAAAACATTTGAAAACGGACCATTTTCCACATTTCTGAAGCATGACGTAATGGGGGGGTGTTATCTCTTTTGTCGAAAATCAGCCGTTTTTGCTCGAACATTAAATGCCTCCAAATGGTATTTAATTAACTTCCCGGGGTGAAGAAACCCTTTTTGAGAACTCAGAGTGAGTAAATTGGCCATTTTCATGCACTTTTAACCATTCCATAAATCTTGTGTTTAGGGCCCCTGGAAGCATGAAAATCACTTTAAACATGCTAATTTTAGCTCTAACACTGATGATCCACCTACAAATGTGAACTGACATTCAAAAATAAAACATTTGAAAACGGACCATTTTCCACATTTCTGAAGCATGACGTAATGGGGGGGGGTGTTATCTCTTTTGTCGAAAATCAGCCGTTTTTGCTTGAACATTAAATGCCTCCAAACGGTATTTAATTAACTTCCCGGGGTGAAGAAACCCTTTTTGAGAACTCAGAGTGAGTAAATTGGCCATTTTCATGCACTTTTAACCATTCCATAAATCTTGTGTTTAGGGCCCCTGGAAGCATGAAAATCACTTTAAACATGCTAATTTTAGCTCTAACACTGATGATCCACATACAAATGTGAACTGACGTTCAAAAATAAAACATTTGAAAACGGACCATTTTCCACATTTCTGAAGCATGACGTAATGGGGGGGTGTTATCTCTATTGTCGAAAATCAGCCGTTTTTGCTCGAACATTAAATGCCTCCAAATGGTATTTATTTCACTTCCCGAGCCCCTGGAAGCATGAAAATCACTTTAAACTTGCTAATTTTAGCTCTAACACTGATGATCCACCTACAAATGTGAACTGACGTTCAAAAATAAAACATTTGAAAACGGACCATTTTCCACATTTCTGAAGCATGATGTAATGGGGGGGTGTTATCTCTTTTGTCGTAAATCAGCCGTTTTTGCTCGAACATTAAATGCCTCCAAATGGTATTTAATTAACTTCCCGGGGTGAAGAAACCCTTTTTGAGAACTCAGAGTGAGTAAATTGGCCATTTCATGCACTTTTAACCATTCCATAAATCTTGTGTTTAGGGCCCCTGGAAGCATGAAAATTACTTTAAACATGCTAATTTTAGCTCTAACACTGATGATCCACCTACAAATGTGAACTGACGTTAAAAAAAAAAACATTTGAAAACGGACCATTTTCCACATTTCTGAAGCATGACGTAATGGGGGGGGTGTTATCTCTTTTCTTGAAAATCAGCTGTTTTTGCTCGAACATTAAATGCCTCCAAATGGTATTTAATTAACTTCCTGAGCCCCTGGAAGCATGAAAATCACTTTAAACATGCTAATTTTAGCTCTAAAACTGATGATCCACCTACAAATGTGAACTGACGTTCAAAAATAAAACATTTGAAAACGGACCATTTTCCACATTTCTGAAGCATGACGTAATGGGGGGGGTGTTATCTCTTTTGTCGAAAATCAGCCGTTTTTGCTCGAACATTAAATGCCTCCAAATGGTATTTAATTAACTGCCCGAGCCCCTGGAAGCATGAAAATCACTTTAAACATGCTAATTTTAGCTCTAACACTGATGATCCACCTACAAATGTGAACTGACGTTCAAAAATAAAACATTTGAAAACGGACCATTTTCCACATTTCTGAAGCATGACGTAATGGGGGGGTGTTATCTCTTTTGTCGAAAATCAGCTGTCATTGCTTGAAGATTAAATGCCTCCAAATGTTATTTAATTAACTTCCCGGGGTGAAGAAACCCTTTTTGAGAACTCAGAGTGAGTAAATTGGCCATTTTCATGCACTTTTAACCATTCCATAAATCTTGTGTTTAGGGCCCCTGGAAGCATGAAAATCACTTTAAACATGCTAATTTTAGCTCTAACACTGATGATCCACCTACAAATGTGAACTGACGTTCAAAAATAAAACATTTGAAAACGGACCATTTTCCACATATCTGAAGCATGACGTAATGGGGGGGTGTTATCCCTTTTGTCGAAAATCAGCCGTTTTTGCTCGAACAAGAAATGCCTCCAAATGGTATTTAATTAACTTCCCGGGGTGAAGAAACCCTTTTTGAGAACTCAGAGTGAGTAAATTGGCCATTTTCATGCACTTTTAACCATTCCATAAATCTTGTGTTTAGGGCCCCTGGAAGCATGAAAATCACTTTAAACATGATAATTTTAGCTCTAACACTGATGATCCACCTACAAATGTGAACTGACATTAAAAAATAAAACATTTGAAAACGGACCATTTTCCACATTTCTGAAGCATGACGTAATGGGGGGGGTGTTATCTCGTTTGTCGAAAATCAGCCGTTTTTGCTCGAACATTAAATGCCTCCAAACGGTATTTAATTAACTTCCCGGGGTGAAGAAACCCTTTTTGAGAACTCAGAGTGAGTAAATTGGCCATTTTCATGCACTTTTAACCATTCCATAAATCTTGTGTTTAGGGCCCCTGGAAGCATGAAAATCACTTTAAACATGCTAATTTTAGCTCTAACACTGATGATCCACCTACAAATGTGAACTGACGTTCAAAAATAAAACATTTCAAAACGGACCATTTTCCACATTTCTGAAGCATGACGTAATGGGGTGGTGTTATCTCTTTTGTCGAAAATCAGCCGTTTTTGCTCGAACATTAAATGCCTCCAAATGGTATTTAATTAACTTCCCGGGGTGAAGAAATCCTTTTTGAGAACTCAGAGTGAGTAAATTGGCCATTTTCATGCACTTTTAACCATTCCATAAATCTTGTGTTTAGGGCCCCTGGAAGCATGAAAATCACTTTAAACGTGCTAATTTTAGCTCTAACACTGATGATCCACCTACAAATGTGAACTGACGTTCAAAAATAAAACATTTGAAAACGGACCATTTTCCACATTTCTGAAGCATGACGTAATGGGGGGTGTTATCTCTTTTGTCGAAAATCAGCCGTTTTTGCTCGAACATTAAATGCCTCCAAATGGTATTTAATTAACTTCCCGAGCCCCTGGAAGCATGAAAAGCACTTTAAACATGCTAATTTTAGCTCTAACACTGATGATCCACCTACAAATGTGAACTGACGTTCTAAAATAAAACATTTGAAAACGGACCATTTTCCACATTTCTGAAGCATGACGTAATGGGGGGGTGTTATCTCTTTTGTTGAAAATCAGCCGTTTTTGCTCGAACATTAAATGCCTCCAAATGGTATTTAATTAACTTCCCAGGGTGAAGAAACCCTTTTTGAGAACTCAGAGTGAGTAAATTGGCCATTTTCATGCACTTTTAACCATTCCATAAATCTTGTGTTTAGGGCCCCTGGAAGCATGAAAATCACTTTAAACGTGCTAATTTTAGCTCTAACACTGATGATCCACCTACAAATGTGAACTGACGTTCAAAAATAAAACATTTGAAAACGGACCATTTTCCACATTTCTGAAGCATGACGTAATGGGGGGTGTTATCTCTTTTGTCGAAAATCAGCCGTTTTTGCTCGAACATTAAATGCCTCCAAATGGTATTTAATTAACTTCCCGAGCCCCTGGAAGCATGAAAAGCACTTTAAACATGCTAATTTTAGCTCTAACACTGATGATCCACCTACAAATGTGAACTGACGTTCTAAAATAAAACATTTGAAAACGGACCATTTTCCACATTTCTGAAGCATGACGTAATGGGGGGGTGTTATCTCTTTTGTTGAAAATCAGCCGTTTTTGCTCGAACATTAAATGCCTCCAAATGGTATTTAATTAACTTCCCGGGGTGAAGAAACCCTTTTTGAGAACTCAGAGTGAGTAAATTGGCCATTTTCATGCACTTTTAACCATTCCATAAATCTTGTGTTTAGGGCCCCTGGAAGCATGAAAATCACTTTAAACATGCTAATTTTAGCTCTAACACTGATGATCCACCTACAAATGTGAACTGACATTCAAAAATAAAACATTTGAAAACGGACCATTTTCCACATTTCTGAAGCATGACGTAATGGGGGGGGGGTGTTATCTCTTTTGTCGAAAATCAGCCGTTTTTGCTCGAACATTAAATGCCTCCAAACGGTATTTAATTAACTTCCCGGGGTGAAGAAACCCTTTTTGAGAACTCAGAGTGAGTAAATTGGCCATTTTCATGCACTTTTAACCATTCCATAAATCTTGTGTTTAGGGCCCCTGGAAGCATGAAAATCACTTTAAACATGCTAATTTTAGCTCTAACACTGATGATCCACCTACAAATGTGAACTGACGTTCAAAAATAAAACATTTGAAAACGGACCATTTTCCACATTTCTGAAGCATGACGTAATGGGAGGGTGTTATCTCTTTTGTCGAAAATCAGCCGTTTTTGCTCGAACATTAAATGCCTCCAAATGGTATTTAATTAACTTCCCGGGGTGAAGAAACCCTTTTTGAGAACTCAGAGTGAGTAAATTGGCCATTTTCATGCACTTTTAACCATTCCATAAATCTTGTGTTTTGGGCCCCTGGAAGCATGAAAATCACTTTAAACATGCTAATTTTAGCTCTAACACTGATGATCCACCTACAAATGTGAACTGACGTTCAAAAATAAAACATTTGAAAACGGACCATTTTCCACATTTCTGAAGCATGACGTAATGGGGGGGGGTGTTATCTCTTTTGTCGAAAATCAGCCGTTTTTGCTCGAACATTAAATGCCTCCAAATGGTATTTAATTAACTGCCCGAGCCCCTGGAAGCATGAAAATCACTTTAAACATGCTAATTTTAGCTCTAACACTGATGATCCACCTACAAATGTGAACTGACGTTCAAAAATAAAACATTTGAAAACGGACCATTTTCCACATTTCTGAAGCATGACGTAATGGGGGGGTGTTATCTCTTTTGTCGAAAATCAGCTGTCATTGCTTGAACATTAAATGCCTCCAAATGGTATTTAATTAACTTCCCGGGGTGAAGAAACCCTTTTTGAGAACTCAGAGTGAGTAAATTGGCCATTTTCATGCACTTTTAACCATTCCATAAATCTTGTGTTTAGGGCCCCTGGAAGCATGAAAATCACTTTAAACATGCTAATATTAGCTCTAACACTGATGATCCACCTACAAATGTGAAATGACGTTCAAAAATAAAACATTTGAAAACGGACCATTTTCCACATTTCTGAAGCATGACGTAATGGGGGGGTGTTATCTCTTTTGTCGAAAATCAGCCGTTTTTGCTCGAACATTAAATGCCTCCAAATGGTATTTAATTAACTTCCCGGGGTGAAGAAACCCTTTTTGAGAACTCAGAGTGAGTAAATTGGCCATTTTCATGCACTTTTAACCATTCCATAAATCTTGTGTTTAGGGCCCCTGGAAGCATGAAAATCACTTTAAACATGCTAATTTTAGCTCTAACACTGATGATCCACCTACAAATGTGAACTGACATTCAAAAATAAAACATTTGAAAACGGACCATTTTCCACATTTCTGAAGCATGACGTAATGGGGGGGGTGTTATCTCTTTTGTCGAAAATCAGCCGTTTTTGCTTGAACATTAAATGCCTCCAAACGGTATTTAATTAACTTCCCGGGGTGAAGAAACCCTTTTTGAGAACTCAGAGTGAGTAAATTGGCCATTTTCATGCACTTTTAACCATTCCATAAATCTTGTGTTTAGGGCCCCTGGAAGCATGAAAATCACTTTAAACATGCTAATTTTAGCTCTAACACTGATGATCCACATACAAATGTGAACTGACGTTCAAAAATAAAACATTTGAAAACGGACCATTTTCCACATTTCTGAAGCATGACGTAATGGGAGGGTGTTATCTCTATTGTCGAAAATCAGCCGTTTTTGCTCGAACATTAAATGCCTCCAAATGGTATTTATTTCACTTCCCGAGCCCCTGGAAGCATGAAAATCACTTTAAACATGCTAATTTTAGCTCTAACACTGATGATCCACCTACAAATGTGAACTGACGTTCAAAAATAAAACATTTGAAAACGGACCATTTTCCACATTTCTGAAGCATGATGTAATGGGGGGGTGTTATCTCTTTTCTCGAAAATCAGCTGTTTTTGCTCGAACATTAAATGCCTCCAAATGGTATTTAATTAACTTCCTGAGCCCCTGGAAGCATGAAAATCACTTTAAACATGCTAATTTTAGCTCTAAAACTGATCATCCAGCTACAAATGTGAACTGACGTTCAAAAATAAAACATTTGAAAACGGACCATTTTCCACATTTCTGAAGCATGACGTAATGGGGGGGGTGTTATCTCTTTTGTCGAAAATCAGCCGTTTTTGCTCGAACATTAAATGCCTCCAAATGGTATTTAATTAACTGCCCGAGCCCCTGGAAGCATGAAAATCACTTTAAACATGCTAATTTTAGCTCTAACACTGATGATCCACCTACAAATGTGAACTGACGTTCAAAAATAAAACATTTGAAAACGGACCATTTTCCACATTTCTGAAGCATGACGTAATGGGGGGGTGTTATCTCTTTTGTCGAAAATCAGCTGTCATGGCTTGAAGATTAAATGCCTCCAAATGTTATTTAATTAACTTCCCGGGGTGAAGAAACCCTTTTTGAGAACTCAGAGTGAGTAAATTGGCCATTTTCATGCACTTTTAACCATTCCATAAATCTTGTGTTTAGGGCCCCTGGAAGCATGAAAATCACTTTAAACATGCTAATTTTAGCTCTAACACTGATGATCCACCTACAAATGTGAACTGACGTTCAAAAATAAAACATTTGAAAACGGACCATTTTCCACATTTCTGAAGCATGACGTAATGGGGGGGTGTTATCCCTTTTGTTGAAAATCAGCCGTTTTTGCTCGAACAAGAAAATGCCTCCAAATGGTATTTAATTAACTTCCCGGGGTGAAGAAACCCTTTTTGAGAACTCAGAGTGAGTAAATTGGCCATTTTCATGCACTTTTAACCATTCCATAAATCTTGTGTTTAGGGCCCCTGGAAGCATGAAAATCACTTTAAACATGCTAATTTTAGCTCTAACACTGATGATCCACCTACAAATGTGAACTGACGTTCAAAAATAAAACATTTGAAAACGGACCATTTTCCACATTTCTGAAGCATGACGTAATGGGAGGGTGTTATCTCATTTGTCGACAATCAGCCGTTTTTGCTCGAACATTAAATGCCTCCAAATGGTATTTAATTAACTTCCCGGGGTGAAGAAACCCTTTTTGAGAACTCAGAGTGAGTAAATTGGCAATTTTCAAGCACTTTTAACCATTCCATAAATCTTGTGTTTTGGGCCCCTGGAAGCATGAAAATCACTTTAAAAATGCTAATTTTAGCTCTAACACTGATGATCCACCTACAAATGTGAACTGACGTTCAAAAATAAAACATTTGAAAACGGACCATTTTCCACATTTCTGAAGCATGACGTAATGGGGGGGTGTTATCTCTTTTGTCGAAAATCAGCCGTTTTTGCTCGAACATTAAATGCCTCCAAATGGTATTTAATTAACTTCCCGGGGTGAAGAAACCCTTTTTGAGAACTCAGAGTGAGTAAATAGGCCATTTTCATGCACTTTTAACCATTCCATAAATCTTTTGTTTAGGGCCCCTGGAAGCATAAAAATCACTTTAAACATGCTAATTTTAGCTCTAACACTGATGATCCACCTACAAATGTGAACTGACGTTCAAAAATAAAACATTTGAAAACGGAACATTTTCCACATTTCTGAAGCATGACGTAATGGGGGGGTGTTATCTCTTTTGTCGAAAATCAGCTGTCATTGCTTGAACATTAAATGCCTCCAAATGGTATTTAATTAGCTTCCCGGGGTGAAGAAACCCTTTTTGAGAACTCAGAGTGAGTAAATTGGCCATTTTCATGCACTTTTACCCATTCCATAAATCTTGTGTTTAGGGCCCCTGGAAGCATGAAAATCACTTTAAACATGCTAATTTTAGCTCTAACACTGATGATCCACCTACAAATGTGAACTGACGTTCAAAAATAAAACATTTGAAAACGGACCATTTTCCACATTTCTGAAGCATGACGTAATGGGGGGGTGTTATCTCTTTTGTCGAAAATCAGCTGTCATTGCTTGAACATTAAATGCCTCCAAATGGTATTTAATTAACTTCCCGGGGTGAAGAAACCCTTTTTGAGAACTCAGAGTGAGTAAATTGGCCATTTTCATGCACTTTTAACCATTCCATAAATCTTGTGTTTAGGGCCCCTGGAAGCATGAAAATCACTTTAAACATGCTAATATTAGCTCTAACACTGATGATCCACCTACAAATGTGAAATGACGTTCAAAAATAAAACATTTGAAAACGGACCATTTTCCACATTTCTGAAGCATGACGTAATGGGGGGGTGTTATCTCTTTTGTCGAAAATCAGCCGTTTTTGCTCGAACATTAAATGCCTCCAAATGGTATTTAATTAACTTCCCGGGGTGAAGAAACCCTTTTTGAGAACTCAGAGTGAGTAAATTGGCCATTTTCATGCACTTTTAACCATTCCATAAATCTTGTGTTTAGGGCCCCTGGAAGCATGAAAATCACTTTAAACATGCTAATTTTAGCTCTAACACTGATGATCCACCTACAAATGTGAACTGACATTCAAAAATAAAACATTTGAAAACGGACCATTTTCCACATTTCTGAAGCATGACGTAATGGGGGGGGGTGTTATCTCTTTTGTCGAAAATCAGCCGTTTTTGCTTGAACATTAAATGCCTCCAAACGGTATTTAATTAACTTCCCGGGGTGAAGAAACCCTTTTTGAGAACTCAGAGTGAGTAAATTGGCCATTTTCATGCACTTTTAACCATTCCATAAATCTTGTGTTTAGGGCCCCTGGAAGCATGAAAATCACTTTAAACATGCTAATTTTAGCTCTAACACTGATGATCCACATACAAATGTGAACTGACGTTCAAAAATAAAACATTTGAAAACGGACCATTTTCCACATTTCTGAAGCATGACGTAATGGGGGGGTGTTATCTCTATTGTCGAAAATCAGCCGTTTTTGCTCGAACATTAAATGCCTCCAAATGGTATTTATTTCACTTCCCGAGCCCCTGGAAGCATGAAAATCACTTTAAACTTGCTAATTTTAGCTCTAACACTGATGATCCACCTACAAATGTGAACTGACGTTCAAAAATAAAACATTTGAAAACGGACCATTTTCCACATTTCTGAAGCATGATGTAATGGGGGGGTGTTATCTCTTTTGTCGTAAATCAGCCGTTTTTGCTCGAACATTAAATGCCTCCAAATGGTATTTAATTAACTTCCCGGGGTGAAGAAACCCTTTTTGAGAACTCAGAGTGAGTAAATTGGCCATTTCATGCACTTTTAACCATTCCATAAATCTTGTGTTTAGGGCCCCTGGAAGCATGAAAATTACTTTAAACATGCTAATTTTAGCTCTAACACTGATGATCCACCTACAAATGTGAACTGACGTTAAAAAAAAAACATTTGAAAACGGACCATTTTCCACATTTCTGAAGCATGACGTAATGGGGGGGGTGTTATCTCTTTTCTTGAAAATCAGCTGTTTTTGCTCGAACATTAAATGCCTCCAAATGGTATTTAATTAACTTCCTGAGCCCCTGGAAGCATGAAAATCACTTTAAACATGCTAATTTTAGCTCTAAAACTGATGATCCACCTACAAATGTGAACTGACGTTCAAAAATAAAACATTTGAAAACGGACCATTTTCCACATTTCTGAAGCATGACGTAATGGGGGGGGTGTTATCTCTTTTGTCGAAAATCAGCCGTTTTTGCTCGAACATTAAATGCCTCCAAATGGTATTTAATTAACTGCCCGAGCCCCTGGAAGCATGAAAATCACTTTAAACATGCTAATTTTAGCTCTAACACTGATGATCCACCTACAAATGTGAACTGACGTTCAAAAATAAAACATTTGAAAACGGACCATTTTCCACATTTCTGAAGCATGACGTAATGGGGGGGTGTTATCTCTTTTGTCGAAAATCAGCTGTCATTGCTTGAAGATTAAATGCCTCCAAATGTTATTTAATTAACTTCCCGGGGTGAAGAAACCCTTTTTGAGAACTCAGAGTGAGTAAATTGGCCATTTTCATGCACTTTTAACCATTCCATAAATCTTGTGTTTAGGGCCCCTGGAAGCATGAAAATCACTTTAAACATGCTAATTTTAGCTCTAACACTGATGATCCACCTACAAATGTGAACTGACGTTCAAAAATAAAACATTTGAAAACGGACCATTTTCCACATATCTGAAGCATGACGTAATGGGGGGGTGTTATCCCTTTTGTCGAAAATCAGCCGTTTTTGCTCGAACAAGAAATGCCTCCAAATGGTATTTAATTAACTTCCCGGGGTGAAGAAACCCTTTTTGAGAACTCAGAGTGAGTAAATTGGCCATTTTCATGCACTTTTAACCATTCCATAAATCTTGTGTTTAGGGCCCCTGGAAGCATGAAAATCACTTTAAACATGATAATTTTAGCTCTAACACTGATGATCCACCTACAAATGTGAACTGACATTAAAAAATAAAACATTTGAAAACGGACCATTTTCCACATTTCTGAAGCATGACGTAATGGGGGGGGTGTTATCTCGTTTGTCGAAAATCAGCCGTTTTTGCTCGAACATTAAATGCCTCCAAACGGTATTTAATTAACTTCCCGGGGTGAAGAAACCCTTTTTGAGAACTCAGAGTGAGTAAATTGGCCATTTTCATGCACTTTTAACCATTCCATAAATCTTGTGTTTAGGGCCCCTGGAAGCATGAAAATCACTTTAAACATGCTAATTTTAGCTCTAACACTGATGATCCACCTACAAATGTGAACTGACGTTCAAAAATAAAACATTTCAAAACGGACCATTTTCCACATTTCTGAAGCATGACGTAATGGGGTGGTGTTATCTCTTTTGTCGAAAATCAGCCGTTTTTGCTCGAACATTAAATGCCTCCAAATGGTATTTAATTAACTTCCCGGGGTGAAGAAATCCTTTTTGAGAACTCAGAGTGAGTAAATTGGCCATTTTCATGCACTTTTAACCATTCCATAAATCTTGTGTTTAGGGCCCCTGGAAGCATGAAAATCACTTTAAACGTGCTAATTTTAGCTCTAACACTGATGATCCACCTACAAATGTGAACTGACGTTCAAAAATAAAACATTTGAAAACGGACCATTTTCCACATTTCTGAAGCATGACGTAATGGGGGGTGTTATCTCTTTTGTCGAAAATCAGCCGTTTTTGCTCGAACATTAAATGCCTCCAAATGGTATTTAATTAACTTCCCGAGCCCCTGGAAGCATGAAAAGCACTTTAAACATGCTAATTTTAGCTCTAACACTGATGATCCACCTACAAATGTGAACTGACGTTCTAAAATAAAACATTTGAAAACGGACCATTTTCCACATTTCTGAAGCATGACGTAATGGGGGGGTGTTATCTCTTTTGTTGAAAATCAGCCGTTTTTGCTCGAACATTAAATGCCTCCAAATGGTATTTAATTAACTTCCCAGGGTGAAGAAACCCTTTTTGAGAACTCAGAGTGAGTAAATTGGCCATTTTCATGCACTTTTAACCATTCCATAAATCTTGTGTTTAGGGCCCCTGGAAGCATGAAAATCACTTTAAACGTGCTAATTTTAGCTCTAACACTGATGATCCACCTACAAATGTGAACTGACGTTCAAAAATAAAACATTTGAAAACGGACCATTTTCCACATTTCTGAAGCATGACGTAATGGGGGGTGTTATCTCTTTTGTCGAAAATCAGCCGTTTTTGCTCGAACATTAAATGCCTCCAAATGGTATTTAATTAACTTCCCGAGCCCCTGGAAGCATGAAAAGCACTTTAAACATGCTAATTTTAGCTCTAACACTGATGATCCACCTACAAATGTGAACTGACGTTCTAAAATAAAACATTTGAAAACGGACCATTTTCCACATTTCTGAAGCATGACGTAATGGGGGGGTGTTATCTCTTTTGTTGAAAATCAGCCGTTTTTGCTCGAACATTAAATGCCTCCAAATGGTATTTAATTAACTTCCCGGGGTGAAGAAACCCTTTTTGAGAACTCAGAGTGAGTAAATTGGCCATTTTCATGCACTTTTAACCATTCCATAAATCTTGTGTTTAGGGCCCCTGGAAGCATGAAAATCACTTTAAACATGCTAATTTTAGCTCTAACACTGATGATCCACCTACAAATGTGAACTGACATTCAAAAATAAAACATTTGAAAACGGACCATTTTCCACATTTCTGAAGCATGACGTAATGGGGGGGGGGTGTTATCTCTTTTGTCGAAAATCAGCCGTTTTTGCTCGAACATTAAATGCCTCCAAACGGTATTTAATTAACTTCCCGGGGTGAAGAAACCCTTTTTGAGAACTCAGAGTGAGTAAATTGGCCATTTTCATGCACTTTTAACCATTCCATAAATCTTGTGTTTAGGGCCCCTGGAAGCATGAAAATCACTTTAAACATGCTAATTTTAGCTCTAACACTGATGATCCACCTACAAATGTGAACTGACGTTCAAAAATAAAACATTTGAAAACGGACCATTTTCCACATTTCTGAAGCATGACGTAATGGGAGGGTGTTATCTCTTTTGTCGAAAATCAGCCGTTTTTGCTCGAACATTAAATGCCTCCAAATGGTATTTAATTAACTTCCCGGGGTGAAGAAACCCTTTTTGAGAACTCAGAGTGAGTAAATTGGCCATTTTCATGCACTTTTAACCATTCCATAAATCTTGTGTTTTGGGCCCCTGGAAGCATGAAAATCACTTTAAACATGCTAATTTTAGCTCTAACACTGATGATCCACCTACAAATGTGAACTGACGTTCAAAAATAAAACATTTGAAAACGGACCATTTTCCACATTTCTGAAGCATGTTATCTCTTTTGTCGAAAATCAGCCGTTTTTGCACATTTCTGAAGCATGTTATCTCTTTTGTCGAAAATCTGCCGTTTTTGCTTGAACATTAAATGCCTCCAAATGGTATTTAATTAACTTCCCGGGGTGAAGAAACCCTTTTTGAGAACTCAGAGTGAGTAAATTGGCCATTTTCATGCACTTTTAACCATTCCATAAATCTTGTGTTTAGGGCCCCTGGAAGCATGAAAATCACTTTAAACATGCTAATTTTAGCTCTAACACTGATGATCCACCTACAAATGTGAACTGACGTTCAAAAATAAAACATTTGAAAACGGACCATTTTCCACATTTCTGAAGCATGATGTAATGGGGGGGTGTTATCTCTTTTGTCGAAAATCAGCCGTTTTTGCTCGAACATTAAATGCCTCCAAATGGTATTTATTTCACTTCCCGAGCCCCTGGAAGCATGAAAATCACTTTAAACATGCTAATTTTAGCTCTAACACTGATGATCCACCTACAAATGGGAACTGACGTTCAAAAATAAAACATTTGAAAACGGACCATTTTCCACATTTCTGAAGCATGACGTAATGGGGGGGTGTTATCTCTTTTGTCGAAAATCAGCTGTCATTGCTTGAACATTAAATGCCTCCAAATGGTATTTAATTAACTTCCCGGGGTGAAGAAACCCTTTTTGAGAACTCAGAGTGAGTAAATTGGCCATTTTCATGCACTTTTAACCATTCCATAAATCTTGTGTTTAGGGCCCCTGGAAGCATGAAAATCACTTTAAACATGCTAATATTAGCTCTAACACTGATGATCCACCTACAAATGTGAAATGACGTTCAAAAATAAAACATTTGAAAACGGACCATTTTCCACATTTCTGAAGCATGACGTAATGGGGGGGTGTTATCTCTTTTGTCGAAAATCAGCCGTTTTTGCTCGAACATTAAATGCCTCCAAATGGTATTTAATTAACTTCCCGGGGTGAAGAAACCCTTTTTGAGAACTCAGAGTGAGTAAATTGGCCATTTTCATGCACTTTTAACCATTCCATAAATCTTGTGTTTAGGGCCCCTGGAAGCATGAAAATCACTTTAAACATGCTAATTTTAGCTCTAACACTGATGATCCACCTACAAATGTGAACTGACATTCAAAAATAAAACATTTGAAAACGGACCATTTTCCACATTTCTGAAGCATGACGTAATGGGGGGGGTGTTATCTCTTTTGTCGAAAATCAGCCGTTTTTGCTTGAACATTAAATGCCTCCAAACGGTATTTAATTAACTTCCCGGGGTGAAGAAACCCTTTTTGAGAACTCAGAGTGAGTAAATTGGCCATTTTCATGCACTTTTAACCATTCCATAAATCTTGTGTTTAGGGCCCCTGGAAGCATGAAAATCACTTTAAACATGCTCATTTTAGCTCTAACACTGATGATCCACATACAAATGTGAACTGACGTTCAAAAATAAAACATTTGAAAACGGACCATTTTCCACATTTCTGAAGCATGACGTAATGGGGGGGTGTTATCTCTATTGTCGAAAATCAGCCGTTTTTGCTCGAACATTAAATGCCTCCAAATGGTATTTATTTCACTTCCCGAGCCCCTGGAAGCATGAAAATCACTTTAAACATGCTAATTTTAGCTCTAACACTGATGATCCACCTACAAATGTGAACTGACGTTCAAAAATAAAACATTTGAAAACGGACCATTTTCCACATTTCTGAAGCATGACGTAATGGGGGGGTGTTATCTCTTTTGTCGAAAATCAGCTGTCATTGCTTGAACATTAAATGCCTCCAAATGGTATTTAATTAACTTCCCGGGGTGAAGAAACCCTTTTTGAGAACTCAGAGTGAGTAAATTGGCCATTTTCATGCACTTTTAACCATTCCATAAATCTTGTGTTTAGGGCCCCTGGAAGCATGAAAATCACTTTAAACATGCTAATATTAGCTCTAACACTGATGATCCACCTACAAATGTGAAATGACGTTCAAAAATAAAACATTTGAAAACGGACCATTTTCCACATTTCTGAAGCATGACGTAATGGGGGGGTGTTATCTCTTTTGTCGAAAATCAGCCGTTTTTGCTCGAACATTAAATGCCTCCAAATGGTATTTAATTAACTTCCCGGGGTGAAGAAACCCTTTTTGAGAACTCAGAGTGAGTAAATTGGCCATTTTCATGCACTTTTAACCATTCCATAAATCTTGTGTTTAGGGCCCCTGGAAGCATGAAAATCACTTTAAACATGCTAATTTTAGCTCTAACACTGATGATCCACCTACAAATGTGAACTGACATTCAAAAATAAAACATTTGAAAACGGACCATTTTCCACATTTCTGAAGCATGACGATATGGGGGGGGGTGTTATCTCTTTTGTCGAAAATCAGCCGTTTTTGCTTGAACATTAAATGCCTCCAAACGGTATTTAATTAACTTCCCGGGGTGAAGAAACCCTTTTTGAGAACTCAGAGTGAGTAAATTGGCCATTTTCATGCACTTTTAACCATTCCATAAATCTTGTGTTTAGGGCCCCTGGAAGCATGAAAATCACTTTAAACATGCTAATTTTAGCTCTAACACTGATGATCCACATACAAATGTGAACTGACGTTCAAAAATAAAACATTTGAAAACGGACCATTTTCCACATTTCTGAAGCATGACGTAATGGGGGGGTGTTATCTCTATTGTCGAAAATCAGCCGTTTTTGCTCGAACATTAAATGCCTCCAAATGGTATTTATTTCACTTCCCGAGCCCCTGGAAGCATGAAAATCACTTTAAACTTGCTAATTTTAGCTCTAACACTGATGATCCACCTACAAATGTGAACTGACGTTCAAAAATAAAACATTTGAAAACGGACCATTTTCCACATTTCTGAAGCATGATGTAATGGGGGGGTGTTATCTCTTTTGTCGTAAATCAGCCGTTTTTGCTCGAACATTAAATGCCTCCAAATGGTATTTAATTAACTTCCCGGGGTGAAGAAACCCTTTTTGAGAACTCAGAGTGAGTAAATTGGCCATTTCATGCACTTTTAACCATTCCATAAATCTTGTGTTTAGGGCCCCTGGAAGCATGAAAATTACTTTAAACATGCTAATTTTAGCTCTAACACTGATGATCCACCTACAAATGTGAACTGACGTTAAAAAAAAAAACATTTGAAAACGGACCATTTTCCACATTTCTGAAGCATGACGTAATGGGGGGGGGGTGTTATCTCTTTTCTTGAAAATCAGCTGTTTTTGCTCGAACATTAAATGCCTCCAAATGGTATTTAATTAACTTCCTGAGCCCCTGGAAGCATGAAAATCACTTTAAACATGCTAATTTTAGCTCTAAAACTGATGATCCACCTACAAATGTGAACTGACGTTCAAAAATAAAACATTTGAAAACGGACCATTTTCCACATTTCTGAAGCATGACGTAATGGGGGGGGTGTTATCTCTTTTGTCGAAAATCAGCCGTTTTTGCTCGAACATTAAATGCCTCCAAATGGTATTTAATTAACTGCCCGAGCCCCTGGAAGCATGAAAATCACTTTAAACATGCTAATTTTAGCTCTAACACTGATGATCCACCTACAAATGTGAACTGACGTTCAAAAATAAAACATTTGAAAACGGACCATTTTCCACATTTCTGAAGCATGACGTAATGGGGGGGTGTTATCTCTTTTGTCGAAAATCAGCTGTCATTGCTTGAAGATTAAATGCCTCCAAATGTTATTTAATTAACTTCCCGGGGTGAAGAAACCCTTTTTGAGAACTCAGAGTGAGTAAATTGGCCATTTTCATGCACTTTTAACCATTCCATAAATCTTGTGTTTAGGGCCCCTGGAAGCATGAAAATCACTTTAAACATGCTAATTTTAGCTCTAACACTGATGATCCACCTACAAATGTGAACTGACGTTCAAAAATAAAACATTTGAAAACGGACCATTTTCCACATATCTGAAGCATGACGTAATGGGGGGGTGTTATCCCTTTTGTCGAAAATCAGCCGTTTTTGCTCGAACAAGAAATGCCTCCAAATGGTATTTAATTAACTTCCCGGGGTGAAGAAACCCTTTTTGAGAACTCAGAGTGAGTAAATTGGCCATTTTCATGCACTTTTAACCATTCCATAAATCTTGTGTTTAGGGCCCCTGGAAGCATGAAAATCACTTTAAACATGATAATTTTAGCTCTAACACTGATGATCCACCTACAAATGTGAACTGACATTAAAAAATAAAACATTTGAAAACGGACCATTTTCCACATTTCTGAAGCATGACGTAATGGGGGGGGTGTTATCTCGTTTGTCGAAAATCAGCCGTTTTTGCTCGAACATTAAATGCCTCCAAACGGTATTTAATTAACTTCCCGGGGTGAAGAAACCCTTTTTGAGAACTCAGAGTGAGTAAATTGGCCATTTTCATGCACTTTTAACCATTCCATAAATCTTGTGTTTAGGGCCCCTGGAAGCATGAAAATCACTTTAAACATGCTAATTTTAGCTCTAACACTGATGATCCACCTACAAATGTGAACTGACGTTCAAAAATAAAACATTTGAAAACGGACCATTTTCCACATTTCTGAAGCATGACGTAATGGGGTGGTGTTATCTCTTTTGTCGAAAATCAGCCGTTTTTGCTCGAACATTAAATGCCTCCAAATGGTATTTAATTAACTTCCCGGGGTGAAGAAATCCTTTTTGAGAACTCAGAGTGAGTAAATTGGCCATTTTCATGCACTTTTAACCATTCCATAAATCTTGTGTTTAGGGCCCCTGGAAGCATGAAAATCACTTTAAACGTGCTAATTTTAGCTCTAACACTGATGATCCACCTACAAATGTGAACTGACGTTCAAAAATAAAACATTTGAAAACGGACCATTTTCCACATTTCTGAAGCATGACGTAATGGGGGGTGTTATCTCTTTTGTCGAAAATCAGCCGTTTTTGCTCGAACATTAAATGCCTCCAAATGGTATTTAATTAACTTCCCGAGCCCCTGGAAGCATGAAAAGCACTTTAAACATGCTAATTTTAGCTCTAACACTGATGATCCACCTACAAATGTGAACTGACGTTCTAAAATAAAACATTTGAAAACGGACCATTTTCCACATTTCTGAAGCATGACGTAATGGGGGGGTGTTATCTCTTTTGTTGAAAATCAGCCGTTTTTGCTCGAACATTAAATGCCTCCAAATGGTATTTAATTAACTTCCCAGGGTGAAGAAACCCTTTTTGAGAACTCAGAGTGAGTAAATTGGCCATTTTCATGCACTTTTAACCATTCCATAAATCTTGTGTTTAGGGCCCCTGGAAGCATGAAAATCACTTTAAACGTGCTAATTTTAGCTCTAACACTGATGATCCACCTACAAATGTGAACTGACGTTCAAAAATAAAACATTTGAAAACGGACCATTTTCCACATTTCTGAAGCATGACGTAATGGGGGGTGTTATCTCTTTTGTCGAAAATCAGCCGTTTTTGCTCGAACATTAAATGCCTCCAAATGGTATTTAATTAACTTCCCGAGCCCCTGGAAGCATGAAAAGCACTTTAAACATGCTAATTTTAGCTCTAACACTGATGATCCACCTACAAATGTGAACTGACGTTCTAAAATAAAACATTTGAAAACGGACCATTTTCCACATTTCTGAAGCATGACGTAATGGGGGGTGTTATCTCTTTTGTTGAAAATCAGCCGTTTTTGCTCGAACATTAAATGCCTCCAAATGGTATTTAATTAACTTCCCGGGGTGAAGAAACCCTTTTTGAGAACTCAGAGTGAGTAAATTGGCCATTTTCATGCACTTTTAACCATTCCATAAATCTTGTGTTTAGGGCCCCTGGAAGCATGAAAATCACTTTAAACATGCTAATTTTAGCTCTAACACTGATGATCCACCTACAAATGTGAACTGACATTCAAAAATAAAACATTTGAAAACGGACCATTTTCCACATTTCTGAAGCATGACGTAATGGGGGGGGGGTGTTATCTCTTTTGTCGAAAATCAGCCGTTTTTGCTCGAACATTAAATGCCTCCAAACGGTATTTAATTGACTTCCCGGGGTGAAGAAACCCTTTTTGAGAACTCAGAGTGAGTAAATTGGCCATTTTCATGCACTTTTAACCATTCCATAAATCTTGTGTTTAGGGCCCCTGGAAGCATGAAAATCACTTTAAACATGCTAATTTTAGCTCTAACACTGATGATCCACCTACAAATGTGAACTGACGTTCAAAAATAAAACATTTGAAAACGGACCATTTTCCACATTTCTGAAGCATGACGTAATGGGAGGGTGTTATCTCTTTTGTCGAAAATCAGCCGTTTTTGCTCGAACATTAAATGCCTCCAAATGGTATTTAATTAACTTCCCGGGGTGAAGAAACCCTTTTTGAGAACTCAGAGTGAGTAAATTGGCCATTTTCATGCACTTTTAACCATTCCATAAATCTTGTGTTTTGGGCCCCTGGAAGCATGAAAATCACTTTAAACATGCTAATTTTAGCTCTAACACTGATGATCCACCTACAAATGTGAACTGACGTTCAAAAATAAAACATTTGAAAACGGACCATTTTCCACATTTCTGAAGCATGTTATCTCTTTTGTCGAAAATCAGCCGTTTTTGCACATTTCTGAAGCATGTTATCTCTTTTGTCGAAAATCTGCCGTTTTTGCTTGAACATTAAATGCCTCCAAATGGTATTTAATTAACTTCCCGGGGTGAAGAAACCCTTTTTGAGAACTCAGAGTGAGTAAATTGGCCATTTTCATGCACTTTTAACCATTCCATAAATCTTGTGTTTAGGGCCCCTGGAAGCATGAAAATCACTTTAAACATGCTAATTTTAGCTCTAACACTGATGATCCACCTACAAATGTGAACTGACGTTCAAAAATAAAACATTTGAAAACGGACCATTTTCCACATTTCTGAAGCATGATGTAATGGGGGGGTGTTATCTCTTTTGTCGAAAATCAGCCGTTTTTGCTCGAACATTAAATGCCTCCAAATGGTATTTATTTCACTTCCCGAGCCCCTGGAAGCATGAAAATCACTTTAAACATGCTAATTTTAGCTCTAACACTGATGATCCACCTACAAATGTGAACTGACGTTCAAAAATAAAACATTTGAAAACGGACCATTTTCCACATTTCTGAAGCATGACGTAATGGGGGGGTGTTATCTCTTTTGTCGAAAATCAGCTGTCATTGCTTGAACATTAAATGCCTCCAAATGGTATTTAATTAACTTCCCGGGGTGAAGAAACCCTTTTTGAGAACTCAGAGTGAGTAAATTGGCCATTTTCATGCACTTTTAACCATTCCATAAATCTTGTGTTTAGGGCCCCTGGAAGCATGAAAATCACTTTAAACATGCTAATATTAGCTCTAACACTGATGATCCACCTACAAATGTGAAATGACGTTCAAAAATAAAACATTTGAAAACGGACCATTTTCCACATTTCTGAAGCATGACGTAATGGGGGGGTGTTATCTCTTTTGTCGAAAATCAGCCGTTTTTGCTCGAACATTAAATGCCTCCAAATGGTATTTAATTAACTTCCCGGGGTGAAGAAACCCTTTTTGAGAACTCAGAGTGAGTAAATTGGCCATTTTCATGCACTTTTAACCATTCCATAAATCTTGTGTTTAGGGCCCCTGGAAGCATGAAAATCACTTTAAACATGCTAATTTTAGCTCTAACACTGATGATCCACCTACAAATGTGAACTGACATTCAAAAATAAAACATTTGAAAACGGACCATTTTCCACATTTCTGAAGCATGACGTAATGGGGGGGGTGTTATCTCTTTTGTCGAAAATCAGCCGTTTTTGCTTGAACATTAAATGCCTCCAAACGGTATTTAATTAACTTCCCGGGGTGAAGAAACCCTTTTTGAGAACTCAGAGTGAGTAAATTGGCCATTTTCATGCACTTTTAACCATTCCATAAATCTTGTGTTTAGGGCCCCTGGAAGCATGAAAATCACTTTAAACATGCTCATTTTAGCTCTAACACTGATGATCCACATACAAATGTGAACTGACGTTCAAAAATAAAACATTTGAAAACGGACCATTTTCCACATTTCTGAAGCATGACGTAATGGGGGGGTGTTATCTCTATTGTCGAAAATCAGCCGTTTTTGCTCGAACATTAAATGCCTCCAAATGGTATTTATTTCACTTCCCGAGCCCCTGGAAGCATGAAAATCACTTTAAACATGCTAATTTTAGCTCTAACACTGATGATCCACCTACAAATGTGAACTGACGTTCAAAAATAAAACATTTGAAAACGGACCATTTTCCACATTTCTGAAGCATGATGTAATGGGGGGGTGTTATCTCTTTTGTCGAAAATCAGCAGTTTTTGCTCGAACATTAAATGCCTCCAAATGGTATTTAATTAACTTCCCGGGGTGAAGAAACCCTTTTTGAGAACTCAGAGTGAGTAAATTGGCCATTTCATGCACTTTTAACCATTCCATAAATCTTGTGTTTAGGGCCCCTGGAAGCATGAAAATCACTTTAAACATGCTAATTTTAGCTCTAACACTGATGATCCACCTACAAATGTGAACTGACGTTAAAAAAAAAAACATTTGAAAACGGACCATTTTCCACATTTCTGAAGCATGACGTAATGGGGGGGTGTTATCTCTTTTCTCGAAAATCAGCTGTTTTTGCTCGAACATTAAATGCCTCCAAATGGTATTTAATTAACTTCCTGAGCCCCTGGAAGCATGAAAATCACTTTAAACATGCTAATTTTAGCTCTAAAACTGATCATCCACCTACAAATGTGAACTGACGTTCAAAAATAAAACATTTGAAAACGGACCATTTTCCACATTTCTGAAGCATGACGTAATGGGGGGGGTGTTATCTCTTTTGTCGAAAATCAGCCGTTTTTGCTCAAACATTAAATGCCTCCAAATGGTATTTAATTAACTGCCCGAGCCCCTGGAAGCATGAAAATCACTTTAAACATGCTAATTTTAGCTCTAACACTGATGATCCACCTACAAATGTGAACTGACGTTCAAAAATAAAACATTTGAAAACGGACCATTTTCCACATTTCTGAAGCATGACGTAATGGGGGGGTGTTATCTCTTTTGTCGAAAATCAGCTGTCATTGCTTGAAGATTAAATGCCTCCAAATGTTATTTAATTAACTTCCCGGGGTGAAGAAACCCTTTTTGAGAACTCAGAGTGAGTAAATTGGCCATTTTCATGCACTTTTAACCATTCCATAAATCTTGTGTTTAGGGCCCCTGGAAGCATGAAAATCACTTTAAACATGCTAATTTTAGCTCTAACACTGATGATCCACCTACAAATGTGAACTGACGTTCAAAAATAAAACATTTGAAAACGGACCATTTTCCACATTTCTGAAGCATGACGTAATGGGGGGGTGTTATCCCTTTTGTCGAAAATCAGCCGTTTTTGCTCGAACAAGAAAATGCCTCCAAATGGTATTTAATTAACTTCCCGGGGTGAAGAAACCCTTTTTGAGAACTCAGAGTGAGTAAATTGGCCATTTTCATGCACTTTTAACCATTCCATAAATCTTGTGTTTAGGGCCCCTGGAAGCATGAAAATCACTTTAAACATGCTAATTTTAGCTCTAACACTGATGATCCACCTACAAATGTGAACTGACGTTCAAAAATAAAACATTTGAAAATGGACCATTTTCCACATTTCTGAAGCATGACGTAATGGGAGGGTGTTATCTCTTTTGTCGAAAATCAGCCGTTTTTGCTCGAACATTAAATGCCTCCAAATGGTATTTAATTAACTTCCCGGGGTGAAGAAACCCTTTTTGAGAACTCAGAGTGAGTAAATTGGCAATTTTCAAGCACTTTTAACCATTCCATAAATCTTGTGTTTTGGGCCCCTGGAAGCATGAAAATCACTTTAAAAATGCTAATTTTAGCTCTAACACTGATGATCCACCTACAAATGTGAACTGACGTTCAAAAATAAAACATTTGAAAACGGACCATTTTCCACATTTCTGAAGCATGACGTAATGGGGGGGTGTTATCTCTTTTGTCGAAAATCAGCCGTTTTTGCTCGAACATTAAATGCCTCCAAATGGTATTTAATTAACTTCCCGGGGTGAAGAAACCCTTTTTGAGAACTCAGAGTGAGTAAATAGGCCATTTTCATGCACTTTTAACCATTCCATAAATCTTTTGTTTAGGGCCCCTGGAAGCATAAAAATCACTTTAAACATGCTAATTTTAGCTCTAACACTGATGATCCACCTACAAATGTGAACTGACGTTCAAAAATAAAACATTTGAAAACGGAACATTTTCCACATTTCTGAAGCATGACGTAATGGGGGGGTGTTATCTCTTTTGTCGAAAATCAGCTGTCATTGCTTGAACATTAAATGCCTCCAAATGGTATTTAATTAGCTTCCCGGGGTGAAGAAACCCTTTTTGAGAACTCAGAGTGAGTAAATTGGCCATTTTCATGCACTTTTACCCATTCCATAAATCTTGTGTTTAGGGCCCCTGGAAGCATGAAAATCACTTTAAACATGCTAATTTTAGCTCTAACACTGATGATCCACCTACAAATGTGAACTGACGTTCAAAAATAAAACATTTGAAAACGGACCATTTTCCACATTTCTGAAGCATGACGTAATGGGAGGGTGTTATCTCTTTTGTCGAAAATCAGCCGTTTTTGCTCGAACATTAAATGCCTCCAAATGGTATTTAATTAACTTCCCGGGGTGAAGAAACCCTTTTTGAGAACTCAGAGTGAGTAAATTGGCCATTTTCATGCACTTTTAACCATTCCATAAATCTTGTGTTTTGGGCCCCTGGAAGCATGAAAATCACTTTAAACATGCTAATTTTAGCTCTAACACTGATGATCCACCTACAAATGTGAACTGACGTTCAAAAATAAAACATTTGAAAACGGACCATTTTCCACATTTCTGAAGCATGTTATCTCTTTTGTCGAAAATCAGCCGTTTTTGCACATTTCTGAAGCATGTTATCTCTTTTGTCGAAAATCAGCCGTTTTTGCTTGAACATTAAATGCCTCCAAATGGTATTTAATTAACTTCCCGGGGTGAAGAAACCCTTTTTGAGAACTCAGAGTGAGTAAATTGGCCATTTTCATGCACTTTTAACCATTCCATAAATCTTGTGTTTAGGGCCCCTGGAAGCATGAAAATCACTTTAAACATGCTAATTTTAGCTCTAACACTGATGATCCACCTACAAATGTGAACTGACGTTCAAAAATAAAACATTTGAAAACGGACCATTTTCCACATTTCTGAAGCATGATGTAATGGGGGGGTGTTATCTCTTTTGTCGAAAATCAGCCGTTTTTGCTCGAACATTAAATGCCTCCAAATGGTATTTATTTCACTTCCCGAGCCCCTGGAAGCATGAAAATCACTTTAAACATGCTAATTTTAGCTCTAACACTGATGATCCACCTACAAATGTGAACTGACGTTCAAAAATAAAACATTTGAAAACGGACCATTTTCCACATTTCTGAAGCATGACGTAATGGGGGGGTGTTATCTCTTTTGTCGAAAATCAGCTGTCATTGCTTGAACATTAAATGCCTCCAAATGGTATTTAATTAACTTCCCGGGGTGAAGAAACCCTTTTTGAGAACTCAGAGTGAGTAAATTGGCCATTTTCATGCACTTTTAACCATTCCATAAATCTTGTGTTTAGGGCCCCTGGAAGCATGAAAATCACTTTAAACATGCTAATATTAGCTCTAACACTGATGATCCACCTACAAATGTGAAATGACGTTCAAAAATAAAACATTTGAAAACGGACCATTTTCCACATTTCTGAAGCATGACGTAATGGGGGGGTGTTATCTCTTTTGTCGAAAATCAGCCGTTTTTGCTCGAACATTAAATGCCTCCAAATGGTATTTAATTAACTTCCCGGGGTGAAGAAACCCTTTTTGAGAACTCAGAGTGAGTAAATTGGCCATTTTCATGCACTTTTAACCATTCCATAAATCTTGTGTTTAGGGCCCCTGGAAGCATGAAAATCACTTTAAACATGCTAATTTTAGCTCTAACACTGATGATCCACCTACAAATGTGAACTGACATTCAAAAATAAAACATTTGAAAACGGACCATTTTCCACATTTCTGAAGCATGACGTAATGGGGGGGTGTTATCTCTATTGTCGAAAATCAGCCGTTTTTGCTCGAACATTAAATGCCTCCAAATGGTATTTATTTCACTTCCCGAGCCCCTGGAAGCATGAAAATCACTTTAAACTTGCTAATTTTAGCTCTAACACTGATGATCCACCTACAAATGTGAACTGACGTTCAAAAATAAAACATTTGAAAACGGACCATTTTCCACATTTCTGAAGCATGATGTAATGGGGGGGTGTTATCTCTTTTGTCGTAAATCAGCCGTTTTTGCTCGAACATTAAATGCCTCCAAATGGTATTTAATTAACTTCCCGGGGTGAAGAAACCCTTTTTGAGAACTCAGAGTGAGTAAATTGGCCATTTCATGCACTTTTAACCATTCCATAAATCTTGTGTTTAGGGCCCCTGGAAGCATGAAAATTACTTTAAACATGCTAATTTTAGCTCTAACACTGATGATCCACCTACAAATGTGAACTGACGTTAAAAAAAAAAACATTTGAAAACGGACCATTTTCCACATTTCTGAAGCATGACGTAATGGGGGGGGTGTTATCTCTTTTCTTGAAAATCAGCTGTTTTTGCTCGAACATTAAATGCCTCCAAATGGTATTTAATTAACTTCCTGAGCCCCTGGAAGCATGAAAATCACTTTAAACATGCTAATTTTAGCTCTAAAACTGATGATCCACCTACAAATGTGAACTGACGTTCAAAAATAAAACATTTGAAAACGGACCATTTTCCACATTTCTGAAGCATGACGTAATGGGGGGGGTGTTATCTCTTTTGTCGAAAATCAGCCGTTTTTGCTCGAACATTAAATGCCTCCAAATGGTATTTAATTAACTGCCCGAGCCCCTGGAAGCATGAAAATCACTTTAAACATGCTAATTTTAGCTCTAACACTGATGATCCACCTACAAATGTGAACTGACGTTCAAAAATAAAACATTTGAAAACGGACCATTTTCCACATTTCTGAAGCATGACGTAATGGGGGGGGTGTTATCTCTTTTGTCGAAAATCAGCTGTCATTGCTTGAAGATTAAATGCCTCCAAATGTTATTTAATTAACTTCCCGGGGTGAAGAAACCCTTTTTGAGAACTCAGAGTGAGTAAATTGGCCATTTTCATGCACTTTTAACCATTCCATAAATCTTGTGTTTAGGGCCCCTGGAAGCATGAAAATCACTTTAAACATGCTAATTTTAGCTCTAACACTGATGATCCACCTACAAATGTGAACTGACGTTCAAAAATAAAACATTTGAAAACGGACCATTTTCCACATTTCTGAAGCATGACGTAATGGGGGGGTGTTATCCCTTTTGTCGAAAATCAGCCGTTTTTGCTCGAACAAGAAATGCCTCCAAATGGTATTTAATTAACTTCCCGGGGTGAAGAAACCCTTTTTGAGAACTCAGAGTGAGTAAATTGGCCATTTTCATGCACTTTTAACCATTCCATAAATCTTGTGTTTAGGGCCCCTGGAAGCATGAAAATCACTTTAAACATGCTAATTTTAGCTCTAACACTGATGATCCACCTACAAATGTGAACTGACATTCAAAAATAAAACATTTGAAAACGGACCATTTTCCACATTTCTGAAGCATGACGTAATGGGGGGGGTGTTATCTCTTTTGTCGAAAATCAGCCGTTTTTGCTCGAACATTAAATGCCTCCAAACGGTATTTAATTAACTTCCCGGGGTGAAGAAACCCTTTTTGAGAACTCAGAGTGAGTAAATTGGCCATTTTCATGCACTTTTAACCATTCCATAAATCTTGTGTTTAGGGCCCCTGGAAGCATGAAAATCACTTTAAACATGCTAATTTTAGCTCTAACACTGATGATCCACCTACAAATGTGAACTGACGTTCAAAAATAAAACATTTGAAAACGGACCATTTTCCACATTTCTGAAGCATGACGTAATGGGGTGGTGTTATCTCTTTTGTCGAAAATCAGCCGTTTTTGCTCGAACATTAAATGCCTCCAAATGGTATTTAATTAACTTCCCGGGGTGAAGAAATCCTTTTTGAGAACTCAGAGTGAGTAAATTGGCCATTTTCATGCACTTTTAACCATTCCATAAATCTTGTGTTTAGGGCCCCTGGAAGCATGAAAATCACTTTAAACGTGCTAATTTTAGCTCTAACACTGATGATCCACCTACAAATGTGAACTGACGTTCAAAAATAAAACATTTGAAAACGGACCATTTTCCACATTTCTGAAGCATGACGTAATGGGGGGTGTTATCTCTTTTGTCGAAAATCAGCCGTTTTTGCTCGAACATTAAATGCCTCCAAATGGTATTTAATTAACTTCCCGAGCCCCTGGAAGCATGAAAAGCACTTTAAACATGCTAATTTTAGCTCTAACACTGATGATCCACCTACAAATGTGAACTGACGTTCTAAAATAAAACATTTGAAAACGGACCATTTTCCACATTTCTGAAGCATGACGTAATGGGGGGGTGTTATCTCTTTTGTTGAAAATCAGCCGTTTTTGCTCGAACATTAAATGCCTCCAAATGGTATTTAATTAACTTCCCAGGGTGAAGAAACCCTTTTTGAGAACTCAGAGTGAGTAAATTGGCCATTTTCATGCACTTTTAACCATTCCATAAATCTTGTGTTTAGGGCCCCTGGAAGCATGAAAATCACTTTAAACGTGCTAATTTTAGCTCTAACACTGATGATCCACCTACAAATGTGAACTGACGTTCAAAAATAAAACATTTGAAAACGGACCATTTTCCACATTTCTGAAGCATGACGTAATGGGGGGTGTTATCTCTTTTGTCGAAAATCAGCCGTTTTTGCTCGAACATTAAATGCCTCCAAATGGTATTTAATTAACTTCCCGAGCCCCTGGAAGCATGAAAAGCACTTTAAACATGCTAATTTTAGCTCTAACACTGATGATCCACCTACAAATGTGAACTGACATTCTAAAATAAAACATTTGAAAACGGACCATTTTCCACATTTCTGAAGCATGACGTAATGGGGGGGTGTTATCTCTTTTGTTGAAAATCAGCCGTTTTTGCTCGAACATTAAATGCCTCCAAATGGTATTTAATTAACTTCCCGGGGTGAAGAAACCCTTTTTGAGAACTCAGAGTGAGTAAATTGGCCATTTTCATGCACTTTTAACCATTCCATAAATCTTGTGTTTAGGGCCCCTGGAAGCATGAAAATCACTTTAAACATGCTAATTTTAGCTCTAACACTGATGATCCACCTACAAATGTGAACTGACATTCAAAAATAAAACATTTGAAAACGGACCATTTTCCACATTTCTGAAGCATGATGTAATGGGGGGGGGGTGTTATCTCTTTTGTCGAAAATCAGCCGTTTTTGCTCGAACATTAAATGCCTCCAAACGGTATTTAATTAACTTCCCGGGGTGAAGAAACCCTTTTTGAGAACTCAGAGTGAGTAAATTGGCCATTTTCATGCACTTTTAACCATTCCATAAATCTTGTGTTTAGGGCCCCTGGAAGCATGAAAATCACTTTAAACATGCTAATTTTAGCTCTAACACTGATGATCCACCTACAAATGTGAACTGACGTTCAAAAATAAAACATTTGAAAACGGACCATTTTCCACATTTCTGAAGCATGACGTAATGGGAGGGTGTTATCTCTTTTGTCGAAAATCAGCCGTTTTTGCTCGAACATTAAATGCCTCCAAATGGTATTTAATTAACTTCCCGGGGTGAAGAAACCCTTTTTGAGAACTCAGAGTGAGTAAATTGGCCATTTTCATGCACTTTTAACCATTCCATAAATCTTGTGTTTTGGGCCCCTGGAAGCATGAAAATCACTTTAAACATGCTAATTTTAGCTCTAACACTGATGATCCACCTACAAATGTGAACTGACGTTCAAAAATAAAACATTTGAAAACGGACCATTTTCCACATTTCTGAAGCATGTTATCTCTTTTGTCGAAAATCAGCCGTTTTTGCACATTTCTGAAGCATGTTATCTCTTTTGTCGAAAATCTGCCGTTTTTGCTTGAACATTAAATGCCTCCAAATGGTATTTAATTAACTTCCCGGGGTGAAGAAACCCTTTTTGAGAACTCAGAGTGAGTAAATTGGCCATTTTCATGCACTTTTAACCATTCCATAAATCTTGTGTTTAGGGCCCCTGGAAGCATGAAAATCACTTTAAACATGCTAATTTTAGCTCTAACACTGATGATCCACCTACAAATGTGAACTGACGTTCAAAAATAAAACATTTGAAAACGGACCATTTTCCACATTTCTGAAGCATGATGTAATGGGGGGGTGTTATCTCTTTTGTCGAAAATCAGCCGTTTTTGCTCGAACATTAAATGCCTCCAAATGGTATTTATTTCACTTCCCGAGCCCCTGGAAGCATGAAAATCACTTTAAACATGCTAATTTTAGCTCTAACACTGATGATCCACCTACAAATGTGAACTGACGTTCAAAAATAAAACATTTGAAAACGGACCATTTTCCACATTTCTGAAGCATGACGTAATGGGGGGGTGTTATCTCTTTTGTCGAAAATCAGCTGTCATTGCTTGAACATTAAATGCCTCCAAATGGTATTTAATTAACTTCCCGGGGTGAAGAAACCCTTTTTGAGAACTCAGAGTGAGTAAATTGGCCATTTTCATGCACTTTTAACCATTCCATAAATCTTGTGTTTAGGGCCCCTGGAAGCATGAAAATCACTTTAAACATGCTAATATTAGCTCTAACACTGATGATCCACCTACAAATGTGAAATGACGTTCAAAAATAAAACATTTGAAAACGGACCATTTTCCACATTTCTGAAGCATGACGTAATGGGGGGGTGTTATCTCTTTTGTCGAAAATCAGCCGTTTTTGCTCGAACATTAAATGCCTCCAAATGGTATTTAATTAACTTCCCGGGGTGAAGAAACCCTTTTTGAGAACTCAGAGTGAGTAAATTGGCCATTTTCATGCACTTTTAACCATTCCATAAATCTTGTGTTTAGGGCCCCTGGAAGCATGAAAATCACTTTAAACATGCTAATTTTAGCTCTAACACTGATGATCCACCTACAAATGTGAACTGACATTCAAAAATAAAACATTTGAAAACGGACCATTTTCCACATTTCTGAAGCATGACGTAATGGGGGGGGGTGTTATCTCTTTTGTCGAAAATCAGCCGTTTTTGCTTGAACATTAAATGCCTCCAAACGGTATTTAATTAACTTCCCGGGGTGAAGAAACCCTTTTTGAGAACTCAGAGTGAGTAAATTGGCCATTTTCATGCACTTTTAACCATTCCATAAATCTTGTGTTTAGGGCCCCTGGAAGCATGAAAATCACTTTAAACATGCTCATTTTAGCTCTAACACTGATGATCCACATACAAATGTGAACTGACGTTCAAAAATAAAACATTTGAAAACGGACCATTTTCCACATTTCTGAAGCATGACGTAATGGGGGGGTGTTATCTCTATTGTCGAAAATCAGCCGTTTTTGCTCGAACATTAAATGCCTCCAAATGGTATTTATTTCACTTCCCGAGCCCCTGGAAGCATGAAAATCACTTTAAACATGCTAATTTTAGCTCTAACACTGATGATCCACCTACAAATGTGAACTGACGTTCAAAAATAAAACATTTGAAAACGGACCATTTTCCACATTTCTGAAGCATGATGTAATGGGGGGGTGTTATCTCTTTTGTCGAAAATCAGCCGTTTTTGCTCGAACATTAAATGCCTCCAAATGGTATTTAATTAACTTCCCGGGGTGAAGAAACCCTTTTTGAGAACTCAGAGTGAGTAAATTGGCCATTTCATGCACTTTTAACCATTCCATAAATCTTGTGTTTAGGGCCCCTGGAAGCATGAAAATCACTTTAAACATGCTAATTTTAGCTCTAACACTGATGATCCACCTACAAATGTGAACTGACGTTAAAAAAAAAAACATTTGAAAACGGACCATTTTCCACATTTCTGAAGCATGACGTAATGGGGGGGTGTTATCTCTTTTCTCGAAAATCAGCTGTTTTTGCTCGAACATTAAATGCCTCCAAATGGTATTTAATTAACTTCCTGAGCCCCTGGAAGCATGAAAATCACTTTAAACATGCTAATTTTAGCTCTAAAACTGATCATCCACCTACAAATGTGAACTGACGTTCAAAAATAAAACATTTGAAAACGGACCATTTTCCACATTTCTGAAGCATGACGTAATGGGGGGGGTGTTATCTCTTTTGTCGAAAATTAGCCGTTTTTGCTCGAACATTAAATGCCTCCAAATGGTATTTAATTAACTGCCCGAGCCCCTGGAAGCATGAAAATCACTTTAAACATGCTAATTTTAGCTCTAACACTGATGATCCACCTACAAATGTGAACTGACGTTCAAAAATAAAACATTTGAAAACGGACCATTTTCCACATTTCTGAAGCATGACGTAATGGGGGGGTGTTATCTCTTTTGTCGAAAATCAGCTGTCATTGCTTGAAGATTAAATGCCTCCAAATGTTATTTAATTAACTTCCCGGGGTGAAGAAACCCTTTTTGAGAACTCAGAGTGAGTAAATTGGCCATTTTCATGCACTTTTAACCATTCCATAAATCTTGTGTTTAGGGCCCCTGGAAGCATGAAAATCACTTTAAACATGCTAATATTAGCTCTAACACTGATGATCCACCTACAAATGTGAAATGACGTTCAAAAATAAAACATTTGAAAACGGACCATTTTCCACATTTCTGAAGCATGACGTAATGGGGGGGTGTTATCTCTTTTGTCGAAAATCAGCCGTTTTTGCTCGAACATTAAATGCCTCCAAATGGTATTTAATTAACTTCCCGGGGTGAAGAAACCCTTTTTGAGAACTCAGAGTGAGTAAATTGGCCATTTTCATGCACTTTTAACCATTCCATAAATCTTGTGTTTAGGGCCCCTGGAAGCATGAAAATCACTTTAAACATGCTAATTTTAGCTCTAACACTGATGATCCACCTACAAATGTGAACTGACATTCAAAAATAAAACATTTGAAAACGGACCATTTTCCACATTTCTGAAGCATGACGTAATGGGGGGGGTGTTATCTCTTTTGTCGAAAATCAGCCGTTTTTGCTTGAACATTAAATGCCTCCAAACGGTATTTAATTAACTTCCCGGGGTGAAGAAACCCTTTTTGAGAACTCAGAGTGAGTAAATTGGCCATTTTCATGCACTTTTAACCATTCCATAAATCTTGTGTTTAGGGCCCCTGGAAGCATGAAAATCACTTTAAACATGCTCATTTTAGCTCTAACACTGATGATCCACATACAAATGTGAACTGACGTTCAAAAATAAAACATTTGAAAACGGACCATTTTCCACATTTCTGAAGCATGACGTAATGGGGGGGTGTTATCTCTATTGTCGAAAATCAGCCGTTTTTGCTCGAACATTAAATGCCTCCAAATGGTATTTATTTCACTTCCCGAGCCCCTGGAAGCATGAAAATCACTTTAAACATGCTAATTTTAGCTCTAACACTGATGATCCACCTACAAATGTGAACTGACGTTCAAAAATAAAACATTTGAAAACGGACCATTTTCCACATTTCTGAAGCATGATGTAATGGGGGGGTGTTATCTCTTTTGTCGAAAATCAGCCGTTTTTGCTCGAACATTAAATGCCTCCAAATGGTATTTAATTAACTTCCCGGGGTGAAGAAACCCTTTTTGAGAACTCAGAGTGAGTAAATTGGCCATTTCATGCACTTTTAACCATTCCATAAATCTTGTGTTTAGGGCCCCTGGAAGCATGAAAATCACTTTAAACATGCTAATTTTAGCTCTAACACTGATGATCCACCTACAAATGTGAACTGACGTTAAAAAAAAAAACATTTGAAAACGGACCATTTTCCACATTTCTGAAGCATGACGTAATGGGGGGGTGTTATCTCTTTTCTCGAAAATCAGCTGTTTTTGCTCGAACATTAAATGCCTCCAAATGGTATTTAATTAACTTCCTGAGCCCCTGGAAGCATGAAAATCACTTTAAACATGCTAATTTTAGCTCTAAAACTGATCATCCACCTACAAATGTGAACTGACGTTCAAAAATAAAACATTTGAAAACGGACCATTTTCCACATTTCTGAAGCATGACGTAATGGGGGGGGTGTTATCTCTTTTGTCGAAAATCAGCCGTTTTTGCTCGAACATTAAATGCCTCCAAAATGGTATTTAATTAACTGCCCGAGCCCCTGGAAGCATGAAAATCACTTTAAACATGCTAATTTTAGCTCTAACACTGATGATCCACCTACAAATGTGAACTGACGTTCAAAAATAAAACATTTGAAAACGGACCATTTTCCACATTTCTGAAGCATGACGTAATGGGGGGGTGTTATCTCTTTTGTCGAAAATCAGCTGTCATTGCTTGAAGATTAAATGCCTCCAAATGTTATTTAATTAACTTCCCGGGGTGAAGAAACCCTTTTTGAGAACTCAGAGTGAGTAAATTGGCCATTTTCATGCACTTTTAACCATTCCATAAATCTTGTGTTTAGGGCCCCTGGAAGCATGAAAATCACTTTAAACATGCTAATTTTAGCTCTAACACTGATGATCCACCTACAAATGTGAACTGACGTTCAAAAATAAAACATTTGAAAACGGACCATTTTCCACATTTCTGAAGCATGACGTAATGGGGGGGTGTTATCCCTTTTGTCGAAAATCAGCCGTTTTTGCTCGAACAAGAAAATGCCTCCAAATGGTATTTAATTAACTTCCCGGGGTGAAGAAACCCTTTTTGAGAACTCAGAGTGAGTAAATTGGCCATTTTCATGCACTTTTAACCATTCCATAAATCTTGTGTTTAGGGCCCCTGGAAGCATGAAAATCACTTTAAACATGCTAATTTTAGCTCTAACACTGATGATCCACCTACAAATGTGAACTGACGTTCAAAAATAAAACATTTGAAAACGGACCATTTTCCACATTTCTGAAGCATGACGTAATGGGAGGGTGTTATCTCTTTTGTCGAAAATCAGCCGTTTTTGCTCGAACATTAAATGCCTCCAAATGGTATTTAATTAACTTCCCGGGGTGAAGAAACCCTTTTTGAGAACTCAGAGTGAGTAAATTGGCAATTTTCAAGCACTTTTAACCATTCCATAAATCTTGTGTTTTGGGCCCCTGGAAGCATGAAAATCACTTTAAAAATGCTAATTTTAGCTCTAACACTGATGATCCACCTACAAATGTGAACTGACGTTCAAAAATAAAACATTTGAAAACTGACCATTTTCCACATTTCTGAAGCATGACGTAATGGGGGGGTGTTATCTCTTTTGTCGAAAATCAGCCGTTTTTGCTCGAACATTAAATGCCTCCAAATGGTATTTAATTAACTTCCCGGGGTGAAGAAACCCTTTTTGAGAACTCAGAGTGAGTAAATAGGCCATTTTCATGCACTTTTAACCATTCCATAAATCTTGTGTTTAGGGCCCCTGGAAGCATGAAAATCACTTTAAACATGCTAATTTTAGCTCTAACACTGATGATCCACCTACAAATGTGAACTGACATTCAAAAATAAAACATTTGAAAACGGACCATTTTCCACATTTCTGAAGCATGACGTAATGGGGGGGGTGTTATCTCTTTTGTCGAAAATCAGCCGTTTTTGCTTGAACATTAAATGCCTCCAAACGGTATTTAATTAACTTCCCGGGGTGAAGAAACCCTTTTTGAGAACTCAGAGTGAGTAAATTGGCCATTTTCATGCACTTTTAACCATTCCATAAATCTTGTGTTTAGGGCCCCTGGAAGCATGAAAATCACTTTAAACATGCTAATTTTAGCTCTAACACTGATGATCCACATACAAATGTGAACTGACGTTCAAAAATAAAACATTTGAAAACGGACCATTTTCCACATTTCTGAAGCATGACGTAATGGGGGGGTGTTATCTCTATTGTCGAAAATCAGCCGTTTTTGCTCGAACATTAAATGCCTCCAAATGGTATTTAATTAACTTCCCGGGGTGAAGAAACCCTTTTTGAGAACTCAGAGTGATTAAATTGGCCATTTCATGCACTTTTAACCATTCCATAAATCTTGTGTTTAGGGCCCCTGGAAGCATGAAAATTACTTTAAACATGCTAATTTTAGCTCTAACACTGATGATCCACCTACAAATGTGAACTGACGTTAAAAAAAAAAACATTTGAAAACGGACCATTTTCCACATTTCTGAAGCATGACGTAATGGGGGGGGTGTTATCTCTTTTCTTGAAAATCAGCTGTTTTTGCTCGAACATTAAATGCCTCCAAATGGTATTTAATTAACTTCCTGAGCCCCTGGAAGCATGAAAATCACTTTAAACATGCTAATTTTAGCTCTAACACTGATGATCCACCTACAAATGTGAACTGACGTTCAAAAATAAAACATTTGAAAACGGACCATTTTCCACATTTCTGAAGCATGACGTAATGGGAGGGTGTTATCTCTTTTGTCGAAAATCAGCCGTTTTTGCTCGAACATTAAATGCCTCCAAATGGTATTTAATTAACTTCCCGGGGTGAAGAAACCCTTTTTGAGAACTCAGAGTGAGTAAATTGGCCATTTTCATGCACTTTTAACCATTCCATAAATCTTGTGTTTTGGGCCCCTGGAAGCATGAAAATCACTTTAAACATGCTAATTTTAGCTCTAACACTGATGATCCACCTACAAATGTGAACTGACGTTCAAAAATAAAACATTTGAAAACGGACCATTTTCCACATTTCTGAAGCATGTTATCTCTTTTGTCGAAAATCAGCCGTTTTTGCACATTTCTGAAGC
The DNA here is from genome assembly GCF_964263255.1 of Lissotriton vulgaris. NCBI lineage: Eukaryota > Metazoa > Chordata > Amphibia > Caudata > Salamandridae > Lissotriton > Lissotriton vulgaris. Next base: position 323,573 of record NW_028253817.1, read on the forward strand.
ATGTTATCTCTTTTGTCGAAAATCAGCCGTTTTTGCTTGAACATTAAATGCCTCCAAATGGTATTTAATTAACTTCCCGGGGTGAAGAAACCCTTTTTGAGAACTCAGAGTGAGTAAATTGGCCATTTTCATGCACTTTTAACCATTCCATAAATCTTGTGTTTAGGGCCCCTGGAAGCATGAAAATCACTTTAAACATGCTAATTTTAGCTCTAACACTGATGATCCACCTACAAATGTGAACTGACGTTCAAAAATAAAACATTTGAAAACTGACCATTTTCCACATTTCTGAAGCATGATGTAATGGGGGGGTGTTATCTCTTTTGTCGAAAATCAGCCGTTTTTGCTCGAACATTAAATGCCTCCAAATGGTATTTATTTCACTTCCCGAGCCCCTGGAAGCATGAAAATCACTTTAAACATGCTAATTTTAGCTCTAACACTGATGATTCACCTACAAATGTGAACTGACGTTCAAAAATAAAACATTTGAAAACGGACCATTTTCCACATTTCTGAAGCATGACGTAATGGGGGGGTGTTATCTCTTTTGTCGAAAATCAGCTGTCATTGCTTGAACATTAAATGCCTCCAAATGGTATTTAATTAACTTCCCGGGGTGAAGAAACCCTTTTTGAGAACTCAGAGTGAGTAAATTGGCCATTTTTATGCACTTTTAACCATTCCATAAATCTTGTGTTTAGGGCCCCTGGAAGCATGAAAATCACTTTAAACATGCTAATATTAGCTCTAACACTGATGATCCACCTACAAATGTGAAATGACGTTCAAAAATAAAACATTTGAAAACGGACCATTTTCCACATTTCTGAAGCATGACGTAATGGGGGGGTGTTATCTCTTTTGTCGAAAATCAGCCGTTTTTGCTCGAACATTAAATGCCTCCAAATGGTATTTAATTAACTTCCCGGGGTGAAGAAACCCTTTTTGAGAACTCAGAGTGAGTAAATTGGCCATTTTCATGCACTTTTAACCATTCCATAAATCTTGTGTTTAGGGCCCCTGGAAGCATGAAAATCACTTTAAACATGCTAATTTTAGCTCTAACACTGATGATCCACCTACAAATGTGAACTGACATTCAAAAATAAAACATTTGAAAACGGACCATTTTCCACATTTCTGAAGCATGACGTAATGGGGGGGGTGTTATCTCTTTTGTCGAAAATCAGCCGTTTTTGCTTGAACATTAAATGCCTCCAAACGGTATTTAATTAACTTCCCGGGGTGAAGAAACCCTTTTTGAGAACTCAGAGTGAGTAAATTGGCCATTTTCATGCACTTTTAACCATTCCATAAATCTTGTGTTTAGGGCCCCTGGAAGCATGAAAATCACTTTAAACATGCTAATTTTAGCTCTAACACTGATGATCCACATACAAATGTGAACTGACGTTCAAAAATAAAACATTTGAAAACGGACCATTTTCCACATTTCTGAAGCATGACGTAATGGGGGGGTGTTATCTCTATTGTCGAAAATCAGCCGTTTTTGCTCGAACATTAAATGCCTCCAAATGGTATTTATTTCACTTCCCGAGCCCCTGGAAGCATGAAAATCACTTTAAACTTGCTAATTTTAGCTCTAACACTGATGATCCACCTACAAATGTGAACTGACGTTCAAAAATAAAACATTTGAAAACGGACCATTTTCTTCATTTCTGAAGCATGACGTAATGGGGGGGTGTTATCTCTTTTGTCGAAAATCAGCCGTTTTTGCTCGAACATTAAATGCCTCCAAATGGTATTTAATTAACTTCCCGGGGTGAAGAAACCCTTTTTGAGAACTCAGAGTGAGTAAATTGGCCATTTCATGCACTTTTAACCATTCCATAAATCTTGTGTTTAGGGCCCCTGGAAGCATGAAAATCACTTTAAACATGCTAATTTTAGCTCTAACACTGATGATCCACCTACAAATGTGAACTGACGTTCAAAAATAACACATTTGAAAACGGACCATTTTCCACATTTCTGAAGCATGACGTAATGGGGGGGTGTTATCTCTTTTGTCGAAAATCAGCTGTCATTGCTTGAACATTAAATGCCTCCAAATGGTATTTAATTAACTTCCCGAGCCCCTGGAAGCATGAAAACACTTTAAACATGCTAATTTTAGCTCTAACACTGATGATCCATCTACAAATGTGAACTGACGTTCAAAAATAAAACATTTGAAAACGGACCATTTTCCACATTTCTGAAGCATGACGTAATGGGGGTGTTATCTCTTTTGTCGAAAATCAGCCGTTTTTGCTCGAACATTAAATGCCTCCACATGGTATTTAATTAACTTCCCGAGCCCCTGGAAGCATGAAAATCACTTTAAACATGCTAATTTTAGCTCTAACACTGATGATCCACCTACAAATGTGAACTGACGTTCAAAAATAACACATTTGAAAACGGACCATTTTCCACATTTCTGAAGCATGACGTAATGGGGGGGTGTTATCTCTTTTGTCGAAAATCAGCTGTCATTGCTTGAACATTAAATGCCTCCAAATGGTATTTAATTAACTTCCCGAGCCCCTGGAAGCATGAAATCACTTTAAACATGCTAATTTTAGCTCTAACACTGATGATCCATCTACAAATGTGAACTGACGTTCAAAAATAAAACATTTGAAAACGGACCATTTTCCACATTTCTGAAGCATGACGTAATGGGGGGGTGTTATCTCTTTTGTCGAAAATCAGCCGTTTTTGCTCGAACATTAAATGCCTCCAAATGGTATTTAGTTAACTTCCCGGGGTGAAGAAACCCTTTTTGAGAACTCAGAGTGAGTAAATTGGCCATTTTCATGCACTTTTAACCATTCCATAAATCTTGTGTTTAGGGCCCCTGGAAGCATGAAAATCACTTTAAACATGCTAATATTAGCTCTAACACTGATGATCCACCTACAAATGTGAAATGACGTTCAAAAATAAAACATTTGAAAACGGACCATTTTCCACATTTCTGAAGCATGACGTAATGGGGGGGTGTTATCTCTTTTGTCGAAAATCAGCCGTTTTTGCTCGAACATTAAATGCCTCCAAATGGTATTTAATTAACTTCCCGGGGTGAAGAAACCCTTTTTGAGAACTCAGAGTGAGTAAATTGGCCATTTTCATGCACTTTTAACCATTCCATAAATCTTGTGTTTAGGGCCCCTGGAAGCATGAAAATCACTTTAAACATGCTAATTTTAGCTCTAACACTGATGATCCACCTACAAATGTGAACTGACATTCAAAAATAAAACATTTGAAAACGGACCATTTTCCACATTTCTGAAGCATGACGTAATGGGGGGGGTGTTATCTCTTTTGTCGAAAATCAGCCGTTTTTGCTTGAACATTAAATGCCTCCAAACGGTATTTAATTAACTTCCCGGGGTGAAGAAACCCTTTTTGAGAACTCAGAGTGAGTAAATTGGCCATTTTCATGCACTTTTAACCATTCCATAAATCTTGTGTTTAGGGCCCCTGGAAGCATGAAAATCACTTTAAACATGCTCATTTTAGCTCTAACACTGATGATCCACATACAAATGTGAACTGACGTTCAAAAATAAAACATTTGAAAACGGACCATTTTCCACATTTCTGAAGCATGACGTAATGGGGGGGTGTTATCTCTATTGTCGAAAATCAGCCGTTTTTGCTCGAACATTAAATGCCTCCAAATGGTATTTATTTCACTTCCCGAGCCCCTGGAAGCATGAAAATCACTTTAAACATGCTAATTTTAGCTCTAACACTGATGATCCACCTACAAATGTGAACTGACGTTCAAAAATAAAACATTTGAAAACGGACCATTTTCCACATTTCTGAAGCATGATGTAATGGGGGGGTGTTATCTCTTTTGTCGAAAATCAGCCGTTTTTGCTCGAACATTAAATGCCTCCAAATGGTATTTAATTAACTTCCCGGGGTGAAGAAACCCTTTTTGAGAACTCAGAGTGAGTAAATTGGCCATTTCATGCACTTTTAACCATTCCATAAATCTTGTGTTTAGGGCCCCTGGAAGCATGAAAATCACTTTAAACATGCTAATTTTAGCTCTAACACTGATGATCCACCTACAAATGTGAACTGACGTTAAAAAAAAAAACATTTGAAAACGGACCATTTTCCACATTTCTGAAGCATGACGTAATGGGGGGGTGTTATCTCTTTTCTCGAAAATCAGCTGTTTTTGCTCGAACATTAAATGCCTCCAAATGGTATTTAATTAACTTCCTGAGCCCCTGGAAGCATGAAAATCACTTTAAACATGCTAATTTTAGCTCTAAAACTGATCATCCACCTACAAATGTGAACTGACGTTCAAAAATAAAACATTTGAAAACGGACCATTTTCCACATTTCTGAAGCATGACGTAATGGGGGGGGTGTTATCTCTTTTGTCGAAAATCAGCCGTTTTTGCTCGAACATTAAATGCCTCCAAAATGGTATTTAATTAACTGCCCGAGCCCCTGGAAGCATGAAAATCACTTTAAACATGCTAATTTTAGCTCTAACACTGATGATCCACCTACAAATGTGAACTGACGTTCAAAAATAAAACATTTGAAAACGGACCATTTTCCACATTTCTGAAGCATGACGTAATGGGGGGGTGTTATCCCTTTTGTCGAAAATCAGCCGTTTTTGCTCGAACAAGAAAATGCCTCCAAATGGTATTTAATTAACTTCCCGGGGTGAAGAAACCCTTTTTGAGAACTCAGAGTGAGTAAATTGGCCATTTTCATGCACTTTTAACCATTCCATAAATCTTGTGTTTAGGGCCCCTGGAAGCATGAAAATCACTTTAAACATGCTAATTTTAGCTCTAACACTGATGATCCACCTACAAATGTGAACTGACGTTCAAAAATAAAACATTTGAAAACGGACCATTTTCCACATTTCTGAAGCATGACGTAATGGGAGGGTGTTATCTCTTTTGTCGAAAATCAGCCGTTTTTGCTCGAACATTAAATGCCTCCAAATGGTATTTAATTAACTTCCCGGGGTGAAGAAACCCTTTTTGAGAACTCAGAGTGAGTAAATTGGCAATTTTCAAGCACTTTTAACCATTCCATAAATCTTGTGTTTTGGGCCCCTGGAAGCATGAAAATCACTTTAAAAATGCTAATTTTAGCTCTAACACTGATGATCCACCTACAAATGTGAACTGACGTTCAAAAATAAAACATTTGAAAACTGACCATTTTCCACATTTCTGAAGCATGACGTAATGGGGGGGTGTTATCTCTTTTGTCGAAAATCAGCCGTTTTTGCTCGAACATTAAATGCCTCCAAATGGTATTTAATTAACTTCCCGGGGTGAAGAAACCCTTTTTGAGAACTCAGAGTGAGTAAATAGGCCATTTTCATGCACTTTTAACCATTCCATAAATCTTGTGTTTAGGGCCCCTGGAAGCATGAAAATCACTTTAAACATGCTAATTTTAGCTCTAACACTGATGATCCACCTACAAATGTGAACTGACATTCAAAAATAAAACATTTGAAAACGGACCATTTTCCACATTTCTGAAGCATGACGTAATGGGGGGGGTGTTATCTCTTTTGTCGAAAATCAGCCGTTTTTGCTTGAACATTAAATGCCTCCAAACGGTATTTAATTAACTTCCCGGGGTGAAGAAACCCTTTTTGAGAACTCAGAGTGAGTAAATTGGCCATTTTCATGCACTTTTAACCATTCCATAAATCTTGTGTTTAGGGCCCCTGGAAGCATGAAAATCACTTTAAACATGCTAATTTTAGCTCTAACACTGATGATCCACATACAAATGTGAACTGACGTTCAAAAATAAAACATTTGAAAACGGACCATTTTCCACATTTCTGAAGCATGACGTAATGGGGGGGTGTTATCTCTATTGTCGAAAATCAGCCGTTTTTGCTCGAACATTAAATGCCTCCAAATGGTATTTAATTAACTTCCCGGGGTGAAGAAACCCTTTTTGAGAACTCAGAGTGAGTAAATTGGCCATTTCATGCACTTTTAACCATTCCATAAATCTTGTGTTTAGGGCCCCTGGAAGCATGAAAATTACTTTAAACATGCTAATTTTAGCTCTAACACTGATGATCCACCTACAAATGTGAACTGACGTTAAAAAAAAAAACATTTGAAAACGGACCATTTTCCACATTTCTGAAGCATGACGTAATGGGGGGGGTGTTATCTCTTTTCTTGAAAATCAGCTGTTTTTGCTCGAACATTAAATGCCTCCAAATGGTATTTAATTAACTTCCTGAGCCCCTGGAAGCATGAAAATCACTTTAAACATGCTAATTTTAGCTCTAACACTGATGATCCACCTACAAATGTGAACTGACGTTCAAAAATAAAACATTTGAAAACGGACCATTTTCCACATTTCTGAAGCATGACGTAATGGGAGGGTGTTATCTCTTTTGTCGAAAATCAGCCGTTTTTGCTCGAACATTAAATGCCTCCAAATGGTATTTAATTAACTTCCCGGGGTGAAGAAACCCTTTTTGAGAACTCAGAGTGAGTAAATTGGCCATTTTCATGCACTTTTAACCATTCCATAAATCTTGTGTTTTGGGCCCCTGGAAGCATGAAAATCACTTTAAACATGCTAATTTTAGCTCTAACACTGATGATCCACCTACAAATGTGAACTGACGTTCAAAAATAAAACATTTGAAAACGGACCATTTTCCACATTTCTGAAGCATGTTATCTCTTTTGTCGAAAATCAGCCGTTTTTGCACATTTCTGAAGCATGTTATCTCTTTTGTCGAAAATCAGCCGTTTTTGCTTGAACATTAAATGCCTCCAAATGGTATTTAATTAACTTCCCGGGGTGAAGAAACCCTTTTTGAGAACTCAGAGTGAGTAAATTGGCCATTTTCATGCACTTTTAACCATTCCATAAATCTTGTGTTTAGGGCCCCTGGAAGCATGAAAATCACTTTAAACATGCTAATTTTAGCTCTAACACTGATGATCCACCTACAAATGTGAACTGACGTTCAAAAATAAAACATTTGAAAACTGACCATTTTCCACATTTCTGAAGCATGATGTAATGGGGGGGTGTTATCTCTTTTGTCGAAAATCAGCCGTTTTTGCTCGAACATTAAATGCCTCCAAATGGTATTTATTTCACTTCCCGAGCCCCTGGAAGCATGAAAATCACTTTAAACATGCTAATTTTAGCTCTAACACTGATGATTCACCTACAAATGTGAACTGACGTTCAAAAATAAAACATTTGAAAACGGACCATTTTCCACATTTCTGAAGCATGACGTAATGGGGGGGTGTTATCTCTTTTGTCGAAAATCAGCTGTCATTGCTTGAACATTAAATGCCTCCAAATGGTATTTAATTAACTTCCCGGGGTGAAGAAACCCTTTTTGAGAACTCAGAGTGAGTAAATTGGCCATTTTTATGCACTTTTAACCATTCCATAAATCTTGTGTTTAGGGCCCCTGGAAGCATGAAAATCACTTTAAACATGCTAATATTAGCTCTAACACTGATGATCCACCTACAAATGTGAAATGACGTTCAAAAATAAAACATTTGAAAACGGACCATTTTCCACATTTCTGAAGCATGACGTAATGGGGGGGTGTTATCTCTTTTGTCGAAAATCAGCCGTTTTTGCTCGAACATTAAATGCCTCCAAATGGTATTTAATTAACTTCCCGGGGTGAAGAAACCCTTTTTGAGAACTCAGAGTGAGTAAATTGGCCATTTTCATGCACTTTTAACCATTCCATAAATCTTGTGTTTAGGGCCCCTGGAAGCATGAAAATCACTTTAAACATGCTAATTTTAGCTCTAACACTGATGATCCACCTACAAATGTGAACTGACATTCAAAAATAAAACATTTGAAAACGGACCATTTTCCACATTTCTGAAGCATGACGTAATGGGGGGGGTGTTATCTCTTTTGTCGAAAATCAGCCGTTTTTGCTTGAACATTAAATGCCTCCAAACGGTATTTAATTAACTTCCCGGGGTGAAGAAACCCTTTTTGAGAACTCAGAGTGAGTAAATTGGCCATTTTCATGCACTTTTAACCATTCCATAAATCTTGTGTTTAGGGCCCCTGGAAGCATGAAAATCACTTTAAACATGCTAATTTTAGCTCTAACACTGATGATCCACATACAAATGTGAACTGACGTTCAAAAATAAAACATTTGAAAACGGACCATTTTCCACATTTCTGAAGCATGACGTAATGGGGGGGTGTTATCTCTATTGTCGAAAATCAGCCGTTTTTGCTCGAACATTAAATGCCTCCAAATGGTATTTATTTCACTTCCCGAGCCCCTGGAAGCATGAAAATCACTTTAAACTTGCTAATTTTAGCTCTAACACTGATGATCCACCTACAAATGTGAACTGACGTTCAAAAATAAAACATTTGAAAACGGACCATTTTCTTCATTTCTGAAGCATGACGTAATGGGGGGGTGTTATCTCTTTTGTCGAAAATCAGCCGTTTTTGCTCGAACATTAAATGCCTCCAAATGGTATTTAATTAACTTCCCGGGGTGAAGAAACCCTTTTTGAGAACTCAGAGTGAGTAAATTGGCCATTTCATGCACTTTTAACCATTCCATAAATCTTGTGTTTAGGGCCCCTGGAAGCATGAAAATCACTTTAAACATGCTAATTTTAGCTCTAACACTGATGATCCACCTACAAATGTGAACTGACGTTCAAAAATAACACATTTGAAAACGGACCATTTTCCACATTTCTGAAGCATGACGTAATGGGGGGGTGTTATCTCTTTTGTCGAAAATCAGCTGTCATTGCTTGAACATTAAATGCCTCCAAATGGTATTTAATTAACTTCCCGAGCCCCTGGAAGCATGAAAACACTTTAAACATGCTAATTTTAGCTCTAACACTGATGATCCATCTACAAATGTGAACTGACGTTCAAAAATAAAACATTTGAAAACGGACCATTTTCCACATTTCTGAAGCATGACGTAATGGGGGTGTTATCTCTTTTGTCGAAAATCAGCCGTTTTTGCTCGAACATTAAATGCCTCCACATGGTATTTAATTAACTTCCCGAGCCCCTGGAAGCATGAAAATCACTTTAAACATGCTAATTTTAGCTCTAACACTGATGATCCACCTACAAATGTGAACTGACGTTCAAAAATAACACATTTGAAAACGGACCATTTTCCACATTTCTGAAGCATGACGTAATGGGGGGGTGTTATCTCTTTTGTCGAAAATCAGCTGTCATTGCTTGAACATTAAATGCCTCCAAATGGTATTTAATTAACTTCCCGAGCCCCTGGAAGCATGAAATCACTTTAAACATGCTAATTTTAGCTCTAACACTGATGATCCATCTACAAATGTGAACTGACGTTCAAAAATAAAACATTTGAAAACGGACCATTTTCCACATTTCTGAAGCATGACGTAATGGGGGGGTGTTATCTCTTTTGTCGAAAATCAGCCGTTTTTGCTCGAACATTAAATGCCTCCAAATGGTATTTAGTTAACTTCCCGGGGTGAAGAAACCCTTTTTGAGAACTCAGAGTGAGTAAATTGGCCATTTTCATGCACTTTTAACCATTCCATAAATCTTGTGTTTAGGGCCCCTGGAAGCATGAAAATCACTTTAAACATGCTAATTTTAGCTCTAACACTGATGATCCACCTACAAATGTGAACTGACTTTCAAAAATAAAACATTTGAAAACGGACCATTTTCCACATTTCTGAAGCATGACGTAATGGGGGGGTGTTATCTCTTTTGTCGAAAATCAGCCGTTTTTGCTCGAACATTAAATGCCTCCAAATGGTATTTAATTAACTTCCTGAGCCCCTGGAAGCATGAAAATCACTTTAAACATGCTAATTTTAGCTCTAACACTGATGATCCACCTACAAATGTGAACTGACGTTCAAAAATAAAACATTTGAAAACGGACCATTTTCCACATTTCTGAAGCATGACGCTATGGGGGGTGTTATCTCTTTTGTCGAAAATCAGCTGTCATTGCTTTAACATTAAATGCCTCCAAATGGTATTTAATTAACTTCCCGGGGTGAAGAAACCCTTTTTGAGAACTCAGAGTGAGTAAATTGGCCATTTTCATGCACTTTTAACCATTCCATAAATCTTGTGTTTAGGGCCCCTGGAAGCATGAAAATCACTTTAAACATGCTAATTTTAGCTCTAACACTGATGATCCACCTACAAATGTGAACTGACGTTAAAAAATAAAACATTTGAAAACGGACCATTTTCCACATTTCTGAAGCATGACGTAATGGGGGGGTGTTATCTCTTTTGTCGAAAATCAGCCGTTTTTGCTCGAACATTAAATGCCTCCAAATGGTATTTAATTAACTTCCCGAGCCCCTGGAAGCATGAAAATCACTTTAAACATGCTAATTTTAGCTCTAACACTGATGATCCACCTGCAAATGTGAACTGACGTTCAAAAATAAAACATTTGAAAACGGACCATTTTCCACATTTCTGAAGCATGACGTAATGGGGGGGTGTTATCTCTTTTGTCGAAAATCAGCCGTTTTTGCTCGAACATTGAATGCCTCCAAATGGTATTTATTTCACTTCCCGAGCCCCTGGAAGCATGAAAATCACTTTAAACATGCTAATTTTAGCTCTAACACTGATGATCCACCTACAAATGTGAACTGACGTTCAAAAATAAAACATTTGAAAACGGACCATTTTCTGCATTTCTGAAGCATGACATAATGGGGGGGTGTTATCTCTTTTGTCGAAAATCAGCCGTTTTTGCTCGAACATTAAATGCCTCCAAATGGTATTTAATTAACTTCCCGGGGTGAAGTAACCCTTTTTGAGAACTCAGAGTGAGTAAATTGGCCATTTTCATGCACTTTTAACTATTCCATAAATCTTGTGTTTAGGGCCCCTGGAAGCATGAAAATCACTTTAAACATGCTAATTTTAGCTCTAACACTGATGATCCACCTACAAATGTGAACTGACGTTCAAAAATAAAACATTTGAAAACGGACCATTTTCCACATTTCTGAAGCATGACGTAATGGGGGGGTGTTATCTCTTTTGTCGAAAATCAGCTGTCATTGCTTGAACATTAAATGCCTCCAAATGGTATTTAATTAACTTCCAGGGGTGAAGAAACCCTTTTTGAGAACTCAGAGTGAGTAAATTGGCCATTTTCATGCACTTTTAACCATTCCATAAATCTTGTGTTTAGGGCCCCTGGAAGCATGAAAATCACTTTAAACATGCTAATTTTAGCTCTAACACTGATGATCCACCTACAAATGTGAACTGACGTTCAAAAATAACACATTTGAAAACGGACCATTTTCCACATTTCTGAAGCATGACGTAATGGGGGGGTGTTATCTCTTTTGTCGAAAATCAGCTGTCATTGCTTGAACATTAAATGCCTCCAAATGGTATTTAATTAACTTCCCGAGCCCCTGGAAGCATGAAATCACTTTAAACATGCTAATTTTAGCTCTAACACTGATGATCCATCTACAAATGTGAACTGACGTTCAAAAATAAAACATTTGAAAACGGACCATTTTCCACATTTCTGAAGCATGACGTAATGGGGGGTGTTATCTCTTTTGTCGAAAATCAGCCGTTTTTGCTCGAACATTAAATGCCTCCAAATGGTATTTAATTAACTTCCCGAGCCCCTGGAAGCATGAAAATCACTTTAAACATGCTAATTTTAGCTCTAACACTGATGATCCACCTACAAATGTGAACTGACGTTCAAAAATAAAACATTTGAAAACGGACCATTTTCCACATTTCTGAAGCATGACGTAATGGGGGGGGGGGTGTTATCTCTTTTGTCGAAAATCAGCCGTTTTTGCTCAAACATTAATTGCCTCCAAATGGTATTTATTTCACTTCCCGAGCCCCTGGAAGCATGAAAATCACTTTAAACATGCTAATTTTAGCTCTAACACTGATGATCCACCTACAAATGTGAACTGACGTTCAAAAACTAAAACATTTGAAAACGGACCATTTTCCACATTTCTGAAGCATGACGTAATGGGGGGGGTGTTATCTCTTTTGTCGAAAATCAGCCGTTTTTGCTCGAACATTAAATGCCTCCAAATGGTATTTAATTAACTTCCCGGGGTGAAAAAACCCTTTTTGAGAACTCAGAGTGAGTAAATTGGCCATTTTCATGCACTTTTCACCATTCCATAAATCTTGTGTTTAGGGCCCCTGGAAGCATGAAAATCACTTTAAACATGCTAATTTTAGCTCTAACACTGATGATCCACCTACAAATGTGAACTGACGTTCAAAAATAAAACATTTGAAAACGGACCATTTTCCACATTTCTGAAGCATGACGTAATGGGGGGGTGTTATCTCTTTTGTCGAAAATCAGCCGTTTTTGCTCGAACATTAAATGCCTCCAAATGGTATTTAGTTAACTTCCCGGGGTGAAGAAACCCTTTTTGAGAACTCAGAGTGAGTAAATTGGCCATTTTAATGCACTTTTAACCATTCCATAAATCTTGTGTTTAGGGCCCCTGGAAGCATGAAAATCACTTTAAACATGCTAATTTTAGCTCTAACACTGATGATCCACCTACAAATGTGAACTGACGTTCAAAAATAAAACATTTGAAAACGGACCATTTTCCACATTTCTGAAGCATGACGTAATGGGGGGGTGTTATCTCTTTTGTCGAAAATCAGCCGTTTTTGCTCGAACATTAAATGCCTCCAAATGGTATTTAATTAACTTCCCGAGCCCCTGGAAGCATGAAAATCACTTTAAACATGCTAATTTTAGCTCTAACACTGATGATCCACCTACAAATGTGAACTGACGTTCAAAAATAAAACATTTGAAAACGGACCATTTTCCACATTTCTGAAGCATGACGCTATGGGGGGTGTTATCTCTTTTGTCGAAAATCAGCTGTCATTGCTTTAACATTAAATGCCTCCAAATGGTATTTAATTAACTTCCCGGGGTGAAGAAACCCTTTTTGAGAACTCAGAGTGAGTAAATTGGCCATTTTCATGCACTTTTAACCATTCCATAAATCTTGTGTTTAGGGCCCCTGGAAGCATGAAAATCACTTTAAACATGCTAATTTTAGCTCTAACACTGATGATCCACCTACAAATGTGAACTGACGTTCAAAAATAACACATTTGAAAACGGACCATTTTCCACATTTCTGAAGCATGACGTAATGGGGGGGTGTTATCTCTTTTGTCGAAAATCAGCTGTCATTGCTTGAACATTAAATGCCTCCAAATGGTATTTAATTAACTTCCCGAGCCCCTGGAAGCATGAAATCACTTTAAACATGCTAATTTTAGCTCTAACACTGATGATCCATCTACAAATGTGAACTGACGTTCAAAAATAAAACATTTGAAAACGGACCATTTTCCACATTTCTGAAGCATGACGTAATGGGGGGTGTTATCTCTTTTGTCGAAAATCAGCCGTTTTTGCTCGAACATTAAATGCCTCCAAATGGTATTTAATTAACTTCCCGAGCCCCTGGAAGCATGAAAATCACTTTAAACATGCTAATTTTAGCTCTAACACTGATGATCCACCTACAAATGTGAACTGACGTTCAAAAATAACACATTTGAAAACGGACCATTTTCCACATTTCTGAAGCATGACGTAATGGGGGGGTGTTATCTCTTTTGTCGAAAATCAGCTGTCATTGCTTGAACATTAAATGCCTCCAAATGGTATTTAATTAACTTCCCGAGCCCCTGGAAGCATGAAAATCACTTTAAACATGCTAATTTTAGCTCTAACACTGATGATCCACCTACAAATGTGAACTGACGTTCAAAAACTAAAACATTTGAAAACGGACCATTTTCCACATTTCTGAAGCATGACGTAATGGGGGGGGTGTTATCTCTTTTGTCGAAAATCAGCCGTTTTTGCTCGAACATTAAATGCCTCCAAATGGTATTTAATTAACTTCCCGGGGTGAAAAAACCCTTTTTGAGAACTCAGAGTGAGTAAATTGGCCATTTTCATGCACTTTTAACCATTCCATAAATCTTGTGTTTAGGGCCCCTGGAAGCATGAAAATCACTTTAAACATGCTAATTTTAGCTCTAACACTGATGATCCACCTACAAATGTGAACTGACGTTCAAAAATAAAACATTTGAAAACGGACCATTTTCCACATTTCTGAAGCATGACGTAATGGGGGGGGTGTTATCTCTTTTGTCGAAAATCAGCTGTCATTGCTTGAACATTAAATGCCTCCAAATGGTATTTAATTAACTTCCCGGGGTGAAGAAACCCTTTTTGAGTACTCAGAGTGAGTAAATTGCCCATTTTCATGCACTTTTAACCATTCCATAAATCTTGTGTTTAGGGCCCCTGGAAGCATGAAAATCACTTTAAACATGCTAATTTTAGCTCTAACACTGATGATCCACCTAAAAATGTGAACTGACGTTCAAAAATAACACATTTGAAAACGGACCATTTTCCACATTTCTGAAGCATGACGTAATGGGGGGGTGTTATCTCTTTTGTCGAAAATCAGCTGTCATTGCTTGAACATTAAATGCCTCCAAATGGTATTTAATTAATTTCCCGAGCGCCTGGAAGCATGAAATCACTTTAAACATGCTAATTTTAGCTCTAACACTGATGATCCATCTACAAATGTGAACTGACGTTCAAAAATAAAACATTTGAAAACGGACCATTTTCCACATTTCTGAAGCATGACGTAATGGGAGGGTGTTATCTCTTTTGTCGAAAATCAGCCGTTTTTGCTCGAACATTAAATGCCTCCAAATGGTATTTAATTAACTTCCCGGGGTGAAGAAACCCTTTTTGAGAACTCAGAGTGAGTAAATTGGCCATTTTCATGCACTTTTAACCATTCCATAAATCTTGTGTTTTGGGCCCCTGGAAGCATGAAAATCACTTTAAACATGCTAATTTTAGCTCTAACACTGATGATCCACCTACAAATGTGAACTGACGTTCAAAAATAAAACATTTGAAAACGGACCATTTTCCACATTTCTGAAGCATGTTATCTCTTTTGTCGAAAATCAGCCGTTTTTGCACATTTCTGAAGCATGTTATCTCTTTTGTCGAAAATCAGCCGTTTTTGCTTGAACATTAAATGCCTCCAAATGGTATTTAATTAACTTCCCGGGGTGAAGAAACCCTTTTTGAGAACTCAGAGTGAGTAAATTGGCCATTTTCATGCACTTTTAACCATTCCATAAATCTTGTGTTTAGGGCCCCTGGAAGCATGAAAATCACTTTAAACATGCTAATTTTAGCTCTAACACTGATGATCCACCTACAAATGTGAACTGACGTTCAAAAATAAAACATTTGAAAACTGACCATTTTCCACATTTCTGAAGCATGATGTAATGGGGGGGTGTTATCTCTTTTGTCGAAAATCAGCCGTTTTTGCTCGAACATTAAATGCCTCCAAATGGTATTTATTTCACTTCCCGAGCCCCTGGAAGCATGAAAATCACTTTAAACATGCTAATTTTAGCTCTAACACTGATGATTCACCTACAAATGTGAACTGACGTTCAAAAATAAAACATTTGAAAACGGACCATTTTCCACATTTCTGAAGCATGACGTAATGGGGGGGTGTTATCTCTTTTGTCGAAAATCAGCTGTCATTGCTTGAACATTAAATGCCTCCAAATGGTATTTAATTAACTTCCCGGGGTGAAGAAACCCTTTTTGAGAACTCAGAGTGAGTAAATTGGCCATTTTTATGCACTTTTAACCATTCCATAAATCTTGTGTTTAGGGCCCCTGGAAGCATGAAAATCACTTTAAACATGCTAATATTAGCTCTAACACTGATGATCCACCTACAAATGTGAAATGACGTTCAAAAATAAAACATTTGAAAACGGACCATTTTCCACATTTCTGAAGCATGACGTAATGGGGGGGTGTTATCTCTTTTGTCGAAAATCAGCCGTTTTTGCTCGAACATTAAATGCCTCCAAATGGTATTTAATTAACTTCCCGGGGTGAAGAAACCCTTTTTGAGAACTCAGAGTGAGTAAATTGGCCATTTTCATGCACTTTTAACCATTCCATAAATCTTGTGTTTAGGGCCCCTGGAAGCATGAAAATCACTTTAAACATGCTAATTTTAGCTCTAACACTGATGATCCACCTACAAATGTGAACTGACATTCAAAAATAAAACATTTGAAAACGGACCATTTTCCACATTTCTGAAGCATGACGTAATGGGGGGGGTGTTATCTCTTTTGTCGAAAATCAGCCGTTTTTGCTTGAACATTAAATGCCTCCAAACGGTATTTAATTAACTTCCCGGGGTGAAGAAACCCTTTTTGAGAACTCAGAGTGAGTAAATTGGCCATTTTCATGCACTTTTAACCATTCCATAAATCTTGTGTTTAGGGCCCCTGGAAGCATGAAAATCACTTTAAACATGCTAATTTTAGCTCTAACACTGATGATCCACATACAAATGTGAACTGACGTTCAAAAATAAAACATTTGAAAACGGACCATTTTCCACATTTCTGAAGCATGACGTAATGGGGGGGTGTTATCTCTATTGTCGAAAATCAGCCGTTTTTGCTCGAACATTAAATGCCTCCAAATGGTATTTATTTCACTTCCCGAGCCCCTGGAAGCATGAAAATCACTTTAAACTTGCTAATTTTAGCTCTAACACTGATGATCCACCTACAAATGTGAACTGACGTTCAAAAATAAAACATTTGAAAACGGACCATTTTCTTCATTTCTGAAGCATGACGTAATGGGGGGGTGTTATCTCTTTTGTCGAAAATCAGCCGTTTTTGCTCGAACATTAAATGCCTCCAAATGGTATTTAATTAACTTCCCGGGGTGAAGAAACCCTTTTTGAGAACTCAGAGTGAGTAAATTGGCCATTTCATGCACTTTTAACCATTCCATAAATCTTGTGTTTAGGGCCCCTGGAAGCATGAAAATCACTTTAAACATGCTAATTTTAGCTCTAACACTGATGATCCACCTACAAATGTGAACTGACGTTCAAAAATAACACATTTGAAAACGGACCATTTTCCACATTTCTGAAGCATGACGTAATGGGGGGGTGTTATCTCTTTTGTCGAAAATCAGCTGTCATTGCTTGAACATTAAATGCCTCCAAATGGTATTTAATTAACTTCCCGAGCCCCTGGAAGCATGAAAACACTTTAAACATGCTAATTTTAGCTCTAACACTGATGATCCATCTACAAATGTGAACTGACGTTCAAAAATAAAACATTTGAAAACGGACCATTTTCCACATTTCTGAAGCATGACGTAATGGGGGTGTTATCTCTTTTGTCGAAAATCAGCCGTTTTTGCTCGAACATTAAATGCCTCCACATGGTATTTAATTAACTTCCCGAGCCCCTGGAAGCATGAAAATCACTTTAAACATGCTAATTTTAGCTCTAACACTGATGATCCACCTACAAATGTGAACTGACGTTCAAAAATAACACATTTGAAAACGGACCATTTTCCACATTTCTGAAGCATGACGTAATGGGGGGGTGTTATCTCTTTTGTCGAAAATCAGCTGTCATTGCTTGAACATTAAATGCCTCCAAATGGTATTTAATTAACTTCCCGAGCCCCTGGAAGCATGAAATCACTTTAAACATGCTAATTTTAGCTCTAACACTGATGATCCATCTACAAATGTGAACTGACGTTCAAAAATAAAACATTTGAAAACGGACCATTTTCCACATTTCTGAAGCATGACGTAATGGGGGGGTGTTATCTCTTTTGTCGAAAATCAGCCGTTTTTGCTCGAACATTAAATGCCTCCAAATGGTATTTAGTTAACTTCCCGGGGTGAAGAAACCCTTTTTGAGAACTCAGAGTGAGTAAATTGGCCATTTTCATGCACTTTTAACCATTCCATAAATCTTGTGTTTAGGGCCCCTGGAAGCATGAAAATCACTTTAAACATGCTAATTTTAGCTCTAACACTGATGATCCACCTACAAATGTGAACTGACTTTCAAAAATAAAACATTTGAAAACGGACCATTTTCCACATTTCTGAAGCATGACGTAATGGGGGGGTGTTATCTCTTTTGTCGAAAATCAGCCGTTTTTGCTCGAACATTAAATGCCTCCAAATGGTATTTAATTAACTTCCTGAGCCCCTGGAAGCATGAAAATCACTTTAAACATGCTAATTTTAGCTCTAACACTGATGATCCACCTACAAATGTGAACTGACGTTCAAAAATAAAACATTTGAAAACGGACCATTTTCCACATTTCTGAAGCATGACGCTATGGGGGGTGTTATCTCTTTTGTCGAAAATCAGCTGTCATTGCTTTAACATTAAATGCCTCCAAATGGTATTTAATTAACTTCCCGGGGTGAAGAAACCCTTTTTGAGAACTCAGAGTGAGTAAATTGGCCATTTTCATGCACTTTTAACCATTCCATAAATCTTGTGTTTAGGGCCCCTGGAAGCATGAAAATCACTTTAAACATGCTAATTTTAGCTCTAACACTGATGATCCACCTACAAATGTGAACTGACGTTAAAAAATAAAACATTTGAAAACGGACCATTTTCCACATTTCTGAAGCATGACGTAATGGGGGGGTGTTATCTCTTTTGTCGAAAATCAGCCGTTTTTGCTCGAACATTAAATGCCTCCAAATGGTATTTAATTAACTTCCCGAGCCCCTGGAAGCATGAAAATCACTTTAAACATGCTAATTTTAGCTCTAACACTGATGATCCACCTGCAAATGTGAACTGACGTTCAAAAATAAAACATTTGAAAACGGACCATTTTCCACATTTCTGAAGCATGACGTAATGGGGGGGTGTTATCTCTTTTGTCGAAAATCAGCCGTTTTTGCTCGAACATTGAATGCCTCCAAATGGTATTTATTTCACTTCCCGAGCCCCTGGAAGCATGAAAATCACTTTAAACATGCTAATTTTAGCTCTAACACTGATGATCCACCTACAAATGTGAACTGACGTTCAAAAATAAAACATTTGAAAACGGACCATTTTCTGCATTTCTGAAGCATGACATAATGGGGGGGTGTTATCTCTTTTGTCGAAAATCAGCCGTTTTTGCTCGAACATTAAATGCCTCCAAATGGTATTTAATTAACTTCCCGGGGTGAAGTAACCCTTTTTGAGAACTCAGAGTGAGTAAATTGGCCATTTTCATGCACTTTTAACTATTCCATAAATCTTGTGTTTAGGGCCCCTGGAAGCATGAAAATCACTTTAAACATGCTAATTTTAGCTCTAACACTGATGATCCACCTACAAATGTGAACTGACGTTCAAAAATAAAACATTTGAAAACGGACCATTTTCCACATTTCTGAAGCATGACGTAATGGGGGGGTGTTATCTCTTTTGTCGAAAATCAGCTGTCATTGCTTGAACATTAAATGCCTCCAAATGGTATTTAATTAACTTCCAGGGGTGAAGAAACCCTTTTTGAGAACTCAGAGTGAGTAAATTGGCCATTTTCATGCACTTTTAACCATTCCATAAATCTTGTGTTTAGGGCCCCTGGAAGCATGAAAATCACTTTAAACATGCTAATTTTAGCTCTAACACTGATGATCCACCTACAAATGTGAACTGACGTTCAAAAATAACACATTTGAAAACGGACCATTTTCCACATTTCTGAAGCATGACGTAATGGGGGGGTGTTATCTCTTTTGTCGAAAATCAGCTGTCATTGCTTGAACATTAAATGCCTCCAAATGGTATTTAATTAACTTCCCGAGCCCCTGGAAGCATGAAATCACTTTAAACATGCTAATTTTAGCTCTAACACTGATGATCCATCTACAAATGTGAACTGACGTTCAAAAATAAAACATTTGAAAACGGACCATTTTCCACATTTCTGAAGCATGACGTAATGGGGGGTGTTATCTCTTTTGTCGAAAATCAGCCGTTTTTGCTCGAACATTAAATGCCTCCAAATGGTATTTAATTAACTTCCCGAGCCCCTGGAAGCATGAAAATCACTTTAAACATGCTAATTTTAGCTCTAACACTGATGATCCACCTACAAATGTGAACTGACGTTCAAAAATAAAACATTTGAAAACGGACCATTTTCCACATTTCTGAAGCATGACGTAATGGGGGGGGGGGTGTTATCTCTTTTGTCGAAAATCAGCCGTTTTTGCTCAAACATTAATTGCCTCCAAATGGTATTTATTTCACTTCCCGAGCCCCTGGAAGCATGAAAATCACTTTAAACATGCTAATTTTAGCTCTAACACTGATGATCCACCTACAAATGTGAACTGACGTTCAAAAACTAAAACATTTGAAAACGGACCATTTTCCACATTTCTGAAGCATGACGTAATGGGGGGGGTGTTATCTCTTTTGTCGAAAATCAGCCGTTTTTGCTCGAACATTAAATGCCTCCAAATGGTATTTAATTAACTTCCCGGGGTGAAAAAACCCTTTTTGAGAACTCAGAGTGAGTAAATTGGCCATTTTCATGCACTTTTCACCATTCCATAAATCTTGTGTTTAGGGCCCCTGGAAGCATGAAAATCACTTTAAACATGCTAATTTTAGCTCTAACACTGATGATCCACCTACAAATGTGAACTGACGTTCAAAAATAAAACATTTGAAAACGGACCATTTTCCACATTTCTGAAGCATGACGTAATGGGGGGGTGTTATCTCTTTTGTCGAAAATCAGCCGTTTTTGCTCGAACATTAAATGCCTCCAAATGGTATTTAGTTAACTTCCCGGGGTGAAGAAACCCTTTTTGAGAACTCAGAGTGAGTAAATTGGCCATTTTAATGCACTTTTAACCATTCCATAAATCTTGTGTTTAGGGCCCCTGGAAGCATGAAAATCACTTTAAACATGCTAATTTTAGCTCTAACACTGATGATCCACCTACAAATGTGAACTGACGTTCAAAAATAAAACATTTGAAAACGGACCATTTTCCACATTTCTGAAGCATGACGTAATGGGGGGGTGTTATCTCTTTTGTCGAAAATCAGCCGTTTTTGCTCGAACATTAAATGCCTCCAAATGGTATTTAATTAACTTCCCGAGCCCCTGGAAGCATGAAAATCACTTTAAACATGCTAATTTTAGCTCTAACACTGATGATCCACCTACAAATGTGAACTGACGTTCAAAAATAAAACATTTGAAAACGGACCATTTTCCACATTTCTGAAGCATGACGCTATGGGGGGTGTTATCTCTTTTGTCGAAAATCAGCTGTCATTGCTTTAACATTAAATGCCTCCAAATGGTATTTAATTAACTTCCCGGGGTGAAGAAACCCTTTTTGAGAACTCAGAGTGAGTAAATTGGCCATTTTCATGCACTTTTAACCATTCCATAAATCTTGTGTTTAGGGCCCCTGGAAGCATGAAAATCACTTTAAACATGCTAATTTTAGCTCTAACACTGATGATCCACCTACAAATGTGAACTGACGTTCAAAAATAACACATTTGAAAACGGACCATTTTCCACATTTCTGAAGCATGACGTAATGGGGGGGTGTTATCTCTTTTGTCGAAAATCAGCTGTCATTGCTTGAACATTAAATGCCTCCAAATGGTATTTAATTAACTTCCCGAGCCCCTGGAAGCATGAAATCACTTTAAACATGCTAATTTTAGCTCTAACACTGATGATCCATCTACAAATGTGAACTGACGTTCAAAAATAAAACATTTGAAAACGGACCATTTTCCACATTTCTGAAGCATGACGTAATGGGGGGTGTTATCTCTTTTGTCGAAAATCAGCCGTTTTTGCTCGAACATTAAATGCCTCCAAATGGTATTTAATTAACTTCCCGAGCCCCTGGAAGCATGAAAATCACTTTAAACATGCTAATTTTAGCTCTAACACTGATGATCCACCTACAAATGTGAACTGACGTTCAAAAATAACACATTTGAAAACGGACCATTTTCCACATTTCTGAAGCATGACGTAATGGGGGGGTGTTATCTCTTTTGTCGAAAATCAGCTGTCATTGCTTGAACATTAAATGCCTCCAAATGGTATTTAATTAACTTCCCGAGCCCCTGGAAGCATGAAAATCACTTTAAACATGCTAATTTTAGCTCTAACACTGATGATCCACCTACAAATGTGAACTGACGTTCAAAAACTAAAACATTTGAAAACGGACCATTTTCCACATTTCTGAAGCATGACGTAATGGGGGGGGTGTTATCTCTTTTGTCGAAAATCAGCCGTTTTTGCTCGAACATTAAATGCCTCCAAATGGTATTTAATTAACTTCCCGGGGTGAAAAAACCCTTTTTGAGAACTCAGAGTGAGTAAATTGGCCATTTTCATGCACTTTTAACCATTCCATAAATCTTGTGTTTAGGGCCCCTGGAAGCATGAAAATCACTTTAAACATGCTAATTTTAGCTCTAACACTGATGATCCACCTACAAATGTGAACTGACGTTCAAAAATAAAACATTTGAAAACGGACCATTTTCCACATTTCTGAAGCATGACGTAATGGGGGGGGTGTTATCTCTTTTGTCGAAAATCAGCTGTCATTGCTTGAACATTAAATGCCTCCAAATGGTATTTAATTAACTTCCCGGGGTGAAGAAACCCTTTTTGAGTACTCAGAGTGAGTAAATTGCCCATTTTCATGCACTTTTAACCATTCCATAAATCTTGTGTTTAGGGCCCCTGGAAGCATGAAAATCACTTTAAACATGCTAATTTTAGCTCTAACACTGATGATCCACCTAAAAATGTGAACTGACGTTCAAAAATAACACATTTGAAAACGGACCATTTTCCACATTTCTGAAGCATGACGTAATGGGGGGGTGTTATCTCTTTTGTCGAAAATCAGCTGTCATTGCTTGAACATTAAATGCCTCCAAATGGTATTTAATTAATTTCCCGAGCGCCTGGAAGCATGAAATCACTTTAAACATGCTAATTTTAGCTCTAACACTGATGATCCATCTACAAATGTGAACTGACGTTCAAAAATAAAACATTTGAAAACTGACCATTTTCCACATTTCTGAAGCATGACGTAATGGGGGGTGTTATCTCTTTTGTCGAAAATCAGCCGTTTTTGCTCGAACATTAAATGCCTCCAAATGGTATTTAATTAACTTCCCGAGCCCCTGGAAGCATGAAAATCACTTTAAACATGCTAATTTTAGCTCTAACACTGATGATCCACCTACAAATGTGAACTGACGTTCAAAAATAAAACATTTGAAAACGGACCATTTTCCACATTTCTGAAGCATGACGTAATGGGGGGGGGGTGTTATCTCTTTTGTCGAAAATCAGCCGTTTTTGCTCAAACATTAAATGCCTCCAAATGGTATTTATTTCACTTCCCGAGCCCCTGGAAGCATGAAAATCACTTTAAACATGCTAATTTTAGCTCTAACACTGATGATCCACCTACAAATGTGAACTGACGTTCAAAAATAAAACATTTGAAAACTGACCATTTTCCACATTTCTGAAGCATGACGTAATGGGGGGGTGTTATCTCTTTTGTCGAAAATCAGCCGTTTTTGCTCGAACATGAAATGCCTCCAAATGGTATTTATTTCACTTCCCGAGCCCCTGGAAGCATGAAAATCACTTTAAACATGCTAATTTTAGCTCTAACACTGATGATCCACCTACAAATGTGAACTGACGTTCAAAAATAAAACATTTGAAAACGGAATATTTTCCACATTTCTGAAGCATGACGTAATGGGGGGGGTGTTATCTCTTTTGTCGAAAATCAGCCGTTTTTGCTTGAACATTAAAAGCCTCCAAACGGTATTTAATTAACTTCCCGGGGTGAAGAAACCCTTTTTGAGAACTCAGAGTGAGTAAATTGGCCATTTTCATGCACTTTTAACCATTCCATAAATCTTGTGTTTAGGGCCCCTGGAAGCATGAAAATCACTTTAAACATGCTAATTTTAGCTCTAACACTGATGATCCACATACAAATGTGAACTGACGTTCAAAAATAAAACATTTGAAAACGGACCATTTTCCACATTTCTGAAGCATGACGTAATGGGGGGTGTTATCTCTTTTGTCGAAAATCTGCCGTTTTTGCTCGAACATTAAATGCCTCCAAATGGTATTTATTTCACTTCCCGAGCCCCTGGAAGCATGAAAATCACTTTAAACATGCTAATTTTAGCTCTAACACTGATGATCCACCTACAAATGTGAACTGACGTTCAAAAATAAAACATTTGAAAACGGACCATTTTCCACATTTCTGAAGCATGACGTAATGGGGGGGGTGTTATCTCTTTTGTCGAAAATCAGCTGTCATTGCTTGAACATTAAATGCCTCCAAATGGTATTTAATTAACTTCCCGGGGTGAAGAAACCCTTTTTGAGAACTCAGAGTGAGTAAATTGGCCATTTTCATGCACTTTTAACCATTCCATAAATCTTGTGTTTAGGGCCCCTGGAAGCATGAAAATCACTTTAAACATGCTAATATTAGCTCTAACACTGATGATCCACCTACAAATGTGAAATGACGTTCAAAAATAAAACATTTGAAAACGGACCATTTTCCACATTTCTGAAGCATGACGTAATGGGGGGGTGTTATCTCTTTTGTCGAAAATCAGCCGTTTTTGCTCGAACATTAAATGCCTCCAAATGGTATTTAATTAACTTCCCGGGGTGAAGAAACCCTTTTTGAGAACTCAGAGTGAGTAAATTGGCCATTTTCATGCACTTTTAACCATTCCATAAATCTTGTGTTTAGGGCCCCTGGAAACATGAAAATCACTTTAAACATGCTAATTTTAGCTCTAACACTGATGATCCACCTACAAATGTGAACTGACATTCAAAAATAAAACATTTGAAAACGGACCATTTTCCACATTTCTGAAGCATGACGTAATGGGGGGGTGTTATCTCTTTTGTCGAAAATCAGCCGTTTTTGCTTGAACATTAAATGCCTCCAAACGGTATTTAATTAACTTCCCGGGGTGAAGAAACCCTTTTTGAGAACTCAGAGTGAGTAAATTGGCCATTTTCATGCACTTTTAACCATTCCATAAATCTTGTGTTTAGGGCCCCTGGAAGCATGAAAATCACTTTAAACATGCAAATTTTAGCTCTAACACTGATGATCCACATACAAATGTGAACTGACGTTCAAAAATAAAACATTTGAAAACGGACCATTTTCCACATTTCTGAAGCATGACGTAATGGGGGGGGTGTTATCTCTTTTGTCGAAAATCAGCCGTTTTTGCTCGAACATTAAATGCCTCCAAATGGTATTTATTTCACTTCCCGAGCCCCTGGAAGCATGAAAATCACTTTAAACATGCTAATTTTAGCTCTAACACTGATGATCCACCTACAAATGTGAACTGACGTTCAAAAATAAAACATTTGAAAACGGACCATTTTCCACATTTCTGAAGCATGATGTAATGGGGGGGTGTTATCTCTTTTGTCGAAAATCAGCCGTTTTTGCTCGAACATTAAATGCCTCCAAATGGTATTTATTTCACTTCCCGAGCCCCTGGAAGCATGAAAATCACTTTAAACATGCTAATTTTAGCTCTAACACTGATGATCCACCTACAAATGTGAACTGACGTTCAAAAATAAAACATTTGAAAACGGACCATTTTCCACATTTCTGAAGCATGACGTAATGGGGGGGTGTTATCTCTTTTGTCGAAAATCAGCCGTTTTTGCTCGAACATTAAATGCCTCCAAATGGTATTTAATTAACTTCCCGGGGTGAAGAAACCCTTTTTGAGAACTCAGAGTGAGTAAATTGGCCATTTCATGCACTTTTAACCATTCCATAAATCTTGTGTTTAGGGCCCCTGGAAGCATGAAAATCACTTTAAACATGCTAATTTTAGCTCTAACACTGATGATCCACCTACAAATGTGAACTGACGTTAAAAAAAAAACATTTGAAAACGGACCATTTTCCACATTTCTGAAGCATGACGTAATGGGGGGGTGTTATCTCTTTTCTCGAAAATCAGCTGTTTTTGCTCGAACATTAAATGCCTCCAAATGGTATTTAATTAACTTCCTGAGCCCCTGGAAGCATGAAAATCACTTTAAACATGCTAATTTTAGCTCTAAAACTGATGATCCACCTACAAATGTGAACTGACGTTCAAAAATAAAACATTTGAAAACGGACCATTTTCCACATTTCTGAAGCATGATGTAATGGGGGGGTGTTATCTCTTTTGTCGAAAATCAGCCGTTTTTGCTTGAACATTAAATGCCTCCAAACGGTATTTAATTAACTTCCCGGGGTGAAGAAACCCTTTTTGAGAACTCAGAGTGAGTAAATTGGCCATTTTCATGCACTTTTAACCATTCCATAAATCTTGTGTTTAGGGCCCCTGGAAACATGAAAATAACTTTAAACGTGCTAATTTTAGCTCTAACACTGATGATCCACCTACAAATGTGAACTGACATTCAAAAATAAAACATTTAAAAACGGACCATTTTCCACATTTCTGAAGCATGACGTAATGGGGGGGTGTTATCTCTTTTGTCGAAAATCAGCCGTTTTTGCTTGAACATTAAATGCCTCCAAACGGTATTTAATTAACTTCCCGGGGTGAAGAAACCCTTTTTGAGAACTCAGAGTGAGTAAATTGGCCATTTTCATGCACTTTTAACCATTCCATAAATCTTGTGTTTAGGGCCCCTGGAAGCATGAAAATCACTTTAAACATGCAAATTTTAGCTCTAACACTGATGATCCACATACAAATGTGAACTGACGTTCAAAAATAAAACATTTGAAAACGGACCATTTTCCACATTTCTGAAGCATGACGTAATGGGGGGGTGTTATCTCTTTTGTCGAAAATCAGCCGTTTTTGCTCGAACATTAAATGCCTCCAAATGGTATTTATTTCACTTCCCGAGCCCCTGGAAGCATGAAAATCACTTTAAACATGCTAATTTTAGCTCTAACACTGATGATCCACCTACAAATGTGAACTGACGTTCAAAAATAAAACATTTGAAAACGGACCATTTTCCACATTTCTGAAGCATGATGTAATGGGGGGGTGTTATCTCTTTTGTCGAAAATCAGCCGTTTTTGCTCGAACATTAAATGCCTCCAAATGGTATTTATTTCACTTCCCGAGCCCCTGGAAGCATGAAAATCACTTTAAACATGCTAATTTTAGCTCTAACACTGATGATCCACCTACAAATGTGAACTGACGTTCAAAAATAAAACATTTGAAAACGGACCATTTTCCACATTTCTGAAGCATGACGTAATGGGGGGGTGTTATCTCTTTTGTCGAAAATCAGCCGTTTTTGCTCGAACATTAAATGCCTCCAAATGGTATTTAATTAACTTCCCGGGGTGAAGAAACCCTTTTTGAGAACTCAGAGTGAGTAAATTGGCCATTTCATGCACTTTTAACCATTCCATAAATCTTGTGTTTAGGGCCCCTGGAAGCATGAAAATCACTTTAAACATGCTAATTTTAGCTCTAACACTGATGATCCACCTACAAATGTGAACTGACGTTAAAAAAAAAAACATTTGAAAACGGACCATTTTCCACATTTCTGAAGCATGACGTAATGGGGGGGTGTTATCTCTTTTCTCGAAAATCAGCTGTTTTTGCTCGAACATTAAATGCCTCCAAATGGTATTTAATTAACTTCCTGAGCCCCTGGAAGCATGAAAATCACTTTAAACATGCTAATTTTAGCTCTAAAACTGATGATCCACCTACAAATGTGAACTGACGTTCAAAAATAAAACATTTGAAAACGGACCATTTTCCACATTTCTGAAGCATGATGTAATGGGGGGGTGTTATCTCTTTTGTCGAAAATCAGCCGTTTTTGCTTGAACATTAAATGCCTCCAAACGGTATTTAATTAACTTCCCGGGGTGAAGAAACCCTTTTTGAGAACTCAGAGTGAGTAAATTGGCCATTTTCATGCACTTTTAACCATTCCATAAATCTTGTGTTTAGGGCCCCTGGAAGCATGAAAATCACTTTAAACATGCTAATTTTAGCTCTAACACTGATGATCCACATACAAATGTGAACTGACGTTCAAAAATAAAACATTTGAAAACGGACCATTTTCCACATTTCTGAAGCATGACGTAATGGGGGGTGTTATCTCTTTTTTTGAAAATCTGCCGTTTTTGCTCGAACATTAAATGCCTCCAAATGGTATTTATTTCACTTCCCGAGCCCCTGGAAGCATGAAAATCACTTTAAACATGCTAATTTTAGCTCTAACACTGATGATCCACCTACAAATGTGAACTGACGTTCAAAAATAAAACATTTGAAAACGGACCATTTTCCACATTTCTGAAGCATGACGTAATGGGGGGTGTTATCTCTTTTGTCGAAAATCAGCCGTTTTTGCTCGAACATTAAATGCCTCCAAATGGTATTTAATTAACTTCCCGGGGTGAAGAAACCCTTTTTGAGAACTCAGAGTTAGTAAATTGGCCATTTTCATGCACTTTTAACCATTCCATAAATCTTGTGTTTTGGGCCCCTGGAAGCATGAAAATCACTTTAAACATGCTAATTTTAGCTCTAACACTGATGATCCACCTACAAATGTGAACTGACGTTCAAAAATAAAACATTTGAAAATGGACCATTTTCCACATTTCTGAAGCATGTTATCTCTTTTGTCGAAAATCAGCCGTTTTTGCACATTTCTGAAGCATGTTATCTCTTTTGTCGAAAATCAGCCGTTTTTGCTCGAACATTAAATGCCTCCAAATGGTATTTAATTAACTTCCCGGGGTGAAGAAACCCTTTTTGAGAACTCAGAGTGAGTAAATTGGCCATTTTCATGCACTTTTAACCATTCCATAAATCTTGTGTTTAGGGCCCCTGGAAGCATGAAAATCACTTTAAACATGCTAATTTTAGCTCTAACACTGATGATCCACCTACAAATGTGAACTGACGTTCAAAAATAAAACATTTGAAAACGGACCATTTTCCACATTTCTGAAGCATGACGTAATGGGGGGGTGTTATCTCTTTTGTCGAAAATCAGCCGTTTTTGCTCGAACATTAAATGCCTCCAAATGGTATTTATTTCACTTCCCGAGCCCCTGGAAGCATGAAAATCACTTTAAACATGCTAATTTTAGCTCTAACACTGATGATCCACCTACAAATGTGAACTGACGTTCAAAAATAAAACATTTGAAAACGGACCATTTTCCACATTTCTGAAGCATGACGTAATGGGGGGGTGTTATCTCTTTTGTCGAAAATCAGCTGTCAGTGCTTGAAGATTAAATGCCTCCAAATGTTATTTAATTAACTTCCCGGGGTGAAGAAACCCTTTTTGAGAACTCAGAGTGAGTAAATTGGCCATTTTCATGCACTTTTAAACCATTCCATAAATTTGTGTTTAGGGCCCCTGGAAGCATGAAAATCACTTTAAACATGCTAATTTTAGCTCTAACACTGATGATCCACCTACAAATGTGAACTGACGTTCAAAAATAAAACATTTGAAAACGGACCATTTTCCACATTTCTGAAGCATGACGTAATGGGGGGGTGTTATCCCTTTTGTCGAAAATCAGCCGTTTTTGCTCGAACAAGAAATGCCTCCAAATGGTATTTAATTAACTTCCCGGGGTGAAGAAACCCTTTTTGAGAACTCAGAGTGAGTAAATTGGCCATTTTCATGCACTTTTAACCATTCCATAAATCTTGTGTTTAGGGCCCCTGGAAGCATGAAAATCACTTTAAACATGCTAATTTTAGCTCTAACACTGATGATCCACCTACAAATGTGAACTGACGTTCAAAAATAAAACATTTGAAAACAGACCATTTTCCACATTTCTGAAGCATGACGTAATGGGAGGGTGTTATCTCTTTTGTCGAAAATCAGCCGTTTTTGCTCGAACATTAAATGCCTCCAAATGGTATTTAATTAACTTCCCGGGGTGAAGAAACCCTTTTTGAGAACTCAGAGTGAGTAAATTGGCCATTTTCATGCACTTTTAACCATTCCATAAATCTTGTGTTTTGGGCCCCTGGAAGCATGAAAATCACTTTAAACATGCTAATTTTAGCTCTAACACTGATGATCCACCTACAAATGTGAACTGACGTTCAAAAATAAAACATTTGAAAACGGACCATTTTCCACATTTCTGAAGCATGTTATCTCTTTTGTCGAAAACCAGCCGTTTTTGCACATTTCTGAAGCATGTTATCTCTTTTGTCGAAAATCAGCCGTTTTTGCTCGAACATTAAATGCCTCCAAATGGTATTTAATTAACTTCCCGGGGTGAAGAAACCCTTTTTGAGAACTCAGAGTGAGTAAATTGGCCATTTTCATGCACTTTTAACCATTCCATAAATCTTGTGTTTAGGGCCCCTGGAAGCATGAAAATCACTTTAAACATGCTAATTTTAGCTCTAACACTGATGATCCACCTACAAATGTGAACTGACGTTCAAAAATAAAACATTTGAAAACGGACCATTTTCCACATTTCTGAAGCATGATGTAATGGGGGGGTGTTATCTCTTTTGTCGAAAATCAGCCGTTTTTGCTCGAACATTAAATGCCTCCAAATGGTATTTATTTCACTTCCCGAGCCCCTGGAAGCATGAAAATCACTTTAAACATGCTAATTTTAGCTCTAACACTGATGATCCACCTACAAATGTGAACTGACGTTCAAAAATAAAACATTTGAAAACGGACCATTTTCCACATTTCTGAAGCATGACGTAATGGGGGGTGTTATCTCTTTTGTCGAAAATCAGCTGTCATTGCTTGAACATTAAATGCCTCCAAATGGTATTTAATTAACTTCCCGGGGTGAAGAAACCCTTTTTGAGAACTCAGAGTGAGTAAATTGGCCATTTTCATGCACTTTCAACCATTCCATAAATCTTGTGTTTAGGGCCCCTGGAAGCATGAAAATCACTTTAAACATGCTAATATTAGCTCTAACACTGATGATCCACCTACAAATGTGAAATGACGTTCAAAAATAAAACATTTGAAAACGGACCATTTTCCACATTTCTGAAGCATGACGTAATGGGGGGGTGTTATCTCTTTTGTCGAAAATCAGCCGTTTTTGCTCGAACATTAAATGCCTCCAAATGGTATTTAATTAACTTTCCGGGGTGAAGAAACCCTTTTTGAGAACTCAGAGTGAGTAAATTGGCCATTTTCATGCACTTTTAACCATTCCATAAATCTTGTGTTTAGGGCCCCTGGAAGCATGAAAATCACTTTAAACATGCTAATTTTAGCTCTAACACTGATGATCCACCTACAAATGTGAACTGACATTCAAAAAGAAAACATTTGAAAACGGACCATTTTCCACATTTCTGAAGCATGACGTAATGGGGGGGTGTTATCTCTTTTGTCGAAAATCAGCCGTTTTTGCTCGAACATTAAATGCCTCCAAATGGTATTTATTTCACTTCCCGAGCCCCTGGAAGCATGAAAATCACTTTAAACATGCTAATTTTAGCTCTAACACTGATGATCCACCTACAAATGTGAACTGACGTTCAAAAATAAAACATTTGAAAACGGACCATTTTCCACATTTCTGAAGCATGATGTAATGGGGGGGTGTTATCTCTTTTGTCGAAAATCAGCCGTTTTTGCTTGAACATTAAATGCCTCCAAACGGTATTTAATTAACTTCCCGGGGTGAAGAAACCCTTTTTGAGAACTCAGAGTGAGTAAATTGGCCATTTTCATGCACTTTTAACCATTCCATAAATCTTGTGTTTAGGGCCCCTGGAAGCATGAAAATCACTTTAAACATGCTAATTTTAGCTCTAACACTGATGATCCACATACAAATGTGAACTGACGTTCAAAAATAAAACATTTGAAAACGGACCATTTTCCACATTTCTGAAGCATGACGTAATGGGGGGTGTTATCTCTTTTGTCGAAAATCTGCCGTTTTTGCTCGAACATTAAATGCCTCCAAATGGTATTTATTTCACTTCCCGAGCCCCTGGAAGCATGAAAATCACTTTAAACATGCTAATTTTAGCTCTAACACTGATGATCCACCTACAAATGTGAACTGACGTTCAAAAATAAAACATTTGAAAACGGACCATTTTCCACATTTCTGAAGCATGATGTAATGGGGGGGTGTTATCTCTTTTGTCGAAAATCAGCCGTTTTTGCTCGAACATTAAATGCCTCCAAATGGTATTTATTTCACTTCCCGAGCCCCTGGAAGCATGAAAATCACTTTAAACATGCTAATTTTAGCTCTAACACTGATGATCCACCTACAAATGTGAACTGACGTTCAAAAATAAAACATTTGAAAACGGACCATTTTCCACATTTCTGAAGCATGACGTAATGGGGGGGTGTTATCTCTTTTGTCGAAAATCAGCCGTTTTTGCTCGAACATGAAATGCCTCCAAATGGTATTTAATTAACTTCCCGGGGTGAAGAAACCCTTTTTGAGAACTCAGAGTGAGTAAATTGGCCATTTCATGCACTTTTAACCATTCCATAAATCTTGTGTTTAGGGCCCCTGGAAGCATGAAAATCACTTTAAACATGCTAATTTTAGCTCTAACACTGATGATCCACCTACAAATGTGAACTGACGTTAAAAAAAAAAACATTTGAAAACGGACCATTTTCCACATTTCTGAAGCATGACGTAATGGGGGGGTGTTATCTCTTTTCTCGAAAATCAGCTGTTTTTGCTCGAACATTAAATGCCTCCAAATGGTATTTAATTAACTTCCTGAGCCCCTGGAAGCATGAAAATCACTTTAAACATGCTAATTTTAGCTCTAAAACTGATGATCCACCTACAAATGTGAACTGACGTTCAAAAATAAAACATTTGAAAACGGACCATTTTCCACATTTCTGAAGCATGACGTAATGGGGGGGGGGGGGGGGGGTTATCTCTTTTGTCGAAAATCAGCCGTTTTTGCTCGAACATTAAATGCCTCCAAATGGTATTTAATTAACTTCCCGAGCCCCTGGAAGCATGAAAATCACTTTAAACATGCTAATTTTAGCTCTAACACTGATGATCCACCTACAAATGTGAACTGACGTTCAAAAATAAAACATTTGAAAACGGACCATTTTCCACATTTCTGAAGCATGACGTAATGGGGGGGGGGTGTTATCTCTTTTGTCGAAAATCAGCCGTTTTTGCTCGAACATTAAATGCCTCCAAATGGTATTTAATTAACTTCCCGAGCCCCTGGAAGCATGAAAATCACTTTAAACATGCTAATTTTAGCTCTAACACTGATGATCCACCTACAAATGTGAACTGACGTTCAAAAATAAAACATTTGAAAACGGACCATTTTCCACATTTCTGAAGCATGACGTAATGGGGGGGTGTTATCCCTTTTGTCGAAAATCAGCCATTTTTGCTCGAACAAGAAATGCCTCCAAATGGTATTTAATTAACTTCCCGGGGTGAAGAAACCCTTTTTGAGAACTCAGAGTGAGTAAATTGGCCATTTTCATGCACTTTTAACCATTCCATAAATCTTGTGTTTAGGGCCCCTGGAAGCATGAAAATCACTTTAAACATGCTAATTTTAGCTCTAACACTGATGATCCACCTACAAATGTGAACTGACGTTCAAAAATAAAACATTTGAAAACAGACCATTTTCCACATTTCTGAAGCATGACGTAATGGGAGGGTGTTATCTCTTTTGTCGAAAATCAGCCGTTTTTGCTTGAACATTAAATGCCTCCAAATGGTATTTAATTAACTTCCCGGGGTGAAGAAACCCTTTTTGAGAACTCAGAGTGAGTAAATTGGCAATTTTCATGCACTTTTAACCATTCCATAAATCTTGTGTTTTGGGCCCCTGGAAGCATGAAAATCACTTTAAACATGCTAATTTTAGCTCTAACACTGATGATCCACCTACAAATGTGAACTGACGTTCAAAAATAAAACATTTGAAAACGGACCATTTTCCACATTTCTGAAGCATGACGTAATGGGGGGGTGTTATCTCTTTTGTCGAAAATCAGCCGTTTTTGCTCGAACATTAAATGCCTCCAAATGGTATTTAATTAACTTCCCGGGGTGAAGAAACCCTTTTTGAGAACTCAGAGTGAGTAAATAGGCCATTTTCATGCACTTTTAACCATTCCATAAATCTTGTGTTTAGGGCCCCTGGAAGCATGAAAATCACTTTAAACATGCTAATTTTAGCTCTAACACTGATGATCCACCTACAAATGTGAACTGACGTTCAAAAATAAAACATTTGAAAATTGAACATTTTCCACATTTCTGAAGCATGACGTAATGGGGGGGTGTTATCTCTTTTGTCGAAAATCAGCTGTCATTGCTTGAACATTAAATGCCTCCAAATGGTATTTAATTAGCTTCCGGGGTGAAGAAACCCTTTTTGAGAACTCAGAGTGAGTAAATTGGCCATTTTCATGCACTTTTACCCATTCCATAAATCTTGTGTTTAGGGCCCCTGGAAGCATGAAAATCACTTTAAACATGCTAATTTTAGCTCTAACACTGATGATCCACCTACAAATGTGAACTGACGTTCAAAAATAAAACATTTGAAAACGGACCATTTTCCAAATTTCTGAAGCATGACGTAATGGGGGGGTGTTATCTCTTTTGTCGAAAATCAGCCGTTATTGCTCGAACATTAAATGCCTCCAAATGGTATTTACTTCACTTCCCGAGCCCCTGGAAGCATGAAAATCACTTTAAACATGCTAATTTTAGCTCTAACACTGATGATCCACCTACAAATGTGAACTGACGTTCAAAAATAAAACATTTGAAAACGGACCATTTTCCACATTTCTGAAGCATGACGTAATGGGGGGTGTTATCTCTTTTGTCGAAAATCAGCTGTCATTGCTTGAACATTAAATGCCTCCAAATGGTATTTAATTAACTTCCCGGGGTGAAGAAACCCTTTTTGAGAACTCAGAGTGAGTAAATTGGCCATTTTCATGCACTTTTAACCATTCCATAAATCTTGTGTTTAGGGCCCCTGGAAGCATGAAAATCACTTTAAACATGCTAATATTAGCTCTAACACTGATGATCCACCTACAAAATGTGAAATGACGTTCAAAAATAAAACATTTGAAAACGGACCATTTTCCACATTTCTGAAGCATGACGTAATGGGGGGGTGTTATCTCTTTTGTCGAAAATCAGCCGTTTTTGCTCGAACATTAAATGCCTCCAAATGGTATTTAATTAACTTCCCGGGGTGAAGAAACCCTTTTTGAGAACTCAGAGTGAGTAAATTGGCCATTTTCATGCACTTTTAACCATTCCATAAATCTTGTGTTTAGGGCCCCTGGAAGCATGAAAATCACTTTAAACATGCTAATTTTAGCTCTAACACTGATGATCCACCTACAAATGTGAACTGACGTTCAAAAATAAAACATTTGAAAACGGAACATTTTCCACATTTCTGAAGCATGACGTAATGGGGGTTGTTATCTCTTTTGTCGAAAATCAGCTGTCATTGCTTGAACATTAAATGCCTCCAAATGGTATTTAATTAGCTTCCCGGGGTGAAGAAACCCTTTTTGAGAACTCAGAGTGAGTAAATTGGCCATTTTCATGCACTTTTACCCATTCCATAAATCTTGTGTTTAGGGCCCCTGGAAGCATGAAAATCACTTTAAACATGCTAATTTTAGCTCTAACACTGATGATCCACCTACAAATGTGAACTGACGTTCAAAAATAAAACATTTGAAAACGGACCATTTTCCACATTTCTGAAGCATGACGTAATGGGGGGGTGTTATCTCTTTTGTCGAAAATCAGCCGTTTTTGCTCGAACATTAAATGCCTCCAAATGGTATTTAATTAACTTCCCGAGCCCCTGGAAGCATGAAAATCACTTTAAACATGCTAATTTTAGCTCTAACACTGATGATCCACCTACAAATGTGAACTGACGTTCAAAAATAAAACATTTGAAAACGGACCATTTTCCACATTTCTGAAGCATGACGTAATGGGGGGGTGTTATCTCTTTTGTCGAAAATCAACTGTCATTGCTTGAAGATTAAATGCCTCCAAATGTTATTTAATTAACTTCCCGGGGTGAAGAAACCCTTTTTGAGAACTCAGAGTGAGTAAATTGGCCATTTTCATGCACTTTTAACCATTCCATAAATCTTGTGTTTAGGGCCCCTGGAAGCATGAAAATCACTTTAAACATGCTAATTTTAGCTCTAACACTGATGATCCACCTACAAATGTGAACTGACGTTCAAAAATAAAACATTTGAAAACGGACCATTTTTCACATTTCTGAAGCATGACGTAATGGGAGGGTGTTATCTCTTTTGTCGAAAATCAGCCGTTTTTGCTCGAACATTAAATGCCTCCAAATGGTATTTAATTAACTTCCCGGGGTGAAGAAACCCTTTTTGAGAACTCAGAGTGAGTAAATTGGCAATTTTCATGCACTTTTAACCATTCCATAAATCTTGTGTTTTGGGCCCCTGGAAGCATGAAAATCACTTTAAACATGCTAATTTTAGCTCTAACACTGATGATCCACCTACAAATGTGAACTGACGTTCAAAAATAAAACATTTGAAAACGGACCATTTTCCACATTTCTGAAGCATGACGTAATGGGGGGGTGTTATCTCTTTTGTCGAAAATCAGCCGTTTTTGCTCGAACATTAAATGCCTCCAAATGGTATTTAATTAACTTCCCGGGGTGAAGAAACCCTTTTTGAGAACTCAGAGTGAGTAAATAGGCCATTTTCATGCACTTTTAACCATTCCATAAATCTTTTGTTTAGGGCCCCTGGAAGCATGAAAATCACTTTAAACATGCTAATTTTAGCTCTAACACTGATGATCCACCTACAAATGTGAACTGACGTTCAAAAATAAAACATTTGAAAACGGAACATTTTCCACATTTCTGAAGCATGACGTAATGGGGGGGTGTTATCTCTTTTGTCGAAAATCAGCTGTCATTGCTTGAACATTAAATGCCTCCAAATGGTATTTAATTAGCTTCCCGGGGTGAAGAAACCCTTTTTGAGAACTCAGAGTGAGTAAATTGGCCATTTTCATGCACTTTTACCCATTCCATAAATCTTGTGTTTAGGGCCCCTGGAAGCATGAAAATCACTTTAAACATGCTAATTTTAGCTCTAACACTGATGATCCACCTGCAAATGTGAACTGACGTTCAAAAATAAAACATTTGAAAACGGACCATTTTCCACATTTCTGAAGCATGACGTAATGGGGGGGTGTTATCTCTTTTGTCGAAAATCAGCCGTTTTTGCTCGAACATTAAATGCCTCCAAATGGTATTTAATTAACTTCCCGAGCCCCTGGAAGCATGAAAATCACTTTAAACATGCTAATTTTAGCTCTAACACTGATGATCCACCTACAAATGTGAACTGACGTTCAAAAATAAAACATTTGAAAACGGACCATTTTCCACATTTCTGAAGCATGACGTAATGGGGGGTGTTATCTCTTTTGTCGAAAATCTGCCGTTTTTGCTCGAACATTAAATGCCTCCAAATGGTATTTATTTCACTTCTCGAGCCCCTGGAAGCATGAAAATCACTTTAAACATGCTAATTTTAGCTCTAACACTGATGATCCACCTACAAATGTGAACTGACGTTCAAAAATAAAACATTTGAAAACGGACCATTTTCCACATTTCTGAAGCATGATGTAATGGGGGGTTGTTATCTCTTTTGTCGAAAATCAGCCGTTTTTGCTCGAACATTAAATG
The DNA here is from genome assembly GCF_964263255.1 of Lissotriton vulgaris. Taxonomy (NCBI): domain Eukaryota; kingdom Metazoa; phylum Chordata; class Amphibia; order Caudata; family Salamandridae; genus Lissotriton; species Lissotriton vulgaris. The sequence continues at coordinate 361,520 of NW_028253817.1, forward strand.
CCTCCAAATGGTATTTATTTCACTTCCCGAGCCCCTGGAAGCATGAAAATCACTTTAAACATGCTAATTTTAGCTCTAACACTGATGATCCACCTACAAATGTGAACTGACGTTCAAAAATAAAACATTTGAAAACGGACCATTTTCCACATTTCTGAAGCATGACGTAATGGGGGGGTGTTATCTCTTTTGTCGAAAATCAGCCGTTTTTGCTCGAACATGAAATGCCTCCAAATGGTATTTAATTAACTTCCCGGGGTGAAGAAACCCTTTTTGAGAACTCAGAGTGAGTAAATTGGCCATTTCATGCACTTTTAACCATTCCATAAATCTTGTGTTTAGGGCCCCTGGAAGCATGAAAATCACTTTAAACATGCTAATTTTAGCTCTAACACTGATGATCCACCTACAAATGTGAACTGACGTTAAAAAAAAAACATTTGAAAACGGACCATTTTCCACATTTCTGAAGCATGACGTAATGGGGGGGTGTTATCTCTTTTCTCGAAAATCAGCTGTTTTTGCTCGAACATTAAATGCCTCCAAATGGTATTTAATTAACTTCCTGAGCCCCTGGAAGCATGAAAATCACTTTAAACATGCTAATTTTAGCTCTAAAACTGATGATCCACCTACAAATGTGAACTGACGTTCAAAAATAAAACATTTGAAAACGGACCATTTTCCACATTTCTGAAGCATGACGTAATGGGGGAGGGGGGGTGTTATCTCTTTTGTCGAAAATCAGCCGTTTTTGCTCGAACATTAAATGCCTCCAAATGGTATTTAATTAACTTCCCGAGCCCCTGGAAGCATGAAAATCACTTTAAACATGCTAATTTTAGCTCTAACACTGATGATCCACCTACAAATGTGAACTGACGTTCAAAAATAAAACATTTGAAAACGGACCATTTTCCACATTTCTGAAGCATGACGTAATGGGGGGGGGTGTTATCTCTTTTGTCGAAAATCAGCCGTTTTTGCTCGAACATTAAATGCCTCCAAATGGTATTTAATTAACTTCCCGAGCCCCTGGAAGCATGAAAATCACTTTAAACATGCTAATTTTAGCTCTAACACTGATGATCCACCTACAAATGTGAACTGACGTTCAAAAATAAAACATTTGAAAACGGACCATTTTCCACATTTCTGAAGCATGACGTAATGGGGGGGTGTTATCCCTTTTGTCGAAAATCAGCCATTTTTGCTCGAACAAGAAATGCCTCCAAATGGTATTTAATTAACTTCCCGGGGTGAAGAAACCCTTTTTGAGAACTCAGAGTGAGTAAATTGGCCATTTTCATGCACTTTTAACCATTCCATAAATCTTGTGTTTAGGGCCCCTGGAAGCATGAAAATCACTTTAAACATGCTAATTTTAGCTCTAACACTGATGATCCACCTACAAATGTGAACTGACGTTCAAAAATAAAACATTTGAAAACAGACCATTTTCCACATTTCTGAAGCATGACGTAATGGGAGGGTGTTATCTCTTTTGTCGAAAATCAGCCGTTTTTGCTTGAACATTAAATGCCTCCAAATGGTATTTAATTAACTTCCCGGGGTGAAGAAACCCTTTTTGAGAACTCAGAGTGAGTAAATTGGCAATTTTCATGCACTTTTAACCATTCCATAAATCTTGTGTTTTGGGCCCCTGGAAGCATGAAAATCACTTTAAACATGCTAATTTTAGCTCTAACACTGATGATCCACCTACAAATGTGAACTGACGTTCAAAAATAAAACATTTGAAAACGGACCATTTTCCACATTTCTGAAGCATGACGTAATGGGGGGGTGTTATCTCTTTTGTCGAAAATCAGCCGTTTTTGCTCGAACATTAAATGCCTCCAAATGGTATTTAATTAACTTCCCGGGGTGAAGAAACCCTTTTTGAGAACTCAGAGTGAGTAAATAGGCCATTTTCATGCACTTTTAACCATTCCATAAATCTTGTGTTTAGGGCCCCTGGAAGCATGAAAATCACTTTAAACATGCTAATTTTAGCTCTAACACTGATGATCCACCTACAAATGTGAACTGACGTTCAAAAATAAAACATTTGAAAATTGAACATTTTCCACATTTCTGAAGCATGACGTAATGGGGGGGTGTTATCTCTTTTGTCGAAAATCAGCTGTCATTGCTTGAACATTAAATGCCTCCAAATGGTATTTAATTAGCTTCCGGGGTGAAGAAACCCTTTTTGAGAACTCAGAGTGAGTAAATTGGCCATTTTCATGCACTTTTACCCATTCCATAAATCTTGTGTTTAGGGCCCCTGGAAGCATGAAAATCACTTTAAACATGCTAATTTTAGCTCTAACACTGATGATCCACCTACAAATGTGAACTGACGTTCAAAAATAAAACATTTGAAAACGGACCATTTTCCACATTTCTGAAGCATGACGTAATGGGGGGGTGTTATCTCTTTTGTCGAAAATCAGCCGTTTTTGCTCGAACATTAAATGCCTCCAAATGGTATTTAATTAACTTCCCGAGCCCCTGGAAGCATGAAAATCACTTTAAACATGCTAATTTTAGCTCTAACACTGATGATCCACCTACAAATGTGAACTGACGTTCAAAAATAAAACATTTGAAAACGGACCATTTTCCACATTTCTGAAGCATGATGTAATGGGGGGGTGTTATCTCTTTTGTCGAAAATCAGTCGTTTTTGCTCGAACATTAAATGCCTCCAAATGGTATTTATTTCACTTCCCGAGCCCCTGGAAGCATCAAAATCACTTTAAACATGCTAATTTTAGCTCTAACACTGATGATCCACCTACAAATGTGAACTGACGTTCAAAAATAAAACATTTGAAAACGGACCATTTTCCACATTTCTGAAGCATGACGTAATGGGGGGGTGTTATCTCTTTTGTCGAAAATCAGCCGTTTTTGCTCGAACATTAAATGCCTCCAAATGGTATTTAGTTAACTTCCCGGGGTGAAGAAACCCTTTTTGAGAACTCAGAGTGAGTAAATTGGCCATTTTCATGCACTTTTAACCATTCCATAAATCTTGTGTTTTGGGCCCCTGGAAGCATGAAAATCACTTTAAACATGCTAATTTTAGCTCTAACACTGATGATCCACCTACAAATGTGAACTGACGTTCAAAAATAAAACATTTGAAAACGGACCATTTTCCACATTTCTGAAGCATGTTATCTCTTTTGTCGAAAATCAGCCGTTTTTGCACATTTCTGAAGCATGTTATCTCTTTTGTCGAAAATCAGCCGTTTTTGCTCGAACATTAAATGCCTCCAAATGGTATTTAATTAACTTCCCGGGGTGAAGAAACCCTTTTTGAGAACTCAGAGTGAGTAAATTGGCCATTTTCATGCACTTTTAACCATTCCATAAATCTTGTGTTTAGGGCCCCTGGAAGCATGAAAATCACTTTAAACATGCTAATTTTAGCTCTAACACTGATGATCCACCTACAAATGTGAACTGACGTTCAAAAATAAAACATTTGAAAACGGACCATTTTCCACATTTCTGAAGCATGATGTAATGGGGGGGGTGTTATCTCTTTTGTCGAAAATCAGCCGTTTTTGCTCGAACATTAAATGCCTCCAAATGGTATTTATTTCACTTCCCGAGCCCCTGGAAGCATGAAAATCACTTTAAACATGCTAATTTTAGCTCTAACACTGATGATCCACCTACAAATGTGAAATGACATTCAAAAATAAAACATTTGAAAACGGACCATTTTCCACATTTCTGAAGCATGACGTAATGGGGGGGTGTTATCTCTTTTGTCGAAAATCAGCCGTTTTTGCTCGAACATTAAATGCCTCCAAATGGTATTTAATTAACTTCCCGGGGTGAAGAAACCCTTTTTGAGAACTCAGAGTGAGTAAATTGGCCATTTTCATGCACTTTTAACCATTCCATAAATCTTGTGTTTAGGGCCCCTGGAAGCATGAAAATCACTTTAAACATGCTAATTTTAGCTCTAACACTGATGATCCACCTACAAATGTGAACTGACGTTCAAAAATAAAACATTTAAAAACGGAACATTTTCCACATTTCTGAAGCATGACGTAATGGGGGTTGTTATCTCTTTTGTCGAAAATCAGCTGTCATTGCTTGAACATTAAATGCCTCCAAATGGTATTTAATTAGCTTCCCGGGGTGAAGAAACCCTTTTTGAGAACTCAGAGTGAGTAAATTGGCCATTTTCATGCACTTTTACCCATTCCATAAATCTTGTGTTTAGGGCCCCTGGAAGCATGAAAATCACTTTAAACATGCTAATTTTAGCTCTAACACTGATGATCCACCTACAAATGTGAACTGACGTTCAAAAATAAAACATTTGAAAACGGACCATTTTCCACATTTCTGAAGCATGACGTAATGGGGGGGTGTTATCTCTTTTGTCGAAAATCAGCCGTTTTTGCTCGAACATTAAATGCCTCCAAATGGTATTTAATTAACTTCCCGAGCCCCTGGAAGCATGAAAATCACTTTAAACATGCTAATTTTAGCTCTAACACTGATGATCCACCTACAAATGTGAACTGACGTTAAAAAATAAAACATTTGAAAACGGACCATTTTCCACATTTCTGAAGCATGACGTAATGGGGGGGTGTTATCTCTTTTGTCGAAAATCAACTGTCATTGCTTGAAGATTAAATGCCTCCAAATGTTATTTAATTAACTTCCCGGGGTGAAGAAACCCTTTTTGAGAACTCAGAGTGAGTAAATTGGCCATTTTCATGCACTTTTAACCATTCCATAAATCTTGTGTTTAGGGCCCCTGGAAGCATGAAAATCACTTTAAACATGCTAATTTTAGCTCTAACACTGATGATCCACCTACAAATGTGAACTGACGTTCAAAAATAAAACATTTGAAAACGGACCATTTTTCACATTTCTGAAGCATGACGTAATGGGAGGGTGTTATCTCTTTTGTCGAAAATCAGCCGTTTTTGCTCGAACATTAAATGCCTCCAAATGGTATTTAATTAACTTCCCGGGGTGAAGAAACCCTTTTTGAGAACTCAGAGTGAGTAAATTGGCAATTTTCATGCACTTTTAACCATTCCATAAATCTTGTGTTTTGGGCCCCTGGAAGCATGAAAATCACTTTAAACATGCTAATTTTAGCTCTAACACTGATGATCCACCTACAAATGTGAACTGACGTTCAAAAATAAAACATTTGAAAACGGACCATTTTCCACATTTCTGAAGCATGACGTAATGGGGGGGTGTTATCTCTTTTGTCGAAAATCAGCCGTTTTTGCTCGAACATTAAATGCCTCCAAATGGTATTTAATTAACTTCCCGGGGTGAAGAAACCCTTTTTGAGAACTCAGAGTGAGTAAATAGGCCATTTTCATGCACTTTTAACCATTCCATAAATCTTTTGTTTAGGGCCCCTGGAAGCATGAAAATCACTTTAAACATGCTAATTTTAGCTCTAACACTGATGATCCACCTACAAATGTGAACTGACGTTCAAAAATAAAACATTTGAAAACGGAACATTTTCCACATTTCTGAAGCATGACGTAATGGGGGGGTGTTATCTCTTTTGTCGAAAATCAGCTGTCATTGCTTGAACATTAAATGCCTCCAAATGGTATTTAATTAGCTTCCCGGGGTGAAGAAACCCTTTTTGAGAACTCAGAGTGAGTAAATTGGCCATTTTCATGCACTTTTACCCATTCCATAAATCTTGTGTTTAGGGCCCCTGGAAGCATGAAAATCACTTTAAACATGCTAATTTTAGCTCTAACACTGATGATCCACCTGCAAATGTGAACTGACGTTCAAAAATAAAACATTTGAAAACGGACCATTTTCCACATTTCTGAAGCATGACGTAATGGGGGGGTGTTATCTCTTTTGTCGAAAATCAGCCGTTTTTGCTCGAACATTAAATGCCTCCAAATGGTATTTAATTAACTTCCCGAGCCCCTGGAAGCATGAAAATCACTTTAAACATGCTAATTTTAGCTCTAACACTGATGATCCACCTACAAATGTGAACTGACGTTCAAAAATAAAACATTTGAAAACGGACCATTTTCCACATTTCTGAAGCATGACGTAATGGGGGGTGTTATCTCTTTTGTCGAAAATCTGCCGTTTTTGCTCGAACATTAAATGCCTCCAAATGGTATTTATTTCACTTCCCGAGCCCCTGGAAGCATGAAAATCACTTTAAACATGCTAATTTTAGCTCTAACACTGATGATCCACCTACAAATGTGAACTGACGTTCAAAAATAAAACATTTGAAAACGGACCATTTTCCACATTTCTGAAGCATGATGTAATGGGGGGGTGTTATCTCTTTTGTCGAAAATCAGCCGTTTTTGCTCGAACATTAAATGCCTCCAAATGGTATTTATTTCACTTCCCGAGCCCCTGGAAGCATGAAAATCACTTTAAACATGCTAATTTTAGCTCTAACACTGATGATCCACCTACAAATGTGAACTGACGTTCAAAAATAAAACATTTGAAAACGGACCATTTTCCACATTTCTGAAGCATGACGTAATGGGGGGGTGTTATCTCTTTTGTCGAAAATCAGCCGTTTTTGCTCGAACATGAAATGCCTCCAAATGGTATTTAATTAACTTCCCGGGGTGAAGAAACCCTTTTTGAGAACTCAGAGTGAGTAAATTGGCCATTTCATGCACTTTTAACCATTCCATAAATCTTGTGTTTAGGGCCCCTGGAAGCATGAAAATCACTTTAAACATGCTAATTTTAGCTCTAACACTGATGATCCACCTACAAATGTGAACTGACGTTAAAAAAAAAAACATTTGAAAACGGACCATTTTCCACATTTCTGAAGCATGACGTAATGGGGGGGTGTTATCTCTTTTCTCGAAAATCAGCTGTTTTTGCTCGAACATTAAATGCCTCCAAATGGTATTTAATTAACTTCCTGAGCCCCTGGAAGCATGAAAATCACTTTAAACATGCTAATTTTAGCTCTAAAACTGATGATCCACCTACAAATGTGAACTGACGTTCAAAAATAAAACATTTGAAAACGGACCATTTTCCACATTTCTGAAGCATGACGTAATGGGGGGGGGGGGGTGTTATCTCTTTTGTCGAAAATCAGCCGTTTTTGCTCGAACATTAAATGCCTCCAAATGGTATTTAATTAACTTCCCGAGCCCCTGGAAGCATGAAAATCACTTTAAACATGCTAATTTTAGCTCTAACACTGATGATCCACCTACAAATGTGAACTGACGTTCAAAAATAAAACATTTGAAAACGGACCATTTTCCACATTTCTGAAGCATGACGTAATGGGGGGGGGTGTTATCTCTTTTGTCGAAAATCAGCCGTTTTTGCTCGAACATTAAATGCCTCCAAATGGTATTTAATTAACTTCCCGAGCCCCTGGAAGCATGAAAATCACTTTAAACATGCTAATTTTAGCTCTAACACTGATGATCCACCTACAAATGTGAACTGACGTTCAAAAATAAAACATTTGAAAACGGACCATTTTCCACATTTCTGAAGCATGACGTAATGGGGGGGTGTTATCCCTTTTGTCGAAAATCAGCCATTTTTGCTCGAACAAGAAATGCCTCCAAATGGTATTTAATTAACTTCCCGGGGTGAAGAAACCCTTTTTGAGAACTCAGAGTGAGTAAATTGGCCATTTTCATGCACTTTTAACCATTCCATAAATCTTGTGTTTAGGGCCCCTGGAAGCATGAAAATCACTTTAAACATGCTAATTTTAGCTCTAACACTGATGATCCACCTACAAATGTGAACTGACGTTCAAAAATAAAACATTTGAAAACAGACCATTTTCCACATTTCTGAAGCATGACGTAATGGGAGGGTGTTATCTCTTTTGTCGAAAATCAGCCGTTTTTGCTTGAACATTAAATGCCTCCAAATGGTATTTAATTAACTTCCCGGGGTGAAGAAACCCTTTTTGAGAACTCAGAGTGAGTAAATTGGCAATTTTCATGCACTTTTAACCATTCCATAAATCTTGTGTTTTGGGCCCCTGGAAGCATGAAAATCACTTTAAACATGCTAATTTTAGCTCTAACACTGATGATCCACCTACAAATGTGAACTGACGTTCAAAAATAAAACATTTGAAAACGGACCATTTTCCACATTTCTGAAGCATGACGTAATGGGGGGGTGTTATCTCTTTTGTCGAAAATCAGCCGTTTTTGCTCGAACATTAAATGCCTCCAAATGGTATTTAATTAACTTCCCGGGGTGAAGAAACCCTTTTTGAGAACTCAGAGTGAGTAAATAGGCCATTTTCATGCACTTTTAACCATTCCATAAATCTTGTGTTTAGGGCCCCTGGAAGCATGAAAATCACTTTAAACATGCTAATTTTAGCTCTAACACTGATGATCCACCTACAAATGTGAACTGACGTTCAAAAATAAAACATTTGAAAATTGAACATTTTCCACATTTCTGAAGCATGACGTAATGGGGGGGTGTTATCTCTTTTGTCGAAAATCAGCTGTCATTGCTTGAACATTAAATGCCTCCAAATGGTATTTAATTAGCTTCCGGGGTGAAGAAACCCTTTTTGAGAACTCAGAGTGAGTAAATTGGCCATTTTCATGCACTTTTACCCATTCCATAAATCTTGTGTTTAGGGCCCCTGGAAGCATGAAAATCACTTTAAACATGCTAATTTTAGCTCTAACACTGATGATCCACCTACAAATGTGAACTGACGTTCAAAAATAAAACATTTGAAAACGGACCATTTTCCACATTTCTGAAGCATGACGTAATGGGGGGGTGTTATCTCTTTTGTCGAAAATCAGCCGTTTTTGCTCGAACATTAAATGCCTCCAAATGGTATTTAATTAACTTCCCGAGCCCCTGGAAGCATGAAAATCACTTTAAACATGCTAATTTTAGCTCTAACACTGATGATCCACCTACAAATGTGAACTGACGTTCAAAAATAAAACATTTGAAAACGGACCATTTTCCACATTTCTGAAGCATGATGTAATGGGGGGGTGTTATCTCTTTTGTCGAAAATCAGTCGTTTTTGCTCGAACATTAAATGCCTCCAAATGGTATTTATTTCACTTCCCGAGCCCCTGGAAGCATGAAAATCACTTTAAACATGCTAATTTTAGCTCTAACACTGATGATCCACCTACAAATGTGAACTGACGTTCAAAAATAAAACATTTGAAAACGGACCATTTTCCACATTTCTGAAGCATGACGTAATGGGGGGGTGTTATCTCTTTTGTCGAAAATCAGCCGTTTTTGCTCGAACATTAAATGCCTCCAAATGGTATTTAGTTAACTTCCCGGGGTGAAGAAACCCTTTTTGAGAACTCAGAGTGAGTAAATTGGCCATTTTCATGCACTTTTAACCATTCCATAAATCTTGTGTTTTGGGCCCCTGGAAGCATGAAAATCACTTTAAACATGCTAATTTTAGCTCTAACACTGATGATCCACCTACAAATGTGAACTGACGTTCAAAAATAAAACATTTGAAAACGGACCATTTTCCACATTTCTGAAGCATGTTATCTCTTTTGTCGAAAATCAGCCGTTTTTGCACATTTCTGAAGCATGTTATCTCTTTTGTCGAAAATCAGCCGTTTTTGCTCGAACATTAAATGCCTCCAAATGGTATTTAATTAACTTCCCGGGGTGAAGAAACCCTTTTTGAGAACTCAGAGTGAGTAAATTGGCCATTTTCATGCACTTTTAACCATTCCATAAATCTTGTGTTTAGGGCCCCTGGAAGCATGAAAATCACTTTAAACATGCTAATTTTAGCTCTAACACTGATGATCCACCTACAAATGTGAACTGACGTTCAAAAATAAAACATTTGAAAACGGACCATTTTCCACATTTCTGAAGCATGATGTAATGGGGGGGGTGTTATCTCTTTTGTCGAAAATCAGCCGTTTTTGCTCGAACATTAAATGCCTCCAAATGGTATTTATTTCACTTCCTGAGCCCCTGGAAGCATGAAAATCACTTTAAACATGCTAATTTTAGCTCTAACACTGATGATCCACCTACAAATGTGAACTGACGTTCAAAAATAAAACATTTGAAAACGGACCATTTTCCACATTTCTGAAGCATGACGTAATGGGGGGGGTGTTATCTCTTTTGTCGAAAATCAGCTGTCATTGCTTGAACATTAAATGCCTCCAAATGGTATTTAATTAACTTCCCGGGGTGAAGAAACCCTTTTTGAGAACTCAGAGTGAGTAAATTGGCCATTTTCATGCACTTTTAACCATTCCATAAATCTTGTGTTTAGGGCCCCTGGAAGCATGAAAATCACTTTAAACATGCTAATATTAGCTCTAACACTGATGATCCACCTACAAATGTGAAATGACGTTCAAAAATAAAACATTTGAAAACGGACCATTTTCCACATTTCTGAAGCATGACGTAATGGGGGGGTGTTATCTCTTTTGTCGAAAATCAGCCGTTTTTGCTCGAACATTAAATGCCTCCAAATGGTATTTAATTAACTTCCCGGGGTGAAGAAACCCTTTTTGAGAACTCAGAGTGAGTAAATTGGCCATTTTCATGCACTTTTAACCATTCCATAAATCTTGTGTTTAGGGCCCCTGGAAGCATGAAAATCACTTTAAACATGCTAATTTTAGCTCTAACACTGATGATCCACCTACAAATGTGAACTGACATTCAAAAATAAAATATTTGAAAACGGACCATTTTCCACATTTCTGAAGCATGACGTAATGGGGGGGGGGTGTTATCTCTTTTGTCGAAAATCAGCCGTTTTTGCTTGAACATTAAATGCCTCCAAACGGTATTTAATTAACTTCCCGGGGTGAAGAACCCCTTTTTGAGAACTCAGAGTGAGTAAATTGGCCATTTTCATGCACTTTTAACCATTCCATAAATCTTGTGTTTAGGGCCCCTGGAAGCATGAAAATCACTTTAAACATGCAAATTTTAGCTCTAACACTGATGATCCACATACAAATGTGAACTGACGTTCAAAAATAAAACATTTGAAAACGGACCATTTTCCACATTTCTGAAGCATGACGTAATGGGGGGGTGTTATCTCTTTTGTCGAAAATCAGCCGTTTTTGCTCGAACATTAAATGCCTCCAAATGGTATTTATTTCACTTCCCGAGCCCCTGGAAGCATGAAAATCACTTTAAACATGCTAATTTTAGCTCTAACACTGATGATCCACCTACAAATGTGAACTGACGTTCAAAAATAAAACATTTGAAAACGGACCATTTTCCACATTTCTGAAGCATGATGTAATGGGGGGGTGTTATCTCTTTTGTCGAAAATCAGCCGTTTTTGCTCGAACATTAAATGCCTCCAAATGGTATTTATTTCACTTCCCGAGCCCCTGGAAGCAAGAAAATCACTTTAAACATGCTAATTTTAGCTCTAACACTGATAATCCACCTACAAATGTGAACTGACGTTCAAAAATAAAACATTTGAAAACGGACCATTTTCCACATTTCTGAAGCATGACGTAATGGGGGTTGTTATCTCTTTTGTCGAAAATCAGCCGTTTTTGCTCGAACATTAAATGCCTCCAAATGGTATTTAATTAACTTCCCGGGGTGAAGAAACCCTTTTTGAGAACTCAGAGTGAGTAAATTGGCCATTTCATGCACTTTTAACCATTCCATAAATCTTGTGTTTAGGGCCCCTGGAAGCATGAAAATCACTTTAAACATGCTAATTTTAGCTCTAACACTGATGATCCACCTACAAATGTGAACTGACGTTAAAAAAAAAAACATTTGAAAACGGACCATTTTCCACATTTCTGAAGCATGACGTAATGGGGGGGTGTTATCTCTTTTCTCGAAAATCAGCTGTTTTTGCTCGAACATTAAATGCCTCCAAATGGTATTTAATTAATTTCCTGAGCCCCTGGAAGCATGAAAATCACTTTAAACATGCTAATTTTAGCTCTAAAACTGATGATCCACCTACAAATGTGAACTGACGTTCAAAAATAAAACATTTGAAAACGGACCATTTTCCACATTTCTGAAGCATGACGTAATGGGGGGTGTTATCTCTTTTGTCGAAAATCAGCCGTTTTTGCTCGAACATTAAATGCCTCCAAATGGTATTTAATTAACTTCCCGAGCCCCTGGAAGCATGAAAATCACTTTAAACATGCTAATTTTAGCTCTAACACTGATGATCCACCTACAAATGTGAACTGACGTTCAAAAATAAAACATTTGAAAACGGACCATTTTCCACATTTCTGAAGCATGACGTAATGGGGGGGTGTTATCTCTTTTGTCGAAAATCAGCTGCCATTGCTTGAAGATTAAATGCCTCCAAATGTTATTTAATTAACTTCCCGGGGTGAAGAAACCCTTTTTGAGAACTCAGAGTGAGTAAATTGGCCATTTTCATGCACTTTTAACCATTCCATAAATCTTGTGTTTAGGGCCCCTGGAAGCATGAAAATCACTTTAAACATGCTAATTTTAGCTCTAACACTGATGATCCACCTACAAATGTGAACTGACGTTCAAAAATAAAACATTTGAAAACGGACCATTTTCCACATTTCTGAAGCATGACGTAATGGGAGGGTGTTATCTCTTTTGTCGAAAATCAGCCGTTTTTGCTCGAACATTAAATGCCTCCAAATGGTATTTAATTAACTTCCCGGGGTGAAGAAACCCTTTTTGAGAACTCAGAGTGAGTAAATTGGCCATTTTCATGCACTTTTAACCATTCCATAAATCTTGTGTTTTGGGCCCCTGGAAGCATGAAAATCACTTTAAACATGCTAATTTTAGCTCTAACACTGATGATCCACCTACAAATGTGAACTGACGTTCAAAAATAAAACATTTGAAAACGGACCATTTTCCACATTTCTGAAGCATGACGTAATGGGGGGGTGTTATCTCTTTTGTCGAAAATCAGCCGTTTTTGCTCGAACATTAAATGCCTCCAAATGGTATTTAATTAACTTCCCGGGGTGAAGAAACCCTTTTTGAGAACTCAGAGTGAGTAAATAGGCCATTTTCATGCACTTTTAACCATTCCATAAATCTTGTGTTTAGGGCCCCTGGAAGCATGAAAATCACTTTAAACATGCTAATTTTAGCTCTAACACTGATGATCCACCTACAAATGTGAACTGACGTTCAAAAATAAAACATTTGAAAACGGAACATTTTCCACATTTCTGAAGCATGACGTAATGGGGGTTGTTATCTCTTTTGTCGAAAATCAGCTGTCATTGCTTGAACATTAAATGCCTCCAAATGGTATTTAATTAGCTTCCCGGGGTGAAGAAACCCTTTTTGAGAACTCAGAGTGAGTAAATTGGCCATTTTCATGCACTTTTACCCATTCCATAAATCTTGTGTTTAGGGCCCCTGGAAGCATGAAAATCACTTTAAACATGCTAATTTTAGCTCTAACACTGATGATCCACCTACAAATGTGAACTGACGTTCAAAAATAAAACATTTGAAAACGGACCATTTTCCACATTTCTGAAGCATGACGTAATGGGGGGGTGTTATCTCTTTTGTCGAAAATCAGCCGTTTTTGCTCGAACATTAAATGCCTCCAAATGGTATTTAATTAACTTCCCGAGCCCCTGGAAGCATGAAAATCACTTTAAACATGCTAATTTTAGCTCTAACACTGATGATCCACCTACAAATGTGAACTGACGTTCAAAAATAAAACATTTGAAAACGGACCATTTTCCACATTTCTGAAGCATGACGTAATGGGGGGGTGTTATCTCTTTTGTCGAAAATCAACTGTCATTGCTTGAAGATTAAATGCCTCCAAATGTTATTTAATTAACTTCCCGGGGTGAAGAAACCCTTTTTGAGAACTCAGAGTGAGTAAATTGGCCATTTTCATGCACTTTTAACCATTCCATAAATCTTGTGTTTAGGGCCCCTGGAAGCATGAAAATCACTTTAAACATGCTAATTTTAGCTCTAACACTGATGATCCACCTACAAATGTGAACTGACGTTCAAAAATAAAACATTTGAAAACGGACCATTTTTCACATTTCTGAAGCATGACGTAATGGGAGGGTGTTATCTCTTTTGTCGAAAATCAGCCGTTTTTGCTCGAACATTAAATGCCTCCAAATGGTATTTAATTAACTTCCCGGGGTGAAGAAACCCTTTTTGAGAACTCAGAGTGAGTAAATTGGCAATTTTCATGCACTTTTAACCATTCCATAAATCTTGTGTTTTGGGCCCCTGGAAGCATGAAAATCACTTTAAACATGCTAATTTTAGCTCTAACACTGATGATCCACCTACAAATGTGAACTGACGTTCAAAAATAAAACATTTGAAAACGGACCATTTTCCACATTTCTGAAGCATGACGTAATGGGGGGGTGTTATCTCTTTTGTCGAAAATCAGCCGTTTTTGCTCGAACATTAAATGCCTCCAAATGGTATTTAATTAACTTCCCGGGGTGAAGAAACCCTTTTTGAGAACTCAGAGTGAGTAAATAGGCCATTTTCATGCACTTTTAACCATTCCATAAATCTTTTGTTTAGGGCCCCTGGAAGCATGAAAATCACTTTAAACATGCTAATTTTAGCTCTAACACTGATGATCCACCTACAAATGTGAACTGACGTTCAAAAATAAAACATTTGAAAACGGAACATTTTCCACATTTCTGAAGCATGACGTAATGGGGGGGTGTTATCTCTTTTGTCGAAAATCAGCTGTCATTGCTTGAACATTAAATGCCTCCAAATGGTATTTAATTAGCTTCCCGGGGTGAAGAAACCCTTTTTGAGAACTCAGAGTGAGTAAATTGGCCATTTTCATGCACTTTTACCCATTCCATAAATCTTGTGTTTAGGGCCCCTGGAAGCATGAAAATCACTTTAAACATGCTAATTTTAGCTCTAACACTGATGATCCACCTGCAAATGTGAACTGACGTTCAAAAATAAAACATTTGAAAACGGACCATTTTCCACATTTCTGAAGCATGACGTAATGGGGGGGTGTTATCTCTTTTGTCGAAAATCAGCCGTTTTTGCTCAAACATTAAATGCCTCCAAATGGTATTTAATTAACTTCCCGAGCCCCTGGAAGCATGAAAATCACTTTAAACATGCTAATTTTAGCTCTAACACTGATGATCCACCTACAAATGTGAACTGACGTTCAAAAATAAAACATTTGAAAACGGACCATTTTCCACATTTCTGAAGCATGATGTAATGGGGGGGTGTTATCTCTTTTGTCGAAAATCAGCCGTTTTTGCTCGAACATTAAATGCCTCCAAATGGTATTTATTTCACTTCCCGAGCCCCTGGAAGCATGAAAATCACTTTAAACATGCTAATTTTAGCTCTAACACTGATGATCCACCTACAAATGTGAACTGACGTTCAAAAATAAAACATTTGAAAACGGACCATTTTCCACATTTCTGAAGCATGACGTAATGGGGGGGTGTTATCTCTTTTGTCGAAAATCAGCCGTTTTTGCTCGAACATTAAATGCCTCCAAATGGTATTTAATTAACTTCCCGGGGTGAAGAAACCCTTTTTGAGAACTCAGAGTGAGTAAATTGGCCATTTTCATGCACTTTTAACCATTCCATAAATCTTGTGTTTTGGGCCCCTGGAAGCATGAAAATCACTTTAAACATGCTAATTTTAGCTCTAACACTGATGATCCACCTACAAATGTGAACTGACGTTCAAAAATAAAACATTTGAAAACGGACCATTTTCCACATTTCTGAAGCATGTTATCTCTTTTGTCGAAAATCAGCCGTTTTTGCACATTTCTGAAGCATGTTATCTCTTTTGTCGAAAATCAGCCGTTTTTGCTCGAACATTAAATGCCTCCAAATGGTATTTAATTAACTTCCCGGGGTGAAGAAACCCTTTTTGAGAACTCAGAGTGAGTAAATTGGCCATTTTCATGCACTTTTAACCATTCCATAAATCTTGTGTTTAGGGCCCCTGGAAGCATGAAAATCACTTTAAACATGCTAATTTTAGCTCTAACACTGATGATCCACCTACAAATGTGAACTGACGTTCAAAAATAAAACATTTGAAAACGGACCATTTTCCACATTTCTGAAGCATGATGTAATGGGGGGGTGTTATATCTTTTGTCGAAAATCAGCCGTTTTTGCCCGAACATTAAATGCCTCCAAATGGTATTTATTTCACTTCCCGAGCCCCTGGAAGCATGAAAATCACTTTAAACATGCTAATTTTAGCTCTAACACTGATGATCCACCTAAAAATGTGAACTGACGTTCAAAAATAAAACATTTGAAAACGGACCATTTTCCACATTTCTGAAGCATGACGTAATGGGGGGGGTGTTATCTCTTTTGTCGAAAATCAGCTGTCATTGCTTGAACATTAAATGCCTCCAAATGGTATTTAATTACCTTCCCGGGGTGAAGAAACCCTTTTTGAGAACTCAGAGTGAGTAAATTGGCCATTTTCATGCACTTTTAACCATTCCATAAATCTTGTGTTTAGGGCCCCTGGAAGCATGAAAATCACTTTAAACATGCTAATATTAGCTCTAACACTGATGATCCACCTACAAATGTGAAATGACGTTCAAAAATAAAACATTTGAAAACGGACCATTTTCCACATTTCTGAAGCATGACGTAATGGGGGGGTGTTATCTCTTTTGTCGAAAATCAGCCGTTTTTGCTCGAACATTAAATGCCTCCAAATGGTATTTAATTAACTTCCCGGGGTGAAGAAACCCTTTTTGAGAACTCAGAGTGAGTAAATTGGCCATTTTCATGCACTTTTAACCATTCCATAAATCTTGTGTTTAGGGCCCCTGGAAACATGAAAATCACTTTAAACATGCTAATTTTAGCTCTAACACTGATGATCCACCTACAAATGTGAACTGACATTCAAAAATAAAACATTTGAAAACGGACCATTTTCCACATTTCTGAAGCATGACGTAATGGGGGGGTGTTATCTCTTTTGTCGAAAATCAGCCGTTTTTGCTTGAACATTAAATGCCTCCAAACGGTATTTAATTAACTTCCCGGGGTGAAGAAACCCTTTTTGAGAACTCAGAGTGAGTAAATTGGCCATTTTCATGCACTTTTAACCATTCCATAAATCTTGTGTTTAGGGCCCCTGGAAGCATGAAAATCACTTTAAACATGCAAATTTTAGCTCTAACACTGATCATCCACATACAAATGTGAACTGACGTTCAAAAATAAAACATTTGAAAACGGACCATTTTCCACATTTCTGAAGCATGACGTAATGGGGGGGGTGTTATCTCTTTTGTCGAAAATCAGCCGTTTTTGCTCGAACATTAAATGCCTCCAAATGGTATTTATTTCACTTCCCGAGCCCCTGGAAGCATGAAAATCACTTTAAACATGCTAATTTTAGCTCTAACACTGATGATCCACCTACAAATGTGAACTGACGTTCAAAAATAAAACATTTGAAAACGGACCATTTTCCACATTTCTGAAGCATGATGTAATGGGGGGGTGTTATCTCTTTTGTCGAAAATCAGCCGTTTTTGCTCGAACATTAAATGCCTCCAAATGGTATTTATTTCACTTCCCGAGCCCCTGGAAGCATGAAAATCACTTTAAACATGCTAATTTTAGCTCTAACACTGATGATCCACCTACAAATGTGAACTGACGTTCAAAAATAAAACATTTGAAAACGGACCATTTTCCACATTTCTGAAGCATGACGTAATGGGGGGGTGTTATCTCTTTTGTCGAAAATCAGCCGTTTTTGCTCGAACATTAAATGCCTCCAAATGGTATTTAATTAACTTCCCGGGGTGAAGAAACCCTTTTTGAGAACTCAGAGTGAGTAAATTGGCCATTTCATGCACTTTTAACCATTCCATAAATCTTGTGTTTAGGGCCCCTGGAAGCATGAAAATCACTTTAAACATGCTAATTTTAGCTCTAACACTGATGATCCACCTACAAATGTGAACTGACGTTAAAAAAAAAAACATTTGAAAACGGACCATTTTCCACATTTCTGAAGCATGACGTAATGGGAGGGTGTTATCTCTTTTCTCGAAAATCAGCTGTTTTTGCTCGAACATTAAATGCCTCCAAATGGTATTTAATTAACTTCCTGAGCCCCTGGAAGCATGAAAATCACTTTAAACATGCTAATTTTAGCTCTAAAACTGATGATCCACCTACAAATGTGAACTGACGTTAAAAATAAAACATTTGAAAACGGACCATTTTCCACATTTCTGAAGCATGATGTAATGGGGGGGTGTTATCTCTTTTGTCGAAAATCAGCCGTTTTTGCTCGAACATTAAATGCCTCCAAATGGTATTTATTTCACTTCCCGAGCCCCTGGAAGCATGAAAATCACTTTAAACATGCTAATTTTAGCTCTAACACTGATGATCCACCTACAAATGTGAACTGACGTTCAAAAATAAAACATTTGAAAACGGACCATTTTCCACATTTCTGAAGCATGACGTAATGGGGGGGTGTTATCTCTTTTGTCGAAAATCAGCCGTTTTTGCTCGAACATGAAATGCCTCCAAATGGTATTTAATTAACTTCCCGGGGTGAAGAAACCCTTTTTGAGAACTCAGAGTGAGTAAATTGGCCATTTCATGCACTTTTAACCATTCCATAAATCTTGTGTTTAGGGCCCCTGGAAGCATGAAAATCACTTTAAACATGCTAATTTTAGCTCTAACACTGATGATCCACCTACAAATGTGAACTGACGTTAAAAAAAAAACATTTGAAAACGGACCATTTTCCACATTTCTGAAGCATGACGTAATGGGGGGGTGTTATCTCTTTTCTCGAAAATCAGCTGTTTTTGCTCGAACATTAAATGCCTCCAAATGGTATTTAATTAACTTCCTGAGCCCCTGGAAGCATGAAAATCACTTTAAACATGCTAATTTTAGCTCTAAAACTGATGATCCACCTACAAATGTGAACTGACGTTCAAAAATAAAACATTTGAAAACGGACCATTTTCCACATTTCTGAAGCATGACGTAATGGGGGGGGGGGGGTGTTATCTCTTTTGTCGAAAATCAGCCGTTTTTGCTCGAACATTAAATGCCTCCAAATGGTATTTAATTAACTTCCCGAGCCCCTGGAAGCATGAAAATCACTTTAAACATGCTAATTTTAGCTCTAACACTGATGATCCACCTACAAATGTGAACTGACGTTCAAAAATAAAACATTTGAAAACGGACCATTTTCCACATTTCTGAAGCATGACGTAATGGGGGGGGGTGTTATCTCTTTTGTCGAAAATCAGCCGTTTTTGCTCGAACATTAAATGCCTCCAAATGGTATTTAATTAACTTCCCGAGCCCCTGGAAGCATGAAAATCACTTTAAACATGCTAATTTTAGCTCTAACACTGATGATCCACCTACAAATGTGAACTGACGTTCAAAAATAAAACATTTGAAAACGGACCATTTTCCACATTTCTGAAGCATGACGTAATGGGGGGGTGTTATCCCTTTTGTCGAAAATCAGCCATTTTTGCTCGAACAAGAAATGCCTCCAAATGGTATTTAATTAACTTCCCGGGGTGAAGAAACCCTTTTTGAGAACTCAGAGTGAGTAAATTGGCCATTTTCATGCACTTTTAACCATTCCATAAATCTTGTGTTTAGGGCCCCTGGAAGCATGAAAATCACTTTAAACATGCTAATTTTAGCTCTAACACTGATGATCCACCTACAAATGTGAACTGACGTTCAAAAATAAAACATTTGAAAACAGACCATTTTCCACATTTCTGAAGCATGACGTAATGGGAGGGTGTTATCTCTTTTGTCGAAAATCAGCCGTTTTTGCTTGAACATTAAATGCCTCCAAATGGTATTTAATTAACTTCCCGGGGTGAAGAAACCCTTTTTGAGAACTCAGAGTGAGTAAATTGGCAATTTTCATGCACTTTTAACCATTCCATAAATCTTGTGTTTTGGGCCCCTGGAAGCATGAAAATCACTTTAAACATGCTAATTTTAGCTCTAACACTGATGATCCACCTACAAATGTGAACTGACGTTCAAAAATAAAACATTTGAAAACGGACCATTTTCCACATTTCTGAAGCATGACGTAATGGGGGGGTGTTATCTCTTTTGTCGAAAATCTGCCGTTTTTGCTCGAACATTAAATGCCTCCAAATGGTATTTAATTAACTTCCCGGGGTGAAGAAACCCTTTTTGAGAACTCAGAGTGAGTAAATAGGCCATTTTCATGCACTTTTAACCATTCCATAAATCTTGTGTTTAGGGCCCCTGGAAGCATGAAAATCACTTTAAACATGCTAATTTTAGCTCTAACACTGATGATCCACCTACAAATGTGAACTGACGTTCAAAAATAAAACATTTGAAAATTGAACATTTTCCACATTTCTGAAGCATGACGTAATGGGGGGGTGTTATCTCTTTTGTCGAAAATCAGCTGTCATTGCTTGAACATTAAATGCCTCCAAATGGTATTTAATTAGCTTCCGGGGTGAAGAAACCCTTTTTGAGAACTCAGAGTGAGTAAAATGGCCATTTTCATGCACTTTTACCCATTCCATAAATCTTGTGTTTAGGGCCCCTGGAAGCATGAAAATCACTTTAAACATGCTAATTTTAGCTCTAACACTGATGATCCACCTACAAATGTGAACTGACGTTCAAAAATAAAACATTTGAAAACGGACCATTTTCCACATTTCTGAAGCATGACGTAATGGGGGGGTGTTATCTCTTTTGTCGAAAATCAGCCGTTTTTGCTCGAACATTAAATGCCTCCAAATGGTATTTAATTAACTTCCCGAGCCCCTGGAAGCATGAAAATCACTTTAAACATGCTAATTTTAGCTCTAACACTGATGATCCACCTACAAATGTGAACTGACGTTCAAAAATAAAACATTTGAAAACGGACCATTTTCCACATTTCTGAAGCATGATGTAATGGGGGGGTGTTATCTCTTTTGTCGAAAATCAGCCGTTTTTGCTCGAACATTAAATGCCTCCAAATGGTATTTATTTCACTTCCCGAGCCCCTGGAAGCATGAAAATCACTTTAAACATGCTAATTTTAGCTCTAACACTGATGATCCACCTACAAATGTGAACTGACGTTCAAAAATAAAACATTTGAAAACGGACCATTTTCCACATTTCTGAAGCATGACGTAATGGGGGGGTGTTATCTCTTTTGTCGAAAATCAGCCGTTTTTGCTCGAACATTAAATGCCTCCAAATGGTATTTAATTAACTTCCCGGGGTGAAGAAACCCTTTTTGAGAACTCAGTGAGTAAATTGGCCATTTTCATGCACTTTTAACCATTCCATAAATCTTGTGTTTTGGGCCCCTGGAAGCATGAAAATCACTTTAAACATGCTAATTTTAGCTCTAACACTGATGATCCACCTACAAATGTGAACTGACGTTCAAAAATAAAACATTTGAAAACGGACCATTTTCCACATTTCTGAAGCATGTTATCTCTTTTGTCGAAAATCAGCCGTTTTTGCACATTTCTGAAGCATGTTATCTCTTTTGTCGAAAATCAGCCGTTTTTGCTCGAACATTAAATGCCTCCAAATGGTATTTAATTAACTTCCCGGGGTGAAGAAACCCTTTTTGAGAACTCAGAGTGAGTAAATTGGCCATTTTCATGCACTTTTAACCATTCCATAAATCTTGTGTTTAGGGCCCCTGGAAGCATGAAAATCACTTTAAACATGCTAATTTTAGCTCTAACACTGATGATCCACCTACAAATGTGAACTGACGTTCAAAAATAAAACATTTGAAAACGGACCATTTTCCACATTTCTGAAGCATGATGTAATGGGGGGGGTGTTATCTCTTTTGTCGAAAATCAGCCGTTTTTGCTCGAACATTAAATGCCTCCAAATGGTATTTATTTCACTTCCCGAGCCCCTGGAAGCATGAAAATCACTTTAAACATGCTAATTTTAGCTCTAACACTGATGATCCACCTACAAATGTGAACTGACGTTCAAAAATAAAACATTTGAAAACGGACCATTTTCCACATTTCTGAAGCATGACGTAATGGGGGGGGTGTTATCTCTTTTGTCGAAAATCAGCTGTCATTGCTTGAACATTAAATGCCTCCAAATGGTATTTAATTAACTTCCCGGGGTGAAGAAACCCTTTTTGAGAACTCAGAGTGAGTAAATTGGCCATTTTCATGCACTTTTAACCATTCCATAAATCTTGTGTTTAGGGCCCCTGGAAGCATGAAAATCACTTTAAACATGCTAATATTAGCTCTAACACTGATGATCCACCTACAAATGTGAAATGACGTTCAAAAATAAAACATTTGAAAACGGACCATTTTCCACATTTCTGAAGCATGACGTAATGGGGGGGTGTTATCTCTTTTGTCGAAAATCAGCCGTTTTTGCTCGAACATTAAATGCCTCCAAATGGTATTTAATTAACTTCCCGGGGTGAAGAAACCCTTTTTGAGAACTCAGAGTGAGTAAATTGGCCATTTTCATGCACTTTTAACCATTCCATAAATCTTGTGTTTAGGGCCCCTGGAAGCATGAAAATCACTTTAAACATGCTAATTTTAGCTCTAACACTGATGATCCACCTACAAATGTGAACTGACATTCAAAAATAAAATATTTGAAAACGGACCATTTTCCACATTTCTGAAGCATGACGTAATGGGGGGGGGTGTTATCTCTTTTGTCGAAAATCAGCCGTTTTTGCTTGAACATTAAATGCCTCCAAACGGTATTTAATTAACTTCCCGGGGTGAAGAAACCCTTTTTGAGAACTCAGAGTGAGTAAATTGGCCATTTTCATGCACTTTTAACCATTCCATAAATCTTGTGTTTAGGGCCCCTGGAAGCATGAAAATCACTTTAAACATGCAAATTTTAGCTCTAACACTGATGATCCACATACAAATGTGAACTGACGTTCAAAAATAAAACATTTGAAAACGGACCATTTTCCACATTTCTGAAGCATGACGTAATGGGGGGGTGTTATCTCTTTTGTCGAAAATCAGCCGTTTTTGCTCGAACATTAAATGCCTCCAAATGGTATTTATTTCACTTCCCGAGCCCCTGGAAGCATGAAAATCACTTTAAACATGCTAATTTTAGCTCTAACACTGATGATCCACCTACAAATGTGAACTGACGTTCAAAAATAAAACATTTGAAAACGGACCATTTTCCACATTTCTGAAGCATGATGTAATGGGGGGGTGTTATCTCTTTTGTCGAAAATCAGCCGTTTTTGCTCGAACATTAAATGCCTCCAAATGGTATTTATTTCACTTCCCGAGCCCCTGGAAGCATGAAAATCACTTTAAACATGCTAATTTTAGCTCTAACACTGATAATCCACCTACAAATGTGAACTGACGTTCAAAAATAAAACATTTGAAAATGGACCATTTTCCACATTTCTGAAGCATGACGTAATGGGGGTTGTTATCTCTTTTGTCGAAAATCAGCCGTTTTTGCTCGAACATTAAATGCCTCCAAATGGTATTTAATTAACTTCCCGGGGTGAAGAAACCCTTTTTGAGAACTCAGAGTGAGTAAATTGGCCATTTCATGCACTTTTAACCATTCCATAAATCTTGTGTTTAGGGCCCCTGGAAGCATGAAAATCACTTTAAACATGCTAATTTTAGCTCTAACACTGATGATCCACCTACAAATGTGAACTGACGTTAAAAAAAAAAACATTTGAAAACGGACCATTTTCCACATTTCTGAAGCATGACGTAATGGGGGGGTGTTATCTCTTTTCTCGAAAATCAGCTGTTTTTGCTCGAACATTAAATGCCTCCAAATGGTATTTAATTAACTTCCTGAGCCCCTGGAAGCATGAAAATCACTTTAAACATGCTAATTTTAGCTCTAAAACTGATGATCCACCTACAAATGTGAACTGACGTTCAAAAATAAAACATTTGAAAACGGACCATTTTCCACATTTCTGAAGCATGACGTAATGGGGGGTGTTATCTCTTTTGTCGAAAATCAGCCGTTTTTGCTCGAACATTAAATGCCTCCAAATGGTATTTAATTAACTTCCCGAGCCCCTGGAAGCATGAAAATCACTTTAAACATGCTAATTTTAGCTCTAACACTGATGATCCACCTACAAATGTGAACTGACGTTCAAAAATAAAACATTTGAAAACGGACCATTTTCCACATTTCTGAAGCATGACGTAATGGGGGGGGTGTTATCTCTTTTGTCGAAAATCAGCTGCCATTGCTTGAAGATTAAATGCCTCCAAATGTTATTTAATTAACTTCCCGGGGTGAAGAAACCCTTTTTGAGAACTCAGAGTGAGTAAATTGGCCATTTTCATGCACTTTTAACCATTCCATAAATCTTGTGTTTAGGGCCCCTGGAAGCATGAAAATCACTTTAAACATGCTAATTTTAGCTCTAACACTGATGATCCACCTACAAATGTGAACTGACGTTCAAAAATAAAACATTTGAAAACGGACCATTTTCCACATTTCTGAAGCATTTCGTAATGGGAGGGTGTTATCTCTTTTGTCGAAAATCAGCCGTTTTTGCTCGAACATTAAATGCCTCCAAATGGTATTTAATTAACTTCCCGGGGTGAAGAAACCCTTTTTGAGAACTCAGAGTGAGTAAATTGGCCATTTTCATGCACTTTTAACCATTCCATAAATCTTGTGTTTTGGGCCCCTGGAAGCATGAAAATCACTTTAAACATGCTAATTTTAGCTCTAACACTGATGATCCACCTACAAATGTGAACTGACGTTCAAAAATAAAACATTTGAAAACGGACCATTTTCCACATTTCTGAAGCATGACGTAATGGGGGGGTGTTATCTCTTTTGTCGAAAATCAGCCGTTTTTGCTCGAACATTAAATGCCTCCAAATGGTATTTAATTAACTTCCCGGGGTGAAGAAACCCTTTTTGAGAACTCAGAGTGAGTAAATAGGCCATTTTCATGCACTTTTAACCATTCCATAAATCTTGTGTTTAGGGCCCCTGGAAGCATGAAAATCACTTTAAACATGCTAATTTTAGCTCTAACACTGATGATCCACCTACAAATGTGAACTGACGTTCAAAAATAAAACATTTGAAAACGGAACATTTTCCACATTTCTGAAGCATGACGTAATGGGGGTTGTTATCTCTTTTGTCGAAAATCAGCTGTCATTGCTTGAACATTAAATGCCTCCAAATGGTATTTAATTAGCTTCCCGGGGTGAAGAAACCCTTTTTGAGAACTCAGAGTGAGTAAATTGGCCATTTTCATGCACTTTTACCCATTCCATAAATCTTGTGTTTAGGGCCCCTGGAAGCATGAAAATCACTTTAAACATGCTAATTTTAGCTCTAACACTGATGATCCACCTACAAATGTGAACTGACGTTCAAAAATAAAACATTTGAAAACGGACCATTTTCCACATTTCTGAAGCATGACGTAATGGGGGGGTGTTATCTCTTTTGTCGAAAATCAGCCGTTTTTGCTCGAACATTAAATGCCTCCAAATGGTATTTAATTAACTTCCCGAGCCCCTGGAAGCATGAAAATCACTTTAAACATGCTAATTTTAGCTCTAACACTGATGATCCACCTACAAATGTGAACTGACGTTCAAAAATAAAACATTTGAAAACGGACCATTTTCCACATTTCTGAAGCATGACGTAATGGGGGGGTGTTATCTCTTTTGTCGAAAATCAACTGTCATTGCTTGAAGATTAAATGCCTCCAAATGTTATTTAATTAACTTCCCGGGGTGAAGAAACCCTTTTTGAGAACTCAGAGTGAGTAAATTTTCCATTTTCATGCACTTTTAACCATTCCATAAATCTTGTGTTTAGGGCCCCTGGAAGCATGAAAATCACTTTAAACATGCTAATTTTAGCTCTAACACTGATGATCCACCTACAAATGTGAACTGACGTTCAAAAATAAAACATTTGAAAACGGACCATGTTCCACATTTCTGAAGCATGACGTAATGGGAGGGTGTTATCTCTTTTGTCGAAAATCAGCCGTTTTTGCTCGAACATTAAATGCCTCCAAATGGTATTTAATTAACTTCCCGGGGTGAAGAAACCCTTTTTGAGAACTCAGAGTGAGTAAATTGGCAATTTTCATGCACTTTTAACCATTCCATAAATCTTGTGTTTTGGGCCCCTGGAAGCATGAAAATCACTTTAAACATGCTAATTTTAGCTCTAACACTGATGATCCACCTACAAATGTGAACTGACGTTCAAAAATAAAACATTTGAAAACGGACCATTTTCCACATTTCTGAAGCATGACGTAATGGGGGGGTGTTATCTCTTTTGTCGAAAATCAGCCGTTTTTGCTCGAACATTAAATGCCTCCAAATGGTATTTAATTAACTTCCCGGGGTGAAGAAACCCTTTTTGAGAACTCAGAGTGAGTAAATAGGCCATTTTCATGCACTTTTAACCATTCCATAAATCTTTTGTTTAGGGCCCCTGGAAGCATGAAAATCACTTTAAACATGCTAATTTTAGCTCTAACACTGATGATCCACCTACAAATGTGAACTGACGTTCAAAAATAAAACATTTGAAAACGGAACATTTTCCACATTTCTGAAGCATGACGTAATGGGGGGGTGTTATCTCTTTTGTCGAAAATCAGCTGTCATTGCTTGAACATTAAATGCCTCCAAATGGTATTTAATTAGCTTCCCGGGGTGAAGAAACCCTTTTTGAGAACTCAGAGTGAGTAAATTGGCCATTTTCATGCACTTTTACCCATTCCATAAATCTTGTGTTTAGGGCCCCTGGAAGCATGAAAATCACTTTAAACATGCTAATTTTAGCTCTAACACTGATGATCCACCTGCAAATGTGAACTGACGTTCAAAAATAAAACATTTGAAAACGGACCATTTTCCACATTTCTGAAGCATGACGTAATGGGGGGGTGTTATCTCTTTTGTCGAAAATCAGCCGTTTTTGCTCGAACATTAAATGCCTCCAAATGGTATTTAATTAACTTCCCGAGCCCCTGGAAGCATGAAAATCACTTTAAACATGCTAATTTTAGCTCTAACACTGATGATCCACCTACAAATGTGAACTGACGTTCAAAAATAAAACATTTGAAAACGGACCATTTTCCACATTTCTGAAGCATGATGTAATGGGGGGGTGTTATCTCTTTTGTCGAAAATCAGCCGTTTTTGCTCGAACATTAAATGCCTCCAAATGGTATTTATTTCACTTCCCGAGCCCCTGGAAGCATGAAAATCACTTTAAACATGCTAATTTTAGCTCTAACACTGATGATCCACCTACAAATGTGAACTGACGTTCAAAAATAAAACATTTGAAAACGGACCATTTTCCACATTTCTGAAGCATGACGTAATGGGGGGGTGTTATCTCTTTTGTCGAAAATCAGCCGTTTTTGCTCGAACATTAAATGCCTCCAAATGGTATTTAATTAACTTCCCGGGGTGAAGAAACCCTTTTTGAGAACTCAGAGTGAGTAAATTGGCCATTTTCATGCACTTTTAACCATTCCATAAATCTTGTGTTTTGGGCCCCTGGAAGCATGAAAATCACTTTAAACATGCTAATTTTAGCTCTAACACTGATGATCCACCGACAAATGTGAACTGACGTTCAAAAATAAAACATTTGAAAACGGACCATTTTCCACATTTCTGAAGCATGTTATCTCTTTTGTCGAAAATCAGCCGTTTTTGCACATTTCTGAAGCATGTTATCTCTTTTGTCGAAAATCAGCCGTTTTTGCTCGAACATTAAATGCCTCCAAATGGTATTTAATTAACTTCCCGGGGTGAAGAAACCCTTTTTGAGAACTCAGAGTGAGTAAATTGGCCATTTTCATGCACTTTTAACCATTCCATAAATCTTGTGTTTAGGGCCCCTGGAAGCATGAAAATCACTTTAAACATGCTAATTTTAGCTCTAACACTGATGATCCACCTACAAATGTGAACTGACGTTCAAAAATAAAACATTTGAAAACGGACCATTTTCCACATTTCTGAAGCATGATGTAATGGGGGGGTGTTATCTCTTTTGTCGAAAATCAGCCGTTTTTGCCCGAACATTAAATGCCTCCAAATGGTATTTATTTCACTTCCCGAGCCCCTGGAAGCATGAAAATCACTTTAAACATGCTAATTTTAGCTCTAACACTGATGATCCACCTAAAAATGTGAACTGACGTTCAAAAATAAAACATTTGAAAACGGACCATTTTCCACATTTCTGAAGCATGACGTAATGGGGGGGGTGTTATCTCTTTTGTCGAAAATCAGCTGTCATTGCTTGAACATTAAATGCCTCCAAATGGTATTTAATTAACTTCCCGGGGTGAAGAAACCCTTTTTGAGAACTCAGAGTGAGTAAATTGGCCATTTTCATGCACTTTTAACCATTCCATAAATCTTGTGTTTAGGGCCCCTGGAAGCATGAAAATCACTTTAAACATGCTAATATTAGCTCTAACACTGATGATCCACCTACAAATGTGAAATGACGTTCAAAAATAAAACATTTGAAAACGGACCATTTTCCACATTTCTGAAGCATGACGTAATGGGGGGGTGTTATCTCTTTTGTCGAAAATCAGCCGTTTTTGCTCGAACATTAAATGCCTCCAAATGGTATTTAATTAACTTCCCGGGGTGAAGAAACCCTTTTTGAGAACTCAGAGTGAGTAAATTGGCCATTTTCATGCACTTTTAACCATTCCATAAATCTTGTGTTTAGGGCCCCTGGAAACATGAAAATCACTTTAAACATGCTAATTTTAGCTCTAACACTGATGATCCACCTACAAATGTGAACTGACATTCAAAAATAAAACATTTGAAAACGGACCATTTTCCACATTTCTGAAGCATGACGTAATGGGGGGGTGTTATCTCTTTTGTCGAAAATCAGCCGTTTTTGCTTGAACATTAAATGCCTCCAAACGGTATTTAATTAACTTCCCGGGGTGAAGAAACCCTTTTTGAGAACTCAGAGTGAGTAAATTGGCCATTTTCATGCACTTTTAACCATTCCATAAATCTTGTGTTTAGGGCCCCTGGAAGCATGAAAATCACTTTAAACATGCAAATTTTAGCTCTAACACTGATGATCCACATACAAATGTGAACTGACGTTCAAAAATAAAACATTTGAAAACGGACCATTTTCCACATTTCTGAAGCATGACGTAATGGGGGGGGGTGTTATCTCTTTTGTCGAAAATCAGCCGTTTTTGCTCGAACATTAAATGCCTCCAAATGGTATTTATTTCACTTCCCGAGCCCCTGGAAGCATGAAAATCACTTTAAACATGCTAATTTTAGCTCTAACACTGATGATCCACCTACAAATGTGAACTGACGTTCAAAAATAAAACATTTGAAAACGGACCATTTTCCACATTTCTGAAGCATGATGTAATGGGGGGGTGTTATCTCTTTTGTCGAAAATCAGCCGTTTTTGCTCGAACATTAAATGCCTCCAAATGGTATTTAATTAACTTCCCGGGGTGAAGAAACCCTTTTTGAGAACTCAGAGTGAGTAAATTGGCCATTTCATGCACTTTTAACCATTCCATAAATCTTGTGTTTAGGGCCCCTGGAAGCATGAAAATCACTTTAAACATGCTAATTTTAGCTCTAACACTGATGATCCACCTACAAATGTGAACTGACGTTAAAAAAAAAAACATTTGAAAACGGACCATTTTCCACATTTCTGAAGCATGACGTAATGGGAGGGTGTTATCTCTTTTCTCGAAAATCAGCTGTTTTTGCTCGAACATTAAATGCCTCCAAATGGTATTTAATTAACTTCCTGAGCCCCTGGAAGCATGAAAATCACTTTAAACATGCTAATTTTAGCTCTAAAACTGATGATCCACCTACAAATGTGAACTGACGTTCAAAAATAAAACATTTGAAAACGGACCATTTTCCACATTTCTGAAGCATGATGTAATGGGGGGGTG
The DNA here is from genome assembly GCF_964263255.1 of Lissotriton vulgaris. NCBI lineage: Eukaryota > Metazoa > Chordata > Amphibia > Caudata > Salamandridae > Lissotriton > Lissotriton vulgaris. Next base: position 391,652 of record NW_028253817.1, read on the forward strand.
TTATCTCTTTTGTCGAAAATCAGCCGTTTTTGCTTGAACATTAAATGCCTCCAAACGGTATTTAATTAACTTCCCGGGGTGAAGAAACCCTTTTTGAGAACTCAGAGTGAGTAAATTGGCCATTTTCATGCACTTTTAACCATTCCATAAATCTTGTGTTTAGGGCCCCTGGAAGCATGAAAATCACTTTAAACATGCTAATTTTAGCTCTAACACTGATGATCCACATACAAATGTGAACTGACGTTCAAAAATAAAACATTTGAAAACGGACCATTTTCCACATTTCTGAAGCATGACGTAATGGGGGGTGTTATCTCTTTTTTTGAAAATCTGCCGTTTTTGCTCGAACATTAAATGTCTCCAAATGGTATTTATTTCACTTCCCGAGCCCCTGGAAGCATGAAAATCACTTTAAACATGCTAATTTTAGCTCTAACACTGATGATCCACCTACAAATGTGAACTGACGTTCAAAAATAAAACATTTGAAAACGGACCATTTTCCACATTTCTGAAGCATGACGTAATGGGGGGGTGTTATCTCTTTTGTCGAAAATCAGCCGTTTTTGCTCGAACATTAAATGCCTCCAAATGGTATTTAATTAACTTCCCGGGGTGAAGAAACCCTTTTTGAGAACTCAGAGTTAGTAAATTGGCCATTTTCATGCACTTTTAACCATTCCATAAATCTTGTGTTTTGGGCCCCTGAAAGCATGAAAATCACTTTAAACATGCTAATTTTAGCTCTAACACTGATGATCCACCTACAAATGTGAACTGACGTTCAAAAATAAAACATTTGAAAACGGACCATTTTCCACATTTCTGAAGCATGTTATCTCTTTTGTCGAAAATCAGCCGTTTTTGCACATTTCTGAAGCATGTTATCTCTTTTGTCGAAAATCAGCCGTTTTTGCTCGAACATTAAATGCCTCCAAATGGTATTTAATTAACTTCCCGGGGTGAAGAAACCCTTTTTGAGAACTCAGAGTGAGTAAATTGGCCATTTTCATGCACTTTTAACCATTCCATAAATCTTGTGTTTAGGGCCCCTGGAAGCATGAAAATCACTTTAAACATGCTAATTTTAGCTCTAACACTGATGATCCACCTACAAATGTGAACTGACGTTCAAAAATAAAACATTTGAAAACGGACCATTTTCCACATTTCTGAAGCATGATGTAATGGGGGGGTGTTATCTCTTTTGTCGAAAATCAGCCGTTTTTGCCCGAACATTAAATGCCTCCAAATGGTATTTATTTCACTTCCCGAGCCCCTGGAAGCATGAAAATCACTTTAAACATGCTAATTTTAGCTCTAACACTGATGATCCACCTAAAAATGTGAACTGACGTTCAAAAATAAAACATTTGAAAACGGACCATTTTCCACATTTCTGAAGCATGACGTAATGGGGGGGTGTTATCTCTTTTGTCGAAAATCAGCTGTCATTGCTTGAAGATTAAATGCCTCCAAATGTTATTTAATTAACTTCCCGGGGTGAAGAAACCCTTTTTGAGAACTCAGAGTGAGTAAATTGGCCATTTTCATGCACTTTTAACCATTCCATAAATCTTGTGTTTAGGGCCCCTGGAAGCATGAAAATCACTTTAAACATGCTAATTTTAGCTCTAACACTGATGATCCACCTACAAATGTGAACTGACGTTCAAAAATAAAACATTTGAAAACGGACCATTTTCCACATTTCTGAAGCATGACGTAATGGGGGGGTGTTATCTCTTTTGTCGAAAATCAGCCGTTTTTGCTCGAACATTAAATGCCTCCAAATGGTATTTAATTAACTTCCCGGGGTGAAGAAACCCTTTTTGAGAACTCAGAGTGAGTAAATTGGCCATTTCATGCACTTTTAACCATTCCATAAATCTTGTGTTTAGGGCCCCTGGAAGCATGAAAATCACTTTAAACATGCTAATTTTAGCTCTAACACTGATGATCCACCTACAAATGTGAACTGACGTTCAAAAATAAAACATTTGAAAACGGACCATTTTCCACATTTCTGAAGCATGACGTAATGGGAGGGTGTTATCTCTTTTGTCGAAAATCAGCCGTTTTTGCTCGAACATTAAATGCCTCCAAATGGTATTTAATTAACTTCCCGGGGTGAAGAAACCCTTTTTGAGAACTCAGAGTGAGTAAATTGGCCATTTTCATGCACTTTTAACCATTCCATACATCTTGTGTTTTGGGCCCCTGGAAGCATGAAAATCACTTTAAACATGCTAATTTTAGCTCTAACACTGATGATCCACCTACAAATGTGAACTGACGTTCAAAAATAAAACATTTGAAAACGGACCATTTTCCACATTTCTGAAGCATGTTATCTCTTTTGTCGAAAACCAGCCGTTTTTGCACATTTCTGAAGCATGTTATCTCTTTTGTCGAAAATCAGCCGTTTTTGCTCGAACATTAAATGCCTCCAAATGGTATTTAATTAACTTCCCGGGGTGAAGAAACCCTTTTTGAGAACTCAGAGTGAGTAAATTTTCCATTTTCATGCACTTTTAACCATTCCATAAATCTTGTGTTTAGGGCCCCTGGAAGCATGAAAATCACTTTAAACATGCTAATTTTAGCTCTAACACTGATGATCCACCTACAAATGTGAACTGACGTTCAAAAATAAAACATTTGAAAACGGACCATTTTCCACATTTCTGAAGCATGTTATCTCTTTTGTCGAAAATCAGCCGTTTTTGCACATTTCTGAAGCATGTTATCTCTTTTGTCGAAAATCAGCCGTTTTTGCTCGAACATTAAATGCCTCCAAATGGTATTTAATTAACTTCCCGGGGTGAAGAAACCCTTTTTGAGAACTCAGAGTGAGTAAATTGGCCATTTTCATGCACTTTTAACCATTCCATAAATCTTGTGTTTAGGGCCCCTGGAAGCATGAAAATCACTTTAAACATGCTAATTTTAGCTCTAACACTGATGATCCACCTACAAATGTGAACTGACGTTCAAAAATAAAACATTTGAAAACGGACCATTTTCCACATTTCTGAAGCATGATGTAATGGGGGGGTGTTATCTCTTTTGTCGAAAATCAGCCGTTTTTGCCCGAACATTAAATGCCTCCAAATGGTATTTATTTCACTTCCCGAGCCCCTGGAAGCATGAAAATCACTTTAAACATGCTAATTTTAGCTCTAACACTGATGATCCACCTAAAAATGTGAACTGACGTTCAAAAATAAAACATTTGAAAACGGACCATTTTCCACATTTCTGAAGCATGACGTAATGGGGGGGTGTTATCTCTTTTGTCGAAAATCAGCTGTCATTGCTTGAAGATTAAATGCCTCCAAATGTTATTTAATTAACTTCCCGGGGTGAAGAAACCCTTTTTGAGAACTCAGAGTGAGTAAATTGGCCATTTTCATGCACTTTTAACCATTCCATAAATCTTGTGTTTAGGGCCCCTGGAAGCATGAAAATCACTTTAAACATGCTAATTTTAGCTCTAACACTGATGATCCACCTACAAATGTGAACTGACGTTCAAAAATAAAACATTTGAAAACGGACCATTTTCCACATTTCTGAAGCATGACGTAATGGGGGGGTGTTATCTCTTTTGTCGAAAATCAGCCGTTTTTGCTCGAACATTAAATGCCTCCAAATGGTATTTAATTAACTTCCCGGGGTGAAGAAACCCTTTTTGAGAACTCAGAGTGAGTAAATTGGCCATTTCATGCACTTTTAACCATTCCATAAATCTTGTGTTTAGGGCCCCTGGAAGCATGAAAATCACTTTAAACATGCTAATTTTAGCTCTAACACTGATGATCCACCTACAAATGTGAACTGACGTTCAAAAATAAAACATTTGAAAACGGACCATTTTCCACATTTCTGAAGCATGACGTAATGGGAGGGTGTTATCTCTTTTGTCGAAAATCAGCCGTTTTTGCTCGAACATTAAATGCCTCCAAATGGTATTTAATTAACTTCCCGGGGTGAAGAAACCCTTTTTGAGAACTCAGAGTGAGTAAATTGGCCATTTTCATGCACTTTTAACCATTCCATACATCTTGTGTTTTGGGCCCCTGGAAGCATGAAAATCACTTTAAACATGCTAATTTTAGCTCTAACACTGATGATCCACCTACAAATGTGAACTGACGTTCAAAAATAAAACATTTGAAAACGGACCATTTTCCACATTTCTGAAGCATGTTATCTCTTTTGTCGAAAACCAGCCGTTTTTGCACATTTCTGAAGCATGTTATCTCTTTTGTCGAAAATCAGCCGTTTTTGCTCGAACATTAAATGCCTCCAAATGGTATTTAATTAACTTCCCGGGGTGAAGAAACCCTTTTTGAGAACTCAGAGTGAGTAAATTTTCCATTTTCATGCACTTTTAACCATTCCATAAATCTTGTGTTTAGGGCCCCTGGAAGCATGAAAATCACTTTAAACATGCTAATTTTAGCTCTAACACTGATGATCCACCTACAAATGTGAACTGACGTTCAAAAATAAAACATTTGAAAACGGACCATTTTCCACATTTCTGAAGCATGATGTAATGGGGGGGGTGTTATCTCTTTTGTCGAAAATCAGCCGTTTTTGCTCGAACATTAAATGCCTCCAAATGGTATTTATTTCACTTCCCGAGCCCCTGGAAGCATGAAAATCACTTTAAAAATGCTAATTTTAGCTCTAACACTGATGATCCACCTACAAATGTGAACTGATGTTCAAAAATAAAACATTTGAAAACGGACCATTTTCCACATTTCTGAAGCATGATGTAATGGGGGGGTGTTATCTCTTTTGTCGAAAATCAGCCGTTTTTGCTCGAACATTAAATGCCTCCAAATGGTATTTATTTCACTTCCCGAGCCCCTGGAAGCATGAAAATCACTTTAAACATGCTAATTTTAGCTCTAACACTGATGATCCACCTACAAATGTGAACTGACGTTCAAAAATAAAACATTTGAAAACGGACCATTTTCCACATTTCTGAAGCATGACGTAATGGGGGTTGTTATCACTTTTGTCGAAAATCAGCCGTTTTTGCTCGAACATTAAATGCCTCCAAATGGTATTTAATTAACTTCCCAGGGTGAAGAAACCCTTTTTGAGAACTCAGAGTGAGTAAATTGGCCATTTCATGCACTTTTAACCATTCCATAAATCTTGTGTTTAGGGCCCCTGGAAGCATGAAAATCACTTTAAACATGCTAATTTTAGCTCTAACACTGATGATCCACCTACAAATGTGAACTGACGTTAAAAAAAAAAACATTTGAAAACGGACCATTTTCCACATTTCTGAAGCATGACGTAATGGGGGGGTGTTATCTCTTTTCTCGAAAATCAGCTGTTTTTGCTCGAACATTAAATGCCTCCAAATGGTATTTAATTAACTTCCTGAGCCCCTGGAAGCATGAAAATCACTTTAAACATGCTAATTTTAGCTCTAAAACTGATGATCCACCTACAAATGTGAACTGACGTTCAAAAATAAAACATTTGAAAACGGACCATTTTCCACATTTCTGAAGCATGACGTAATGGGGGGTGTTATCTCTTTTGTCGAAAATCAGCCGTTTTTGCTCGAACATTAAATGCCTCCAAATGGTATTTAATTAACTTCCCGGGGTGAAGAAACCCTTTTTGAGAACTCAGAGTGAGTAAATTGGCCATTTTCATGCACTTTTAACCATTCCATAAATCTTGTGTTTAGGGCCCCTGGAAGCATGAAAATCACTTTAAACATGCTAATTTTAGCTCTAACACTGATGATCCACCTACAAATGTGAACTGACGTTCAAAAATAAAACATTTGAAAACGGACCATTTTCCACATTTCTGAAGCATGATGTAATGGGGGGGGTGTTATCTCTTTTGTCGAAAATCAGCCGTTTTTGCTCGAACATTAAATGCCTCCAAATGGTATTTATTTCACTTCCCGAGCCCCTGGAAGCATGAAAATCACTTTAAACATGCTAATTTTAGCTCTAACACTGATGATCCACCTACAAATGTGAACTGACGTTCAAAAATAAAACATTTGAAAACGGACCATTTTCCACATTTCTGAAGCATGACGTAATGGGGGGGTGTTATCTCTTTTGTCGAAAATCAGCTGTCATTGCTTGAAGATTAAATGCCTCCAAATGTTATTTAATTAACTTCCCGGGGTGAAGAAACCCTTTTTGAGAACTCAGAGTGAGTAAATTGGCCATTTTCATGCACTTTTAACCATTCCATAAATCTTGTGTTTAGGGCCCCTGGAAGCATGAAAATCACTTTAAACATGCTAATTTTAGCTCTAACACTGATGATCCACCTACAAATGTGAACTGACGTTCAAAAATAAAACATTTGAAACCGGACCATTTTCCACATTTCTGAAGCATGACGTAATGGGGGGGTGTTATCCCTTTTGTCGAAAATCAGCCGTTTTTGCTCGAACAAGAAATGCCTCCAAATGGTATTTAATTAACTTCCCGGGGTGAAGAAACCCTTTTTGAGAACTCAGAGTGAGTAAATTGGCCATTTTCATGCACTTTTAACCATTCCATAAATCTTGTGTTTAGGGCCCCTGGAAGCATGAAAATCACTTTAAACATGCTAATTTTAGCTCTAACACTGATGATCCACCTACAAATGTGAACTGACGTTCAAAAATAAAACATTTGAAAACGGACCATTTTCCACATTTCTGAAGCATGACGTAATGGGAGGGTGTTATCTCTTTTGTCGAAAATCAGCCGTTTTTGCTCGAACATTAAATGCCTCCAAATGGTATTTAATTAACTTCCCGGGGTGAAGAAACCCTTTTTGAGAACTCAGAGTGAGTAAATTGGCCATTTTCATGCACTTTTAACCATTCCATACATCTTGTGTTTTGGGCCCCTGGAAGCATGAAAATCACTTTAAACATGCTAATTTTAGCTCTAACAATGATGATCCACCTACAAATGTGAACTGACGTTCAAAAATAAAACATTTGAAAACGGACCATTTTCCACATTTCTGAAGCATGTTATCTCTTTTGTCGAAAACCAGCCGTTTTTGCACATTTCTGAAGCATGTTATCTCTTTTGTCAAAAATCAGCCGTTTTTGCTCGAACATTAAATGCCTCCAAATGGTATTTAATTAACTTCCCGGGGTGAAGAAACCCTTTTTGAGAACTCAGAGTGAGTAAATTGGCCATTTTCATGCACTTTTAACCATTCCATAAATCTTGTGTTTAGGGCCCCTGGAAGCATGAAAATCACTTTAAACATGCTAATTTTAGCTCTAACACTGATGATCCACCTACAAATGTGAACTGACGTTCAAAAATAAAACATTTGAAAACGGACCATTTTCCACATTTCTGAAGCATGATGTAATGGGGGGGGTGTTATCTCTTTTGTCGAAAATCAGCCGTTTTTGCTCGAACATTAAATGCCTCCAAATGGTATTTATTTCACTTCCCGAGCCCCTGGAAGCATGAAAATCACTTTAAAAATGCTAATTTTAGCTCTAACACTGATGATCCACCTACAAATGTGAACTGACGTTCAAAAATAAAACATTTGAAAACGGACCATTTTCCACATTTCTGAAGCATGATGTAATGGGGGGGTGTTATCTCTTTTGTCGAAAATCAGCCGTTTTTGCTCGAACATTAAATGCCTCCAAATGGTATTTATTTCACTTCCCAAGCCCCTGGAAGCATGAAAATCACTTTAAACATGCTAATTTTAGCTCTAACACTGATGATCCACCTACAAATGTGAACTGACGTTCAAAAATAAAACATTTGAAAACGGACCATTTTCCACATTTCTGAAGCATGACGTAATGGGGGTTGTTATCTCTTTTGTCGAAAATCAGCCGTTTTTGCTCGAACATTAAATGCCTCCAAATGGTATTTAATTAACTTCCCGGGGTGAAGAAACCCTTTTTGAGAACTCAGAGTGAGTAAATTGGCCATTTCATGCACTTTTAACCATTCCATAAATCTTGTGTTTAGGGCCCCTGGAAGCATGAAAATCACTTTAAACATGCTAATTTTAGCTCTAACACTGATGATCCACCTACAAATGTGAACTGACGTTAAAAAAAAAACATTTGAAAACGGACCATTTTCCACATTTCTGAAGCATGACGTAATGGGGGGTGTTATCTCTTTTCTCGAAAATCAGCTGTTTTTGCTCGAACATTAAATGCCTCCAAATGGTATTTAATTAACTTCCTGAGCCCCTGGAAGCATGAAAATCACTTTAAACATGCTAATTTTAGCTCTAAAACTGATGATCCACCTACAAATGTGAACTGACGTTCAAAAATAAAACATTTGAAAACGGACCATTTTCCACATTTCTGAAGCATGACGTAATGGGGGGTGTTATCTCTTTTGTCGAAAATCAGCCGTTTTTGCTCGAACATTAAATGCCTCCAAATGGTATTTAATTAACTTCCCGAGCCCCTGGAAGCATGAAAATCACTTTAAACATGCTAATTTTAGCTCTAACACTGATGATCCACCTACAAATGTGAACTGACGTTCAAAAATAAAACATTTGAAAACGGACCATTTTCCACATTTCTGAAGCATGACGTAATGGGGGGGTGTTATCTCTTTTGTCGAAAATCAGCTGCCATTGCTTGAAGATTAAATGCCTCCAAATGTTATTTAATTAACTTCCCGGGGTGAAGAAACCCTTTTTGAGAACTCAGAGTGAGTAAATTGGCCATTTTCATGCACTTTTAACCATTCCATAAATCTTGTGTTTTGGGCCCCTGGAAGCATGAAAATCACTTTAAACATGCTAATTTTAGCTCTAACACTGATGATCCACCTACAAATGTGAACTGACGTTCAAAAATAAAACATTTGAAAACGGACCATTTTCCACATTTCTGAAGCATGACGTAATGGGGGGGTGTTATCTCTTTTGTCGAAAATCAGCCGTTTTTGCTCGAACATTAAATGCCTCCAAATGGTATTTAATTAACTTCCCGGGGTGAAGAAACCCTTTTTGAGAACTCAGAGTGAGTAAATAGGCCATTTTCATGCACTTTTAACCATTCCATAAATCTTGTGTTTAGGGCCCCTGGAAGCATGAAAATCACTTTAAACATGCTAATTTTAGCTCTAACACTGATGATCCACCTACAAATGTGAACTGACGTTCAAAAATAAAACATTTGAAAACGGAACATTTTCCACATTTCTGAAGCATGACGTAATGGGGGTTGTTATCTCTTTTGTCGAAAATCAGCTGTCATTGCTTGAACATTAAATGCCTCCAAATGGTATTTAATTAGCTTCCCGGGGTGAAGAAACCCTTTTTGAGAACTCAGAGTGAGTAAATTGGCCATTTTCATGCACTTTTACCCATTCCATAAATCTTGTGTTTAGGGCCCCTGGAAGCATGAAAATCACTTTAAACATGCTAATTTTAGCTCTAACACTGATGATCCACCTACAAATGTGAACTGACGTTCAAAAATAAAACATTTGAAAACGGACCATTTTCCACATTTCTGAAGCATGATGTAATGGGGGGGTGTTATCTCTTTTGTCGAAAATCAGCCGTTTTTGCCCGAACATTAAATGCCTCCAAATGGTATTTATTTCACTTCCCGAGCCCCTGGAAGCATGAAAATCACTTTAAACATGCTAATTTTAGCTCTAACACTGATGATCCACCTACAAATGTGAACTGACGTTAAAAAAAAAAACATTTGAAAACGGACCATTTTCCACATTTCTGAAGCATGACGTAATGGGGGGGTGTTATCTCTTTTCTCGAAAATCAGCTGTTTTTGCTCGAACATTAAATGCCTCCAAATGGTATTTAATTAACTTCCTGAGCCCCTGGAAGCATGAAAATCACTTTAAACATGCTAATTTTAGCTCTAAAACTGATGATCCACCTACAAATGTGCACTGACGTTCAAAAATAAAACATTTGAAAACGGACCATTTTCCACATTTCTGAAGCATGACGTAATGGGGGGTGTTATCTCTTTTGTCGAAAATCAGCCGTTTTTTCTCGAACATTAAATGCCTCCAAATGGTATTTAATTAACTTCCCGAGCCCCTGGAAGCATGAAAATCACTTTAAACATGCTAATTTTAGCTCTAACACTGATGATCCACCTACAAATGTGAACTGACGTTCAAAAATAAAACATTTGAAAACGGACCATTTTCCACATTTCTGAAGCATGACGTAATGGGGGGGTGTTATCTCTTTTGTCGAAAATCAGCTGCCATTGCTTGAAGATTAAATGCCTCCAAATGTTATTTAATTAACTTCCCGGGGTGAAGAAACCCTTTTTGAGAACTCAGAGTGAGTAAATTGGCCATTTTCATGCACTTTTAACCATTCCATAAATCTTGTGTTTAGGGCCCCTGGAAGCATGAAAATCACTTTAAACATGCTAATTTTAGCTCTAACACTGATGATCCACCTACAAATGTGAACTGACGTTCAAAAATAAAACATTTGAAAACGGACCATTTTCCACATTTCTGAAGCATGACGTAATGGGAGGGTGTTATCTCTTTTGTCGAAAATCAGCCGTTTTTGCTCGAACATTAAATGCCTCCAAATGGTATTTAATTAACTTCCTGGGGTGAAGAAACCCTTTTTGAGAACTCAGAGTGAGTAAATTGGCCATTTTCATGCACTTTTAACCATTCCATAAATCTTGTGTTTTGGGCCCCTGGAAGCATGAAAATCACTTTAAACATGCTAATTTTAGCTCTAACACTGATGATCCACCTACAAATGTGAACTGACGTTCAAAAATAAAACATTTGAAAACGGACCATTTTCCACATTTCTGAAGCATGACGTAATGGGGGGGTGTTATCTCTTTTGTCGAAAATCAGCCGTTTTTGCTCGAACATTAAATGCCTCCAAATGGTATTTAATTAACTTCCCGGGGTGAAGAAACCCTTTTTGAGAACTCAGAGTGAGTAAATAGGCCATTTTCATGCACTTTTAACCATTCCATAAATCTTGTGTTTAGGGCCCCTGGAAGCATGAAAATCACTTTAAACATGCTAATTTTAGCTCTAACACTGATGATCCACCTACAAATGTGAACTGACGTTCAAAAATAAAACATTTGAAAACGGAACATTTTCCACATTTCTGAAGCATGACGTAATGGGGGTTGTTATCTCTTTTGTCGAAAATCAGCTGTCATTGCTTGAACATTAAATGCCTCCAAATGGTATTTAATTAGCTTCCCGGGGTGAAGAAACCCTTTTTGAGAACTCAGAGTGAGTAAATTGGCCATTTTCATGCACTTTTACCCATTCCATAAATCTTGTGTTTAGGGCCCCTGGAAGCATGAAAATCACTTTAAACATGCTAATTTTAGCTCTAACACTGATGATCCACCTACAAATGTGAACTGACGTTCAAAAATAAAACATTTGAAAACGGACCATTTTCCACATTTCTGAAGCATGACGTAATGGGGGGGTGTTATCTCTTTTGTCGAAAATCAGCCGTTTTTGCTCGAACATTAAATGCCTCCAAATGGTATTTAATTAACTTCCCGAGCCCCTGGAAGCATGAAAATCACTTTAAACATGCTAATTTTAGCTCTAACACTGATGATCCACCTACAAATGTGAACTGACGTTCAAAAATAAAACATTTGAAAACGGACCATTTTCCACATTTCTGAAGCATGACGTAATGGGGGGGTGTTATCTCTTTTGTCGAAAATCAGCTGTCATTGCTTGAAGATTAAATGCCTCCAAATGTTATTTAATTAACTTCCCGGGGTGAAGAAACCCTTTTTGAGAACTCAGAGTGAGTAAATTGGCCATTTTCATGCACTTTTAACCATTCCATAAATCTTGTGTTTAGGGCCCCTGGAAGCATGAAAATCACTTTAAACATGCTAATTTTAGCTCTAACACTGATGATCCACCTACAAATGTGAACTGACGTTCAAAAATAAAACATTTGAAAACGGACCATTTTCCACATTTCTGAAGCATGACGTAATGGGGGGGTGTTATCCCTTTTGTCGAAAATCAGCCGTTTTTGCTCGAACAAGAAATGCCTCCAAATGGTATTTAATTAACTTCCCGGGGTGAAGAAACCCTTTTTGAGAACTCAGAGTGAGTAAATTGGCCATTTTCATGCACTTTTAACCATTCCATAAATCTTGTGTTTAGGGCCCCTGGAAGCATGAAAATCACTTTAAACATGCTAATTTTAGCTCTAACACTGATGATCCACCTACAAATGTGAACTGACGTTCAAAAATAAAACATTTGAAAACGGACCATTTTCCACATTTCTGAAGCATGACATAATGGGAGGGTGTTATCTCTTTTGTCGAAAATCAGCCGTTTTTGCTCGAACATTAAATGCCTCCAAATGGTATTTAATTAACTTCCCGGGGTGAAGAAACCCTTTTTGAGAACTCAGAGTGAGTAAATTGGCAATTTTCATGCACTTTTAACCATTCCATAAATCTTGTGTTTTGGGCCCCTGGAAGCATGAAAATCACTTTAAACATGCTAATTTTAGCTCTAACACTGATGATCCACCTACAAATGTGAACTGACGTTCAAAAATAAAACATTTGAAAACGGACCATTTTCCACATTTCTGAAGCATGACGTAATGGGGGGTGTTATCTCTTTTGTCGAAAATCAGCCGTTTTTGCTCGAACATTAAATGCCTCCAAATGGTATTTAATTAACTTCCCGGGGTGAAGAAACCCTTTTTGAGAACTCAGAGTGAGTAAATAGGCCATTTTCATGCACTTTTAACCATTCCATAAATCTTTTGTTTAGGGCCCCTGGAAGCATGAAAATCACTTTAAACATGCTAATTTTAGCTCTAACACTGATGATCCACCTACAAATGTGAACTGACGTTCAAAAATAAAACATTTGAAAACGGAACATTTTCCACATTTCTGAAGCATGACGTAATGGGGGGGTGTTATCTCTTTTGTCGAAAATCAGCTGTCATTGCTTGAACATTAAATGCCTCCAAATGGTATTTAATTAGCTTCCCGGGGTGAAGAAACCCTTTTTGAGAACTCAGAGTGAGTAAATTGGCCATTTTCATGCACTTTTACCCATTCCATAAATCTTGTGTTTAGGGCCCCTGGAAGCATGAAAATCACTTTAAACATGCTAATTTTAGCTCTAACACTGATGATCCACCTGCAAATGTGAACTGACGTTCAAAAATAAAACATTTGAAAACGGACCATTTTCCACATTTCTGAAGCATGACGTAATGGGGGGGTGTTATCTCTTTTGTCGAAAATCAGCCGTTTTTGCTCGAACATTAAATGCCTCCAAATGGTATTTAATTAACTTCCCGAGCCCCTGGAAGCATGAAAATCACTTTAAACATGCTAATTTTAGCTCTAACACTGATGATCCACCTACAAATGTGAACTGACGTTCAAAAATAAAACATTTGAAAACGGACCATTTTCCACATTTCTGAAGCATGATGTAATGGGGGGGTGTTATCTCTTTTGTCGAAAATCAGCCGTTTTTGCTCGAACATTAAATGCCTCCAAATGGTATTTATTTCACTTCCCGAGCCCCTGGAAGCATGAAAATCACTTTAAACATGCTAATTTTAGCTCTAACACTGATGATCCACCTACAAATGTGAACTGACGTTCAAAAATAAAACATTTGAAAACGGACCATTTTCCACATTTCTGAAGCATGACGTAATGGGGGGGTGTTATCTCTTTTGTCGAAAATCAGCCGTTTTTGCTCGAACATTAAATGCCTCCAAATGGTATTTAATTAACTTCCCGGGGTGAAGAAACCCTTTTTGAGAACTCAGAGTGAGTAAATTGGCCATTTTCATGCACTTTTAACCATTCCATAAATCTTGTGTTTTGGGCCCCTGGAAGCATGAAAATCACTTTAAACATGCTAATTTTAGCTCTAACACTGATGATCCACCTACAAATGTGAACTGACGTTCAAAAATAAAACATTTGAAAACGGACCATTTTCCACATTTCTGAAGCATGTTATCTCTTTTGTCGAAAATCAGCCGTTTTTGCACATTTCTGAAGCATGTTATCTCTTTTGTCGAAAATCAGCCGTTTTTGCTCGAACATTAAATGCCTCCAAATGGTATTTAATTAACTTCCCGGGGTGAAGAAACCCTTTTTGAGAACTCAGAGTGAGTAAATTGGCCATTTTCATGCACTATTAACCATTCCATAAATCTTGTGTTTAGGGCCCCTAGAAGCATGAAAATCACTTTAAACATGCTAATTTTAGCTCTAACACTGATGATCCACCTACAAATGTGAACTGACGTTCAAAAATAAAACATTTGAAAACGGACCATTTTCCACATTTCTGAAGCATGATGTAATGGTGGGGTGTTATCTCTTTTGTCGAAAATCAGCCGTTTTTGCCCGAACATTAAATGCCTCCAAATGGTATTTATTTCACTTCCCGAGCCCCTGGAAGCATGAAAATCACTTTAAACATGCTAATTTTAGCTCTAACACTGATGATCCACCTACAAATGTGAACTGACGTTCAAAAATAAAACATTTGAAAACGGACCATTTTCCACATTTCTGAAGCATGACGTAATGGGGGGGGTGTTATCTCTTTTGTCGAAAATCAGCTGTCATTGCTTGAACATTAAATGCCTCCAAATGGTATTTAATTAACTTCCCGGAGTGAAGAAACCCTTTTTGAGAACTCAGAGTGAGTAAATTGGCCATTTTCATGCACTTTTAACCATTCCATAAATCTTGTGTTTAGGGCCCCTGGAAGCATGAAAATCACTTTAAACATGCTAATATTAGCTCTAACACTGATGATCCACCTACAAATGTGAAATGACGTTCAAAAATAAAACATTTGAAAACGGACCATTTTCCACATTTCTGAAGCATGACGTAATGGGGGGGTGTTATCTCTTTTGTCGAAAATCAGCCGTTTTTGCTCGAACATTAAATGCCTCTAAATGGTATTTAATTAACTTCCCGGGGTGAAGAAACCCTTTTTGAGAACTCAGAGTGAGTAAATTGGCCATTTTCATGCACTTTTAACCATTCCATAAATCTTGTGTTTAGGGCCCCTGGAAACATGAAAATCACTTTAAACATGCTAATTTTAGCTCTAACACTGATGATCCACCTACAAATGTGAACTGACATTCAAAAATAAAACATTTGAAAACGGACCATTTTCCACATTTCTGAAGCATGACGTAATGGGGGGGTGTTATCTCTTTTGTCGAAAATCAGCCGTTTTTGCTTGAACATTAAATGCCTCCAAACGGTATTTAATTAACTTCCCGGGGTGAAGAAACCCTTTTTGAGAACTCAGAGTGAGTAAATTGGCCATTTTCATGCACTTTTAACCATTCCATAAATCTTGTGTTTAGGGCCCCTGGAAGCATGAAAATCACTTTAAACATGCAAATTTTAGCTCTAACACTGATGATCCACATACAAATGTGAACTGACGTTCAAAAATAAAACATTTGAAAACGGACCATTTTCCACATTTCTGAAGCATGACGTAATGGGGGGGTGTTATCTCTTTTGTCGAAAATCAGCCGTTTTTGCTCGAACATTAAATGCCTCCAAATGGTATTTATTTCACTTCCCGAGCCCCTGGAAGCATGAAAATCACTTTAAACATGCTAATTTTAGCTCTAACACTGATGATCCACCTACAAATGTGAACTGACGTTCAAAAATAAAACATTTGAAAACGGACCATTTTCCACATTTCTGAAGCATGATGTAATGGGGGGGTGTTATCTCTTTTGTCGAAAATCAGCCGTTTTTGCTCGAACATTAAATGCCTCCAAATGGTATTTAATTAACTTCCCGGGGTGAAGAAACCCTTTTTGAGAACTCAGAGTGAGTAAATTGGCCATTTCATGCACTTTTAACCATTCCATAAATCTTGTGTTTAGGGCCCCTGGAAGCATGAAAATCACTTTAAACATGCTAATTTTAGCTCTAACACTGATGATCCACCTACAAATGTGAACTGACGTTAAAAAAAAAAACATTTGAAAACGGACCATTTTCCACATTTCTGAAGCATGACGTAATGGGGGGGTGTTATCTCTTTTCTCGAAAATCAGCTGTTTTTGCTCGAACATTAAATGCCTCCAAATGGTATTTAATTAACTTCCTGAGCCCCTGGAAGCATGAAAATCACTTTAAACATGCTAATTTTAGCTCTAAAACTGATGATCCACCTACAAATGTGAACTGACGTTCAAAAATAAAACATTTGAAAACGGACCATTTTCCACATTTCTGAAGCATGATGTAATGGGGGGGTGTTATCTCTTTTGTCGAAAATCAGCCGTTTTTGCTTGAACATTAAATGCCTCCAAACGGTATTTAATTAACTTCCCGGGGTGAAGAAACCCTTTTTGAGAACTCAGAGTGAGTAAATTGGCCATTTTCATGCACTTTTAACCATTCCATAAATCTTGTGTTTAGGGCCCCTGGAAGCATGAAAATCACTTTAAACATGCTAATTTTAGCTCTAACACTGATGATCCACCTACAAATGTGAACTGACGTTCAAAAATAAAACATTTGAAAACGGACCATTTTCCACATTTCTGAAGCATGACGTAATGGGGGGTGTTATCTCTTTTGTCGAAAATCAGCCGTTTTTGCTCGAACATTAAATGCCTCCAAATGGTATTTAATTAACTTCCCGGGGTGAAGAAACCCTTTTTGAGAACTCAGAGTGAGTAAATAGGCCATTTTCATGCACTTTTAACCATTCCATAAATCTTTTGTTTAGGGCCCCTGGAAGCATGAAAATCACTTTAAACATGCTAATTTTAGCTCTAACACTGATGATCCACCTACAAATGTGAACTGACGTTCAAAAATAAAACATTTGAAAACGGAACATTTTCCACATTTCTGAAGCATGACGTAATGGGGGGGTGTTATCTCTTTTGTCGAAAATCAGCTGTCATTGCTTGAACATTAAATGCCTCCAAATGGTATTTAATTAGCTTCCCGGGGTGAAGAAACCCTTTTTGAGAACTCAGAGTGAGTAAATTGGCCATTTTCATGCACTTTTACCCATTCCATAAATCTTGTGTTTAGGGCCCCTGGAAGCATGAAAATCACTTTAAACATGCTAATTTTAGCTCTAACACTGATGATCCACCTGCAAATGTGAACTGACGTTCAAAAATAAAACATTTGAAAACGGACCATTTTCCACATTTCTGAAGCATGACGTAATGGGGGGGTGTTATCTCTTTTGTCGAAAATCAGCCGTTTTTGCTCGAACATTAAATGCCTCCAAATGGTATTTAATTAACTTCCCGAGCCCCTGGAAGCATGAAAATCACTTTAAACATGCTAATTTTAGCTCTAACACTGATGATCCACCTACAAATGTGAACTGACGTTCAAAAATAAAACATTTGAAAACGGACCATTTTCCACATTTCTGAAGCATGATGTAATGGGGGGGTGTTATCTCTTTTGTCGAAAATCAGCCGTTTTTGCTCGAACATTAAATGCCTCCAAATGGTATTTATTTCACTTCCCGAGCCCCTGGAAGCATGAAAATCACTTTAAACATGCTAATTTTAGCTCTAACACTGATGATCCACCTACAAATGTGAACTGACGTTCAAAAATAAAACATTTGAAAACGGACCATTTTCCACATTTCTGAAGCATGACGTAATGGGGGGGTGTTATCTCTTTTGTCGAAAATCAGCCGTTTTTGCTCGAACATTAAATGCCTCCAAATGGTATTTAATTAACTTCCCGGGGTGAAGAAACCCTTTTTGAGAACTCAGAGTGAGTAAATTGGCCATTTTCATGCACTTTTAACCATTCCATAAATCTTGTGTTTTGGGCCCCTGGAAGCATGAAAATCACTTTAAACATGCTAATTTTAGCTCTAACACTGATGATCCACCTACAAATGTGAACTGACGTTCAAAAATAAAACATTTGAAAACGGACCATTTTCCACATTTCTGAAGCATGTTATCTCTTTTGTCGAAAATCAGCCGTTTTTGCACATTTCTGAAGCATGTTATCTCTTTTGTCGAAAATCAGCCGTTTTTGCTCGAACATTAAATGCCTCCAAATGGTATTTAATTAACTTCCCGGGGTGAAGAAACCCTTTTTGAGAACTCAGAGTGAGTAAATTGGCCATTTTCATGCACTATTAACCATTCCATAAATCTTGTGTTTAGGGCCCCTAGAAGCATGAAAATCACTTTAAACATGCTAATTTTAGCTCTAACACTGATGATCCACCTACAAATGTGAACTGACGTTCAAAAATAAAACATTTGAAAACGGACCATTTTCCACATTTCTGAAGCATGATGTAATGGTGGGGTGTTATCTCTTTTGTCGAAAATCAGCCGTTTTTGCCCGAACATTAAATGCCTCCAAATGGTATTTATTTCACTTCCCGAGCCCCTGGAAGCATGAAAATCACTTTAAACATGCTAATTTTAGCTCTAACACTGATGATCCACCTACAAATGTGAACTGACGTTCAAAAATAAAACATTTGAAAACGGACCATTTTCCACATTTCTGAAGCATGACGTAATGGGGGGGGTGTTATCTCTTTTGTCGAAAATCAGCTGTCATTGCTTGAACATTAAATGCCTCCAAATGGTATTTAATTAACTTCCCGGAGTGAAGAAACCCTTTTTGAGAACTCAGAGTGAGTAAATTGGCCATTTTCATGCACTTTTAACCATTCCATAAATCTTGTGTTTAGGGCCCCTGGAAGCATGAAAATCACTTTAAACATGCTAATATTAGCTCTAACACTGATGATCCACCTACAAATGTGAAATGACGTTCAAAAATAAAACATTTGAAAACGGACCATTTTCCACATTTCTGAAGCATGACGTAATGGGGGGGTGTTATCTCTTTTGTCGAAAATCAGCCGTTTTTGCTCGAACATTAAATGCCTCTAAATGGTATTTAATTAACTTCCCGGGGTGAAGAAACCCTTTTTGAGAACTCAGAGTGAGTAAATTGGCCATTTTCATGCACTTTTAACCATTCCATAAATCTTGTGTTTAGGGCCCCTGGAAACATGAAAATCACTTTAAACATGCTAATTTTAGCTCTAACACTGATGATCCACCTACAAATGTGAACTGACATTCAAAAATAAAACATTTGAAAACGGACCATTTTCCACATTTCTGAAGCATGACGTAATGGGGGGGTGTTATCTCTTTTGTCGAAAATCAGCCGTTTTTGCTTGAACATTAAATGCCTCCAAACGGTATTTAATTAACTTCCCGGGGTGAAGAAACCCTTTTTGAGAACTCAGAGTGAGTAAATTGGCCATTTTCATGCACTTTTAACCATTCCATAAATCTTGTGTTTAGGGCCCCTGGAAGCATGAAAATCACTTTAAACATGCAAATTTTAGCTCTAACACTGATGATCCACATACAAATGTGAACTGACGTTCAAAAATAAAACATTTGAAAACGGACCATTTTCCACATTTCTGAAGCATGATGTAATGGGGGGGTGTTATCTCTTTTGTCGAAAATCAGCCGTTTTTGCTCGAACATTAAATGCCTCCAAATGGTATTTAATTAACTTCCCGGGGTGAAGAAACCCTTTTTGAGAACTCAGAGTGAGTAAATTGGCCATTTCATGCACTTTTAACCATTCCATAAATCTTGTGTTTAGGGCCCCTGGAAGCATGAAAATCACTTTAAACATGCTAATTTTAGCTCTAACACTGATGATCCACCTACAAATGTGAACTGACGTTAAAAAAAAAAACATTTGAAAACGGACCATTTTCCACATTTCTGAAGCATGACGTAATGGGGGGGTGTTATCTCTTTTCTCGAAAATCAGCTGTTTTTGCTCGAACATTAAATGCCTCCAAATGGTATTTAATTAACTTCCTGAGCCCCTGGAAGCATGAAAATCACTTTAAACATGCTAATTTTAGCTCTAAAACTGATGATCCACCTACAAATGTGAACTGACGTTCAAAAATAAAACATTTGAAAACGGACCATTTTCCACATTTCTGAAGCATGATGTAATGGGGGGGTGTTATCTCTTTTGTCGAAAATCAGCCGTTTTTGCTTGAACATTAAATGCCTCCAAACGGTATTTAATTAACTTCCCGGGGTGAAGAAACCCTTTTTGAGAACTCAGAGTGAGTAAATTGGCCATTTTCATGCACTTTTAACCATTCCATAAATCTTGTGTTTAGGGCCCCTGGAAGCATGAAAATCACTTTAAACATGCTAATTTTAGCTCTAACACTGATGATCCACATACAAATGTGAACTGACGTTCAAAAATAAAACATTTGAAAACGGACCATTTTCCACATTTCTGAAGCATGACGTAATGGGGGGTGTTATCTCTTTTTTTGAAAATCTGCCGTTTTTGCTCGAACATTAAATGCCTCCAAATGGTATTTATTTCACTTCCCGAGCCCCTGGAAGCATGAAAATCACTTTAAACATGCTAATTTTAGCTCTAACACTGATGATCCACCTACAAATGTGAACTGACGTTCAAAAATAAAACATTTGAAAACGGACCATTTTCCACATTTCTGAAGCATGACGTAATGGGGGGGTGTTATCTCTTTTGTCGAAAATCAGCCGTTTTTGCTCGAACATTAAATGCCTCCAAATGGTATTTAATTAACTTCCCGGGGTGAAGAAACCCTTTTTGAGAACTCAGAGTTAGTAAATTGGCCATTTTCATGCACTTTTAACCATTCCATAAATCTTGTGTTTTGGGCCCCTGGAAGCATGAAAATCACTTTAAACATGCTAATTTTAGCTCTAACACTGATGATCCACCTACAAATGTGAACTGACGTTCAAAAATAAAACATTTGAAAACGGACCATTTTCCACATTTCTGAAGCATGTTATCTCTTTTGTCGAAAATCAGCCGTTTTTGCACATTTCTGAAGCATGTTATCTCTTTTGTCGAAAATCAGCAGTTTTTGCTCGAACATTAAATGCCTCCAAATGGTATTTAATTAACTTCCCGGGGTGAAGAAACCCTTTTTGAGAACTCAGAGTGAGTAAATTGGCCATTTTCATGCACTTTTAACCATTCCATAAATCTTGTGTTTAGGGCCCCTGGAAGCATGAAAATCACTTTAAACATGCTAATTTTAGCTCTAACACTGATGATCCACCTACAAATGTGAACTGACGTTCAAAAATAAACCATTTGAAAACGGACCATTTTCCACATTTCTGAAGCATGATGTAATGGGGGGGTGTTATCTCTTTTGTCGAAAATCAGCCGTTTTTGCTCGAACATTAAATGCCTCCAAATGGTATTTATTTCACTTCCCGAGCCCCTGGAAGCATGAAAATCACTTTAAACATGCTAATTTTAGCTCTAACACTGATGATCCACCTACAAATGTGAACTGACGTTCAAAAATAAAACATTTGAAAACGGACCATTTTCCACATTTCTGAAGCATGACGTAATGGGGGGGTGTTATCTCTTTTGTCGAAAATCAGCTGTCATTGCTTGAAGATTAAATGCCTCCAAATGTTATTTAATTAACTTCCCGGGGTGAAGAAACCCTTTTTGAGAACTCAGAGTGAGTAAATTGGCCATTTTCATGCACTTTTAACCATTCCATAAATCTTGTGTTTAGGGCCCCTGGAAGCATGAAAATCACTTTAAACATGCTAATTTTAGCTCTAACACTGATGATCCACCTACAAATGTGAACTGACGTTCAAAAATAAAACATTTGAAAACGGACCATTTTCCACATTTCTGAAGCATGACGTAATGGGGGGGTGTTATCCCTTTTGTCGAAAATCAGCCGTTTTTGCTCGAACAAGAAATGCCTCCAAATGGTATTTAATTAACTTCCCGGGGTGAAGAAACCCTTTTTGAGAACTCAGAGTGAGTAAATTGGCCATTTTCATGCACTTTTAACCATTCCATAAATCTTGTGTTTAGGGCCCCTGGAAGCATGAAAATCACTTTAAACATGCTAATTTTAGCTCTAACACTGATGATCCACCTACAAATGTGAACTGACGTTCAAAAATAAAACATTTGAAAACGGACCATTTTCCACATTTCTGAAGCATGACGTAATGTGAGGGTGTTATCTCTTTTGTCGAAAATCAGCCGTTTTTGCTCGAACATTAAATGCCTCCAAATGGTATTTAATTAACTTCCCGGGGTGAAGAAACCCTTTTTGAGAACTCAGAGTGAGTAAATTGGCCATTTTCATGCACTTTTAACCATTCCATAAATCTTGTGTTTTGGGCCCCTGGAAGCATGAAAATCACTTTAAACATGCTAATTTTAGCTCTAACACTGATGATCCACCTACAAATGTGAACTGACGTTCAAAAATAAAACATTTGAAAACGGACCATTTTCCACATTTCTGAAGCATGTTATCTCTTTTGTCGAAAATCAGCCGTTTTTGCACATTTCTGAAGCATGTTATCTCTTTTGTCGAAAATCAGCCGTTTTTGCTCGAACATTAAATGCCTCCAAATGGTATTTAATTAACTTCCCGGGGTGAAGAAACCCTTTTTGAGAACTCAGAGTGAGTAAATTGGCCATTTTCATGCACTTTTAACCATTCCATAAATCTTGTGTTTAGGGCCCCTGGAAGCATGAAAATCACTTTAAACATGCTAATTTTAGCTCTAACACTGATGATCCACCTACAAATGTGAACTGACGTTCAAAAATAAAACATTTGAAAACGGACCATTTTCCACATTTCTGAAGCATGATGTAATGGGGGGGTGTTATCTCTTTTGTCGAAAATCAGCCGTTTTTGCTCGAACATTAAATGCCTCCAAATGGTATTTATTTCACTTCCCGAGCCCCTGGAAGCATGAAAATCACTTTAAACATGCTAATTTTAGCTCTAACACTGATGATCCACCTACAAATGTGAACTGACGTTCAAAAATAAAACATTTGAAAACAGACCATTTTCCACATTTCTGAAGCATGACGTAATGGGAGGGTGTTATCTCTTTTGTCGAAAATCAGCCGTTTTTGCTCGAACATTAAATGCCTCCAAATGGTATTTAATTAACTTCCCGGGGTGAAGAAACCCTTTTTGAGAACTCAGAGTGAGTAAATTGGCCATTTTCATGCACTTTTAACCATTCCATAAATCTTGTGTTTTGGGCCCCTGGAAGCATGAAAATCACTTTAAACATGCTAATTTTAGCTCTAACACTGATGATCCACCTACAAATGTGAACTGACGTTCAAAAATAAAACATTTGAAAACGGACCATTTTCCACATTTCTGAAGCATGACGTAATGGGGGGGTGTTATCTCTTTTGTCGAAAATCAGCCGTTTTTGCTCGAACATTAAATGCCTCCAAATGGTATTTAATTAACTTCCCGGGGTGAAGAAACCCTTTTTGAGAACTCAGAGTGAGTAAATAGGCCATTTTCATGCACTTTTAACCATTCCATAAATCTTGTGTTTAGGGCCCCTGGAAGCATGAAAATCACTTTAAACATGCTAATTTTAGCTCTAACACTGATGATCCACCTACAAATGTGAACTGACGTTCAAAAATAAAACATTTGAAAACGGAACATTTTCCACATTTCTGAAGCATGACGTAATGGGGGTTGTTATCTCTTTTGTCGAAAATCAGCTGTCATTGCTTGAACATTAAATGCCTCCAAATGGTATTTAATTAGCTTCCCGGGGTGAAGAAACCCTTTTTGAGAACTCAGAGTGAGTAAATTGGCCATTTTCATGCACTTTTACCCATTCCATAAATCTTGTGTTTAGGGCCCCTGGAAGCATGAAAATCACTTTAAACATGCTAATTTTAGCTCTAACACTGATGATCCACCTACAAATGTGAACTGACGTTCAAAAATAAAACATTTGAAAACGGACCATTTTCCACATTTCTGAAGCATGATGTAATGGGGGGGTGTTATCTCTTTTGTCGAAAATCAGCCGTTTTTGCTCGAACATTAAATGCCTCCAAATGGTATTTATTTCACTTCCCGAGCCCCTGGAAGCATGAAAATCACTTTAAACATGCTAATTTTAGCTCTAAAACTGATGATCCACCTACAAATGTGAACTGACGTTCAAAAATAAAACATTTGAAAACGGACCATTTTCCACATTTCTGAAGCATGACGTAATGGGGGGTGTTATCTCTTTTGTCGAAAATCAGCCGTTTTTGCTCGAACATTAAATGCCTCCAAATGGTATTTAATTAACTTCCCGGGGTGAAGAAACCCTTTTTGAGAACTCAGAGTGAGTAAATTGGCCATTTTCATGCACTTTTAACCATTCCATAAATCTTGTGTTTAGGGCCCCTGGAAGCATGAAAATCACTTTAAACATGCTAATTTTAGCTCTAACACTGATGATCCACCTACAAATGTGAACTGACGTTCAAAAATAAAACATTTGAAAACGGACCATTTTCCACATTTCTGAAGCATGATGTAATGGGGGGGGTGTTATCTCTTTTGTCGAAAATCAGCCGTTTTTGCTCGAACATTAAATGCCTCCAAATGGTATTTATTTCACTTCCCGAGCCCCTGGAAGCATGAAAATCACTTTAAACATGCTAATTTTAGCTCTAACACTGATGATCCACCTACAAATGTGAACTGACGTTCAAAAATAAAACATTTGAAAACGGACCATTTTCCACATTTCTGAAGCATGACGTAATGGGGGGGTGTTATCTCTTTTGTCGAAAATCAGCTGTCATTGCTTGAAGATTAAATGCCTCCAAATGTTATTTAATTAACTTCCCGGGGTGAAGAAACCCTTTTTGAGAACTCAGAGTGAGTAAATTGGCCATTTTCATGCACTTTTAACCATTCCATAAATCTTGTGTTTAGGGCCCCTGGAAGCATGAAAATCACTTTAAACATGCTAATTTTAGCTCTAACACTGATGATCCACCTACAAATGTGAACTGACGTTCAAAAATAAAACATTTGAAACCGGACCATTTTCCACATTTCTGAAGCATGACGTAATGGGGGGGTGTTATCCCTTTTGTCGAAAATCAGCCGTTTTTGCTCGAACAAGAAATGCCTCCAAATGGTATTTAATTAACTTCCCGGGGTGAAGAAACCCTTTTTGAGAACTCAGAGTGAGTAAATTGGCCATTTTCATGCACTTTTAACCATTCCATAAATCTTGTGTTTAGGGCCCCTGGAAGCATGAAAATCACTTTAAACATGCTAATTTTAGCTCTAACACTGATGATCCACCTACAAATGTGAACTGACGTTCAAAAATAAAACATTTGAAAACGGACCATTTTCCACATTTCTGAAGCATGACGTAATGGGAGGGTGTTATCTCTTTTGTCGAAAATCAGCCGTTTTTGCTCGAACATTAAATGCCTCCAAATGGTATTTAATTAACTTCCCGGGGTGAAGAAACCCTTTTTGAGAACTCAGAGTGAGTAAATTGGCCATTTTCATGCACTTTTAACCATTCCATACATCTTGTGTTTTGGGCCCCTGGAAGCATGAAAATCACTTTAAACATGCTAATTTTAGCTCTAACAATGATGATCCACCTACAAATGTGAACTGACGTTCAAAAATAAAACATTTGAAAACGGACCATTTTCCACATTTCTGAAGCATGTTATCTCTTTTGTCGAAAACCAGCCGTTTTTGCACATTTCTGAAGCATGTTATCTCTTTTGTCGAAAATCAGCCGTTTTTGCTCGAACATTAAATGCCTCCAAATGGTATTTAATTAACTTCCCGGGGTGAAGAAACCCTTTTTGAGAACTCAGAGTGAGTAAATTGGCCATTTTCATGCACTTTTAACCATTCCATAAATCTTGTGTTTAGGGCCCCTGGAAGCATGAAAATCACTTTAAACATGCTAATTTTAGCTCTAACACTGATGATCCACCTACAAATGTGAACTGACGTTCAAAAATAAAACATTTGAAAACGGACCATTTTCCACATTTCTGAAGCATGATGTAATGGGGGGGGGTGTTATCTCTTTTGTCGAAAATCAGCCGTTTTTGCTCGAACATTAAATGCCTCCAAATGGTATTTATTTCACTTCCCGAGCCCCTGGAAGCATGAAAATCACTTTAAAAATGCTAATTTTAGCTCTAACACTGATGATCCACC
Organism: Lissotriton vulgaris; assembly: GCF_964263255.1. Lineage (NCBI taxonomy): Eukaryota > Metazoa > Chordata > Amphibia > Caudata > Salamandridae > Lissotriton > Lissotriton vulgaris. The sequence continues at coordinate 417,847 of NW_028253817.1, forward strand.
TACAAATGTGAACTGACGTTCAAAAATAAAACATTTGAAAACGGACCATTTTCCACATTTCTGAAGCATGATGTAATGGGGGGGTGTTATCTCTTTTGTCGAAAATCAGCCGTTTTTGCTCGAACATTAAATGCCTCCAAATGGTATTTATTTCACTTCCCAAGCCCCTGGAAGCATGAAAATCACTTTAAACATGCTAATTTTAGCTCTAACACTGATGATCCACCTACAAATGTGAACTGACGTTCAAAAATAAAACATTTGAAAACGGACCATTTTCCACATTTCTGAAGCATGACGTAATGGGGGTTGTTATCTCTTTTGTCGAAAATCAGCCGTTTTTGCTCGAACATTAAATGCCTCCAAATGGTATTTAATTAACTTCCCGGGGTGAAGAAACCCTTTTTGAGAACTCAGAGTGAGTAAATTGGCCATTTCATGCACTTTTAACCATTCCATAAATCTTGTGTTTAGGGCCCCTGGAAGCATGAAAATCACTTTAAACATGCTAATTTTAGCTCTAACACTGATGATCCACCTACAAATGTGAACTGACGTTAAAAAAAAAAACATTTGAAAACGGACCATTTTCCACATTTCTGAAGCATGACGTAATGGGGGGGTGTTATCTCTTTTCTCGAAAATCAGCTGTTTTTGCTCGAACATTAAATGCCTCCAAATGGTATTTAATTAACTTTCTGAGCCCCTGGAAGCATGAAAATCACTTTAAACATGCTAATTTTAGCTCTAAAACTGATGATCCACCTACAAATGTGAACTGACGTTCAAAAATAAAACATTTGAAAACGGACCATTTTCCACATTTCTGAAGCATGACGTAATGGGGGGTGTTATCTCTTTTGTCGAAAATCAGCCGTTTTTGCTCGAACATTAAATGCCTCCAAATGGTATTTAATTAACTTCCCGAGCCCCTGGAAGCATGAAAATCACTTTAAACATGCTAATTTTAGCTCTAACACTGATGATCCACCTACAAATGTGAACTGACGTTCAAAAATAAAACATTTGAAAACGGACCATTTTCCACATTTCTGAAGCATGACGTGATGGGGGGGTGTTATCTCTTTTGTCGAAAATCAGCTGCCATTGCTTGAAGATTAAATGCCTCCAAATGTTATTTAATTAACTTCCCGGGGTGAAGAAACCCTTTTTGAGAACTCAGAGTGAGTAAATAGGCCATTTTCATGCACTTTTAACCATTCCATAAATCTTGTGTTTAGGGCCCCTGGAAGCATGAAAATCACTTTAAACATGCTAATTTTAGCTCTAACACTGATGATCCACCTACAAATGTGAACTGACGTTCAAAAATAAAACATTTGAAAACGGACCATTTTCCACATTTCTGAAGCATGACGTAATGGGAGGGTGTTATCTCTTTTGTCGAAAATCAGCCGTTTTTGCTCGAACATTAAATGCCTCCAAATGGTATTTAATTAACTTCCCGGGGTGAAGAAACCCTTTTTGAGAACTCAGAGTGAGTAAATTGGCCATTTTCATGCACTTTTAACCATTCCATAAATCTTGTGTTTTGGGCCCCTGGAAGCATGAAAATCACTTTAAACATGCTAATTTTAGCTCTAACACTGATGATCCACCTACAAATGTGAACTGACGTTCAAAAATAAAACATTTGAAAACGGACCATTTTCCACATTTCTGAAGCATGACGTAATGGGGGGGTGTTATCTCTTTTGTCGAAAATCAGCCGTTTTTGCTCGAACATTAAATGCCTCCAAATGGTATTTAATTAACTTCCCGGGGTGAAGAAACCCTTTTTGAGAACTCAGAGTGAGTAAATAGGCCATTTTCATGCACTTTTAACCATTCCATAAATCTTGTGTTTAGGGCCCCTGGAAGCATGAAAATCACTTTAAACATGCTAATTTTAGCTCTAACACTGATGATCCACCTACAAATGTGAACTGACGTTCAAAAATAAAACATTTGAAAACGGAACATTTTCCACATTTCTGAAGCATGACGTAATGGGGGTTGTTATCTCTTTTGTCGAAAATCAGCTGTCATTGCTTGAACATTAAATGCCTCCAAATGGTATTTAATTAGCTTCCCGGGGTGAAGAAACCCTTTTTGAGAACTCAGAGTGAGTAAATTGGCCATTTTCATGCACTTTTACCCATTCCATAAATCTTGTGTTTAGGGCCCCTGGAAGCATGAAAATCACTTTAAACATGCTAATTTTAGCTCTAACACTGATGATCCACCTACAAATGTGAACTGACGTTCAAAAATAAAACATTTGAAAACGGACCATTTTCCACATTTCTGAAGCATGATGTAATGGGGGGGTGTTATCTCTTTTGTCGAAAATCAGCCGTTTTTGCCCGAACATTAAATGCCTCCAAATGGTATTTATTTCACTTCCCGAGCCCCTGGAAGCATGAAAATCACTTTAAACATGCTAATTTTAGCTCTAACACTGATGATCCACCTACAAATGTGAACTGACGTTAAAAAAAAAAACATTTGAAAACGGACCATTTTCCACATTTCTGAAGCATGACGTAATGGGGGGGTGTTATCTCTTTTCTCGAAAATCAGCTGTTTTTGCTCGAACATTAAATGCCTCCAAATGGTATTTAATTAACTTCCTGAGCACCTGGAAGCATGAAAATCACTTTAAACATGCTAATTTTAGCTCTAAAACTGATGATCCACCTACAAATGTGCACTGACGTTCAAAAATAAAACATTTGAAAACGGACCATTTTCCACATTTCTGAAGCATGACGTAATGGGGGGTGTTATCTCTTTTGTCGAAAATCAGCCGTTTTTGCTCGAACATTAAATGCCTCCAAATGGTATTTAATTAACTTCCCGAGCCCCTGGAAGCATGAAAATCACTTTAAACATGCTAATTTTAGCTCTAACACTGATGATCCACCTACAAATGTGAACTGACGTTCAAAAATAAAACATTTGAAAACGGACCATTTTCCACATTTCTGAAGCATGACGTAATGGGGGGGTGTTATCTCTTTTGTCGAAAATCAGCTGCCATTGCTTGAAGATTAAATGCCTCCAAATGTTATTTAATTAACTTCCCGGGGTGAAGAAACCCTTTTTGAGAACTCAGAGTGAGTAAATTGGCCATTTTCATGCACTTTTAACCATTCCATAAATCTTGTGTTTAGGGCCCCTGGAAGCATGAAAATCACTTTAAACATGCTAATTTTAGCTCTAACACTGATGATCCACCTACAAATGTGAACTGACGTTCAAAAATAAAACATTTGAAAACGGACCATTTTCCACATTTCTGAAGCATGACGTAATGGGAGGGTGTTATCTCTTTTGTCGAAAATCAGCCGTTTTTGCTCGAACATTAAATGCCTCCAAATGGTATTTAATTAACTTCCTGGGGTGAAGAAACCCTTTTTGAGAACTCAGAGTGAGTAAATTGGCCATTTTCATGCACTTTTAACCATTCCATAAATCTTGTGTTTTGGGCCCCTGGAAGCATGAAAATCACTTTAAACATGCTAATTTTAGCTCTAACACTGATGATCCACCTACAAATGTGAACTGACGTTCAAAAATAAAACATTTGAAAACGGACCATTTTCCACATTTCTGAAGCATGACGTAATGGGGGGGTGTTATCTCTTTTGTCGAAAATCAGCCGTTTTTGCTCGAACATTAAATGCCTCCAAATGGTATTTAATTAACTTCCCGGGGTGAAGAAACCCTTTTTGAGAACTCAGAGTGAGTAAATAGGCCATTTTCATGCACTTTTAACCATTCCATAAATCTTGTGTTTAGGGCCCCTGGAAGCATGAAAATCACTTTAAACATGCTAATTTTAGCTCTAACACTGATGATCCACCTACAAATGTGAACTGACGTTCAAAAATAAAACATTTGAAAACGGAACATTTTCCACATTTCTGAAGCATGACGTAATGGGGGTTGTTATCTCTTTTGTCGAAAATCAGCTGTCATTGCTTGAACATTAAATGCCTCCAAATGGTATTTAATTAGCTTCCCGGGGTGAAGAAACCCTTTTTGAGAACTCAGAGTGAGTAAATTGGCCATTTTCATGCACTTTTACCCATTCCATAAATCTTGTGTTTAGGGCCCCTGGAAGCATGAAAATCACTTTAAACATGCTAATTTTAGCTCTAACACTGATGATCCACCTACAAATGTGAACTGACGTTCAAAAATAAAACATTTGAAAACGGACCATTTTCCACATTTCTGAAGCATGACGTAATGGGGGGGTGTTATCTCTTTTGTCGAAAATCAGCCGTTTTTGCTCGAACATTAAATGCCTCCAAATGGTATTTAATTAACTTCCCGAGCCCCTGGAAGCATGAAAATCACTTTAAACATGCTAATTTTAGCTCTAACACTGATGATCCACCTACAAATGTGAACTGACGTTCAAAAATAAAACATTTGAAAACGGACCATTTTCCACATTTCTGAAGCATGACGTAATGGGGGGGTGTTATCTCTTTTGTCGAAAATCAGCTGTCATTGCTTGAAGATTAAATGCCTCCAAATGTTATTTAATTAACTTCCCGGGGTGAAGAAACCCTTTTTGAGAACTCAGAGTGAGTAAATTGGCCATTTTCATGCACTTTTAACCATTCCATAAATCTTGTGTTTAGGGCCCCTGGAAGCATGAAAATCACTTTAAACATGCTAATTTTAGCTCTAACACTGATGATCCACCTACAAATGTGAACTGACGTTCAAAAATAAAACATTTGAAAACGGACCATTTTCCACATTTCTGAAGCATGACGTAATGGGGGGGTGTTATCCCTTTTGTCGAAAATCAGCCGTTTTTGCTCGAACAAGAAATGCCTCCAAATGGTATTTAATTAACTTCCCGGGGTGAAGAAACCCTTTTTGAGAACTCAGAGTGAGTAAATTGGCCATTTTCATGCACTTTTAACCATTCCATAAATCTTGTGTTTAGGGCCCCTGGAAGCATGAAAATCACTTTAAACATGCTAATTTTAGCTCTAACACTGATGATCCACCTACAAATGTGAACTGACGTTCAAAAATAAAACATTTGAAAACGGACCATTTTCCACATTTCTGAAGCATGACATAATGGGAGGGTGTTATCTCTTTTGTCGAAAATCAGCCGTTTTTGCTCGAACATTAAATGCCTCCAAATGGTATTTAATTAACTTCCCGGGGTGAAGAAACCCTTTTTGAGAACTCAGAGTGAGTAAATTGGCAATTTTCATGCACTTTTAACCATTCCATAAATCTTGTGTTTTGGGCCCCTGGAAGCATGAAAATCACTTTAAACATGCTAATTTTAGCTCTAACACTGATGATCCACCTACAAATGTGAACTGACGTTCAAAAATAAAACATTTGAAAACGGACCATTTTCCACATTTCTGAAGCATGACGTAATGGGGGGTGTTATCTCTTTTGTCGGAAATCAGCCGTTTTTGCTCGAACATTAAATGCCTCCAAATGGTATTTAATTAACTTCCCGGGGTGAAGAAACCCTTTTTGAGAACTCAGAGTGAGTAAATAGGCCATTTTCATGCACTTTTAACCATTCCATAAATCTTTTGTTTAGGGCCCCTGGAAGCATGAAAATCACTTTAAACATGCTAATTTTAGCTCTAACACTGATGATCCACCTACAAATGTGAACTGACGTTCAAAAATAAAACATTTGAAAACGGAACATTTTCCACATTTCTGAAGCATGACGTAATGGGGGGGTGTTATCTCTTTTGTCGAAAATCAGCTGTCATTGCTTGAACATTAAATGCCTCCAAATGGTATTTAATTAGCTTCCCGGGGTGAAGAAACCCTTTTTGAGAACTCAGAGTGAGTAAATTGGCCATTTTCATGCACTTTTACCCATTCCATAAATCTTGTGTTTAGGGCCCCTGGAAGCATGAAAATCACTTTAAACATGCTAATTTTAGCTCTAACACTGATGATCCACCTGCAAATGTGAACTGACGTTCAAAAATAAAACATTTGAAAACGGACCATTTTCCACATTTCTGAAGCATGACGTAATGGGGGGGTGTTATCTCTTTTGTCGAAAATCAGCCGTTTTTGCTCGAACATTAAATGCCTCCAAATGGTATTTAATTAACTTCCCGAGCCCCTGGAAGCATGAAAATCACTTTAAACATGCTAATTTTAGCTCTAACACTGATGATCCACCTACAAATGTGAACTGACGTTCAAAAATAAAACATTTGAAAACGGACCATTTTCCACATTTCTGAAGCATGATGTAATGGGGGGGTGTTATCTCTTTTGTCGAAAATCAGCCGTTTTTGCTCGAACATTAAATGCCTCCAAATGGTATTTATTTCACTTCCCGAGCCCCTGGAAGCATGAAAATCACTTTAAACATGCTAATTTTAGCTCTAACACTGATGATCCACCTACAAATGTGAACTGACGTTCAAAAATAAAACATTTGAAAACGGACCATTTTCCACATTTCTGAAGCATGACGTAATGGGGGGGTGTTATCTCTTTTGTCGAAAATCAGCCGTTTTTGCTCGAACATTAAATGCCTCCAAATGGTATTTAATTAACTTCCCGGGGTGAAGAAACCCTTTTTGAGAACTCAGAGTGAGTAAATTGGCCATTTTCATGCACTTTTAACCATTCCATAAATCTTGTGTTTTGGGCCCCTGGAAGCATGAAAATCACTTTAAACATGCTAATTTTAGCTCTAACACTGATGATCCACCTACAAATGTGAACTGACGTTCAAAAATAAAACATTTGAAAACGGACCATTTTCCACATTTCTGAAGCATGTTATCTCTTTTGTCGAAAATCAGCCGTTTTTGCACATTTCTGAAGCATGTTATCTCTTTTGTCGAAAATCAGCCGTTTTTGCTCGAACATTAAATGCCTCCAAATGGTATTTAATTAACTTCCCGGGGTGAAGAAACCCTTTTTGAGAACTCAGAGTGAGTAAATTGGCCATTTTCATGCACTATTAACCATTCCATAAATCTTGTGTTTAGGGCCCCTAGAAGCATGAAAATCACTTTAAACATGCTAATTTTAGCTCTAACACTGATGATCCACCTACAAATGTGAACTGACGTTCAAAAATAAAACATTTGAAAACGGACCATTTTCCACAATTCTGAAGCATAATGTAATGGGGGGGTGTTATCTCTTTTGTCGAAAATCAGCCATTTTTGCCCGAACATTAAATGCCTCCAAATGGTATTTATTTCACTTCCCGAGCCCCTGGAAGCATGAAAATCACTTTAAACATGCTAATTTTAGCTCTAACACTGATGATCCACCTACAAATGTGAACTGACATTCAAAAATAAAACATTTGAAAACGGACCATTTTCCACATTTCTGAAGCATGACGTAATGGGGGAGGTGTTATCTCTTTTGTCGAAAATCAGCTGTCATTGCTTGAACATTAAATGCCTCCAAATGGTATTTAATTAACTTCCCGGAGTGAAGAAACCCTTTTTGAGAACTCAGAGTGAGTAAATTGGCCATTTTCATGCACTTTTAACCATTCCATAAATCTTGTGTTTAGGGCCCCTGGAAGCATGAAAATCACTTTAAACATGCTAATATTAGCTCTAACACTGATGATCCACCTACAAATGTGAAATGACGTTCAAAAATAAAACATTTGAAAACGGACCATTTTCCACATTTCTGAAGCATGACGTAATGGGGGGGTGTTATCTCTTTTGTCGAAAATCAGCCGTTTTTGCTCGAACATTAAATGCCTCTAAATGGTATTTAATTAACTTCCCGGGGTGAAGAAACCCTTTTTGAGAACTCAGAGTGAGTAAATTGGCCATTTTCATGCACTTTTAACCATTCCATAAATCTTGTGTTTAGGGCCCCTGGAAACATGAAAATCACTTTAAACATGCTAATTTTAGCTCTAACACTGATGATCCACCTACAAATGTGAACTGACATTCAAAAATAAAACATTTGAAAACGGACCATTTTCCACATTTCTGAAGCATGACGTAATGGGGGGGTGTTATCTCTTTTGTCGAAAATCAGCCGTTTTTGCTTGAACATTAAATGCCTCCAAACGGTATTTAATTAACTTCCCGGGGTGAAGAAACCCTTTTTGAGAACTCAGAGTGAGTAAATTGGCCATTTTCATGCACTTTTAACCATTCCATAAATCTTGTGTTTAGGGCCCCTGGAAGCATGAAAATCACTTTAAACATGCACATTTTAGCTCTAACACTGATGATCCACATACAAATGTGAACTGACGTTCAAAAATAAAACATTTGAAAACGGACCATTTTCCACATTTCTGAAGCATGACGTAATGGGGGGGTGTTATCTCTTTTGTCGAAAATCAGCCGTTTTTGCTCGAACATTAAATGCCTCCAAATGGTATTTATTTCACTTCCCGAGCCCCTGGAAGCATGAAAATCACTTTAAACATGCTAATTTTAGCTCTAACACTGATGATCCACCTACAAATGTGAACTGACGTTCAAAAATAAAACATTTGAAAACGGACCATTTTCCACATTTCTGAAGCATGATGTAATGGGGGGGTGTTATCTCTTTTGTCGAAAATCAGCCGTTTTTGCTCGAACATTAAATGCCTCCAAATGGTATTTAATTAACTTCCCGGGGTGAAGAAACCCTTTTTGAGAACTCAGAGTGAGTAAATTGGCCATTTCATGCACTTTTAACCATTCCATAAATCTTGTGTTTAGGGCCCCTGGAAGCATGAAAATCACTTTAAACATGCTAATTTTAGCTCTAACACTGATGATCCACCTACAAATGTGAACTGACGTTAAAAAAAAAAACATTTGAAAACGGACCTTTTTCCACATTTCTGAAGCATGACGTAATGGGGGGGTGTTATCTCTTTTCTCGAAAATCAGCTGTTTTTGCTCGAACATTAAATGCCTCCAAATGGTATTTAATTAACTTCCTGAGCCCCTGGAAGCATGAAAATCACTTTAAACATGCTAATTTTAGCTCTAAAACTGATGATCCACCTACAAATGTGAACTGACGTTCAAAAATAAAACATTTGAAAACGGACCATTTTCCACATTTCTGAAGCATGATGTAATGGGGGGGTGTTATCTCTTTTGTCGAAAATCAGCCGTTTTTGCTTGAACATTAAATGCCTCCAAACGGTATTTAATTAACTTCCCGGGGTGAAGAAACCCTTTTTGAGAACTCAGAGTGAGTAAATTGGCCATTTTCATGCACTTTTAACCATTCCATAAACCTTGTGTTTAGGGCCCCTGGAAGCATGAAAATCACTTTAAACATGCTAATTTTAGCTCTAACACTGATGATCCACATACAAATGTGAACTGACGTTCAAAAATAAAACATTTGAAAACGGACCATTTTCCACATTTCTGAAGCATGACGTAATGGGGGGTGTTATCTCTTTTTTTGAAAATCTGCCGTTTTTGCTCGAACATTAAATGCCTCCAAATGGTATTTATTTCACTTCCCGAGCCCCTGGAAGCATGAAAATCACTTTAAACATGCTAATTTTAGCTCTAACACTGATGATCCACCTACAAATGTGAACTGACGTTCAAAAATAAAACATTTGAAAACGGACCATTTTCCACATTTCTGAAGCATGACGTAATGGGGGGGGTGTTATCTCTTTTGTCGAAAATCAGCCGTTTTGCTCGAACATTAAATGCCTCCAAATGGTATTTAATTAACTTCCCGGGGTGAAGAAACCCTTTTTGAGAACTCAGAGTTAGTAAATTGGCCATTTTCATGCACTTTTAACCATTCCATAAATCTTGTGTTTTGGGCCCCTGGAAGCATGAAAATCACTTTAAACATGCTAATTTTAGCTCTAACACTGATGATCCACCTACAAATGTGAACTGACGTTCAAAAATAAAACATTTGAAAACGGACCATTTTCCACATTTCTGAAGCATGTTATCTCTTTTGTCGAAAATCAGCCGTTTTTGCACATTTCTGAAGCATGTTATCTCTTTTGTCGAAAATCAGCAGTTTTTGCTCGAACATTAAATGCCTCCAAATGGTATTTAATTAACTTCCCGGGGTGAAGAAACCCTTTTTGAGAACTCAGAGTGAGTAAATTGGCCATTTTCATGCACTTTTAACCATTCCATAAATCTTGTGTTTAGGGCCCCTGGAAGCATGAAAATCACTTTAAACATGCTAATTTTAGCTCTAACACTGATGATCCACCTACAAATGTGAACTGACGTTCAAAAATAAACCATTTGAAAACGGACCATTTTCCACATTTCTGAAGCATGATGTAATGGGGGGGTGTTATCTCTTTTGTCGAAAATCAGCCGTTTTTGCTCGAACATTAAATGCCTCCAAATGGTATTTATTTCACTTCCCGAGCCCCTGGAAGCATGAAAATCACTTTAAACATGCTAATTTTAGCTCTAACACTGATGATCCACCTACAAATGTGAACTGACGTTCAAAAATAAAACATTTGAAAACGGACCATTTTCCACATTTCTGAAGCATGACGTAATGGGGGGGTGTTATCTCTTTTGTCGAAAATCAGCTGTCATTGCTTGAAGATTAAATGCCTCCAAATGTTATTTAATTAACTTCCCGGGGTGAAGAAACCCTTTTTGAGAACTCAGAGTGAGTAAATTGGCCATTTTCATGCACTTTTAACCATTCCATAAATCTTGTGTTTAGGGCCCCTGGAAGCATGAAAATCACTTTAAACATGCTAATTTTAGCTCTAACACTGATGATCCACCTACAAATGTGAACTGACGTTCAAAAATAAAACATTTGAAAACGGACCATTTTCCACATTTCTGAAGCATGACGTAATGGGGGGGTGTTATCCCTTTTGTCGAAAATCAGCCGTTTTTGCTCGAACAAGAAATGCCTCCAAATGGTATTTAATTAACTTCCCGGGGTGAAGAAACCCTTTTTGAGAACTCAGAGTGAGTAAATTGGCCATTTTCATGCACTTTTAACCATTCCATAAATCTTGTGTTTAGGGCCCCTGGAAGCATGAAAATCACTTTAAACATGCTAATTTTAGCTCTAACACTGATGATCCACCTACAAATGTGAACTGACGTTCAAAAATAAAACATTTGAAAACGGACCATTTTCCACATTTCTGAAGCATGACGTAATGTGAGGGTGTTATCTCTTTTGTCGAAAATCAGCCGTTTTTGCTCGAACATTAAATGCCTCCAAATGGTATTTAATTAACTTCCCGGGGTGAAGAAACCCTTTTTGAGAACTCAGAGTGAGTAAATTGGCCATTTTCATGCACTTTTAACCATTCCATAAATCTTGTGTTTTGGGCCCCTGGAAGCATGAAAATCACTTTAAACATGCTAATTTTAGCTCTAACACTGATGATCCACCTACAAATGTGAACTGACGTTCAAAAATATAACATTTGAAAACGGACCATTTTCCACATTTCTGAAGCATGTTATCTCTTTTGTCGAAAATCAGCCGTTTTTGCACATTTCTGAAGCATGTTATCTCTTTTGTCGAAAATCAGCCGTTTTTGCTCGAACATTAAATGCCTCCAAATGGTATTTAATTAACTTCCCGGGGTGAAGAAACCCTTTTTGAGAACTCAGAGTGAGTAAATTGGCCATTTTCATGCACTTTTAACCATTCCATAAATCTTGTGTTTAGGGCCCCTGGAAGCATGAAAATCACTTTAAACATGCTAATTTTAGCTCTAACACTGATGATCCACCTACAAATGTGAACTGACGTTCAAAAATAAAACATTTGAAAACGGACCATTTTCCACATTTCTGAAGCATGATGTAATGGGGGGGTGTTATCTCTTTTGTCGAAAATCAGCCGTTTTTGCTCGAACATTAAATGCCTCCAAATGGTATTTATTTCACTTCCCGAGCCCCTGGAAGCATGAAAATCACTTTAAACATGCTAATTTTAGCTCTAACACTGATGATCCACCTACAAATGTGAACTGACATTCAAAAATAAAACATTTGAAAACGGACCATTTTCCACATTTCTGAAGCATGACGTAATGGGGGGTGTTATCTCTTTTGTCGAAAATCAGCTGTCATTGCTTGAACATTAAATGCCTCCAAATGGTATTTAATTAACTTCCCTGGGTGAAGAAACCCTTTTTGAGAACTCAGAGTGAGTAAATTGGCCATTTTCATGCACTTTTAACCATTCCATAAATCTTGTGTTTAGGGCCCCTGGAAGCATGAAAATCACTTTAAACATGCTAATTTTAGCTCTAACACTGATGATCCACCTACAAATGTGAACTGACGTTCAAAAATAATACATTTGAAAACAGACCATTTTCCACATTTCTGAAGCATGACGTAATGGGAGGGTGTTATCTCTTTTGTCGAAAATCAGCCGTTTTTGCTCGAACATTAAATGCCTCCAAATGGTATTTAATTAACTTCCCGGGGTGAAGAAACCCTTTTTGAGAACTCAGAGTGAGTAAATTGGCCATTTTCATGCACTTTTAACCATTCCATAAATCTTGTGTTTTGGGCCCCTGGAAGCATGAAAATCACTTTAAACATGCTAATTTTAGCTCTAACACTGATGATCCACCTACAAATGTGAACTGACGTTCAAAAATAAAACATTTGAAAACGGACCATTTTCCACATTTCTGAAGCATGACGTAATGGGGGGGTGTTATCTCTTTTGTCGAAAATCAGCCGTTTTTGCTCGAACATTAAATGCCTCCAAATGGTATTTAATTAACTTCCCGGGGTGAAGAAACCCTTTTTGAGAACTCAGAGTGAGTAAATAGGCCATTTTCATGCACTTTTAACCATTCCATAAATCTTGTGTTTAGGGCCCCTGGAAGCATGAAAATCACTTTAAACATGCTAATTTTAGCTCTAACACTGATGATCCACCTACAAATGTGAACTGACGTTCAAAAATAAAACATTTGAAAACGGAACATTTTCCACATTTCTGAAGCATGACGTAATGGGGGTTGTTATCTCTTTTGTCGAAAATCAGCTGTCATTGCTTGAACATTAAATGCCTCCAAATGGTATTTAATTAGCTTCCCGGGGTGAAGAAACCCTTTTTGAGAACTCAGAGTGAGTAAATTGGCCATTTTCATGCACTTTTACCCATTCCATAAATCTTGTGTTTAGGGCCCCTGGAAGCATGAAAATCACTTTAAACATGCTAATTTTAGCTCTAACACTGATGATCCACCTACAAATGTGAACTGACGTTCAAAAATAAAACATTTGAAAACGGACCATTTTCCACATTTCTGAAGCATGATGTAATGGGGGGGTGTTATCTCTTTTGTCGAAAATCAGCCGTTTTTGCTCGAACATTAAATGCCTCCAAATGGTATTTATTTCACTTCCCGAGCCCCTGGAAGCATGAAAATCACTTTAAACATGCTAATTTTAGCTCTAACACTGATGATCCACCTACAAATGTGAACTGACGTTCAAAAATAAAACATTTGAAAACGGACCATTTTCCACATTTCTGAAGCATGACGTAATGGGGGTTGTTATCTCTTTTGTCGAAAATCAGCCGTTTTTGCTCGAACATTAAATGCCTCCAAATGGTATTAATTTAACTTCCCGGGGTGAAGAAACCCTTTTTGAGAACTCAGAGTGAGTAAATTGGCCATTTCATGCACTTTTAACCATTCCATAAATCTTGTGTTTAGGGCCCCTGGAAGCATGAAAATCACTTTAAACATGCTAATTTTAGCTCTAACACTGATGATCCACCTACAAATGTGAACTGACGTTAAAAAAAAAAACATTTGAAAACGGACCATTTTCCACATTTCTGAAGCATGACGTAATGGGGGGGTGTTATCTCTTTTCTCGAAAATCAGCTGTTTTTGCTCGAACATTAAATGCCTCCAAATGGTATTTAATTAACTTCCTGAGCCCCTGGAAGCATGAAAATCACTTTAAACATGCTAATTTTAGCTCTAAAACTGATGATCCACCTACAAATGTGAACTGACGTTCAAAAATAAAACATTTGAAAACGGACCATTTTCCACATTTCTGAAGCATGACGTAATGGGGGGTGTTATCTCTTTTGTCGAAAATCAGCCGTTTTTGCTCGAACATTAAATGCCTCCAAATGGTATTTAATTAACTTCCCGGGGTGAAGAAACCCTTTTTGAGAACTCAGAGTGAGTAAATTGGCCATTTTCATGCACTTTTAACCATTCCATAAATCTTGTGTTTAGGGCCCCTGGAAGCATGAAAATCACTTTAAACATGCTAATTTTAGCTCTAACACTGATGATCCACCTACAAATGTGAACTGACGTTCAAAAATAAAACATTTGAAAACGGACCATTTTCCACATTTCTGAAGCATGATGTAATGGGGGGGGTGTTATCTCTTTTGTCGAAAATCAGCCGTTTTTGCTCGAACATTAAATGCCTCCAAATGGTATTTATTTCACTTCCCGAGCCCCTGGAAGCATGAAAATCACTTTAAACATGCTAATTTTAGCTCTAACACTGATGATCCACCTACAAATGTGAACTGACGTTCAAAAATAAAACATTTGAAAACGGACCATTTTCCACATTTCTGAAGCATGACGTAATGGGGGGGTGTTATCTCTTTTGTCGAAAATCAGCTGTCATTGCTTGAAGATTAAATGCCTCCAAATGTTATTTAATTAACTTCCCGGGGTGAAGAAACCCTTTTTGAGAACTCAGAGTGAGTAAATTGGCCATTTTCATGCACTTTTAACCATTCCATAAATCTTGTGTTTAGGGCCCCTGGAAGCATGAAAATCACTTTAAACATGCTAATTTTAGCTCTAACACTGATGATCCACCTACAAATGTGAACTGACGTTCAAAAATAAAACATTTGAAAACGGACCATTTTCCACATTTCTGAAGCATGACGTAATGGGGGGGTGTTATCCCTTTTGTCGAAAATCAGCCGTTTTTGCTCGAACAAGAAATGCCTCCAAATGGTATTTAATTAACTTCCCGGGGTGAAGAAACCCTTTTTGAGAACTCAGAGTGAGTAAATTGGCCATTTTCATGCACTTTTAACCATTCCATAAATCTTGTGTTTAGGGCCCCTGGAAGCATGAAAATCACTTTAAACATGCTAATTTTAGCTCTAACACTGATGATCCACCTACAAATGTGAACTGACGTTCAAAAATAAAACATTTGAAAACGGACCATTTTCCACATTTCTGAAGCATGACGTAATGGGAGGGTGTTATCTCTTTTGTCGAAAATCAGCCGTTTTTGCTCGAACATTAAATGCCTCCAAATGGTATTTAATTAACTTCCCGGGGTGAAGAAACCCTTTTTGAGAACTCAGAGTGAGTAAATTGGCCATTTTCATGCACTTTTAACCATTCCATACATCTTGTGTTTTGGGCCCCTGGAAGCATGAAAATCACTTTAAACATGCTAATTTTAGCTCTAACACTGATGATCCACCTACAAATGTGAACTGACGTTCAAAAATAAAACATTTGAAAACGGACCATTTTCCACATTTCTGAAGCATGACGTAATGGGGGGTGTTATCTCTTTTGTCGAAAATCAGCCGTTTTTGCTCGAACATTAAATGCCTCCAAATGGTATTTAATTAACTTCCCGGGGTGAAGAAACCCTTTTTGAGAACTCAGAGTGAGTAAATTGGCCATTTTCATGCACTTTTAACCATTCCATAAATCTTGTGTTTAGGGCCCCTGGAAGCATGAAAATCACTTTAAACATGCTAATTTTAGCTCTAACACTGATGATCCACCTACAAATGTGAACTGACGTTCAAAAATAAAACATTTGAAAACGGACCATTTTCCACATTTCTGAAGCATGATGTAATGGGGGGGGTGTTATCTCTTTTGTCGAAAATCAGCCGTTTTTGCTCGAACATTAAATGCCTCCAAATGGTATTTATTTCACTTCCCGAGCCCCTGGAAGCATGAAAATCACTTTAAACATGCTAATTTTAGCTCTAACACTGATGATCCACCTACAAATGTGAACTGACGTTCAAAAATAAAACATTTGAAAACGGACCATTTTCCACATTTCTGAAGCATGACGTAATGGGGGGGTGTTATCTCTTTTGTCGAAAATCAGCTGTCATTGCTTGAAGATTAAATGCCTCCAAATGTTATTTAATTAACTTCCCGGGGTGAAGAAACCCTTTTTGAGAACTCAGAGTGAGTAAATTGGCCATTTTCATGCACTTTTAACCATTCCATAAATCTTGTGTTTAGGGCCCCTGGAAGCATGAAAATCACTTTAAACATGCTAATTTTAGCTCTAACACTGATGATCCACCTACAAATGTGAACTGACGTTCAAAAATAAAACATTTGAAAACGGACCATTTTCCACATTTCTGAAGCATGACGTAATGGGGGGGTGTTATCCCTTTTGTCGAAAATCAGCCGTTTTTGCTCGAACAAGAAATGCCTCCAAATGGTATTTAATTAACTTCCCGGGGTGAAGAAACCCTTTTTGAGAACTCAGAGTGAGTAAATTGGCCATTTTCATGCACTTTTAACCATTCCATAAATCTTGTGTTTAGGGCCCCTGGAAGCATGAAAATCACTTTAAACATGCTAATTTTAGCTCTAACACTGATGATCCACCTACAAATGTGAACTGACGTTCAAAAATAAAACATTTGAAAACGGACCATTTTCCACATTTCTGAAGCATGACGTAATGGGAGGGTGTTATCTCTTTTGTCGAAAATCAGCCGTTTTTGCTCGAACATTAAATGCCTCCAAATGGTATTTAATTAACTTCCCGGGGTGAAGAAACCCTTTTTGAGAACTCAGAGTGAGTAAATTGGCCATTTTCATGCACTTTTAACCATTCCATACATCTTGTGTTTTGGGCCCCTGGAAGCATGAAAATCACTTTAAACATGCTAATTTTAGCTCTAACACTGATGATCCACCTACAAATGTGAACTGACGTTCAAAAATAAAACATTTGAAAACGGACCATTTTCCACATTTCTGAAGCATGACGTAATGGGAGGGTGTTATCTCTTTTGTCGAAAATCAGCCGTTTTTGCTCGAACATTAAATGCCTCCAAATGGTATTTATTTCACTTCCCGAGCCCCTGGAAGCATGAAAATCACTTTAAACATGCTAATTTTAGCTCTAACACTGATGATCCACCTACAAATGTGAACTGACGTTCAAAAATAAAACATTTGAAAACGGACCATTTTCCACATTTCTGAAGCATGACGTAATGGGGGGGTGTTATCTCTTTTGTCGAAAATCAGCCGTTTTTGCTCGAACATTAAATGCCTCCAAATGGTATTTAATTAACTTCCCGGGGTGAAGAAACCCTTTTTGAGAACTCAGAGTGAGTAAATTGGCCATTTTCATGCACTTTTAACCATTCCATAAATCTTGTGTTTTGGGCCCCTGGAAGCATGAAAATCACTTTAAACATGCTAATTTTAGCTCTAACACTGATGATCCACCTACAAATGTGAACTGACGTTCAAAAATAAAACATTTGAAAACGGACCATTTTCCACATTTCTGAAGCATGTTATCTCTTTTGTCGAAAATCAGCCGTTTTTGCACATTTCTGAAGCATGTTATCTCTTTTGTCGAAAATCAGCCGTTTTTGCTCGAACATTAAATGCCTCCAAATGGTATTTAATTAACTTCCCGGGGTGAAGAAACCCTTTTTGAGAACTCAGAGTGAGTAAATTGGCCATTTTCATGCACTATTAACCATTCCATAAATCTTGTGTTTAGGGCCCCTAGAAGCATGAAAATCACTTTAAACATGCTAATTTTAGCTCTAACACTGATGATCCACCTACAAATGTGAACTGACGTTCAAAAATAAAACATTTGAAAACGGACCATTTTCCACAATTCTGAAGCATAATGTAATGGGGGGGTGTTATCTCTTTTGTCGAAAATCAGCCATTTTTGCCCGAACATTAAATGCCTCCAAATGGTATTTATTTCACTTCCCGAGCCCCTGGAAGCATGAAAATCACTTTAAACATGCTAATTTTAGCTCTAACACTGATGATCCACCTACAAATGTGAACTGACATTCAAAAATAAAACATTTGAAAACGGACCATTTTCCACATTTCTGAAGCATGACGTAATGGGGGAGGTGTTATCTCTTTTGTCGAAAATCAGCTGTCATTGCTTGAACATTAAATGCCTCCAAATGGTATTTAATTAACTTCCCGGAGTGAAGAAACCCTTTTTGAGAACTCAGAGTGAGTAAATTGGCCATTTTCATGCACTTTTAACCATTCCATAAATCTTGTGTTTAGGGCCCCTGGAAGCATGAAAATCACTTTAAACATGCTAATATTAGCTCTAACACTGATGATCCACCTACAAATGTGAAATGACGTTCAAAAATAAAACATTTGAAAACGGACCATTTTCCACATTTCTGAAGCATGACGTAATGGGGGGGTGTTATCTCTTTTGTCGAAAATCAGCCGTTTTTGCTCGAACATTAAATGCCTCTAAATGGTATTTAATTAACTTCCCGGGGTGAAGAAACCCTTTTTGAGAACTCAGAGTGAGTAAATTGGCCATTTTCATGCACTTTTAACCATTCCATAAATCTTGTGTTTAGGGCCCCTGGAAACATGAAAATCACTTTAAACATGCTAATTTTAGCTCTAACACTGATGATCCACCTACAAATGTGAACTGACATTCAAAAATAAAACATTTGAAAACGGACCATTTTCCACATTTCTGAAGCATGACGTAATGGGGGGGTGTTATCTCTTTTGTCGAAAATCAGCCGTTTTTGCTTGAACATTAAATGCCTCCAAACGGTATTTAATTAACTTCCCGGGGTGAAGAAACCCTTTTTGAGAACTCAGAGTGAGTAAATTGGCCATTTTCATGCACTTTTAACCATTCCATAAATCTTGTGTTTAGGGCCCCTGGAAGCATGAAAATCACTTTAAACATGCACATTTTAGCTCTAACACTGATGATCCACATACAAATGTGAACTGACGTTCAAAAATAAAACATTTGAAAACGGACCATTTTCCACATTTCTGAAGCATGACGTAATGGGGGGGTGTTATCTCTTTTGTCGAAAATCAGCCGTTTTTGCTCGAACATTAAATGCCTCCAAATGGTATTTATTTCACTTCCCGAGCCCCTGGAAGCATGAAAATCACTTTAAACATGCTAATTTTAGCTCTAACACTGATGATCCACCTACAAATGTGAACTGACGTTCAAAAATAAAACATTTGAAAACGGACCATTTTCCACATTTCTGAAGCATGATGTAATGGGGGGGTGTTATCTCTTTTGTCGAAAATCAGCCGTTTTTGCTCGAACATTAAATGCCTCCAAATGGTATTTAATTAACTTCCCGGGGTGAAGAAACCCTTTTTGAGAACTCAGAGTGAGTAAATTGGCCATTTCATGCACTTTTAACCATTCCATAAATCTTGTGTTTAGGGCCCCTGGAAGCATGAAAATCACTTTAAACATGCTAATTTTAGCTCTAACACTGATGATCCACCTACAAATGTGAACTGACGTTAAAAAAAAAAACATTTGAAAACGGACCTTTTTCCACATTTCTGAAGCATGACGTAATGGGGGGGTGTTATCTCTTTTCTCGAAAATCAGCTGTTTTTGCTCGAACATTAAATGCCTCCAAATGGTATTTAATTAACTTCCTGAGCCCCTGGAAGCATGAAAATCACTTTAAACATGCTAATTTTAGCTCTAAAACTGATGATCCACCTACAAATGTGAACTGACGTTCAAAAATAAAACATTTGAAAACGGACCATTTTCCACATTTCTGAAGCATGATGTAATGGGGGGGTGTTATCTCTTTTGTCGAAAATCAGCCGTTTTTGCTTGAACATTAAATGCCTCCAAACGGTATTTAATTAACTTCCCGGGGTGAAGAAACCCTTTTTGAGAACTCAGAGTGAGTAAATTGGCCATTTTCATGCACTTTTAACCATTCCATAAACCTTGTGTTTAGGGCCCCTGGAAGCATGAAAATCACTTTAAACATGCTAATTTTAGCTCTAACACTGATGATCCACATACAAATGTGAACTGACGTTCAAAAATAAAACATTTGAAAACGGACCATTTTCCACATTTCTGAAGCATGACGTAATGGGGGGTGTTATCTCTTTTTTTGAAAATCTGCCGTTTTTGCTCGAACATTAAATGCCTCCAAATGGTATTTATTTCACTTCCCGAGCCCCTGGAAGCATGAAAATCACTTTAAACATGCTAATTTTAGCTCTAACACTGATGATCCACCTACAAATGTGAACTGACGTTCAAAAATAAAACATTTGAAAACGGACCATTTTCCACATTTCTGAAGCATGACGTAATGGGGGGGTGTTATCTCTTTTGTCGAAAATCAGCCGTTTTTGCTCGAACATTAAATGCCTCCAAATGGTATTTAATTAACTTCCCGGGGTGAAGAAACCCTTTTTGAGAACTCAGAGTTAGTAAATTGGCCATTTTCATGCACTTTTAACCATTCCATAAATCTTGTGTTTTGGGCCCCTGGAAGCATGAAAATCACTTTAAACATGCTAATTTTAGCTCTAACACTGATGATCCACCTACAAATGTGAACTGACGTTCAAAAATAAAACATTTGAAAACGGACCATTTTCCACATTTCTGAAGCATGTTATCTCTTTTGTCGAAAATCAGCCGTTTTTGCACATTTCTGAAGCATGTTATCTCTTTTGTCGAAAATCAGCAGTTTTTGCTCGAACATTAAATGCCTCCAAATGGTATTTAATTAACTTCCCGGGGTGAAGAAACCCTTTTTGAGAACTCAGAGTGAGTAAATTGGCCATTTTCATGCACTTTTAACCATTCCATAAATCTTGTGTTTAGGGCCCCTGGAAGCATGAAAATCACTTTAAACATGCTAATTTTAGCTCTAACACTGATGATCCACCTACAAATGTGAACTGACGTTCAAAAATAAACCATTTGAAAACGGACCATTTTCCACATTTCTGAAGCATGATGTAATGGGGGGGTGTTATCTCTTTTGTCGAAAATCAGCCGTTTTTGCTCGAACATTAAATGCCTCCAAATGGTATTTATTTCACTTCCCGAGCCCCTGGAAGCATGAAAATCACTTTAAACATGCTAATTTTAGCTCTAACACTGATGATCCACCTACAAATGTGAACTGACGTTCAAAAATAAAACATTTGAAAACGGACCATTTTCCACATTTCTGAAGCATGACGTAATGGGGGGGTGTTATCTCTTTTGTCGAAAATCAGCTGTCATTGCTTGAAGATTAAATGCCTCCAAATGTTATTTAATTAACTTCCCGGGGTGAAGAAACCCTTTTTGAGAACTCAGAGTGAGTAAATTGGCCATTTTCATGCACTTTTAACCATTCCATAAATCTTGTGTTTAGGGCCCCTGGAAGCATGAAAATCACTTTAAACATGCTAATTTTAGCTCTAACACTGATGATCCACCTACAAATGTGAACTGACGTTCAAAAATAAAACATTTGAAAACGGACCATTTTCCACATTTCTGAAGCATGACGTAATGGGGGGGTGTTATCCCTTTTGTCGAAAATCAGCCGTTTTTGCTCGAACAAGAAATGCCTCCAAATGGTATTTAATTAACTTCCCGGGGTGAAGAAACCCTTTTTGAGAACTCAGAGTGAGTAAATTGGCCATTTTCATGCACTTTTAACCATTCCATAAATCTTGTGTTTAGGGCCCCTGGAAGCATGAAAATCACTTTAAACATGCTAATTTTAGCTCTAACACTGATGATCCACCTACAAATGTGAACTGACGTTCAAAAATAAAACATTTGAAAACGGACCATTTTCCACATTTCTGAAGCATGACGTAATGTGAGGGTGTTATCTCTTTTGTCGAAAATCAGCCGTTTTTGCTCGAACATTAAATGCCTCCAAATGGTATTTAATTAACTTCCCGGGGTGAAGAAACCCTTTTTGAGAACTCAGAGTGAGTAAATTGGCCATTTTCATGCACTTTTAACCATTCCATAAATCTTGTGTTTTGGGCCCCTGGAAGCATGAAAATCACTTTAAACATGCTAATTTTAGCTCTAACACTGATGATCCACCTACAAATGTGAACTGACGTTCAAAAATATAACATTTGAAAACGGACCATTTTCCACATTTCTGAAGCATGTTATCTCTTTTGTCGAAAATCAGCCGTTTTTGCACATTTCTGAAGCATGTTATCTCTTTTGTCGAAAATCAGCCGTTTTTGCTCGAACATTAAATGCCTCCAAATGGTATTTAATTAACTTCCCGGGGTGAAGAAACCCTTTTTGAGAACTCAGAGTGAGTAAATTGGCCATTTTCATGCACTTTTAACCATTCCATAAATCTTGTGTTTAGGGCCCCTGGAAGCATGAAAATCACTTTAAACATGCTAATTTTAGCTCTAACACTGATGATCCACCTACAAATGTGAACTGACGTTCAAAAATAAAACATTTGAAAACGGACCATTTTCCACATTTCTGAAGCATGATGTAATGGGGGGGTGTTATCTCTTTTGTCGAAAATCAGCCGTTTTTGCTCGAACATTAAATGCCTCCAAATGGTATTTATTTCACTTCCCGAGCCCCTGGAAGCATGAAAATCACTTTAAACATGCTAATTTTAGCTCTAACACTGATGATCCACCTACAAATGTGAACTGACATTCAAAAATAAAACATTTGAAAACGGACCATTTTCCACATTTCTGAAGCATGACGTAATGGGGGGTGTTATCTCTTTTGTCGAAAATCAGCTGTCATTGCTTGAACATTAAATGCCTCCAAATGGTATTTAATTAACTTCCCTGGGTGAAGAAACCCTTTTTGAGAACTCAGAGTGAGTAAATTGGCCATTTTCATGCACTTTTAACCATTCCATAAATCTTGTGTTTAGGGCCCCTGGAAGCATGAAAATCACTTTAAACATGCTAATTTTAGCTCTAACACTGATGATCCACCTACAAATGTGAACTGACGTTCAAAAATAATACATTTGAAAACAGACCATTTTCCACATTTCTGAAGCATGACGTAATGGGAGGGTGTTATCTCTTTTGTCGAAAATCAGCCGTTTTTGCTCGAACATTAAATGCCTCCAAATGGTATTTAATTAACTTCCCGGGGTGAAGAAACCCTTTTTGAGAACTCAGAGTGAGTAAATTGGCCATTTTCATGCACTTTTAACCATTCCATAAATCTTGTGTTTTGGGCCCCTGGAAGCATGAAAATCACTTTAAACATGCTAATTTTAGCTCTAACACTGATGATCCACCTACAAATGTGAACTGACGTTCAAAAATAAAACATTTGAAAACGGACCATTTTCCACATTTCTGAAGCATGACGTAATGGGGGGGTGTTATCTCTTTTGTCGAAAATCAGCCGTTTTTGCTCGAACATTAAATGCCTCCAAATGGTATTTAATTAACTTCCCGGGGTGAAGAAACCCTTTTTGAGAACTCAGAGTGAGTAAATAGGCCATTTTCATGCACTTTTAACCATTCCATAAATCTTGTGTTTAGGGCCCCTGGAAGCATGAAAATCACTTTAAACATGCTAATTTTAGCTCTAACACTGATGATCCACCTACAAATGTGAACTGACGTTCAAAAATAAAACATTTGAAAACGGAACATTTTCCACATTTCTGAAGCATGACGTAATGGGGGTTGTTATCTCTTTTGTCGAAAATCAGCTGTCATTGCTTGAACATTAAATGCCTCCAAATGGTATTTAATTAGCTTCCCGGGGTGAAGAAACCCTTTTTGAGAACTCAGAGTGAGTAAATTGGCCATTTTCATGCACTTTTACCCATTCCATAAATCTTGTGTTTAGGGCCCCTGGAAGCATGAAAATCACTTTAAACATGCTAATTTTAGCTCTAACACTGATGATCCACCTACAAATGTGAACTGACGTTCAAAAATAAAACATTTGAAAACGGACCATTTTCCACATTTCTGAAGCATGATGTAATGGGGGGGTGTTATCTCTTTTGTCGAAAATCAGCCGTTTTTGCTCGAACATTAAATGCCTCCAAATGGTATTTATTTCACTTCCCGAGCCCCTGGAAGCATGAAAATCACTTTAAACATGCTAATTTTAGCTCTAACACTGATGATCCACCTACAAATGTGAACTGACGTTCAAAAATAAAACATTTGAAAACGGACCATTTTCCACATTTCTGAAGCATGACGTAATGGGGGTTGTTATCTCTTTTGTCGAAAATCAGCCGTTTTTGCTCGAACATTAAATGCCTCCAAATGGTATTAATTTAACTTCCCGGGGTGAAGAAACCCTTTTTGAGAACTCAGAGTGAGTAAATTGGCCATTTCATGCACTTTTAACCATTCCATAAATCTTGTGTTTAGGGCCCCTGGAAGCATGAAAATCACTTTAAACATGCTAATTTTAGCTCTAACACTGATGATCCACCTACAAATGTGAACTGACGTTAAAAAAAAAAACATTTGAAAACGGACCATTTTCCACATTTCTGAAGCATGACGTAATGGGGGGGTGTTATCTCTTTTCTCGAAAATCAGCTGTTTTTGCTCGAACATTAAATGCCTCCAAATGGTATTTAATTAACTTCCTGAGCCCCTGGAAGCATGAAAATCACTTTAAACATGCTAATTTTAGCTCTAAAACTGATGATCCACCTACAAATGTGAACTGACGTTCAAAAATAAAACATTTGAAAACGGACCATTTTCCACATTTCTGAAGCATGACGTAATGGGGGGTGTTATCTCTTTTGTCGAAAATCAGCCGTTTTTGCTCGAACATTAAATGCCTCCAAATGGTATTTAATTAACTTCCCGGGGTGAAGAAACCCTTTTTGAGAACTCAGAGTGAGTAAATTGGCCATTTTCATGCACTTTTAACCATTCCATAAATCTTGTGTTTAGGGCCCCTGGAAGCATGAAAATCACTTTAAACATGCTAATTTTAGCTCTAACACTGATGATCCACCTACAAATGTGAACTGACGTTCAAAAATAAAACATTTGAAAACGGACCATTTTCCACATTTCTGAAGCATGATGTAATGGGGGGGGTGTTATCTCTTTTGTCGAAAATCAGCCGTTTTTGCTCGAACATTAAATGCCTCCAAATGGTATTTATTTCACTTCCCGAGCCCCTGGAAGCATGAAAATCACTTTAAACATGCTAATTTTAGCTCTAACACTGATGATCCACCTACAAATGTGAACTGACGTTCAAAAATAAAACATTTGAAAACGGACCATTTTCCACATTTCTGAAGCATGACGTAATGGGGGGGTGTTATCTCTTTTGTCGAAAATCAGCTGTCATTGCTTGAAGATTAAATGCCTCCAAATGTTATTTAATTAACTTCCCGGGGTGAAGAAACCCTTTTTGAGAACTCAGAGTGAGTAAATTGGCCATTTTCATGCACTTTTAACCATTCCATAAATCTTGTGTTTAGGGCCCCTGGAAGCATGAAAATCACTTTAAACATGCTAATTTTAGCTCTAACACTGATGATCCACCTACAAATGTGAACTGACGTTCAAAAATAAAACATTTGAAAACGGACCATTTTCCACATTTCTGAAGCATGACGTAATGGGGGGGTGTTATCCCTTTTGTCGAAAATCAGCCGTTTTTGCTCGAACAAGAAATGCCTCCAAATGGTATTTAATTAACTTCCCGGGGTGAAGAAACCCTTTTTGAGAACTCAGAGTGAGTAAATTGGCCATTTTCATGCACTTTTAACCATTCCATAAATCTTGTGTTTAGGGCCCCTGGAAGCATGAAAATCACTTTAAACATGCTAATTTTAGCTCTAACACTGATGATCCACCTACAAATGTGAACTGACGTTCAAAAATAAAACATTTGAAAACGGACCATTTTCCACATTTCTGAAGCATGACGTAATGGGAGGGTGTTATCTCTTTTGTCGAAAATCAGCCGTTTTTGCTCGAACATTAAATGCCTCCAAATGGTATTTAATTAACTTCCCGGGGTGAAGAAACCCTTTTTGAGAACTCAGAGTGAGTAAATTGGCCATTTTCATGCACTTTTAACCATTCCATACATCTTGTGTTTTGGGCCCCTGGAAGCATGAAAATCACTTTAAACATGCTAATTTTAGCTCTAACACTGATGATCCACCTACAAATGTGAACTGACGTTCAAAAATAAAACATTTGAAAACGGACCATTTTCCACATTTCTGAAGCATGACGTAATGGGGGGTGTTATCTCTTTTGTCGAAAATCAGCCGTTTTTGCTCGAACATTAAATGCCTCCAAATGGTATTTAATTAACTTCCCGGGGTGAAGAAACCCTTTTTGAGAACTCAGAGTGAGTAAATTGGCCATTTTCATGCACTTTTAACCATTCCATAAATCTTGTGTTTAGGGCCCCTGGAAGCATGAAAATCACTTTAAACATGCTAATTTTAGCTCTAACACTGATGATCCACCTACAAATGTGAACTGACGTTCAAAAATAAAACATTTGAAAACGGACCATTTTCCACATTTCTGAAGCATGATGTAATGGGGGGGGTGTTATCTCTTTTGTCGAAAATCAGCCGTTTTTGCTCGAACATTAAATGCCTCCAAATGGTATTTATTTCACTTCCCGAGCCCCTGGAAGCATGAAAATCACTTTAAACATGCTAATTTTAGCTCTAACACTGATGATCCACCTACAAATGTGAACTGACGTTCAAAAATAAAACATTTGAAAACGGACCATTTTCCACATTTCTGAAGCATGACGTAATGGGGGGGTGTTATCTCTTTTGTCGAAAATCAGCTGTCATTGCTTGAAGATTAAATGCCTCCAAATGTTATTTAATTAACTTCCCGGGGTGAAGAAACCCTTTTTGAGAACTCAGAGTGAGTAAATTGGCCATTTTCATGCACTTTTAACCATTCCATAAATCTTGTGTTTAGGGCCCCTGGAAGCATGAAAATCACTTTAAACATGCTAATTTTAGCTCTAACACTGATGATCCACCTACAAATGTGAACTGACGTTCAAAAATAAAACATTTGAAAACGGACCATTTTCCACATTTCTGAAGCATGACGTAATGGGGGGGTGTTATCCCTTTTGTCGAAAATCAGCCGTTTTTGCTCGAACAAGAAATGCCTCCAAATGGTATTTAATTAACTTCCCGGGGTGAAGAAACCCTTTTTGAGAACTCAGAGTGAGTAAATTGGCCATTTTCATGCACTTTTAACCATTCCATAAATCTTGTGTTTAGGGCCCCTGGAAGCATGAAAATCACTTTAAACATGCTAATTTTAGCTCTAACACTGATGATCCACCTACAAATGTGAACTGACGTTCAAAAATAAAACATTTGAAAACGGACCATTTTCCACATTTCTGAAGCATGACGTAATGGGAGGGTGTTATCTCTTTTGTCGAAAATCAGCCGTTTTTGCTCGAACATTAAATGCCTCCAAATGGTATTTAATTAACTTCCCGGGGTGAAGAAACCCTTTTTGAGAACTCAGAGTGAGTAAATTGGCCATTTTCATGCACTTTTAACCATTCCATACATCTTGTGTTTTGGGCCCCTGGAAGCATGAAAATCACTTTAAACATGCTAATTTTAGCTCTAACACTGATGATCCACCTACAAATGTGAACTGACGTTCAAAAATAAAACATTTGAAAACGGACCATTTTCCACATTTCTGAAGCATGACGTAATGGGAGGGTGTTATCTCTTTTGTCGAAAATCAGCCGTTTTTGCTCGAACATTAAATGCCTCCAAATGGTATTTAATTAACTTCCCGGGGTGAAGAAACCCTTTTTGAGAACTCAGAGTGAGTAAATTGGCCATTTTCATGCACTTTTAACCATTCCATAAATCTTGTGTTTAGGGCCCCTGGAAGCATGAAAATCACTTTAAACATGCTAATTTTAGCTCTAACACTGATGATCCACCTACAAATGTGAACTGACGTTCAAAAATAAAACATTTGAAAACGGACCATTTTCCACATTTCTGAAGCATGATGTAATGGGGGGGGTGTTATCTCTTTTGTCGAAAATCAGCCGTTTTTGCTCGAACATTAAATGCCTCCAAATGGTATTTATTTCACTTCCCGAGCCCCTGGAAGCATGAAAATCACTTTAAAAATGCTAATTTTAGCTCTAACACTGATGATCCACCTACAAATGTGAATGACGTTCAAAAATAAACATTTGAAAACGGACCATTTTCCACATTTCTGAAGCATGATGTAATGGGGGGGTGTTATCTCTTTTGTCGAAAATCAGCCGTTTTTGCTCGAACATTAAATGCCTCCAAATGGTATTTATTTCACTTCCCGAGCCCCTGGAAGCATGAAAATCACTTTAAACATGCTAATTTTAGCTCTAACACTGATGATCCACCTACAAATGTGAACTGACGTTCAAAAATAAAACATTTGAAAACGGACCATTTTCCACATTTCTGAAGCATGACGTAATGGGGGTTGTTATCTCTTTTGTCGAAAATCAGCCGTTTTTGCTCGAACATTAAATGCCTCCAAATGGTATTTAATTAACTTCCCGGGGTGAAGAAACCCTTTTTGAGAACTCAGAGTGAGTAAATTGGCCATTTCATGCACTTTTAACCATTCCATAAATCTTGTGTTTAGGGCCCCTGGAAGCATGAAAATCACTTTAAACATGCTAATTTTAGCTCTAACACTGATGATCCACCTACAAATGTGAACTGACGTTAAAAAAAAAAACATTTGAAAACGTACCATTTTCCACATTTCTGAAGCATGACGTAATGGGGGGGTGTTATCTCTTTTCTCGAAAATCAGCTGTTTTTGCTCGAACATTAAATGCCTCCAAATGGTATTTAATTAACTTCCTGAGCCCCTGGAAGCATGAAAATCACTTTAAACATGCTAATTTTAGCTCTAAAACTGATGATCCACCTACAAATGTGAACTGACGTTCAAAAATAAAACATTTGAAAACGGACCATTTTCCACATTTCTGAAGCATGACGTAATGGGGGGTGTTATCTCTTTTGTCGAAAATCAGCCGTTTTTGCTCGAACATTAAATGCCTCCAAATGGTATTTAATTAACTTCCCGAGCCCCTGGAAGCATGAAAATCACTTTAAACATGCTAATTTTAGCTCTAACACTGATGATCCACCTACAAATGTGAACTGACGTTCAAAAATAAAACATTTGAAAACGGACCATTTTCCACATTTCTGAAGCATGACGTAATGGGGGGGTGTTATCTCTTTTGTCGAAAATCAGCTGCCATTGCTTGAAGATTAAATGCCTCCAAATGTTATTTAATTAACTTCCCGGGGTGAAGAAACCCTTTTTGAGAACTCAGAGTGAGTAAATTGGCCATTTTCATGCACTTTTAACCATTCCATAAATCTTGTGTTTAGGGCCCCTGGAAGCATGAAAATCACTTTAAACATGCTAATTTTAGCTCTAACACTGATGATCCACCTACAAATGTGAACTGACGTTCAAAAATAAAACATTTGAAAACGGACCATTTTCCACATTTCTGAAGCATGACGTAATGGGAGGGTGTTATCTCTTTTGTCGAAAATCAGCCGTTTTTGCTCGAACATTAAATGCCTCCAAATGGTATTTAATTAACTTCCCGGGGTGAAGAAACCCTTTTTGAGAACTCAGAGTGAGTAAATTGGCCATTTTCATGCACTTTTAACCATTCCATAAATCTTGTGTTTTGGGCCCCTGGAAGCATGAAAATCACTTTAAACATGCTAATTTTAGCTCTAACACTGATGATCCACCTACAAATGTGAACTGACGTTCAAAAATAAAACATTTGAAAACGGACCATTTTCCACATTTCTGAAGCATGACGTAATGGGGGGGTGTTATCTCTTTTGTCGAAAATCAGCCGTTTTTGCTCGAACATTAAATGCCTCCAAATGGTATTTAATTAACTTCCCGGGGTGAAGAAACCCTTTTTGAGAACTCAGAGTGAGTAAATAGGCCATTTTCATGCACTTTTAACCATTCCATAAATCTTGTGTTTAGGGCCCCTGGAAGCATGAAAATCACTTTAAACATGCTAATTTTAGCTCTAACACTGATGATCCACCTACAAATGTGAACTGACGTTCAAAAATAAAACATTTGAAAACGGAACATTTTCCACATTTCTGAAGCATGACGTAATGGGGGTTGTTATCTCTTTTGTCGAAAATCAGCTGTCATTGCTTGAACATTAAATGCCTCCAAATGGTATTTAATTAGCTTCCCGGGGTGAAGAAACCCTTTTTGAGAACTCAGAGTGAGTAAATTGGCCATTTTCATGCACTTTTACCCATTCCATAAATCTTGTGTTTAGGGCCCCTGGAAGCATGAAAATCACTTTAAACATGCTAATTTTAGCTCTAACACTGATGATCCACCTACAAATGTGAACTGACGTTCAAAAATAAAACATTTGAAAACGGACCATTTTCCACATTTCTGAAGCATGATGTAATGGGGGGGTGTTATCTCTTTTGTCGAAAATCAGCCGTTTTTGCCCGAACATTAAATGCCTCCAAATGGTATTTATTTCACTTCCCGAGCCCCTGGAAGCATGAAAATCACTTTAAACATGCTAATTTTAGCTCTAACACTGATGATCCACCTACAAATGTGAACTGACGTTAAAAAAAAAAACATTTGAAAACGGACCATTTTCCACATTTCTGAAGCATGACGTAATGGGGGGGTGTTATCTCTTTTCTCGAAAATCAGCTGTTTTTGCTCGAACATTAAATGCCTCCAAATGGTATTTAATTAACTTCCTGAGCCCCTGGAAGCATGAAAATCACTTTAAACATGCTAATTTTAGCTCTAAAACTGATGATCCACCTACAAATGTGCACTGACGTTCAAAAATAAAACATTTGAAAACGGACCATTTTCCACATTTCTGAAGCATGACGTAATGGGGGGTGTTATCTCTTTTGTCGAAAATCAGCCGTTTTTGCTCGAACATTAAATGCCTCCAAATGGTATTTAATTAACTTCCCGAGCCCCTGGAAGCATGAAAATCACTTTAAACATGCTAATTTTAGCTCTAACACTGATGATCCACCTACAAATGTGAACTGACGTTCAAAAATAAAACATTTGAAAACGGACCATTTTCCACATTTCTGAAGCATGACGTAATGGGGGGGTGTTATCTCTTTTGTCGAAAATCAGCTGCCATTGCTTGAAGATTAAATGCCTCCAAATGTTATTTAATTAACTTCCCGGGGTGAAGAAACCCTTTTTGAGAACTCAGAGTGAGTAAATTGGCCATTTTCATGCACTTTTAACCATTCCATAAATCTTGTGTTTAGGGCCCCTGGAAGCATGAAAATCACTTTAAACATGCTAATTTTAGCTCTAACACTGATGATCCACCTACAAATGTGAACTGACGTTCAAAAATAAAACATTTGAAAACGGACCATTTTCCACATTTCTGAAGCATGACGTAATGGGAGGGTGTTATCTCTTTTGTCGAAAATCAGCCGTTTTTGCTCGAACATTAAATGCCTCCAAATGGTATTTAATTAACTTCCTGGGGTGAAGAAACCCTTTTTGAGAACTCAGAGTGAGTAAATTGGCCATTTTCATGCACTTTTAACCATTCCATAAATCTTGTGTTTTGGGCCCCTGGAAGCATGAAAATCACTTTAAACATGCTAATTTTAGCTCTAACACTGATGATCCACCTACAAATGTGAACTGACGTTCAAAAATAAAACATTTGAAAACGGACCATTTTCCACATTTCTGAAGCATGACGTAATGGGGGGGTGTTATCTCTTTTGTCGAAAATCAGCCGTTTTTGCTCGAACATTAAATGCCTCCAAATGGTATTTAATTAACTTACCGGGGTGAAGAAACCCTTTTTGAGAACTCAGAGTGAGTAAATAGGCCATTTTCATGCACTTTTAACCATTCCATAAATCTTGTGTTTAGGGCCCCTGGAAGCATGAAAATCACTTTAAACATGCTAATTTTAGCTCTAACACTGATGATCCACCTACAAATGTGAACTGACGTTCAAAAATAAAACATTTGAAAACGGAACATTTTCCACATTTCTGAAGCATGACGTAATGGGGGTTGTTATCTCTTTTGTCGAAAATCAGCTGTCATTGCTTGAACATTAAATGCCTCCAAATGGTATTTAATTAGCTTCCCGGGGTGAAGAAACCCTTTTTGAGAACTCAGAGTGAGTAAATTGGCCATTTTCATGCACTTTTACCCATTCCATAAATCTTGTGTTTAGGGCCCCTGGAAGCATGAAAATCACTTTAAACATGCTAATTTTAGCTCTAACACTGATGATCCACCTACAAATGTGAACTGACGTTCAAAAATAAAACATTTGAAAACGGACCATTTTCCACATTTCTGAAGCATGACGTAATGGGGGGGTGTTATCTCTTTTGTCGAAAATCAGCCGTTTTTGCTCGAACATTAAATGCCTCCAAATGGTATTTAATTAACTTCCCGAGCCCCTGGAAGCATGAAAATCACTTTAAACATGCTAATTTTAGCTCTAACACTGATGATCCACCTACAAATGTGAACTGACGTTCAAAAATAAAACATTTGAAAACGGACCATTTTCCACATTTCTGAAGCATGACGTAATGGGGGGGTGTTATCTCTTTTGTCGAAAATCAGCTGTCATTGCTTGAAGATTAAATGCCTCCAAATGTTATTTAATTAACTTCCCGGGGTGAAGAAACCCTTTTTGAGAACTCAGAGTGAGTAAATTGGCCATTTTCATGCACTTTTAACCATTCCATAAATCTTGTGTTTAGGGCCCCTGGAAGCATGAAAATCACTTTAAACATGCTAATTTTAGCTCTAACACTGATGATCCACCTACAAATGTGAACTGACGTTCAAAAATAAAACATTTGAAAACGGACCATTTTCCACATTTCTGAAGCATGACGTAATGGGGGGTGTTATCCCTTTTGTCGAAAATCAGCCGTTATTGCTCGAACAAGAAATGCCTCCAAATGGTATTTAATTAACTTCCCGGGGTGAAGAAACCCTTTTTGAGAACTCAGAGTGAGTAAATTGGCCATTTTCATGCACTTTTAACCATTCCATAAATCTTGTGTTTAGGGCCCCTGGAAGCATGAAAATCACTTTAAACATGCTAATTTTAGCTCTAACACTGATGATCCACCTACAAATGTGAACTGACGTTCAAAAATAAAACATTTGAAAACGGACCATTTTCCACATTTCTGAAGCATGACATAATGGGAGGGTGTTATCTCTTTTGTCGAAAATCAGCCGTTTTTGCTCGAACATTAAATGCCTCCAAATGGTATTTAATTAACTTCCCGGGGTGAAGAAACCCTTTTTGAGAACTCAGAGTGAGTAAATTTGCAATTTTCATGCTCTTTTAACCATTCCATAAATCTTGTGTTTTGGGCCCCTGGAAGCATGAAAATCACTTTAAACATGCTAATTTTAGCTCTAACACTGATGATCCACCTACAAATGTGAACTGACGTTCAAAAATAAAACATTTGAAAACGGACCATTTTCCACATTTCTGAAGCATGACGTAATGGGGGGTGTTATCTCTTTTGTCGAAAATCAGCCGTTTTTGCTCGAACATTAAATGCCTCCAAATGGTATTTAATTAACTTCCCGGGGTGAAGAAACCCTTTTTGAGAACTCAGAGTGAGTAAATAGGCCATTTTCATGCACTTTTAACCATTCCATAAATCTTTTGTTTAGGGCCCCTGGAAGCATGAAAATCACTTTAAACATGCTAATTTTAGCTCTAACACTGATGATCCACCTACAAATGTGAACTGACGTTCAAAAATAAAACATTTGAAAACGGAACATTTTCCACATTTCTGAAGCATGACGTAATGGGGGGGTGTTATCTCTTTTGTCGAAAATCAGCTGTCATTGCTTGAACATTAAATGCCTCCAAATGGTATTTAATTAGCTTCCCGGGGTGAAGAAACCCTTTTTGAGAACTCAGAGTGAGTAAATTGGCCATTTTCATGCACTTTTACCCATTCCATACATCTTGTGTTTAGGGCCCCTGGAAGCATGAAAATCACTTTAAACATGCTAATTTTAGCTCTAACACTGATGATCCACCTGCAAATGTGAACTGACGTTCAAAAATAAAACATTTGAAAACGGACCATTTTCCACATTTCTGAAGCATGACGTAATGGGGGGGTGTTATCTCTTTTGTCGAAAATCAGCCGTTTTTGCTTGAACATTAAATGCCTCCAAATGGTATTTAATTAACTTCCCGAGCCCCTGGAAGCATGAAAATCACTTTAAACATGCTAATTTTAGCTCTAACACTGATGATCCACCTACAAATGTGAACTGACGTTCAAAAATAAAACATTTGAAAACGGACCATTTTCCACATTTCTGAAGCATGATGTAATGGGGGGGTGTTATCTCTTTTGTCGAAAATCAGCCGTTTTTGCTCGAACATTAAATGCCTCCAAATGGTATTTATTTCACTTCCCAAGCCCCTGGAAGCATGAAAATCACTTTAAACATGCTAATTTTAGCTCTAACACTGATGATCCACCTACAAATGTGAACTGACGTTCAAAAATAAAACATTTGAAAACGGACCATTTTCCACATTTCTGAAGCATGACGTAATGGGGGGGTGTTATCTCTTTTGTCGAAAATCAGCCGTTTTTGCTCGAACATTAAATGCCTCCAAATGGTATTTAATTAACTTCCCGGGGTGAAGAAACCCTTTTTGAGAACTCAGAGTGAGTAAATTGGCCATTTTCATGCACTTTTAACCATTCCATAAATCTTGTGTTTTGGGCCCCTGGAAGCATGAAAATCACTTTAAACATGCTAATTTTAGCTCTAACACTGATGATCCACCTACAAATGTGAACTGACGTTCAAAAATAAAACATTTGAAAACGGACCATTTTCCACATTTCTGAAGCATGTTATCTCTTTTGTCGAAAATCAGCCGTTTTTGCACATTTCTGAAGCATGTTATCTCTTTTGTCGAAAATCAGCCGTTTTTGCTCGAACATTAAATGCCTCCAAATGGTATTTAATTAACTTCCTGAGCCCCTGGAAGCATGAAAATCACTTTAAACATGCTAATTTTAGCTCTAAAACTGATGATCCACCTACAAATGTGCACTGACGTTCAAAAATAAAACATTTGAAAACGGACCATTTTCCACATTTCTGAAGCATGACGTAATGGGGGGTGTTATCTCTTTTGTCGAAAATCAGCCGTTTTTGCTCGAACATTAAATGCCTCCAAATGGTATTTAATTAACTTCCCGAGCCCCTGGAAGCATGAAAATCACTTTAAACATGCTAATTTTAGCTCTAACACTGATGATCCACCTACAAATGTGAACTGACGTTCAAAAATAAAACATTTGAAAACGGACCATTTTCCACATTTCTGAAGCATGACGTAATGGGGGGGTGTTATCTCTTTTGTCGAAAATCAGCTGCCATTGCTTGAAGATTAAATGCCTCCAAATGTTATTTAATTAACTTCCCGGGGTGAAGAAACCCTTTTTGAGAACTCAGAGTGAGTAAATTGGCCATTTTCATGCACTTTTAACCATTCCATAAATCTTGTGTTTAGGGCCCCTGGAAGCATGAAAATCACTTTAAACATGCTAATTTTAGCTCTAACACTGATGATCCACCTACAAATGTGAACTGACGTTCAAAAATAAAACATTTGAAAACGGACCATTTTCCACATTTCTGAAGCATGACGTAATGGGAGGGTGTTATCTCTTTTGTCGAAAATCAGCCGTTTTTGCTCGAACATTAAATGCCTCCAAATGGTATTTAATTAACTTCCTGGGGTGAAGAAACCCTTTTTGAGAACTCAGAGTGAGTAAATTGGCCATTTTCATGCACTTTTAACCATTCCATAAATCTTGTGTTTTGGGCCCCTGGAAGCATGAAAATCACTTTAAACATGCTAATTTTAGCTCTAACACTGATGATCCACCTACAAATGTGAACTGACGTTCAAAAATAAAACATTTGAAAACGGACCATTTTCCACATTTCTGAAGCATGACGTAATGGGGGGGTGTTATCTCTTTTGTCGAAAATCAGCCGTTTTTGCTCGAACATTAAATGCCTCCAAATGGTATTTAATTAACTTCCCGGGGTGAAGAAACCCTTTTTGAGAACTCAGAGTGAGTAAATAGGCCATTTTCATGCACTTTTAACCATTCCATAAATCTTGTGTTTAGGGTCCCTGGAAGCATGAAAATCACTTTAAACATGCTAATTTTAGCTCTAACACTGATGATCCACCTACAAATGTGAACTGACGTTCAAAAATAAAACATTTGAAAACGGAACATTTTCCACATTTCTGAAGCATGACGTAATGGGGGTTGTTATCTCTTTTGTCGAAAATCAGCTGTCATTGCTTGAACATTAAATGCCTCCAAATGGTATTTAATTAGCTTCCCGGGGTGAAGAAACCCTTTTTGAGAACTCAGAGTGAGTAAATTGGCCATTTTCATGCACTTTTACCCATTCCATAAATCTTGTGTTTAGGGCCCCTGGAAGCATGAAAATCACTTTAAACATGCTAATTTTAGCTCTAACACTGATGATCCACCTACAAATGTGAACTGACGTTCAAAAATAAAACATTTGAAAACGGACCATTTTCCACATTTCTGAAGCATGACGTAATGGGGGGGTGTTATCTCTTTTGTCGAAAATCAGCCGTTTTTGCTCGAACATTAAATGCCTCCAAATGGTATTTAATTAACTTCCCGAGCCCCTGGAAGCATGAAAATCACTTTAAACATGCTAATTTTAGCTCTAACACTGATGATCCACCTACAAATGTGAACTGACGTTCAAAAATAAAACATTTGAAAACGGACCATTTTCCACATTTCTGAAGCATGACGTAATGGGGGGGTGTTATCTCTTTTGTCGAAAATCAGCTGTCATTGCTTGAAGATTAAATGCCTCCAAATGTTATTTAATTAACTTCCCGGGGTGAAGAAACCCTTTTTGAGAACTCAGAGTGAGTAAATTGGCCATTTTCATGCACTTTTAACCATTCCATAAATCTTGTGTTTAGGGCCCCTGGAAGCATGAAAATCACTTTAAACATGCTAATTTTAGCTCTAACACTGATGATCCACCTACAAATGTGAACTGACGTTCAAAAATAAAACATTTGAAAACGGACCATTTTCCACATTTCTGAAGCATGACGTAATGGGGGGTGTTATCCCTTTTGTCGAAAATCAGCCGTTATTGCTCGAACAAGAAATGCCTCCAAATGGTATTTAATTAACTTCCCGGGGTGAAGAAACCCTTTTTGAGAACTCAGAGTGAGTAAATTGGCCATTTTCATGCACTTTTAACCATTCCATAAATCTTGTGTTTAGGGCCCCTGGAAGCATGAAAATCACTTTAAACATGCTAATTTTAGCTCTAACACTGATGATCCACCTACAAATGTGAACTGACGTTCAAAAATAAAACATTTGAAAACGGACCATTTTCCACATTTCTGAAGCATGACATAATGGGAGGGTGTTATCTCTTTTGTCGAAAATCAGCCGTTTTTGCTCGAACATTAAATGCCTCCAAATGGTATTTAATTAACTTCCCGGGGTGAAGAAACCCTTTTTGAGAACTCAGAGTGAGTAAATTTGCAATTTTCATGCTCTTTTAACCATTCCATAAATCTTGTGTTTTGGGCCCCTGGAAGCATGAAAATCACTTTAAACATGCTAATTTTAGCTCTAACACTGATGATCCACCTACAAATGTGAACTGACGTTCAAAAATAAAACATTTGAAAACGGACCATTTTCCACATTTCTGAAGCATGACGTAATGGGGGGTGTTATCTCTTTTGTCGAAAATCAGCCGTTTTTGCTCGAACATTAAATGCCTCCAAATGGTATTTAATTAACTTCCCGGGGTGAAGAAACCCTTTTTGAGAACTCAGAGTGAGTAAATAGGCCATTTTCATGCACTTTTAACCATTCCATAAATCTTTTGTTTAGGGCCCCTGGAAGCATGAAAATCACTTTAAACATGCTAATTTTAGCTCTAACACTGATGATCCACCTACAAATGTGAACTGACGTTCAAAAATAAAACATTTGAAAACGGAACATTTTCCACATTTCTGAAGCATGACGTAATGGGGGGGTGTTATCTCTTTTGTCGAAAATCAGCTGTCATTGCTTGAACATTAAATGCCTCCAAATGGTATTTAATTAGCTTCCCGGGGTGAAGAAACCCTTTTTGAGAACTCAGAGTGAGTAAATTGGCCATTTTCATGCACTTTTACCCATTCCATACATCTTGTGTTTAGGGCCCCTGGAAGCATGAAAATCACTTTAAACATGCTAATTTTAGCTCTAACACTGATGATCCACCTGCAAATGTGAACTGACGTTCAAAAATAAAACATTTGAAAACGGACCATTTTCCACATTTCTGAAGCATGACGTAATGGGGGGGTGTTATCTCTTTTGTCGAAAATCAGCCGTTTTTGCTCGAACATTAAATGCCTCCAAATGGTATTTAATTAACTTCCCGAGCCCCTGGAAGCATGAAAATCACTTTAAACATGCTAATTTTAGCTCTAACACTGATGATCCACCTACAAATGTGAACTGACGTTCAAAAATAAAACATTTGAAAACGGACCATTTTCCACATTTCTGAAGCATGATGTAATGGGGGGGTGTTATCTCTTTTGTCGAAAATCAGCCGTTTTTGCTCGAACATTAAATGCCTCCAAATGGTATTTATTTCACTTCCCGAGCCCCTGGAAGCATGAAAATCACTTTAAACATGCTAATTTTAGCTCTAACACTGATGATCCACCTACAAATGTGAACTGACGTTCAAAAATAAAACATTTGAAAACGGACCATTTTCCACATTTCTGAAGCATGACGTAATGGGGGGGTGTTATCTCTTTTGTCGAAAATCAGCCGTTTTTGCTCGAACATTAAATGCCTCCAAATGGTATTTAATTAACTTCCCGGGGTGAAGAAACCCTTTTTGAGAACTCAGAGTGAGTAAATTGGCCATTTTCATGCACTTTTAACCATTCCATAAATCTTGTGTTTTGGGCCCCTGGAAGCATGAAAATCACTTTAAACATGCTAATTTTAGCTCTAACACTGATGATCCACCTACAAATGTGAACTGACGTTCAAAAATAAAACATTTGAAAACGGACCATTTTCCACATTTCTGAAGCATGTTATCTCTTTTGTCGAAAATCAGCCGTTTTTGCACATTTCTGAAGCATGTTATCTCTTTTGTCGAAAATCAGCCGTTTTTGCTCGAACATTAAATGCCTCCAAATGGTATTTAATTAACTTCCCGGGGTGAAGAAACCCTTTTTGAGAACTCAGAGTGAGTAAATTGGCCATTTTCATGCACTATTAACCATTCCATAAATCTTGTGTTTAGGGCCCCTGGAAGCATGAAAATCACTTTAAACATGCTAATTTTAGCTCTAACACTGATGATCCACCTACAAATGTGAACTGACGTTCAAAAATAAAACATTTGAAAACGGACCATTTTCCACATTTCTGAAGCATGATGTAATGGGGGGGTGTTATCTCTTTTGTCGAAAATCAGCCGTTTTTGCCCGAACATTAAATGCCTCCAAATGGTATTTATTTCACTTCCCGAGCCCCTGGAAGCATGAAAATCACTTTAAACATGCTAATTTTAGCTCTAACACTGATGATCCACCTACAAATGTGAACTGACGTTCAAAAATAAAACATTTGAAAACGGACCATTTTCCACATTTCTGAAGCATGACGTAATGGGGGGGGTGTTATCTCTTTTGTCGAAAATCAGCTGTCATTGCTTGAACATTAAATGCCTCCAAATGGTATTTAATTAACTTTCCGGAGTGAAGAAACCCTTTTTGAGAACTCAGAGTGAGTAAATTGGCCATTTTCATGCACTTTTAACCATTCCATAAATCTTGTGTTTAGGGCCCCTGGAAGCATGAAAATCACTTTAAACATGCTAATATTAGCTCTAACACTGATGATCCACCTACAAATGTGAAATGACGTTCAAAAATAAAACATTTGAAAACGGACCATTTTCCACATTTCTGAAGCATGACGTAATGGGGGGGTGTTATCTCTTTTGTCGAAAATCAGCCGTTTTTGCTCGAACATTAAATGCCTCCAAATGGTATTTAATTAACTTCCCGGGGTGAAGAAACCCTTTTTGAGAACTCAGAGTGAGTAAATTGGCCATTTTCATGCACTTTTAACCATTCCATAAATCTTGTGTTTAGGGCCCCTGGAAACATGAAAATCACTTTAAACATGCTAATTTTAGCTCTAACACTGATGATCCACCTACAAATGTGAACTGACATTCAAAAATAAAACATTTGAAAACGGACCATTTTCCACATTTCTGAAGCATGACGTAATGGGGGGGTGTTATCTCTTTTGTCGAAAATCAGCCGTTTTTGCTTGAACATTAAATGCCTCCAAACGGTATTTAATTAACTTCCCGGGGTGAAGAAACCCTTTTTGAGAACTCAGAGTGAGTAAATTGGCCATTTTCATGCACTTTTAACCATTCCATAAATCTTGTGTTTAGGGCCCCTGGAAGCATGAAAATCACTTTAAACATGCAAATTTTAGCTCTAACACTGATGATCCACATACAAATGTGAACTGACGTTCAAAAATAAAACATTTGAAAACGGACCATTTTCCACATTTCTGAAGCATGACGTAATGGGGGGGTGTTATCTCTTTTGTCGAAAATCAGCCGTTTTTGCTCGAACATTAAATGCCTCCAAATGGTATTTATTTCACTTCCCGAGCCCCTGGAAGCATGAAAATCACTTTAAACATGCTAATTTTAGCTCTAACACTGATGATCCACCTACAAATGTGAACTGACGTTCAAAAATAAAACATTTGAAAACGGACCATTTTCCACATTTCTGAAGCATGACGTAATGGGAGGGTGTTATCTCTTTTGTCGAAAATCAGCCGTTTTTGCTCGAACATTAAATGCCTCCAAATGGTATTTAATTAACTTCCCGGGGTGAAGAAACCCTTTTTGAGAACTCAGAGTGAGTAAATTGGCCATTTTCATGCACTTTTAACCATTCCATACATCTTGTGTTTTGGGCCCCTGGAAGCATGAAAATCACTTTAAACATGCTAATTTTAGCTCTAACACTGATGATCCACCTACAAATGTGAACTGACGTTCAAAAATAAAACATTTGAAAACGGACCATTTTCCACATTTCTGAAGCATGTTATCTCTTTTGTCGAAAACCAGCCGTTTTTGCACATTTCTGAAGCATGTTATCTCTTTTGTCGAAAATCAGCCGTTTTTGCTCGAACATTAAATGCCTCCAAATGGTATTTAATTAACTTCCCGGGGTGAAGAAACCCTTTTTGAGAACTCAGAGTGAGTAAATTGGCCATTTTCATGCACTTTTAACCATTCCATAAATCTTGTGTTTAGGGCCCCTGGAAGCATGAAAATCACTTTAAACATGCTAATTTTAGCTCTAACACTGATGATCCACCTACAAATGTGAACTGACGTTCAAAAATAAAACATTTGAAAACGGACCATTTTCCACATTTCTGAAGCATGATGTAATGGGGGGGGTGTTATCTCTTTTGTCGAAAATCAGCCGTTTTTGCTCGAACATTAAATGCCTCCAAATGGTATTTATTTCACTTCCCGAGCCCCTGGAAGCATGAAAATCACTTTAAAAATGCTAATTTTAGCTCTAACACTGATGATCCACCTACAAATGTGAACTGACGTTCAAAAATAAAACATTTGAAAACGGACCATTTTCCACATTTCTGAAGCATGATGTAATGGGGGGGTGTTATCTCTTTTGTCGAAAATCAGCCGTTTTTGCTCGAACATTAAATGCCTCCAAATGGTATTTATTTCACTTCCCGAGCCCCTGGAAGCATGAAAATCACTTTAAACATGCTAATTTTAGCTCTAACACTGATGATCCACCTACAAATGTGAACTGACGTTCAAAAATAAAACATTTGAAAACGGACCATTTTCCACATTTCTGAAGCATGACGTAATGGGGGTTGTTATCTCTTTTGTCGAAAATCAGCCGTTTTTGCTCGAACATTAAATGCCTCCAAATGGTATTTAATTAACTTCCCGGGGTGAAGAAACCCTTTTTGAGAACTCAGAGTGAGTAAATTGGCCATTTCATGCACTTTTAACCATTCCATAAATCTTGTGTTTAGGGCCCCTGGAAGCATGAAAATCACTTTAAACATGCTAATTTTAGCTCTAACACTGATGATCCACCTACAAATGTGAACTGACGTTAAAAAAAAAAACATTTGAAAACGGACCATTTTCCACATTTCTGAAGCATGACGTAATGGGGGGGTGTTATCTCTTTTCTCGAAAATCAGCTGTTTTTGCTCGAACATTAAATGCCTCCAAATGGTATTTAATTAACTTCCTGAGCCCCTGGAAGCATGAAAATCACTTTAAACATGCTAATTTTAGCTCTAAAACTGATGATCCACCTACAAATGTGAACTGACGTTCAAAAATAAAACATTTGAAAACGGACCATTTTCCACATTTCTGAAGCATGACGTAATGGGGGGTGTTATCTCTTTTGTCGAAAATCAGCCGTTTTTGCTCGAACATTAAATGCCTCCAAATGGTATTTATTTCACTTCCCGAGCCCCTGGAAGCATGAAAATCACTTTAAACATGCTAATTTTAGCTCTAACACTGATGATCCACCTACAAATGTGAACTGACGTTCAAAAATAAAACATTTGAAAACGGACCATTTTCCACATTTCTGAAGCATGACGTAATGGGGGTTGTTATCTCTTTTGTCGAAAATCAGCCGTTTTTGCTCGAACATTAAATGCCTCCAAATGGTATTTAATTAACTTCCCGGGGTGAAGAAACCCTTTTTGAGAACTCAGAGTGAGTAAATTGGCCATTTCATGCACTTTTAACCATTCCATAAATCTTGTGTTTAGGGCCCCTGGAAGCATGAAAATCACTTTAAACATGCTAATTTT
This sequence comes from Lissotriton vulgaris, assembly GCF_964263255.1. NCBI lineage: Eukaryota > Metazoa > Chordata > Amphibia > Caudata > Salamandridae > Lissotriton > Lissotriton vulgaris. Next base: position 461,065 of record NW_028253817.1, read on the forward strand.
AGCTCTAACACTGATGATCCACCTACAAATGTGAACTGACGTTAAAAAAAAAAACATTTGAAAACGGACCATTTTCCACATTTCTGAAGCATGACGTAATGGGGGGGTGTTATCTCTTTTCTCGAAAATCAGCTGTTTTTGCTCGAACATTAAATGCCTCCAAATGGTATTTAATTAACTTCCCGAGCCCCTGGAAGCATGAAAATCACTTTAAACATGCTAATTTTAGCTCTAACACTGATGATCCACCTACAAATGTGAACTGACGTTCAAAAATAAAACATTTGAAAACGGACCATTTTCCACATTTCTGAAGCATGACGTAATGGGGGGGTGTTATCTCTTTTGTCGAAAATCAGCTGCCATTGCTTGAAGATTAAATGCCTCCAAATGTTATTTAATTAACTTCCCGGGGTGAAGAAACCCTTTTTGAGAACTCAGAGTGACTAAATTGGCCATTTTCATGCACTTTTAACCATTCCATAAATCTTGTGTTTAGGGCCCCTGGAAGCATGAAAATCACTTTAAACATGCTAATTTTAGCTCTAACACTGATGATCCACCTACAAATGTGAACTGACGTTCAAAAATAAAACATTTGAAAACGGACCATTTTCCACATTTCTGAAGCATGACGTAATGGGAGGGTGTTATTTCTTTTGTCGAAAATCAGCCGTTTTTGCTCGAACATTAAATGCCTCCAAATGGTATTTAATTAACTTCCCGGGGTGAAGAAACCCTTTTTGAGAACTCAGAGTGAGTAAATTGGCCATTTTCATGCACTTTTAACCATTCCATAAATCTTGTGTTTTGGGCCCCTGGAAGCATGAAAATCACTTTAAACATGCTAATTTTAGCTCTAACACTGATGATCCACCTACAAATGTGAACTGACGTTCAAAAATAAAACATTTGAAAACGGACCATTTTCCACATTTCTGAAGCATGACGTAATGGGGGGGTGTTATCTCTTTTGTCGAAAATCAGCCGTTTTTGCTCGAACATTAAATGCCTCCAAATGGTATTTAATTAACTTCCCGGGGTGAAGAAACCCTTTTTGAGAACTCAGAGTGAGTAAATAGGCCATTTTCATGCACTTTTAACCATTCCATAAATCTTGTGTTTAGGGCCCCTGGAAGCATGAAAATCACTTTAAACATGCTAATTTTAGCTCTAACACTGATGATCCACCTACAAATGTGAACTGACGTTCAAAAATAAAACATTTGAAAACAGAACATTTTCCACATTTCTGAAGCATGACGTAATGGGGGTTGTTATCTCTTTTGTCGAAAATCAGCTGTCATTGCTTGAACATTAAATGCCTCCAAATGGTATTTAATTAGCTTCCCGGGGTGAAGAAACCCTTTTTGAGAACTCAGAGTGAGTAAATTGGCCATTTTCATGCACTTTTACCCATTCCATAAATCTTGTGTTTAGGGCCCCTGGAAGCATGAAAATCACTTTAAACATGCTAATTTTAGCTCTAACACTGATGATCCACCTACAAATGTGAACTGACGTTCAAAAATAAAACATTTGAAAACGGACCATTTTCCACATTTCTGAAGCATGATGTAATGGGGGGGTGTTATCTCTTTTGTCGAAAATCAGCCGTTTTTGCCCGAACATTAAATGCCTCCAAATGGTATTTATTTCACTTCCCGAGCCCCTGGAAGCATGAAAATCACTTTAAACATGCTAATTTTAGCTCTAACACTGATGATCCACCTACAAATGTGAACTGACGTTAAAAAAAAAAACATTTGAAAACGGACCATTTTCCACATTTCTGAAGCATGACGTAATGGGGGGGTGTTATCTCTTTTCTCGAAAATCAGCTGTTTTTGCTCGAACATTAAATGCCTCCAAATGGTATTTAATTAACTTCCTGAGCCCCTGGAAGCATGAAAATCACTTTAAACATGCTAATTTTAGCTCTAAAACTGATGATCCACCTACAAATGTGCACTGACGTTCAAAAATAAAACATTTGAAAACGGACCATTTTCCACATTTCTGAAGCATGACGTAATGGGGGGTGTTATCTCTTTTGTCGAAAATCAGCCGTTTTTGCTCGAACATTAAATGCCTCCAAATGGTATTTAATTAACTTCCCGAGCCCCTGGAAGCATGAAAATCACTTTAAACATGCTAATTTTAGCTCTAACACTGATGATCCACCTACAAATGTGAACTGACGTTCAAAAATAAAACATTTGAAAACGGACCATTTTCCACATTTCTGAAGCATGACGTAATGGGGGGGTGTTATCTCTTTTGTCGAAAATCAGCTGCCATTGCTTGAAGATTAAATGCCTCCAAATGTTATTTAATTAACTTCCCGGGGTGAAGAAACCCTTTTTGAGAACTCAGAGTGAGTAAATTGGCCATTTTCATGCACTTTTAACCATTCCATAAATCTTGTGTTTAGGGCCCCTGGAAGCATGAAAATCACTTTAAACATGCTAATTTTAGCTCTAACACTGATGATCCACCTACAAATGTGAACTGACGTTCAAAAATAAAACATTTGAAAACGGACCATTTTCCACATTTCTGAAGCATGACGTAATGGGAGGGTGTTATCTCTTTTGTCGAAAATCAGCCGTTTTTGCTCGAACATTAAATGCCTCCAAATGGTATTTAATTAACTTCCTGGGGTGAAGAAACCCTTTTTGAGAACTCAGAGTGAGTAAATTGGCCATTTTCATGCACTTTTAACCATTCCATAAATCTTGTGTTTTGGGCCCCTGGAAGCATGAAAATCACTTTAAACATGCTAATTTTAGCTCTAACACTGATGATCCACCTACAAATGTGAACTGACGTTCAAAAATAAAACATTTGAAAACGGACCATTTTCCACATTTCTGAAGCATGACGTAATGGGGGGGTGTTATCTCTTTTGTCGAAAATCAGCCGTTTTTGCTCGAACATTAAATGCCTCCAAATGGTATTTAATTAACTTCCCGGGGTGAAGAAACCCTTTTTGAGAACTCAGAGTGAGTAAATAGGCCATTTTCATGCACTTTTAACCATTCCATAAATCTTGTGTTTAGGGCCCCTGGAAGCATGAAAATCACTTTAAACATGCTAATTTTAGCTCTAACACTGATGATCCACCTACAAATGTGAACTGACGTTCAAAAATAAAACATTTGAAAACTGAACATTTTCCACATTTCTGAAGCATGACGTAATGGGGGTTGTTATCTCTTTTGTCGAAAATCAGCTGTCATTGCTTGAACATTAAATGCCTCCAAATGGTATTTAATTAGCTTCCCGGGGTGAAGAAACCCTTTTTGAGAACTCAGAGTGAGTAAATTGGCCATTTTCATGCACTTTTACCCATTCCATAAATCTTGTGTTTAGGGCCCCTGGAAGCATGAAAATCACTTTAAACATGCTAATTTTAGCTCTAACACTGATGATCCACCTACAAATGTGAACTGACGTTCAAAAATAAAACATTTGAAAACGGACCATTTTCCACATTTCTGAAGCATGACGTAATGGGGGGGTGTTATCTCTTTTGTCGAAAATCAGCCGTTTTTGCTCGAACATTAAATGCCTCCAAATGGTATTTAATTAACTTCCCGAGCCCCTGGAAGCATGAAAATCATTTTAAACATGCTAATTTTAGCTCTAACACTGATGATCCACCTACAAATGTGAACTGACGTTCAAAAATAAAACATTTGAAAACGGACCATTTTCCACATTTCTGAAGCATGACGTAATGGGGGGGTGTTATCTCTTTTGTCGAAAATCAGCTGTCATTGCTTGAAGATTAAATGCCTCCAAATGTTATTTAATTAACTTCCCGGGGTGAAGAAACCCTTTTTGAGAACTCAGAGTGAGTAAATTGGCCATTTTCATGCACTTTTAACCATTCCATAAATCTTGTGTTTAGGGCCCCTGGAAGCATGAAAATCACTTTAAACATGCTAATTTTAGCTCTAACACTGATGATCCACCTACAAATGTGAACTGACGTTCAAAAATAAAACATTTGAAAACGGACCATTTTCCACATTTCTGAAGCATGACGTAATGGGGGGGTGTTATCCCTTTTGTCGAAAATCAGCCGTTTTTGCTCGAACAAGAAATGCCTCCAAATGGTATTTAATTAACTTCCCGGGGTGAAGAAACCCTTTTTGAGAACTCAGAGTGAGTAAATTGGCCATTTTCATGCACTTTTAACCATTCCATAAATCTTGTGTTTAGGGCCCCTGGAAGCATGAAAATCACTTTAAACATGCTAATTTTAGCTCTAACACTGATGATCCACCTACAAATGTGAACTGACGTTCAAAAATAAAACATTTGAAAACGGACCATTTTCCACATTTCTGAAGCATGACATAATGGGAGGGTGTTATCTCTTTTGTCGAAAATCAGCCGTTTTTGCTCGAACATTAAATGCCTCCAAATGGTATTTAATTAACTTCCCGGGGTGAAGAAACCCTTTTTGAGAACTCAGAGTGAGTAAATTTGCAATTTTCATGCTCTTTTAACCATTCCATAAATCTTGTGTTTTGGGCCCCTGGAAGCATGAAAATCACTTTAAACATGCTAATTTTAGCTCTAACACTGATGATCCACCTACAAATGTGAACTGACGTTCAAAAATAAAACATTTGAAAACGGACCATTTTCCACATTTCTGAAGCATGACGTAATGGGGGGTGTTATCTCTTTTGTCGAAAATCAGCCGTTTTTGCTCGAACATTAAATGCCTCCAAATGGTATTTAATTAATTTCCCGGGGTGAAGAAACCCTTTTTGAGAACTCAGAGTGAGTAAATAGGCCATTTTCATGCACTTTTAACCATTCCATAAATCTTTTGTTTAGGGCCCCTGGAAGCATGAAAATCACTTTAAACATGCTAATTTTAGCTCTAACACTGATGATCCACCTACAAATGTGAACTGACGTTCAAAAATAAAACATTTGAAAACGGAACATTTTCCACATTTCTGAAGCATGACGTAATGGGGGGGTGTTATCTCTTTTGTCGAAAATCAGCTGTCATTGCTTGAACATTAAATGCCTCCAAATGGTATTTAATTAGCTTCCCGGGGTGAAGAAACCCTTTTTGAGAACTCAGAGTGAGTAAATTGGCCATTTTCATGCACTTTTACCCATTCCATACATCTTGTGTTTAGGGCCCCTGGAAGCATGAAAATCACTTTAAACATGCTAATTTTAGCTCTAACACTGATGATCCACCTGCAAATGTGAACTGACGTTCAAAAATAAAACATTTGAAAACGGACCATTTTCCACATTTCTGAAGCATGACGTAATGGGGGGGTGTTATCTCTTTTGTCGAAAATCAGCCGTTTTTGCTCGAACATTAAATGCCTCCAAATGGTATTTAATTAACTTCCCGAGCCCCTGGAAGCATGAAAATCACTTTAAACATGCTAATTTTAGCTCTAACACTGATGATCCACCTACAAATGTGAACTGACGTTCAAAAATAAAACATTTGAAAACGGACCATTTTCCACATTTCTGAAGCATGACGTAATGGGGGGGGTGTTATCTCTTTTGTCGAAAATCAGCCGTTTTTGCTCGAACATTAAATGCCTCCAAATGGTATTTAATTAACTTCCCGAGCCCCTGGAAGCATGAAAATCACTTTAAACATGCTAATTTTAGCTCTAACACTGATGATCCACCTACAAATGTGAACTGACGTTCAAAAATAAAACATTTGAAAACGGACCATTTTCCACATTTCTGAAGCATGTTATCTCTTTTGTCGAAAATCAGCCGTTTTTGCACATTTCTGAAGCATGTTATCTCTTTTGTCGAAAATCAGCCGTTTTTGCTCGAACATTAAATGCCTCCAAATGGTATTTAATTAACTTCCCGGGGTGAAGAAACCCTTTTTGAGAACTCAGAGTGAGTAAATTGGCCATTTTCATGCACTATTAACCATTCCATAAATCTTGTGTTTAGGGCCCCTGGAAGCATGAAAATCACTTTAAACATGCTAATTTTAGCTCTAACACTGATGATCCACCTACAAATGTGAACTGACGTTCAAAAATAAAACATTTGAAAACGGACCATTTTCCACATTTCTGAAGCATGATGTAATGGGGGGGTGTTATCTCTTTTGTCGAAAATCAGCCGTTTTTGCCCGAACATTAAATGCCTCCAAATGGTATTTATTTCACTTCCCGAGCCCCTGGAAGCATGAAAATCACTTTAAACATGCTAATTTTAGCTCTAACACTGATGATCCACCTACAAATGTGAACTGACGTTCAAAAATAAAACATTTGAAAACGGACCATTTTCCACATTTCTGAAGCATGACGTAATGGGGGGGGTGTTATCTCTTTTGTCGAAAATCAGCTGTCATTGCTTGAACATTAAATGCCTCCAAATGGTATTTAATTAACTTCCCGGAGTGAAGAAACCCTTTTTGAGAACTCAGAGTGAGTAAATTGGCCATTTTCATGCACTTTTAACCATTCCATAAATCTTGTGTTTAGGGCCCCTGGAAGCATGAAAATCACTTTAAACATGCTAATATTAGCTCTAACACTGATGATCCACCTACAAATGTGAAATGACGTTCAAAAATAAAACATTTGAAAACGGACCATTTTCCACATTTCTGAAGCATGACGTAATGGGGGGGTGTTATCTCTTTTGTCGAAAATCAGCCGTTTTTGCTCGAACATTAAATGCCTCCAAATGGTATTTAATTAACTTCCCGGGGTGAAGAAACCCTTTTTGAGAACTCAGAGTGAGTAAATTGGCCATTTTCATGCACTTTTAACCATTCCATAAATCTTGTGTTTAGGGCCCCTGGAAACATGAAAATCACTTTAAACATGCTAATTTTAGCTCTAACACTGATGATCCACCTACAAATGTGAACTGACATTCAAAAATAAAACATTTGAAAACGGACCATTTTCCACATTTCTGAAGCATGACGTAATGGGGGGGTGTTATCTCTTTTGTCGAAAATCAGCCGTTTTTGCTTGAACATTAAATGCCTCCAAACGGTATTTAATTAACTTCCTGGGGTGAAGAAACCCTTTTTGAGAACTCAGAGTGAGTAAATTGGCCATTTTCATGCACTTTTAACCATTCCATAAATCTTGTGTTTAGGGCCCCTGGAAGCATGAAAATCACTTTAAACATGCAAATTTTAGCTCTAACACTGATGATCCACATACAAATGTGAACTGACGTTCAAAAATAAAACATTTGAAAACGGACCATTTTCCACATTTCTGAAGCATGACGTAATGGGGGGGTGTTATCTCTTTTGTCGAAAATCAGCCGTTTTTGCTCGAACATTAAATGCCTCCAAATGGTATTTATTTCACTTCCCGAGCCCCTGGAAGCATGAAAATCACTTTAAACATGCTAATTTTAGCTCTAACACTGATGATCCACCTACAAATGTGAACTGACGTTCAAAAATAAAACATTTGAAAACGGACCATTTTCCACATTTCTGAAGCATGATGTAATGGGGGGGTGTTATCTCTTTTGTCGAAAATCAGCCGTTTTTGCTCGAACATTAAATGCCTCCAAATGGTATTTAATTAACTTCCCGGGGTGAAGAAACCCTTTTTGAGAACTCAGAGTGAGTAAATTGGCCATTTCATGCACTTTTAACCATTCCATAAATCTTGTGTTTAGGGCCCCTGGAAGCATGAAAATCACTTTAAACATGCTAATTTTAGCTCTAACACTGATGATCCACCTACAAATGTGAACTGACGTTAAAAAAAAAAACATTTGAAAACGGACCATTTTCCACATTTCTGAAGCATGACGTAATGGGGGGGTGTTATCTCTTTTCTCGAAAATCAGCTGTTTTTGCTCGAACATTAAATGCCTCCAAATGGTATTTAATTAACTTCCTGAGCCCCTGGAAGCATGAAAATCACTTTAAACATGCTAATTTTAGCTCTAAAACTGATGATCCACCTACAAATGTGAACTGACGTTCAAAAATAAAACATTTGAAAACGGACCATTTTCCACATTTCTGAAGCATGATGTAATGGGGGGGTGTTATCTCTTTTGTCGAAAATCAGCCGTTTTTGCTTGAACATTAAATGCCTCCAAACGGTATTTAATTAACTTCCCGGGGTGAAGAAACCCTTTTTGAGAACTCAGAGTGAGTAAATTGGCCATTTTCATGCACTTTTAACCATTCCATAAATCTTGTGTTTAGGGCCCCTGGAAGCATGAAAATCACTTTAAACATGCTAATTTTAGCTCTAACACTGATGATCCACATACAAATGTGAACTGACAATCAAAAATAAAACATTTGAAAACGGACCATTTTCCACATTTCTGAAGCATGACGTAATGGGGGGTGTTATCTCTTTTTTTGAAAATCTGCCGTTTTTGCTCGAACATTAAATGCCTCCAAATGGTATTTATTTCACTTCCCGAGCCCCTGGAAGCATGAAAATCACTTTAAACATGCTAATTTTAGCTCTAACACTGATGATCCACCTACAAATGTGAACTGACGTTCAAAAATAAAACATTTGAAAACGGACCATTTTCCACATTTCTGAAGCATGACGTAATGGGGGGGTGTTATCTCTTTTGTCGAAAATCAGCCGTTTTTGCTCGAACATTAAATGCCTCCAAATGGTATTTAATTAACTTCCCGGGGTGAAGAAACCCTTTTTGAGAACTCAGAGTTAGTAAATTGGCCATTTTCATGCACTTTTAACCATTCCATAAATCTTGTGTTTTGGGCCCCTGGAAGCATGAAAATCACTTTAAACATGCTAATTTTAGCTCTAACACTGATGATCCACCTACAAATGTGAACTGACGTTCAAAAATAAAACATTTGAAAATGGACCATTTTCCACATTTCTGAAGCATGTTATCTCTTTTGTCGAAAATCAGCCGTTTTTGCACATTTCTGAAGCATGTTATCTCTTTTGTCGAAAATCAGCAGTTTTTGCTCGAACATTAAATGCCTCCAAATGGTATTTAATTAACTTCCCGGGGTGAAGAAACCCTTTTTGAGAACTCAGAGTGAGTAAATTGGCCATTTTCATGCACTTTTAACCATTCCATAAATCTTGTGTTTAGGGCCCCTGGAAGCATGAAAATCACTTTAAACATGCTAATTTTAGCTCTAACACTGATGATCCACCTACAAATGTGAACTGACGTTCAAAAATAAACCATTTGAAAACGGACCATTTTCCACATTTCTGAAGCATGATGTAATGGGGGGGTGTTATCTCTTTTGTCGAAAATCAGCCGTTTTTGCTCGAACATTAAATGCCTCCAAATGGTATTTATTTCACTTCCCGAGCCCCTGGAAGCATGAAAATCACTTTAAACATGCTAATTTTAGCTCTAACACTGATGATCCACCTACAAATGTGAACTGACGTTCAAAAATAAAACATTTGAAAACGGACCATTTTCCACATTTCTGAAGCATGACGTAATGGGGGGGTGTTATCTCTTTTGTCGAAAATCAGCTGTCATTGCTTGAAGATTAAATGCCTCCAAATGTTATTTAATTAACTTCCCGGGGTGAAGAAACCCTTTTTGAGAACTCAGAGTGAGTAAATTGGCCATTTTCATGCACTTTTAACCATTCCATAAATCTTGTGTTTAGGGCCCCTGGAAGCATGAAAATCACTTTAAACATGCTAATTTTAGCTCTAACACTGATGATCCACCTACAAATGTGAACTGACGTTCAAAAATAAAACATTTGAAAACGGACCATTTTCCACATTTCTGAAGCATGACGTAATGGGGGGGTGTTATCCCTTTTGTCGAAAATCAGCCGTTTTTGCTCGAACAAGAAATGCCTCCAAATGGTATTTAATTAACTTCCCGGGGTGAAGAAACCCTTTTTGAGAACTCAGAGTGAGTAAATTGGCCATTTTCATGCACTTTTAACCATTCCATAAATCTTGTGTTTAGGGCCCCTGGAAGCATGAAAATCACTTTAAACATGCTAATTTTAGCTCTAACACTGATGATCCACCTACAAATGTGAACTGACGTTCAAAAATAAAACATTTGAAAACGGACCATTTTCCACATTTCTGAAGCATGACGTAATGGGAGGGTGTTATCTCTTTTGTCGAAAATCAGCCGTTTTTGCTCGAACATTAAATGCCTCCAAATGGTATTTAATTAACTTCCCGGGGTGAAGAAACCCTTTTTGAGAACTCAGAGTGAGTAAATTGGCCATTTTCATGCACTTTTAACCATTCCATAAATCTTGTGTTTTGGGCCCCTGGAAGCATGAAAATCACTTTAAACATGCTAATTTTAGCTCTAACACTGATGATCCACCTACAAATGTGAACTGACGTTCAAAAATAAAACATTTGAAAACGGACCATTTTCCACATTTCTGAAGCATGTTATCTCTTTTGTCGAAAATCAGCCGTTTTTGCACATTTCTGAAGCATGTTATCTCTTTTGTCGAAAATCAGCCGTTTTTGCTCGAACATTAAATGCCTCCAAATGGTATTTAATTAACTTCCCGGGGTGAAGAAACCCTTTTTGAGAACTCAGAGTGAGTAAATTGGCCATTTTCATGCACTTTTAACCATTCCATAAATCTTGTGTTTAGGGCCCCTGGAAGCATGAAAATCACTTTAAACATGCTAATTTTAGCTCTAACACTGATGATCCACCTACAAATGTGAACTGACGTTCAAAAATAAAACATTTGAAAACGGACCATTTTCCACATTTCTGAAGCATGATGTAATGGGGGGGTGTTATCTCTTTTGTCGAAAATCAGCCGTTTTTGCTCGAACATTAAATGCCTCCAAATGGTATTTATTTCACTTCCCGAGCCCCTGGAAGCATGAAAATCACTTTAAACATGCTAATTTTAGCTCTAACACTGATGATCCACCTACAAATGTGAACTGACGTTCAAAAATAAAACATTTGAAAACGGACCATTTTCCACATTTCTGAAGCATGACGTAATGGGGGGTGTTATCTCTTTTGTCGAAAATCAGCTGGCATTGCTTGAACATTAAATGCCTCCAAATGGTATTTAATTAACTTCCCGGGGTGAAGAAACCCTTTTTGAGAACTCAGAGTGAGTAAATTGGCCATTTTCATGCACTTTTAACCATTCCATAAATCTTGTGTTTAGGGCCCCTGGAAGCATGAAAATCACTTTAAACATGCTAATTTTAGCTCTAACACTGATGATCCACCTACAAATGTGAACTGACGTTCAAAAATAAAACATTTGAAAACGGACCATTTTCCACATTTCTGAAGCATGACGTAATGGGAGGGTGTTATCTCTTTTGTCGAAAATCAGCCGTTTTTGCTCGAACATTAAATGCCTCCAAATGGTATTTAATTAACTTCCCGGGGTGAAGAAACCCTTTTTGAGAACTCAGAGTGAGTAAATTGGCCATTTTCATGCACTTTTAACCATTCCATAAATCTTGTGTTTTGGGCCCCTGGAAGCATGAAAATCACTTTAAACATGCTAATTTTAGCTCTAACACTGATGATCCACCTACAAATGTGAACTGACGTTCAAAAATAAAACATTTGAAAACGGACCATTTTCCACATTTCTGAAGCATGACGTAATGGGGGGGTGTTATCTCTTTTGTCGAAAATCAGCCGTTTTTGCTCGAACATTAAATGCCTCCAAATGGTATTTAATTAACTTCCCGGGGTGAAGAAACCCTTTTTGAGAACTCAGAGTGAGTAAATAGGCCATTTTCATGCACTTTTAACCATTCCATAAATCTTGTGTTTAGGGCCCCTGGAAGCATGAAAATCACTTTAAACATGCTAATTTTAGCTCTAACACTGATGATCCACCTACAAATGTGAACTGACGTTCAAAAATAAAACATTTGAAAACGGAACATTTTCCACATTTCTGAAGCATGACGTAATGGGGGTTGTTATCTCTTTTGTCGAAAATCAGCTGTCATTGCTTGAACATTAAATGCCTCCAAATGGTATTTAATTAGCTTCCCGGGGTGAAGAAACCCTTTTTGAGAACTCAGAGTGAGTAAATTGGCCATTTTCATGCACTTTTACCCATTCCATAAATCTTGTGTTTAGGGCCCCTGGAAGCATGAAAATCACTTTAAACATGCTAATTTTAGCTCTAACACTGATGATCCACCTACAAATGTGAACTGACGTTCAAAAATAAAACATTTGAAAACGGACCATTTTCCACATTTCTGAAGCATGATGTAATGGGGGGGTGTTATCTCTTTTGTCGAAAATCAGCCGTTTTTGCCCGAACATTAAATGCCTCCAAATGGTATTTATTTCACTTCCTGAGCCCCTGGAAGCATGAAAATCACTTTAAACATGCTAATTTTAGCTCTAACACTGATGATCCACCTACAAATGTGAACTGACGTTAAAAAAAAAAACATTTGAAAACGGACCATTTTCCACATTTCTGAAGCATGACGTAATGGGGGGGTGTTATCTCTTTTCTCGAAAATCAGCTGTTTTTGCTCGAACATTAAATGCCTCCAAATGGTATTTAATTAACTTCCTGAGCCCCTGGAAGCATGAAAATCACTTTAAACATGCTAATTTTAGCTCTAAAACTGATGATCCACCTACAAATGTGAACTGACGTTCAAAAATAAAACATTTGAAAACGGACCATTTTCCACATTTCTGAAGCATGACGTAATGGGGGGTGTTATCTCTTTTGTCGAAAATCAGCCGTTTTTGCTCGAACATTAAATGCCTCCAAATGGTATTTAATTAACTTCCCGAGCCCCTGGAAGCATGAAAATCACTTTAAACATGCTAATTTTAGCTCTAACACTGATGATCCACCTACAAATGTGAACTGACGTTCAAAAATAAAACATTTGAAAACGGACCATTTTCCACATTTCTGAAGCATGACGTAATGGGGGGGTGTTATCTCTTTTGTCGAAAATCAGCTGCCATTGCTTGAAGATTAAATGCCTCCAAATGTTATTTAATTAACTTCCCGGGGTGAAGAAACCCTTTTTGAGAACTCAGAGTGAGTAAATTGGCCATTTTCATGCACTTTTAACCATTCCATAAATCTTGTGTTTAGGGCCCCTGGAAGCATGAAAATCACTTTAAACATGCTAATTTTAGCTCTAACACTGATGATCCACCTACAAATGTGAACTGACGTTCAAAAATAAAACATTTGAAAACGGACCATTTTCCACATTTCTGAAGCATGACGTAATGGGAGGGTGTTATCTCTTTTGTCGAAAATCAGCCGTTTTTGCTCGAACATTAAATGCCTCCAAATGGTATTTAATTAACTTCCCGGGGTGAAGAAACCCTTTTTGAGAACTCAGAGTGAGTAAATTGGCCATTTTCTTGCACTTTTAACCATTCCATGAATCTTGTGTTTTGGGCCCCTGGAAGCATGAAAATCACTTTAAACATGCTAATTTTAGCTCTAACACTGATGATCCACCTACAAATGTGAACTGACGTTCAAAAATAAAACATTTGAAAACGGACCATTTTCCACATTTCTGAAGCATGACGTAATGGGGGGGTGTTATCTCTTTTGTCGAAAATCAGCCGTTTTTGCTCGAACATTAAATGCCTCCAAATGGTATTTAATTAACTTCCCGGGGTGAAGAAACCCTTTTTGAGAACTCAGAGTGAGTAAATAGGCCATTTTCATGCACTTTTAACCATTCCATAAATCTTGTGTTTAGGGCCCCTGGAAGCATGAAAATCACTTTAAACATGCTAATTTTAGCTCTAACACTGATGATCCACCTACAAATGTGAACTGACGTTCAAAAAAAAAACATTTGAAAACGGAACATTTTCCACATTTCTGAAGCATGACGTAATGGGGGTTGTTATCTCTTTTGTCGAAAATCAGCTGTCATTGCTTGAACATTAAATGCCTCCAAATGGTATTTAATTAGCTTCCCGGGGTGAAGAAACCCTTTTTGAGAACTCAGAGTGAGTAAATTGGCCATTTTCATGCACTTTTACCCATTCCATAAATCTTGTGTTTAGGGCCCCTGGAAGCATGAAAATCACTTTAAACATGCTAATTTTAGCTCTAACACTGATGATCCACCTACAAATGTGAACTGACGTTCAAAAATAAAACATTTGAAAACGGACCATTTTCCACATTTCTGAAGCATGACGTAATGGGGGGGTGTTATCTCTTTTGTCGAAAATCAGCCGTTTTTGCTCGAACATTAAATGCCTCCAAATGGTATTTAATTAACTTCCCGAGCCCCTGGAAGCATGAAAATCACTTTAAACATGCTAATTTTAGCTCTAACACTGATGATCCACCTACAAATGTGAAGTGACGTTCAAAAATAAAACATTTGAAAACGGACCATTTTCCACATTTCTGAAGCATGACGTAATGGGGGGGTGTTATCTCTTTTGTCGAAAATCAGCTGTCATTGCTTGAAGATTAAATGCCTCCAAATGTTATTTAATTAACTTCCCGGGGTGAAGAAACCCTTTTTGAGAACTCAGAGTGAGTAAATTGGCCATTTTCATGCACTTTTAACCATTCCATAAATCTTGTGTTTAGGGCCCCTGGAAGCATGAAAATCACTTTAAACATGCTAATTTTAGCTCTAACACTGATGATCCACCTACAAATGTGAACTGACGTTCAAAAATAAAACATTTGAAAACGGACCATTTTCCACATTTCTGAAGCATGACGTAATGGGGGGGTGTTATCCCTTTTGTCGAAAATCAGCCGTTTTTGCTCGAACATTAAATGCCTCCAAATGGTATTTAATTAACTTCCCGGGGTGAAGAAACCCTTTTTGAGAACTCAGAGTGAGTAAATTGGCAATTTTCATGCACTTTTAACCATTCCATAAATCTTGTGTTTTGGGCCCCTGGAAGCATGAAAATCACTTTAAACATGCTAATTTTAGCTCTAACACTGATGATCCACCTACAAATGTGAACTGACGTTCAAAAATAAAACATTTGAAAACGGACCATTTTCCACATTTCTGAAGCATGACGTAATGGGGGGTGTTATCTCTTTTGTCGAAAATCAGCCGTTTTTGCTCGAACATTAAATGCCTCCAAATGGTATTTAATTAACTTCCCGGGGTGAAGAAACCCTTTTTGAGAACTCAGAGTGAGTAAATAGGCCATTTTCATGCACTTTTAACCATTCCATAAATCTTTTGTTTAGGGCCCCTGGAAGCATGAAAATCACTTTAAACATGCTAATTTTAGCTCTAACACTGATGATCCACCTACAAATGTGAACTGACGTTCAAAAATAAAACATTTGAAAACGGAACATTTTCCACATTTCTGAAGCATGACGTAATGGGGGGGTGTTATCTCTTTTGTCGAAAATCA
This sequence comes from Lissotriton vulgaris, assembly GCF_964263255.1. Taxonomy (NCBI): domain Eukaryota; kingdom Metazoa; phylum Chordata; class Amphibia; order Caudata; family Salamandridae; genus Lissotriton; species Lissotriton vulgaris. The sequence continues at coordinate 476,449 of NW_028253817.1, forward strand.
GCTGTCATTGCTTGAACATTAAATGCCTCCAAATGGTATTTAATTAGCTTCCCGGGGTGAAGAAACCCTTTTTGAGAACTCAGAGTGAGTAAATTGGCCATTTTCATGCACTTTTACCCATTCCATAAATCTTGTGTTTAGGGCCCCTGGAAGCATGAAAATCACTTTAAACATGCTAATTTTAGCTCTAACACTGATGATCCACCTGCAAATGTGAACTGACGTTCAAAAATAAAACATTTGAAAACGGACCATTTTCCACATTTCTGAAGCATGACGTAATGGGGGGGTGTTATCTCTTTTGTCGAAAATCAGCCGTTTTTGCTCGAACATTAAATGCCTCCAAATGGTATTTAATTAACTTCCCGAGCCCCTGGAAGCATGAAAATCACTTTAAACATGCTAATTTTAGCTCTAACACTGATGATCCACCTACAAATGTGAACTGACGTTCAAAAATAAAACATTTGAAAACGGACCATTTTCCACATTTCTGAAGCATGATGTAATGGGGGGGTGTTATCTCTTTTGTCGAAAATCAGCCGTTTTTGCTCGAACATTAAATGCCTCCAAATGGTATTTATTTCACTTCCCGAGCCCCTGGAAGCATGAAAATCACTTTAAACATGCTAATTTTAGCTCTAACACTGATGATCCACCTACAAATGTGAACTGACGTTCAAAAATAAAACATTTGAAAACGGACCATTTTCCACATTTCTGAAGCATGACGTAATGGGGGGGTGTTATCTCTTTTGTCGAAAATCAGCCGTTTTTGCTCGAACATTAAATGCCTCCAAATGGTATTTAATTAACTTCCCGGGGTGAAGAAACCCTTTTTGAGAACTCAGAGTGAGTAAATTGGCCATTTTCATGCACTTTTAACCATTCCATAAATCTTGTGTTTTGGGCCCCTGGAAGCATGAAAATCACTTTAAACATGCTAATTTTAGCTCTAACACTGATGATCCACCTACAAATGTGAACTGACGTTCAAAAATAAAACATTTGAAAACGGACCATTTTCCACATTTCTGAAGCATGTTATCTCTTTTGTCGAAAATCAGCCGTTTTTGCACATTTCTGAAGCATGTTATCTCTTTTGTCGAAAATCAGCCGTTTTTGCTCGAACATTAAATGCCTCCAAATGGTATTTAATTAACTTCCCGGGGTGAAGAAACCCTTTTTGAGAACTCAGAGTGAGTAAATTGGCCATTTTCATGCACTATTAACCATTCCATAAATCTTGTGTTTAGGGCCCCTGGAAGCATGAAAATCACTTTAAACATGCTAATTTTAGCTCTAACACTGATGATCCACCTACAAATGTGAACTGACGTTCAAAAATAAAACATTTGAAAACGGACCATTTTCCACATTTCTGAAGCATGATGTAATGGGGGGGTGTTATCTCTTTTGTCGAAAATCAGCCGTTTTTGCCCGAACATTAAATGCCTCCAAATGGTATTTATTTCACTTCCCGAGCCCCTGGAAGCATGAAAATCACTTTAAACATGCTAATTTTAGCTCTAACACTGATGATCCACCTACAAATGTGAACTGACGTTCAAAAATAAAACATTTGAAAACGGACCATTTTCCACATTTCTGAAGCATGACGTAATGGGGGGGGGTGTTATCTCTTTTGTCGAAAATCAGCTGTCATTGCTTGAACATTAAATGCCTCCAAATGGTATTTAATTAACTTCCCGGAGTGAAGAAACCCTTTTTGAGAACTCAGAGTGAGTAAATTGGCCATTTTCATGCACTTTTAACCATTCCATAAATCTTGTGTTTAGGGCCCCTGGAAGCATGAAAATCACTTTAAACATGCTAATATTAGCTCTAACACTGATGATCCACCTACAAATGTGAAATGACGTTCAAAAATAAAACATTTGAAAACGGACCATTTTCCACATTTCTGAAGCATGACGTAATGGGGGGGTGTTATCTCTTTTGTCGAAAATCAGCCGTTTTTGCTCGAACATTAACTGCCTCCAAATGGTATTTAATTAACTTCCCGGGGTGAAGAAACCCTTTTTGAGAACTCAGAGTGAGTAAATTGGCCATTTTCATGCACTTTTAACCATTCCATAAATCTTGTGTTTAGGGCCCCTGGAAACATGAAAATCACTTTAAACATGCTAATTTTAGCTCTAACACTGATGATCCACCTACAAATGTGAACTGACATTCAAAAATAAAACATTTGAAAACGGACCATTTTCCACATTTCTGAAGCATGACGTAATGGGGGGGTGTTATCTCTTTTGTCGAAAATCAGCCGTTTTTGCTTGAACATTAAATGCCTCCAAACGGTATTTAATTAACTTCCCGGGGTGAAGAAACCCTTTTTGAGAACTCAGAGTGAGTAAATTGGCCATTTTCATGCACTTTTAACCATTCCATAAATCTTGTGTTTAGGGCCCCTGGAAGCATGAAAATCACTTTAAACATGCAAATTTTAGCTCTAACACTGATGATCCACATACAAATGTGAACTGACGTTCAAAAATAAAACATTTGAAAACGGACCATTTTCCACATTTCTGAAGCATGACGTAATGGGGGGGTGTTATCTCTTTTGTCGAAAATCAGCCGTTTTTGCTCGAACATTAAATGCCTCCAAATGGTATTTATTTCACTTCCCGAGCCCCTGGAAGCATGAAAATCACTTTAAACATGCTAATTTTAGCTCTAACACTGATGATCCACCTACAAATGTGAACTGACGTTCAAAAATAAAACATTTGAAAACTGACCATTTTCCACATTTCTGAAGCATGATGTAATGGGGGGGTGTTATCTCTTTTGTCGAAAATCAGCCGTTTTTGCTCGAACATTAAATGCCTCCAAATGGTATTTATTTCACTTCCCGAGCCCCTGGAAGCATGAAAATCACTTTAAACATGCTAATTTTAGCTCTAACACTGATGATCCACCTACAAATGTGAACTGACGTTCAAAAATAAAACATTTGAAAACGGACCATTTTCCAAATTTCTGAAGCATGACGTAATGGGGGGGTGTTATCTCTTTTGTCGAAAATCAGCCGTTTTTGCTCGAACATTAAATGCCTCCAAATGGTATTTAATTAACTTCCCGGGGTGAAGAAACCCTTTTTGAGAACTCAGAGTGAGTAAATTGGCCATTTCATGCTCTTTTAACCATTCCATAAATCTTGTGTTTAGGGCCCCTGGAAGCATGAAAATCACTTTAAACATGCTAATTTTAGCTCTAACACTGATGATCCACCTACAAATGTGAACTGACGTTAAAAAAAAAAACATTTGAAAACGGACCATTTTCCACATTTCTGAAGCATGACGTAATGGGGGGGTGTTATCTCTTTTCTCGAAAATCAGCTGTTTTTGCTCGAACATTAAATGCCTCCAAATGGTATTTAATTAACTTCCTGAGCCCCTGGAAGCATGAAAATCACTTTAAACATGCTAATTTTAGCTCTAAAACTGATGATCCACCTACAAATGTGAACTGACGTTCAAAAATAAAACATTTGAAAACGGACCATTTTCCACATTTCTGAAGCATGATGTAATGGGGGGGTGTTATCTCTTTTGTCGAAAATCAGCCGTTTTTGCTTGAACATTAAATGCCTCCAAACGGTATTTAATTAACTTCCCGGGGTGAAGAAACCCTTTTTGAGAACTCAGAGTGAGTAAATTGGCCATTTTCATGCACTTTTAACCATTCCATAAATCTTGTGTTTAGGGCCCCTGGAAGCATGAAAATCACTTTAAACATGCTAATTTTAGCTCTAACACTGATGATCCACATACAAATGTGAACTGACGTTCAAAAATAAAACATTTGAAAACGGACCATTTTCCACATTTCTGAAGCATGACGTAATGGGGGGTGTTATCTCTTTTTTTGAAAATCTGCCGTTTTTGCTCGAACATTAAATGCCTCCAAATGGTATTTATTTCACTTCCCGAGCCCCTGGAAGCATGAAAATCACTTTAAACATGCTAATTTTAGCTCTAACACTGATGATCCACCTACAAATGTGAACTGACGTTCAAAAATAAAACATTTGAAAACGGACCATTTTCCACATTTCTGAAGCATGACGTAATGGGGGGGTGTTATCTCTTTTGTCGAAAATCAGCCGTTTTTGCTCGAACATTAAATGCCTCCAAATGGTATTTAATTAACTTCCCGGGGTGAAGAAACCCTTTTTGAGAACTCAGAGTGAGTAAATTGGCCATTTTCATGCACTTTTAACCATTCCATAAATCTTGTGTTTAGGGCCCCTGGAAGCATGAAAATCACTTTAAACATGCAAATTTTAGCTCTAACACTGATGATCCACATACAAATGTGAACTGACGTTCAAAAATAAAACATTTGAAAACGGACCATTTTCCACATTTCTGAAGCATGACGTAATGGGGGGGTGTTATCTCTTTTGTCGAAAATCAGCCGTTTTTGCTCGAACATTAAATGCCTCCAAATGGTATTTATTTCACTTCCCGAGCCCCTGGAAGCATGAAAATCACTTTAAACATGCTAATTTTAGCTCTAACACTGATGATCCACCTACAAATGTGAACTGACGTTCAAAAATAAAACATTTGAAAACGGACCATTTTCCACATTTCTGAAGCATGATGTAATGGGGGGGTGTTATCTCTTTTGTCGAAAATCAGCCGTTTTTGCTCGAACATTAAATGCCTCCAAATGGTATTTAATTAACTTCCCGGGGTGAAGAAACCCTTTTTGAGAACTCAGAGTGAGTAAATTGGCCATTTCATGCACTTTTAACCATTCCATAAATCTTGTGTTTAGGGCCCCTGGAAGCATGAAAATCACTTTAAACATGCTAATTTTAGCTCTAACACTGATGATCCACCTACAAATGTGAACTGACGTTAAAAAAAAAAACATTTGAAAACGGACCATTTTCCACATTTCTGAAGCATGACGTAATGGGGGGGTGTTATCTCTTTTCTCGAAAATCAGCTGTTTTTGCTCGAACATTAAATGCCTCCAAATGGTATTTAATTAACTTCCTGAGCCCCTGGAAGCATGAAAATCACTTTAAACATGCTAATTTTAGCTCTAAAACTGATGATCCACCTACAAATGTGAACTGACGTTCAAAAATAAAACATTTGAAAACGGACCATTTTCCACATTTCTGAAGCATGATGTAATGGGGGGGTGTTATCTCTTTTGTCGAAAATCAGCCGTTTTTGCTTGAACATTAAATGCCTCCAAACGGTATTTAATTAACTTCCCGGGGTGAAGAAACCCTTTTTGAGAACTCAGAGTGAGTAAATTGGCCATTTTCATGCACTTTTAACCATTCCATAAATCTTGTGTTTAGGGCCCCTGGAAGCATGAAAATCACTTTAAACATGCTAATTTTAGCTCTAACACTGATGATCCACATACAAATGTGAACTGACAATCAAAAATAAAACATTTGAAAACGGACCATTTTCCACATTTCTGAAGCATGACGTAATGGGGGGTGTTATCTCTTTTTTTGAAAATCTGCCGTTTTTGCTCGAACATTAAATGCCTCCAAATGGTATTTATTTCACTTCCCGAGCCCCTGGAAGCATGAAAATCACTTTAAACATGCTAATTTTAGCTCTAACACTGATGATCCACCTACAAATGTGAACTGACGTTCAAAAATAAAACATTTGAAAACGGACCATTTTCCACATTTCTGAAGCATGACGTAATGGGGGGGTGTTATCTCTTTTGTCGAAAATCAGCCGTTTTTGCTCGAACATTAAATGCCTCCAAATGGTATTTAATTAACTTCCCGGGGTGAAGAAACCCTTTTTGAGAACTCAGAGTTAGTAAATTGGCCATTTTCATGCACTTTTAACCATTCCATAAATCTTGTGTTTTGGGCCCCTGGAAGCATGAAAATCACTTTAAACATGCTAATTTTAGCTCTAACACTGATGATCCACCTACAAATGTGAACTGACGTTCAAAAATAAAACATTTGAAAATGGACCATTTTCCACATTTCTGAAGCATGTTATCTCTTTTGTCGAAAATCAGCCGTTTTTGCACATTTCTGAAGCATGTTATCTCTTTTGTCGAAAATCAGCAGTTTTTGCTCGAACATTAAATGCCTCCAAATGGTATTTAATTAACTTCCCGGGGTGAAGAAACCCTTTTTGAGAACTCAGAGTGAGTAAATTGGCCATTTTCATGCACTTTTAACCATTCCATAAATCTTGTGTTTAGGGCCCCTGGAAGCATGAAAATCACTTTAAACATGCTAATTTTAGCTCTAACACTGATGATCCACCTACAAATGTGAACTGACGTTCAAAAATAAACCATTTGAAAACGGACCATTTTCCACATTTCTGAAGCATGATGTAATGGGGGGGTGTTATCTCTTTTGTCGAAAATCAGCCGTTTTTGCTCGAACATTAAATGCCTCCAAATGGTATTTATTTCACTTCCCGAGCCCCTGGAAGCATGAAAATCACTTTAAACATGCTAATTTTAGCTCTAACACTGATGATCCACCTACAAATGTGAACTGACGTTCAAAAATAAAACATTTGAAAACGGACCATTTTCCACATTTCTGAAGCATGACGTAATGGGGGGGTGTTATCTCTTTTGTCGAAAATCAGCTGTCATTGCTTGAAGATTAAATGCCTCCAAATGTTATTTAATTAACTTCCCGGGGTGAAGAAACCCTTTTTGAGAACTCAGAGTGAGTAAATTGGCCATTTTCATGCACTTTTAACCATTCCATAAATCTTGTGTTTAGGGCCCCTGGAAGCATGAAAATCACTTTAAACATGCTAATTTTAGCTCTAACACTGATGATCCACCTACAAATGTGAACTGACGTTCAAAAATAAAACATTTGAAAACGGACCATTTTCCACATTTCTGAAGCATGACGTAATGGGGGGGTGTTATCCCTTTTGTCGAAAATCAGCCGTTTTTGCTCGAACAAGAAATGCCTCCAAATGGTATTTAATTAACTTCCCGGGGTGAAGAAACCCTTTTTGAGAACTCAGAGTGAGTAAATTGGCCATTTTCATGCACTTTTAACCATTCCATAAATCTTGTGTTTAGGGCCCCTGGAAGCATGAAAATCACTTTAAACATGCTAATTTTAGCTCTAACACTGATGATCCACCTACAAATGTGAACTGACGTTCAAAAATAAAACATTTGAAAACGGACCATTTTCCACATTTCTGAAGCATGACGTAATGGGAGGGTGTTATCTCTTTTGTCGAAAATCAGCCGTTTTTGCTCGAACATTAAATGCCTCCAAATGGTATTTAATTAACTTCCCGGGGTGAAGAAACCCTTTTTGAGAACTCAGAGTGAGTAAATTGGCCATTTTCATGCACTTTTAACCATTCCATAAATCTTGTGTTTTGGGCCCCTGGAAGCATGAAAATCACTTTAAACATGCTAATTTTAGCTCTAACACTGATGATCCACCTACAAATGTGAACTTACGTTCAAAAATAAAACATTTGAAAACGGACCATTTTCCACATTTCTGAAGCATGTTATCTCTTTTGTCGAAAATCAGCCGTTTTTGCACATTTCTGAAGCATGTTATCTCTTTTGTCGAAAATCAGCCGTTTTTGCTCGAACATTAAATGCCTCCAAATGGTATTTAATTAACTTCCCGGGGTGAAGAAACCCTTTTTGAGAACTCAGAGTGAGTAAATTGGCCATTTTCATGCACTTTTAACCATTCCATAAATCTTGTGTTTAGGGCCCCTGGAAGCATGAAAATCACTTTAAACATGCTAATTTTAGCTCTAACACTGATGATCCACCTACAAATGTGAACTGACGTTCAAAAATAAAACATTTGAAAACGGACCATTTTCCACATTTCTGAAGCATGATGTAATGGGGGGGTGTTATCTCTTTTGTCGAAAATCAGCCGTTTTTGCTCGAACATTAAATGCCTCCAAATGGTATTTATTTCACTTCCCGAGCCCCTGGAAGCATGAAAATCACTTTAAACATGCTAATTTTAGCTCTAACACTGATGATCCACCTACAAATGTGAACTGACGTTCAAAAATAAAACATTTGAAAACGGACCATTTTCCACATTTCTGAAGCATGACGTAATGGGGGGTGTTATCTCTTTTGTCGAAAATCAGCTGTCATTGCTTGAACATTAAATGCCTCCAAATGGTATTTAATTAACTTCCCGGGGTGAAGAAACCCTTTTTGAGAACTCAGAGTGAGTAAATTGGCCATTTTCATGCACTTTTAACCATTCCATAAATCTTGTGTTTAGGGCCCCTGGAAGCATGAAAATCACTTTAAACATGCTAATTTTAGCTCTAACACTGATGATCCACCTACAAATGTGAACTGACGTTCAAAAATAAAACATTTGAAAACGGACCATTTTCCACATTTCTGAAGCATGACGTAATGGGAGGGTGTTATCTCTTTTGTCGAAAATCAGCCGTTTTTGCTCGAACATTAAATGCCTCCAAATGGTATTTAATTAACTTCCCGGGGTGAAGAAACCCTTTTTGAGAACTCAGAGTGAGTAAATAGGCCATTTTCATGCACTTTTAACCATTCCATAAATCTTGTGTTTAGGGCCCCTGGAAGCATGAAAATCACTTTAAACATGCTAATTTTAGCTCTAACACTGATGATCCACCTACAAATGTGAACTGACGTTCAAAAATAAAACATTTGAAAACGGAACATTTTCCACATTTCTGAAGCATGACGTAATGGGGGTTGTTATCTCTTTTGTCGAAAATCAGCTGTCATTGCTTGAACATTAAATGCCTCCAAATGGTATTTAATTAGCTTCCCGGGGTGAAGAAACCCTTTTTGAGAACTCAGAGTGAGTAAATTGGCCATTTTCATGCACTTTTACCCATTCCATAAATCTTGTGTTTAGGGCCCCTGGAAGCATGAAAATCACTTTAAACATGCTAATTTTAGCTCTAACACTGATGATCCACCTACAAATGTGAACTGACGTTCAAAAATAAAACATTTGAAAACGGACCATTTTCCACATTTCTGAAGCATGATGTAATGGGGGGGTGTTATCTCTTTTGTCGAAAATCAGCCGTTTTTGCCCGAACATTAAATGCCTCCAAATGGTATTTATTTCACTTCCCGAGCCCCTGGAAGCATGAAAATCACTTTAAACATGCTAATTTTAGCTCTAACACTGATGATCCACCTACAAATGTGAACTGACGTTAAAAAAAAAAACATTTGAAAACGGACCATTTTCCACATTTCTGAAGCATGACGTAATGGGGGGGTGTTATCTCTTTTCTCGAAAATCAGCTGTTTTTGCTCGAACATTAAATGCCTCCAAATGGTATTTAATTAACTTCCTGAGCCCCTGGAAGCATGAAAATCACTTTAAACATGCTAATTTTAGCTCTAAAACTGATGATCCACCTACAAATGTGAACTGACGTTCAAAAATAAAACATTTGAAAACGGACCATTTTCCACATTTCTGAAGCATGACGTAATGGGGGGTGTTATCTCTTTTGTCGAAAATCAGCCGTTTTTGCTCGAACATGAAATGCCTCCAAATGGTATTTAATTAACTTCCCGAGCCCCTGGAAGCATGAAAATCACTTTAAACATGCTAATTTTAGCTCTAACACTGATGATCCACCTACAAATGTGAACTGACGTTCAAAAATAAAACATTTGAAAACGGACCATTTTCCACATTTCTGAAGCATGACGTAATGGGGGGGTGTTATCTCTTTTGTCGAAAATCAGCTGCCATTGCTTGAAGATTAAATGCCTCCAAATGTTATTTAATTAACTTCCCGGGGTGAAGAAACCCTTTTTGAGAACTCAGAGTGAGTAAATTGGCCATTTTCATGCACTTTTAACCATTCCATAAATCTTGTGTTTAGGGCCCCTGGAAGCATGAAAATCACTTTAAACATGCTAATTTTAGCTCTAACACTGATGATCCACCTACAAATGTGAACTGACGTTCAAAAATAAAACATTTGAAAACGGACCATTTTCCACATTTCTGAAGCATGACGTAATGGGAGGGTGTTATCTCTTTTGTCGAAAATCAGCCGTTTTTGCTCGAACATTAAATGCCTCCAAATGGTATTTAATTAACTTCCCGGGGTGAAGAAACCCTTTTTGAGAACTCAAAGTGAGTAAATTGGCCATTTTCATGCACTTTTAACCATTCCATAAATCTTGTGTTTTGGGCCCCTGGAAGCATGAAAATCACTTTAAACATGCTAATTTTAGCTCTAACACTGATGATCCACCTACAAATGTGAACTGACGTTCAAAAATAAAACATTTGAAAACGGACCATTTTCCACATTTCTGAAGCATGACGTAATGGGGGGGTGTTATCTCTTTTGTCGAAAATCAGCCGTTTTTGCTCGAACATTAAATGCCTCCAAATGGTATTTAATTAACTTCCCGGGGTGAAGAAACCCTTTTTGAGAACTCAGAGTGAGTAAATAGGCCATTTTCATGCACTTTTAACCATTCCATAAATCTTGTGTTTAGGGCCCCTGGAAGCATGAAAATCACTTTAAACATGCTAATTTTAGCTCTAACACTGATGATCCACCTACAAATGTGAACTGACGTTCAAAAATAAAACATTTGAAAACGGAACATTTTCCACATTTCTGAAGCATGACGTAATGGGGGTTGTTATCTCTTTTGTCGAAAATCAGCTGTCATTGCTTGAACATTAAATGCCTCCAAATGGTATTTAATTAGCTTCCCGGGGTGAAGAAACCCTTTTTGAGAACTCAGAGTGAGTAAATTGGCCATTTTCATGCACTTTTACCCATTCCATAAATCTTGTGTTTAGGGCCCCTGGAAGCATGAAAATCACTTTAAACATGCTAATTTTAGCTCTAACACTGATGATCCACCTACAAATGTGAACTGACGTTCAAAAATAAAACATTTGAAAACGGACCATTTTCCACATTTCTGAAGCATGACGTAATGGGGGGGTGTTATCTCTTTTGTCGAAAATCAGCCGTTTTTGCTCGAACATTAAATGCCTCCAAATGGTATTTAATTAACTTCCCGAGCCCCTGGAAGCATGAAAATCACTTTAAACATGCTAATTTTAGCTCTAACACTGATGATCCACCTACAAATGTGAAGTGACGTTCAAAAATAAAACATTTGAAAACGGACCATTTTCCACATTTCTGAAGCATGACGTAATGGGGGGGTGTTATCTCTTTTGTCGAAAATCAGCTGTCATTGCTTGAAGATTAAATGCCTCCAAATGTTATTTAATTAACTTCCCGGGGTGAAGAAACCCTTTTTGAGAACTCAGAGTGAGTAAATTGGCCATTTTCATGCACTTTTAACCATTCCATAAATCTTGTGTTTAGGGCCCCTGGAAGCATGAAAATCACTTTAAACATGCTAATTTTAGCTCTAACACTGATGATCCACCTACAAATGTGAACTGACGTTCAAAAATAAAACATTTGAAAACGGACCATTTTCCACATTTCTGAAGCATGACGTAATGGGGGGGTGTTATCCCTTTTGTCGAAAATCAGCCGTTTTTGCTCGAACAAGAAATGCCTCCAAATGGTATTTAATTAACTTCCCGGGGTGAAGAAACCCTTTTTGAGAACTCAGAGTGAGTAAATTGGCCATTTTCATGCACTTTTAACCATTCCATAAATCTTGTGTTTAGGGCCCCTGGAAGCATGAAAATCACTTTAAACATGCTAATTTTAGCTCTAACACTGATGATCCACCTACAAATGTGAACTGACGTTCAAAAATAAAACATTTGAAAACGGACCATTTTCCACATTTCTGAAGCATGACATAATGGGAGGGTGTTATCTCTTTTGTCGAAAATCAGCCGTTTTTGCTCGAACATTAAATGCCTCCAAATGGTATTTAATTAACTTCCCGGGGTGAAGAAACCCTTTTTGAGAACTCAGAGTGAGTAAATTGGCAATTTTCATGCACTTTTAACCATTCCATAAATCTTGTGTTTTGGGCCCCTGGAAGCATGAAAATCACTTTAAACATGCTAATTTTAGCTCTAACACTGATGATCCACCTACAAATGTGAACTGACGTTCAAAAATAAAACATTTGAAAACGGACCATTTTCCACATTTCTGAAGCATGACGTAATGGGGGGTGTTATCTCTTTTGTCGAAAATCAGCCGTTTTTGCTCGAACATTAAATGCCTCCAAATGGTATTTAATTAACTTCCCGGGGTGAAGAAACCCTTTTTGAGAACTCAGAGTGAGTAAATAGGCCATTTTCATGCACTTTTAACCATTCCATAAATCTTTTGTTTAGGGCCCCTGGAAGCATGAAAATCACTTTAAACATGCTAATTTTAGCTCTAACACTGATGATCCACCTACAAATGTGAACTGACGTTCAAAAATAAAACATTTGAAAACGGAACATTTTCCACATTTCTGAAGCATGACGTAATGGGGGGGTGTTATCTCTTTTGTCGAAAATCAGCTGTCATTGCTTGAACATTAAATGCCTCCAAATGGTATTTAATTAGCTTCCCGGGGTGAAGAAACCCTTTTTGAGAACTCAGAGTGAGTAAATTGGCCATTTTCATGCACTTTTACCCATTCCATAAATCTTGTGTTTAGGGCCCCTGGAAGCATGAAAATCACTTTAAACATGCTAATTTTAGCTCTAACACTGATGATCCACCTGCAAATGTGAACTGACGTTCAAAAATAAAACATTTGAAAACGGACCATTTTCCACATTTCTGAAGCATGACGTAATGGGGGGGTGTTATCTCTTTTGTCGAAAATCAGCCGTTTTTGCTCGAACATTAAATGCCTCCAAATGGTATTTAATTAACTTCCCGAGCCCCTGGAAGCATGAAAATCACTTTAAACATGCTAATTTTAGCTCTAACACTGATGATCCACCTACAAATGTGAACTGACGTTCAAAAATAAAACATTTGAAAACGGACCATTTTCCACATTTCTGAAGCATGATGTAATGGGGGGGTGTTATCTCTTTTGTCGAAAATCAGCCGTTTTTGCTCGAACATTAAATGCCTCCAAATGGTATTTATTTCACTTCCCGAGCCCCTGGAAGCATGAAAATCACTTTAAACATGCTAATTTTAGCTCTAACACTGATGATCCACCTACAAATGTGAACTGACGTTCAAAAATAAAACATTTGAAAACGGACCATTTTCCACATTTCTGATGCATGACGTAATGGGGGGGTGTTATCTCTTTTGTCGAAAATCAGCCGTTTTTGCTCGAACATTAAATGCCTCCAAATGGTATTTAATTAACTTCCCGGGGTGAAGAAACCCTTTTTGAGAACTCAGAGTGAGTAAATTGGCCATTTTCATGCACATTTAACCATTCCATAAATCTTGTGTTTTGGGCCCCTGGAAGCATGAAAATCACTTTAAACATGCTAATTTTAGCTCTAACACTGATGATCCACCTACAAATGTGAACTGACGTTCAAAAATAAAACATTTGAAAACGGACCATTTTCCACATTTCTGAAGCATGTTATCTCTTTTGTCGAAAATCAGCCGTTTTTGCACATTTCTGAAGCATGTTATCTCTTTTGTCGAAAATCAGCCGTTTTTGCTCGAACATTAAATGCCTCCAAATGGTATTTAATTAACTTCCCGGGGTGAAGAAACCCTTTTTGAGAACTCAGAGTGAGTAAATTGGCCATTTTCATGCACTATTAACCATTCCATAAATCTTGTGTTTAGGGCCCCTGGAAGCATGAAAATCACTTTAAACATGCTAATTTTAGCTCTAACACTGATGATCCACCTACAAATGTGAACTGACGTTCAAAAATAAAACATTTGAAAACGGACCATTTTCCACATTTCTGAAGCATGATGTAATGGGGGGGTGTTATCTCTTTTGTCGAAAATCAGCCGTTTTTGCCCGAACATTAAATGCCTCCAAATGGTATTTATTTCACTTCCCGAGCCCCTGGAAGCATGAAAATCACTTTAAACATGCTAATTTTAGCTCTAACACTGATGATCCACCTACAAATGTGAACTGACGTTCAAAAATAAAACATTTGAAAACGGACCATTTTCCACATTTCTGAAGCATGACGTAATGGGGGGGGTGTTATCTCTTTTGTCGAAAATCAGCTGTCATTGCTTGAACATTAAATGCCTCCAAATGGTATTTAATTAACTTCCCGGAGTGAAGAAACCCTTTTTGAGAACTCAGAGTGAGTAAATTGGCCATTTTCATGCACTTTTAACCATTCCATAAATCTTGTGTTTAGGGCCCCTGGAAGCATGAAAATCACTTTAAACATGCTAATATTAGCTCTAACACTGATGATCCACCTACAAATGTGAAATGACGTTCAAAAATAAAACATTTGAAAACGGACCATTTTCCACATTTCTGAAGCATGACGTAATGGGGGGGTGTTATCTCTTTTGTCGAAAATCAGCCGTTTTTGCTCGAACATTAACTGCCTCCAAATGGTATTTAATTAACTTCCCGGGGTGAAGAAACCCTTTTTGAGAACTCAGAGTGAGTAAATTGGCCATTTTCATGCACTTTTAACCATTCCATAAATCTTGTGTTTAGGGCCCCTGGAAACATGAAAATCACTTTAAACATGCTAATTTTAGCTCTAACACTGATGATCCACCTACAAATGTGAACTGACATTCAAAAATAAAACATTTGAAAACGGACCATTTTCCACATTTCTGAAGCATGACGTAATGGGGGGGTGTTATCTCTTTTGTCGAAAATCAGCCGTTTTTGCTCGAACATTAAATGCCTCCAAATGGTATTTAATTAACTTCCCGGGGTGAAGAAACCCTTTTTGAGAACTCAGAGTGAGTAAATTGGCCATTTCATGCTCTTTTAACCATTCCATAAATCTTGTGTTTAGGGCCCCTGGAAGCATGAAAATCACTTTAAACATGCTAATTTTAGCTCTAACACTGATGATCCACCTACAAATGTGAACTGACGTTAAAAAAAAAAACATTTGAAAACGGACCATTTTCCACATTTCTGAAGCATGACGTAATGGGGGGGTGTTATCTCTTTTCTCGAAAATCAGCTGTTTTTGCTCGAACATTAAATGCCTCCAAATGGTATTTAATTAACTTCCTGAGCCCCTGGAAGCATGAAAATCACTTTAAACATGCTAATTTTAGCTCTAAAACTGATGATCCACCTACAAATGTGAACTGACGTTCAAAAATAAAACATTTGAAAACGGACCATTTTCCACATTTCTGAAGCATGATGTAATGGGGGGGTGTTATCTCTTTTGTCGAAAATCAGCCGTTTTTGCTTGAACATTAAATGCCTCCAAACGGTATTTAATTAACTTCCCGGGGTGAAGAAACCCTTTTTGAGAACTCAGAGTGAGTAAATTGGCCATTTTCATGCACTTTTAACCATTCCATAAATCTTGTGTTTAGGGCCCCTGGAAGCATGAAAATCACTTTAAACATGCTAATTTTAGCTCTAACACTGATGATCCACATACAAATGTGAACTGACGTTCAAAAATAAAACATTTGAAAACGGACCATTTTCCACATTTCTGAAGCATGACGTAATGGGGGGTGTTATCTCTTTTTTTGAAAATCTGCCGTTTTTGCTCGAACATTAAATGCCTCCAAATGGTATTTATTTCACTTCCCGAGCCCCTGGAAGCATGAAAATCACTTTAAACATGCTAATTTTAGCTCTAACACTGATGATCCACCTACAAATGTGAACTGACGTTCAAAAATAAAACATTTGAAAACGGACCATTTTCCACATTTCTGAAGCATGACGTAATGGGGGGGTGTTATCTCTTTTGTCGAAAATCAGCCGTTTTTGCTCGAACATTAAATGCCTCCAAATGGTATTTAATTAACTTCCCGGGGTGAAGAAACCCTTTTTGAGAACTCAGAGTTAGTAAATTGGCCATTTCATGCACTTTTAACCATTCCATAAATCTTGTGTTTAGGGCCCCTGGAAGCATGAAAATCACTTTAAACATGCTAATTTTAGCTCTAACACTGATGATCCACCTACAAATGTGAACTGACGTTCAAAAATAAAACATTTGAAAATGGACCATTTTCCACATTTCTGAAGCATGTTATCTCTTTTGTCGAAAATCAGCCGTTTTTGCACATTTCTGAAGCATGTTATCTCTTTTGTCGAAAATCAGCAGTTTTTGCTCGAACATTAAATGCCTCCAAATGGTATTTAATTAACTTCCCGGGGTGAAGAAACCCTTTTTGAGAACTCAGAGTGAGTAAATTGGCCATTTTCATGCACTTTTAACCATTCCATAAATCTTGTGTTTAGGGCCCCTGGAAGCATGAAAATCACTTTAAACATGCTAATTTTAGCTCTAACACTGATGATCCACCTACAAATGTGAACTGACGTTCAAAAATAAACCATTTGAAAACGGACCATTTTCCACATTTCTGAAGCATGATGTAATGGGGGGGTGTTATCTCTTTTGTCGAAAATCAGCCGTTTTTGCTCGAACATTAAATGCCTCCAAATGGTATTTATTTCACTTCCCGAGCCCCTGGAAGCATGAAAATCACTTTAAACATGCTAATTTTAGCTCTAACACTGATGATCCACCTACAAATGTGAACTGACGTTCAAAAATAAAACATTTGAAAACGGACCATTTTCCACATTTCTGAAGCATGACGTAATGGGGGGGTGTTATCTCTTTTGTCGAAAATCAGCTGTCATTGCTTGAAGATTAAATGCCTCCAAATGTTATTTAATTAACTTCCCGGGGTGAAGAAACCCTTTTTGAGAACTCAGAGTGAGTAAATTGGCCATTTTCATGCACTTTTAACCATTCCATAAATCTTGTGTTTAGGGCCCCTGGAAGCATGAAAATCACTTTAAACATGCTAATTTTAGCTCTAACACTGATGATCCACCTACAAATGTGAACTGACGTTCAAAAATAAAACATTTGAAAACGGACCATTTTCCACATTTCTGAAGCATGACGTAATGGGGGGGTGTTATCCCTTTTGTCGAAAATCAGCCGTTTTTGCTCGAACAAGAAATGCCTCCAAATGGTATTTAATTAACTTCCCGGGGTGAAGAAACCCTTTTTGAGAACTCAGAGTGAGTAAATTGGCCATTTTCATGCACTTTTAACCATTCCATAAATCTTGTGTTTAGGGCCCCTGGAAGCATGAAAATCACTTTAAACATGCTAATTTTTGCTCTAACACTGATGATCCACCTACAAATGTGAACTGACGTTCAAAAATAAAACATTTGAAAACGGACCATTTTCCACATTTCTGAAGCATGACGTAATGGGAGGGTGTTATCTCTTTTGTCGAAAATCAGCCGTTTTTGCTCGAACATTAAATGCCTCCAAATGGTATTTAATTAGCTTCCCGGGGTGAAGAAACCCTTTTTGAGAACTCAGAGTGAGTAAATTGGCCATTTTCATGCACTTTTACCCATTCCATAAATCTTGTGTTTAGGGCCCCTGGAAGCATGAAAATCACTTTAAACATGCTAATTTTAGCTCTAACACTGATGATCCACCTACAAATGTGAACTGACGTTCAAAAATAAAACATTTGAAAACGGACCATTTTCCACATTTCTGAAGCATGATGTAATGGGGGGGTGTTATCTCTTTTGTCGAAAATCAGCCGTTTTTGCCCGAACATTAAATGCCTCCAAATGGTATTTATTTCACTTCCCGAGCCCCTGGAAGCATGAAAATCACTTTAAACATGCTAATTTTAGCTCTAACACTGATGATCCACCTACAAATGTGAACTGACGTTAAAAAAAAAACATTTGAAAACGGACCATTTTCCACATTTCTGAAGCATGACGTAATGGGGGGGTGTTATCTCTTTTCTCGAAAATCAGCTGTTTTTGCTCGAACATTAAATGCCTCCAAACGGTATTTAATTAACTTCCTGAGCCCCTGGAAGCATGAAAATCACTTTAAACATGCTAATTTTAGCTCTAAAACTGATGATCCACCTACAAATGTGAACTGACGTTCAAAAATAAAACATTTGAAAACGGACCATTTTCCACATTTCTGAAGCATGACGTAATGGGGGGTGTTATCTCTTTTGTCGAAAATCAGCCGTTTTTGCTCGAACATGAAATGCCTCCAAATGGTATTTAATTAACTTCCCGAGCCCCTGGAAGCATGAAAATCACTTTAAACATGCTAATTTTAGCTCTAACACTGATGATCCACCTACAAATGTGAACTGACGTTCAAAAATAAAACATTTGAAAACGGACCATTTTCCACATTTCTGAAGCATGACGTAATGGGGGGGTGTTATCTCTTTTGTCGAAAATCAGCTGCCATTGCTTGAAGATTAAATGCCTCCAAATGTTATTTAATTAACTTCCCGGGGTGAAGAAACCCTTTTTGAGAACTCAGAGTGAGTAAATTGGCCATTTTCATGCACTTTTAACCATTCCATAAATCTTGTGTTTAGGGCCCCTGGAAGCATGAAAATCACTTTAAACATGCTAATTTTAGCTCTAACACTGATGATCCACCTACAAATGTGAACTGACGTTCAAAAATAAAACATTTGAAAACGGACCATTTTCCACATTTCTGAAGCATGACGTAATGGGAGGGTGTTATCTCTTTTGTCGAAAATCAGCCGTTTTTGCTCGAACATTAAATGCCTCCAAATGGTATTTAATTAACTTCCCGGGGTGAAGAAACCCTTTTTGAGAACTCAGAGTGAGTAAATTGGCCATTTTCATGCACTTTTAACCATTCCATAAATCTTGTGTTTTGGGCCCCTGGAAGCATGAAAATCACTTTAAACATGCTAATTTTAGCTCTAACACTGATGATCCACCTACAAATGTGAACTGACGTTCAAAAATAAAACATTTGAAAACGGACCATTTTCCACATTTCTGAAGCATGACGTAATGGGGGGGTGTTATCTCTTTTGTCGAAAATCAGCCGTTTTTGCTCGAACATTAAATGCCTCCAAATGGTATTTAATTAACTTCCCGGGGTGAAGAAACCCTTTTTGAGAACTCAGAGTGAGTAAATAGGCCATTTTCATGCACTTTTAACCATTCCATAAATCTTGTGTTTAGGGCCCCTGGAAGCATGAAAATCACTTTAAACATGCTAATTTTAGCTCTAACACTGATGATCCACCTACAAATGTGAACTGACGTTCAAAAATAAAACATTTGAAAACGGAACATTTTCCACATTTCTGAAGCATGACGTAATGGGGGTTGTTATCTCTTTTGTCGAAAATCAGCTGTCATTGCTTGAACATTAAATGCCTCTAAATGGTATTTAATTAGCTTCCCGGGGTGAAGAAACCCTTTTTGAGAACTCAGAGTGAGTAAATTGGCCATTTTCATGCACTTTTACCCATTCCATAAATCTTGTGTTTAGGGCCCCTGGAAGCATGAAAATCACTTTAAACATGCTAATTTTAGCTCTAACACTGATGATCCACCTACAAATGTGAACTGACGTTCAAAAATAAAACATTTGAAAACGGACCATTTTCCACATTTCTGAAGCATGACGTAATGGGGGGGTGTTATCTCTTTTGTCGAAAATCAGCCGTTTTTGCTCGAACATTAAATGCCTCCAAATGGTATTTAATTAACTTCCCGAGCCCCTGGAAGCATGAAAATCACTTTAAACATGCTAATTTTAGCTCTAACACTGATGATCCACCTACAAATGTGAAGTGACGTTCAAAAATAAAACATTTGAAAACGGACCATTTTCCACATTTCTGAAGCATGACGTAATGGGGGGGTGTTATCTCTTTTGTCGAAAATCAGCTGTCATTCTTGAAGATTAAATGCCTCCAAATGTTATTTAATTAACTTCCCGGGGTGAAGAAACCCTTTTTGAGAACTCAGAGTGAGTAAATTGGCCATTTTCATGCACTTTTAACCATTCCATAAATCTTGTGTTTAGGGCCCCTGGAAGCATGAAAATCACTTTAAACATGCTAATTTTAGCTCTAACACTGATGATCCACCTACAAATGTGAACTGACGTTCAAAAATAAAACATTTGAAAACGGACCATTTTCCACATTTCTGAAGCATGACGTAATGGGGGGGTGTTATCCCTTTTGTCGAAAATCAGCCGTTTTTGCTCGAACAAGAAATGCCTCCAAATGGTATTTAATTAACTTCCCGGGGTGAAGAAACCCTTTTTGAGAACTCAGAGTGAGTAAATTGGCCATTTTCATGCACTTTTAACCATTCCATAAATCTTGTGTTTAGGGCCCCTGGAAGCATGAAAATCACTTTAAACATGCTAATTTTAGCTCTAACACTGATGATCCACCTACAAATGTGAACTGACGTTCAAAAATAAAACATTTGAAAACGGACCATTTTCCACATTTCTGAAGCATGACATAATGGGAGGGTGTTATCTCTTTTGTCGAAAATCAGCCGTTTTTGCTCGAACATTAAATGCCTCCAAATGGTATTTAATTAACTTCCCGGGGTGAAGAAACCCTTTTTGAGAACTCAGAGTGAGTAAATTGGCAATTTTCATGCACTTTTAACCATTCCATAAATCTTGTGTTTTGGGCCCCTGGAAGCATGAAAATCACTTTAAACATGCTAATTTTAGCTCTAACACTGATGATCCACCTACAAATGTGAACTGACGTTCAAAAATAAAACATTTGAAAACGGACCATTTTCCACATTTCTGAAGCATGACGTAATGGGGGGTGTTATCTCTTTTGTCGAAAATCAGCCGTTTTTGCTCGAACATTAAATGCCTCCAAATGGTATTTAATTAACTTCCCGGGGTGAAGAAACCCTTTTTGAGAACTCAGAGTGAGTAAATAGGCCATTTTCATGCACTTTTAACCATTCCATAAATCTTTTGTTTAGGGCCCCTGGAAGCATGAAAATCACTTTAAACATGCTAATTTTAGCTCTAACACTGATGATCCACCTACAAATGTGAACTGACGTTCAAAAATAAAACATTTGAAAACGGAACATTTTCCACATTTCTGAAGCATGACGTAATGGGGGGGTGTTATCTCTTTTGTCGAAAATCAGCTGTCATTGCTTGAACATTAAATGCCTCCAAATGGTATTTAATTAGCTTCCCGGGGTGAAGAAACCCTTTTTGAGAACTCAGAGTGAGTAAATTGGCCATTTTCATGCACTTTTACCCATTCCATAAATCTTGTGTTTAGGGCCCCTGGAAGCATGAAAATCACTTTAAACATGCTAATTTTAGCTCTAACACTGATGATCCACCTGCAAATGTGAACTGACGTTCAAAAATAAAACATTTGAAAACGGACCATTTTCCACATTTCTGAAGCATGACGTAATGGGGGGGTGTTATCTCTTTTGTCGAAAATCAGCCGTTTTTGCTCGAACATTAAATGCCTCCAAATGGTATTTAATTAACTTCCCGAGCCCCTGGAAGCATGAAAATCACTTTAAACATGCTAATTTTAGCTCTAACACTGATGATCCACCTACAAATGTGAACTGACGTTCAAAAATAAAACATTTGAAAACGGACCATTTTCCACATTTCTGAAGCATGATGTAATGGGGGGGTGTTATCTCTTTTGTCGAAAATCAGCCGTTTTTGCTCGAACATTAAATGCCTCCAAATGGTATTTATTTCACTTCCCGAGCCCCTGGAAGCATGAAAATCACTTTAAACATGCTAATTTTAGCTCTAACACTGATGATCCACCTACAAATGTGAACTGACGTTCAAAAATAAAACATTTGAAAACGGACCATTTTCCACATTTCTGAAGCATGACGTAATGGGGGGGTGTTATCTCTTTTGTCGAAAATCAGCCGTTTTTGCTCGAACATTAAATGCCTCCAAATGGTATTTAATTAACTTCCCGGGGTGAAGAAACCCTTTTTGAGAACTCAGAGTGAGTAAATTGGCCATTTTCATGCACTTTTAACCATTCCATAAATCTTGTGTTTTGGGCCCCTGGAAGCATGAAAATCACTTTAAACATGCTAATTTTAGCTCTAACACTGATGATCCACCTACAAATGTGAACTGACGTTCAAAAATAAAACATTTGAAAACGGACCATTTTCCACATTTCTGAAGCATGTTATCTCTTTTGTCGAAAATCAGCCGTTTTTGCACATTTCTGAAGCATGTTATCTCTTTTGTCGAAAATCAGCCGTTTTTGCTCGAACATTAAATGCCTCCAAATGGTATTTAATTAACTTCCCGGGGTGAAGAAACCCTTTTTGAGAACTCAGAGTGAGTAAATTGGCCATTTTCATGCACTATTAACCATTCCATAAATCTTGTGTTTAGGGCCCCTGGAAGCATGAAAATCACTTTAAACATGCTAATTTTAGCTCTAACACTGATGATCCACCTACAAATGTGAACTGACGTTCAAAAATAAAACATTTGAAAACGGACCATTTTCCACATTTCTGAAGCATGATGTAATGGGGGGGTGTTATCTCTTTTGTCGAAAATCAGCCGTTTTTGCCCGAACATTAAATGCCTCCAAATGGTATTTATTTCACTTCCCGAGCCCCTGGAAGCATGAAAATCACTTTAAACATGCTAATTTTAGCTCTAACACTGATGATCCACCTACAAATGTGAACTGACGTTCAAAAATAAAACATTTGAAAACGGACCATTTTCCACATTTCTGAAGCATGACGTAATGGGGGGGGTGTTATCTCTTTTGTCGAAAATCAGCTGTCATTGCTTGAACATTAAATGCCTCCAAATGGTATTTAATTAACTTCCCGGAGTGAAGAAACCCTTTTTGAGAACTCAGAGTGAGTAAATTTGCCATTTTCATGCACTTTTAACCATTCCATAAATCTTGTGTTTAGGGCCCCTGGAAGCATGAAAATCACTTTAAACATGCTAATATTAGCTCTAACACTGATGATCCACCTACAAATGTGAAATGACGTTCAAAAATAAAACATTTGAAAACGGACCATTTTCCACATTTCTGAAGCATGACGTAATGGGGGGGTGTTATCTCTTTTGTCGAAAATCAGCCGTTTTTGCTCGAACATTAACTGCCTCCAAATGGTATTTAATTAACTTCCCGGGGTGAAGAAACCCTTTTTGAGAACTCAGAGTGAGTAAATTGGCCATTTTCATGCACTTTTAACCATTCCATAAATCTTGTGTTTAGGGCCCCTGGAAACATGAAAATCACTTTAAACATGCTAATTTTAGCTCTAACACTGATGATCCACCTACAAATGTGAACTGACATTCAAAAATAAAACATTTGAAAACGGACCATTTTCCACATTTCTGAAGCATGACGTAATGGGGGGGTGTTATCTCTTTTGTCGAAAATCAGCCGTTTTTGCTTGAACATTAAATGCCTCCAAACGGTATTTAATTAACTTCCCGGGGTGAAGAAACCCTTTTTGAGAACTCAGAGTGAGTAAATTGGCCATTTTCATGCACTTTTAACCATTCCATAAATCTTGTGTTTAGGGCCCCTGGAAGCATGAAAATCACTTTAAACATGCAAATTTTAGCTCTAACACTGATGATCCACATACAAATGTGAACTGACGTTCAAAAATAAAACATTTGAAAACGGACCATTTTCCACATTTCTGAAGCATGACGTAATGGGGGGGTGTTATCTCTTTTGTCGAAAATCAGCCGTTTTTGCTCGAACATTAAATGCCTCCAAATGGTATTTATTTCACTTCCCGAGCCCCTGGAAGCATGAAAATCACTTTAAACATGCTAATTTTAGCTCTAACACTGATGATCCACCTACAAATGTGAACTGACGTTCAAAAATAAAACATTTGAAAACGGACCATTTTCCACATTTCTGAAGCATGATGTAATGGGGGGGTGTTATCTCTTTTGTCGAAAATCAGCCGTTTTTGCTCGAACATTAAATGCCTCCAAATGGTATTTATTTCACTTCCCGAGCCCCTGGAAGCATGAAAATCACTTTAAACATGCTAATTTTAGCTCTAACACTGATGATCCACCTACAAATGTGAACTGACGTTCAAAAATAAAACATTTGAAAACGGACCATTTTCCACATTTCTGAAGCATGACGTAATGGGGGGGTGTTATCTCTTTTGTCGAAAATCAGCCGTTTTTGCTCGAACATTAAATGCCTCCAAATGGTATTTAATTAACTTCCCGGGGTGAAGAAACCCTTTTTGAGAACTCAGAGTGAGTAAATTGGCCATTTCATGCTCTTTTAACCATTCCATAAATCTTGTGTTTAGGGCCCCTGGAAGCATGAAAATCACTTTAAACATGCTAATTTTAGCTCTAACACTGATGATCCACCTACAAATGTGAACTGACGTTAAAAAAAAAAACATTTGAAAACGGACCATTTTCCACATTTCTGAAGCATGACGTAATGGGGGGGTGTTATCTCTTTTCTCGAAAATCAGCTGTTTTTGCTCGAACATTAAATGCCTCCAAATGGTATTTAATTAACTTCCTGAGCCCCTGGAAGCATGAAAATCACTTTAAACATGCTAATTTTAGCTCTAAAACTGATGATCCACCTACAAATGTGAACTGACGTTCAAAAATAAAACATTTGAAAACGGACCATTTTCCACATTTCTGAAGCATGATGTAATGGGGGGGTGTTATCTCTTTTGTCGAAAATCAGCCGTTTTTGCTTGAACATTAAATGCCTCCAAACGGTATTTAATTAACTTCCCGGGGTGAAGAAACCCTTTTTGAGAACTCAGAGTGAGTAAATTGGCCATTTTCATGCACTTTTAACCATTCCATAAATCTTGTGTTTAGGGCCCCTGGAAGCATGAAAATCACTTTAAACATGCTAATTTTAGCTCTAACACTGATGATCCACATACAAATGTGAACTGACGTTCAAAAATAAAACATTTGAAAACGGACCATTTTCCACATTTCTGAAGCATGACGTAATGGGGGGTGTTATCTCTTTTTTTGAAAATCTGCCGTTTTTGCTCGAACATTAAATGCCTCCAAATGGTATTTATTTCACTTCCCGAGCCCCTGGAAGCATGAAAATCACTTTAAACATGCTAATTTTAGCTCTAACACTGATGATCCACCTACAAATGTGAACTGACGTTCAAAAATAAAACATTTGAAAACGGACCATTTTCCACATTTCTGAAGCATGACGTAATGGGGGGGTGTTATCTCTTTTGTCGAAAATCAGCCGTTTTTGCTCGAACATTAAATGCCTCCAAATGGTATTTAATTAACTTCCCGGGGTGAAGAAACCCTTTTTGAGAACTCAGAGTTAGTAAATTGGCCATTTCATGCACTTTTAACCATTCCATAAATCTTGTGTTTAGGGCCCCTGGAAGCATGAAAATCACTTTAAACATGCTAATTTTAGCTCTAACACTGATGATCCACCTACAAATGTGAACTGACGTTCAAAAATAAAACATTTGAAAATGGACCATTTTCCACATTTCTGAAGCATGTTATCTCTTTTGTCGAAAATCAGCCGTTTTTGCACATTTCTGAAGCATGTTATCTCTTTTGTCGAAAATCAGCAGTTTTTGCTCGAACATTAAATGCCTCCAAATGGTATTTAATTAACTTCCCGGGGTGAAGAAACCCTTTTTGAGAACTCAGAGTGAGTAAATTGGCCATTTTCATGCACTTTTAACCATTCCATGAATCTTGTGTTTAGGGCCCCTGGAAGCATGAAAATCACTTTAAACATGCTAATTTTAGCTCTAACACTGATGATCCACCTACAAATGTGAACTGACGTTCAAAAATAAACCATTTGAAAACGGACCATTTTCCACATTTCTGAAGCATGATGTAATGGGGGGGTGTTATCTCTTTTGTCGAAAATCAGCCGTTTTTGCTCGAACATTAAATGCCTCCAAATGGTATTTATTTCACTTCCCGAGCCCCTGGAAGCATGAAAATCACTTTAAACATGCTAATTTTAGCTCTAACACTGATGATCCACCTACAAATGTGAACTGACGTTCAAAAATAAAACATTTGAAAACGGACCATTTTCCACATTTCTGAAGCATGACGTAATGGGGGGGTGTTATCTCTTTTGTCGAAAATCAGCTGTCATTGCTTGAAGATTAAATGCCTCCAAATGTTATTTAATTAACTTCCCGGGGTGAAGAAACCCTTTTTGAGAACTCAGAGTGAGTAAATTGGCCATTTTCATGCACTTTTAACCATTCCATAAATCTTGTGTTTAGGGCCCCTGGAAGCATGAAAATCACTTTAAACATGCTAATTTTAGCTCTAACACTGATGATCCACCTACAAATGTGAACTGACGTTCAAAAATAAAACATTTGAAAACGGACCATTTTCCACATTTCTGAAGCATGACGTAATGGGGGGGTGTTATCCCTTTTGTCGAAAATCAGCCGTTTTTGCTCGAACAAGAAATGCCTCCAAATGGTATTTAATTAACTTCCCGGGGTGAAGAAACCCTTTTTGAGAACTCAGAGTGAGTAAATTGGCCATTTTCATGCACTTTTAACCATTCCATAAATCTTGTGTTTAGGGCCCCTGGAAGCATGAAAATCACTTTAAACATGCTAATTTTTGCTCTAACACTGATGATCCACCTACAAATGTGAACTGACGTTCAAAAATAAAACATTTGAAAACGGACCATTTTCCACATTTCTGAAGCATGACGTAATGGGAGGGTGTTATCTCTTTTGTCGAAAATCAGCCGTTTTTGCTCGAACATTAAATGCCTCCAAATGGTATTTAATTAACTTCCCGGGGTGAAGAAACCCTTTTTGAGAACTCAGAGTGAGTAAATTGGCCATTTTCATGCACTTTTAACCATTCCATAAATCTTGTGTTTAGGGCCCCTGGAAGCATGGAAATCACTTTAAACATGCTAATATTAGCTCTAACACTGATGATCCACCTACAAATGTGAAATGACGTTCAAAAATAAAACATTTGAAAACGGACCATTTTCCACATTTCTGAAGCATGACGTAATGGGGGGGTGTTATCTCTTTTGTCGAAAATCAGCTGTCATTGCTTGAACATTAAATGCCTCCAAATGGTATTTAATTAGCTTCCCGGGGTGAAGAAACCCTTTTTGAGAACTCAGAGTGAGTAAATTGGCCATTTTCATGCACTTTTACCCATTCCATAAATCTTGTGTTTAGGGCCCCTGGAAGCATGAAAATCACTTTAAACATGCTAATTTTAGCTCTAACACTGATGATCCACCTGCAAATGTGAACTGACGTTCAAAAATAAAACATTTGAAAACGGACCATTTTCCACATTTCTGAAGCATGACATAATGGGGGGGTGTTATCTCTTTTGTCGAAAATCAGCCGTTTTTGCTCGAACATTAAATGCCTCCAAATGGTATTTAATTAACTTCCCGAGCCCCTGGAAGCATGAAAATCACTTTAAACATGCTAATTTTAGCTCTAACACTGATGATCCACCTACAAATGTGAACTGACGTTCAAAAATAAAACATTTGAAAACGGACCATTTTCCACATTTCTGAAGCATGATGTAATGGGGGGGTGTTATCTCTTTTGTCGAAAATCAGCCGTTTTTGCTCGAACATTAAATGCCTCCAAATGGTATTTATTTCACTTCCCGAGCCCCTGGAAGCATGAAAATCACTTTAAACATGCTAATTTTAGCTCTAACACTGATGATCCACCTACAAATGTGAACTGACGTTCAAAAATAAAACATTTGAAAACGGACCATTTTCCACATTTCTGAAGCATGACGTAATGGGGGGGTGTTATCTCTTTTGTCGAAAATCAGCCGTTTTTGCTCGAACATTAAATGCCTCCAAATGGTATTTAATTAACTTCCCGGGGTGAAGAAACCCTTTTTGAGAACTCAGAGTGAGTAAATTGGCCATTTTCATGCACTTTTAACCATTCCATAAATCTTGTGTTTTGGGCCCCTGGAAGCATGAAAATCACTTTAAACATGCTAATTTTAGCTCTAACACTGATGATCCACCTACAAATGTGAACTGACGTTCAAAAATAAAACATTTGAAAACGGACCATTTTCCACATTTCTGAAGCATGTTATCTCTTTTTTTTTGAAAATCAGCCGTTTTTGCACATTTCTGAAGCATGTTATCTCTTTTGTCGAAAATCAGCCGTTTTTGCTCGAACATTAAATGCCTCCAAATGGTATTTAATTAACTTCCCGGGGTGAAGAAACCCTTTTTGAGAACTCAGAGTGAGTAAATTGGCCATTTTCATGCACTTTTAACCATTCCATAAATCTTGTGTTTAGGGCCCCTGGAAGCATGAAAATCACTTTAAACATGCTAATTTTAGCTCTAACACTGATGATCCACCTACAAATGTGAACTGACGTTCAAAAATAAAACATTTGAAAACGGACCATTTTCCACATTTCTGAAGCATGATGTAATGGGGGGGTGTTATCTCTTTTGTCGAAAATCAGCTGTTTTTGCCCGAACATTAAATGCCTCCAAATGGTATTTATTTCACTTCCCGAGCCCCTGGAAGCATGAAAATCACTTTAAACATGCTAATTTTAGCTCTAACACTGATGATCCACCTACAAATGTGAACTGACGTTCAAAAATAAAACATTTGAAAACGGACCATTTTCCACATTTCTGAAGCATGACGTAATGGGGGGGGTGTTATCTCTTTTGTCGAAAATCAGCTGTCATTGCTTGAACATTAAATGCCTCCAAATGGTATTTAATTAACTTCCCGGAGTGAAGAAACCCTTTTTGAGAACTCAGAGTGAGTAAATTGGCCATTTTCATGCACTTTTAACCATTCCATAAATCTTGTGTTTAGGGCCCCTGGAAGCATGAAAATCACTTTAAACATGCTAATATTAGCTCTAACACTGATGATCCACCTACAAATGTGAAATGACGTTCAAAAATAAAACATTTGAAAACGGACCATTTTCCACATTTCTGAAGCATGACGTAATGGGGGGGTGTTATCTCTTTTGTCGAAAATCAGCCGTTTTTGCTCGAACATTAAATGCCTCCAAATGGTATTTAATTAACTTCCCGGGGTGAAGAAACCCTTTTTGAGAACTCAGAGTGAGTAAATTGGCCATTTTCATGCACTTTTAACCATTCCATAAATCTTGTGTTTAGGGCCCCTGGAAACATGAAAATCACTTTAAACATGCTAATTTTAGCTCTAACACTGATGATCCACCTACAAATGTGAACTGACATTCAAAAATAAAACATTTGAAAACGGACCATTTTCCACATTTCTGAAGCATGACGTAATGGGGGGGTGTTATCTCTTTTGTCGAAAATCAGCCGTTTTTGCTTGAACATTAAATGCCTCCAAACGGTATTTAATTAACTTCCCGGGGTGAAGAAACCCTTTTTGAGAACTCAGAGTGAGTAAATTGGCCATTTTCATGCACTTTTAACCATTCCATAAATCTTGTGTTTAGGGCCCCTGGAAGCATGAAAATCACTTTAAACATGCAAATTTTAGCTCTAACACTGATGATCCACATACAAATGTGAACTGACGTTCAAAAATAAAACATTTGAAAACGGACCATTTTCCACATTTCTGAAGCATGACGTAATGGGGGGGTGTTATCTCTTTTGTCGAAAATCAGCCGTTTTTGCTCGAACATTAAATGCCTCCAAATGGTATTTATTTCACTTCCCGAGCCCCTGGAAGCATGAAAATCACTTTAAACATGCTAATTTTAGCTCTAACACTGATGATCCACCTACAAATGTGAACTGACGTTCAAAAATAAAACATTTGAAAACGGACCATTTTCCACATTTCTGAAGCATGATGTAATGGGGGGGTGTTATCTCTTTTGTCGAAAATCAGCCGTTTTTGCTCGAACATTAAATGCCTCCAAATGGTATTTATTTCACTTCCCGAGCCCCTGGAAGCATGAAAATCACTTTAAACATGCTAATTTTAGCTCTAACACTGATGATCCACCTACAAATGTGAACTGACGTTCAAAAATAAAACATTTGAAAACGGACCATTTTCCACATTTCTGAAGCATGACGTAATGGGGGGGTGTTATCTCTTTTGTCGAAAATCAGCCGTTTTTGCTCGAACATTAAATGCCTCCAAATGGTATTTAATTAACTTCCCGGGGTGAAGAAACCCTTTTTGAGAACTCAGAGTGAGTAAATTGGCCATTTCATGCTCTTTTAACCATTCCATAAATCTTGTGTTTAGGGCCCCTGGAAGCATGAAAATCACTTTAAACATGCTAATTTTAGCTCTAACACTGATGATCCACCTACAAATGTGAACTGACGTTAAAAAAAAAAACATTTGAAAACGGACCATTTTCCACATTTCTGAAGCATGACGTAATGGGGGGGTGTTATCTCTTTTCTCGAAAATCAGCTGTTTTTGCTCGAACATTAAATGCCTCCAAATGGTATTTAATTAACTTCCTGAGCCCCTGGAAGCATGAAAATCACTTTAAACATGCTAATTTTAGCTCTAAAACTGATGATCCACCTACAAATGTGAACTGACGTTCAAAAATAAAACATTTGAAAACGGACCATTTTCCACATTTCTGAAGCATGATGTAATGGGGGGGTGTTATCTCTTTTGTCGAAAATCAGCCGTTTTTGCTTGAACATTAAATGCCTCCAAACGGTATTTAATTAACTTCCCGGGGTGAAGAAACCCTTTTTGAGAACTCAGAGTGAGTAAATTGGCCATTTTCATGCACTTTTAACCATTCCATAAATCTTGTGTTTAGGGCCCCTGGAAGCATGAAAATCACTTTAAACATGCTAATTTTAGCTCTAACACTGATGATCCACATACAAATGTGAACTGACGTTCAAAAATAAAACATTTGAAAACGGACCATTTTCCACATTTCTGAAGCATGACGTAATGGGGGGTGTTATCTCTTTTTTTGAAAATCTGCCGTTTTTGCTCGAACATTAAATGCCTCCAAATGGTATTTATTTCACTTCCCGAGCCCCTGGAAGCATGAAAATCACTTTAAACATGCTAATTTTAGCTCTAACACTGATGATCCACCTACAAATGTGAACTGACGTTCAAAAATAAAACATTTGAAAACGGACCATTTTCCACATTTCTGAAGCATGACGTAATGGGGGGGTGTTATCTCTTTTGTCGAAAATCAGCCGTTTTTGCTCGAACATTAAATGCCTCCAAATGGTATTTAATTAACTTCCCGGGGTGAAGAAACCCTTTTTGAGAACTCAGAGTTAGTAAATTGGCCATTTCATGCACTTTTAACCATTCCATAAATCTTGTGTTTAGGGCCCCTGGAAGCATGAAAATCACTTTAAACATGCTAATTTTAGCTCTAACACTGATGATCCACCTACAAATGTGAACTGACGTTCAAAAATAAAACATTTGAAAATGGACCATTTTCCACATTTCTGAAGCATGTTATCTCTTTTGTCGAAAATCAGCCGTTTTTGCACATTTCTGAAGCATGTTATCTCTTTTGTCGAAAATCAGCAGTTTTTGCTCGAACATTAAATGCCTCCAAATGGTATTTAATTAACTTCCCGGGGTGAAGAAACCCTTTTTGAGAACTCAGAGTGAGTAAATTGGCCATTTTCATGCACTTTTAACCATTCCATAAATCTTGTGTTTAGGGCCCCTGGAAGCATGAAAATCACTTTAAACATGCTAATTTTAGCTCTAACACTGATGATCCACCTACAAATGTGAACTGACGTTCAAAAATAAACCATTTGAAAACGGACCATTTTCCACATTTCTGAAGCATGATGTAATGGGGGGGTGTTATCTCTTTTGTCGAAAATCAGCCGTTTTTGCTCGAACATTAAATGCCTCCAAATGGTATTTATTTCACTTCCCGAGCCCCTGGAAGCATGAAAATCACTTTAAACATGCTAATTTTAGCTCTAACACTGATGATCCACCTACAAATGTGAACTGACGTTCAAAAATAAAACATTTGAAAACGGACCATTTTCCACATTTCTGAAGCATGACGTAATGGGGGGGTGTTATCTCTTTTGTCGAAAATCAGCTGTCATTGCTTGAAGATTAAATGCCTCCAAATGTTATTTAATTAACTTCCCGGGGTGAAGAAACCCTTTTTGAGAACTCAGAGTGAGTAAATTGGCCATTTTCATGCACTTTTAACCATTCCATAAATCTTGTGTTTAGGGCCCCTGGAAGCATGAAAATCACTTTAAACATGCTAATTTTAGCTCTAACACTGATGATCCACCTACAAATGTGAACTGACGTTCAAAAATAAAACATTTGAAAACGGACCATTTTCCACATTTCTGAAGCATGACGTAATGGGGGGGTGTTATCCCTTTTGTCGAAAATCAGCCGTTTTTGCTCGAACAAGAAATGCCTCCAAATGGTATTTAATTAACTTCCCGGGGTGAAGAAACCCTTTTTGAGAACTCAGAGTGAGTAAATTGGCCATTTTCATGCACTTTTAACCATTCCATAAATCTTGTGTTTAGGGCCCCTGGAAGCATGAAAATCACTTTAAACATGCTAATTTTTGCTCTAACACTGATGATCCACCTACAAATGTGAACTGACGTTCAAAAATAAAACATTTGAAAACGGACCATTTTCCACATTTCTGAAGCATGACGTAATGGGAGGGTGTTATCTCTTTTGTCGAAAATCAGCCGTTTTTGCTCGAACATTAAATGCCTCCAAATGGTATTTAATTAACTTCCCGGGGTGAAGAAACCCTTTTTGAGAACTCAGAGTGAGTAAATTGGCCATTTTCATGCACTTTTAACCATTCCATAAATCTTGTGTTTAGGGCCCCTGGAAGCATGGAAATCACTTTAAACATGCTAATATTAGCTCTAACACTGATGATCCACCTACAAATGTGAAATGACGTTCAAAAATAAAACATTTGAAAACGGACCATTTTCCACATTTCTGAAGCATGACGTAATGGGGGGGTGTTATCTCTTTTGTCGAAAATCAGCTGTCATTGCTTGAACATTAAATGCCTCCAAATGGTATTTAATTAGCTTCCCGGGGTGAAGAAACCCTTTTTGAGAACTCAGAGTGAGTAAATTGGCCATTTTCATGCACTTTTACCCATTCCATAAATCTTGTGTTTAGGGCCCCTGGAAGCATGAAAATCACTTTAAACATGCTAATTTTAGCTCTAACACTGATGATCCACCTGCAAATGTGAACTGACGTTCAAAAATAAAACATTTGAAAACGGACCATTTTCCACATTTCTGAAGCATGACATAATGGGGGGGTGTTATCTCTTTTGTCGAAAATCAGCCGTTTTTGCTCGAACATTAAATGCCTCCAAATGGTATTTAATTAACTTCCCGAGCCCCTGGAAGCATGAAAATCACTTTAAACATGCTAATTTTAGCTCTAACACTGATGATCCACCTACAAATGTGAACTGACGTTCAAAAATAAAACATTTGAAAACGGACCATTTTCCACATTTCTGAAGCATGATGTAATGGGGGGGTGTTATCTCTTTTGTCGAAAATCAGCCGTTTTTGCTCGAACATTAAATGCCTCCAAATGGTATTTATTTCACTTCCCGAGCCCCTGGAAGCATGAAAATCACTTTAAACATGCTAATTTTAGCTCTAACACTGATGATCCACCTACAAATGTGAACTGACGTTCAAAAATAAAACATTTGAAAACGGACCATTTTCCACATTTCTGAAGCATGACGTAATGGGGGGGTGTTATCTCTTTTGTCGAAAATCAGCCGTTTTTGCTCGAACATTAAATGCCTCCAAATGGTATTTAATTAACTTCCCGGGGTGAAGAAACCCTTTTTGAGAACTCAGAGTGAGTAAATTGGCCATTTTCATGCACTTTTAACCATTCCATAAATCTTGTGTTTTGGGCCCCTGGAAGCATGAAAATCACTTTAAACATGCTAATTTTAGCTCTAACACTGATGATCCACCTACAAATGTGAACTGACGTTCAAAAATAAAACATTTGAAAACGGACCATTTTCCACATTTCTGAAGCATGTTATCTCTTTTTTTTTGAAAATCAGCCGTTTTTGCACATTTCTGAAGCATGTTATCTCTTTTGTCGAAAATCAGCCGTTTTTGCTCGAACATTAAATGCCTCCAAATGGTATTTAATTAACTTCCCGGGGTGAAGAAACCCTTTTTGAGAACTCAGAGTGAGTAAATTGGCCATTTTCATGCACTTTTAACCATTCCATAAATCTTGTGTTTAGGGCCCCTGGAAGCATGAAAATCACTTTAAACATGCTAATTTTAGCTCTAACACTGATGATCCACCTACAAATGTGAACTGACGTTCAAAAATAAAACATTTGAAAACGGACCATTTTCCACATTTCTGAAGCATGATGTAATGGGGGGGTGTTATCTCTTTTGTCGAAAATCAGCTGTTTTTGCCCGAACATTAAATGCCTCCAAATGGTATTTATTTCACTTCCCGAGCCCCTGGAAGCATGAAAATCACTTTAAACATGCTAATTTTAGCTCTAACACTGATGATCCACCTACAAATGTGAACTGACGTTCAAAAATAAAACATTTGAAAACGGACCATTTTCCACATTTCTGAAGCATGACGTAATGGGGGGGGTGTTATCTCTTTTGTCGAAAATCAGCTGTCATTGCTTGAACATTAAATGCCTCCAAATGGTATTTAATTAACTTCCCGGAGTGAAGAAACCCTTTTTGAGAACTCAGAGTGAGTAAATTGGCCATTTTCATGCACTTTTAACCATTCCATAAATCTTGTGTTTAGGGCCCCTGGAAGCATGAAAATCACTTTAAACATGCTAATATTAGCTCTAACACTGATGATCCACCTACAAATGTGAAATGACGTTCAAAAATAAAACATTTGAAAACGGACCATTTTCCACATTTCTGAAGCATGACGTAATGGGGGGGTGTTATCTCTTTTGTCGAAAATCAGCCGTTTTTGCTCGAACATTAAATGCCTCCAAATGGTATTTAATTAACTTCCCGGGGTGAAGAAACCCTTTTTGAGAACTCAGAGTGAGTAAATTGGCCATTTTCATGCACTTTTAACCATTCCATAAATCTTGTGTTTAGGGCCCCTGGAAACATGAAAATCACTTTAAACATGCTAATTTTAGCTCTAACACTGATGATCCACCTACAAATGTGAACTGACATTCAAAAATAAAACATTTGAAAACGGACCATTTTCCACATTTCTGAAGCATGACGTAATGGGGGGTGTTATCTCTTTTGTCGAAAATCAGCCGTTTTTGCTTGAACATTAAATGCCTCCAAACGGTATTTAATTAACTTCCCGGGGTGAAGAAACCCTTTTTGAGAACTCAGAGTGAGTAAATTGGCCATTTTCATCCACTTTTAACCATTCCATAAATCTTGTGTTTAGGGCCCCTGGAAGCATGAAAATCACTTTAAACATGCTAATTTTAGCTCTAACACTGATGATCCACCTACAAATGTGAACTGACGTTCAAAAATAAAACATTTGAAAACGGACCATTTTCCACATTTCTGAAGCATGACGTAATGGGGGGGTGTTATCTCTTTTGTCGAAAATCAGCCGTTTTTGCTCGAACATTAAATGCCTCCAAATGGTATTTATTTCACTTCCCGAGCCCCTGGAAGCATGAAAATCACTTTAAACATGCTAATTTTAGCTCTAACACTGATGATCCACCTACAAATGTGAACTGACGTTCAAAAATAAAACATTTGAAAACGGACCATTTTCCACATTTCTGAAGCATGATGTAATGGGGGGGTGTTATCTCTTTTGTCGAAAATCAGCCGTTTTTGCTCGAACATTAAATGCCTCCAAATGGTATTTATTTCACTTCCCGAGCCCCTGGAAGCATGAAAATCACTTTAAACATGCTAATTTTAGCTCTAACACTGATGATCCACCTACAAATGTGAACTGACGTTCAAAAATAAAACATTTGAAAACGGACCATTTTCCACATTTCTGAAGCATGACGTAATGGGGGGGTGTTATCTCTTTTGTCGAAAATCAGCCGTTTTTGCTCGAACATTAAATGCCTCCAAATGGTATTTAATTAACTTCCCGGGGTGAAGAAACCCTTTTTGAGAACTCAGAGTGAGTAAATTGGCCATTTCATGCACTTTTAACCATTCCATAAATCTTGTGTTTAGGGCCCCTGGAAGCATGAAAATCACTTTAAACATGCTAATTTTAGCTCTAACACTGATGATCCACCTACAAATGTGAACTGACGTTAAAAAAAAAACATTTGAAAACGGACCATTTTCCACATTTCTGAAGCATGACGTAATGGGGGGGTGTTATCTCTTTTCTCGAAAATCAGCTGTTTTTGCTCGAACATTAAATGCCTCCAAATGGTATTTAATTAACTTCCTGAGCCCCTGGAAGCATGAAAATCACTTTAAACATGCTAATTTTAGCTCTAAAACTGATGATCCACCTACAAATGTGAACTGACGTTCAAAAATAAAACATTTGAAAACGGACCATTTTCCACATTTCTGAAGCATGATGTAATGGGGGGGTGTTATCTCTTTTGTCGAAAATCAGCCGTTTTTGCTTGAACATTAAATGCCTCCAAACGGTATTTAATTAACTTCCCGGGGTGAAGAAACCCTTTTTGAGAACTCAGAGTGAGTAAATTGGCCATTTTCATGCACTTTTAACCATTCCATAAATCTTGTGTTTAGGGCCCCTGGAAGCATGAAAATCACTTTAAACATGCTAATTTTAGCTCTAACACTGATGATCCACATACAAATGTGAACTGACGTTCAAAAATAAAACATTTGAAAACGGACCATTTTCCACATTTCTGAAGCATGACGTAATGGGGGGTGTTATCTCTTTTTTTGAAAATCTGCCGTTTTTGCTCGAACATTAAATGCCTCCAAATGGTATTTATTTCACTTCCCGAGCCCCTGGAAGCATGAAAATCACTTTAAACATGCTAATTTTAGCTCTAACACTGATGATCCACCTACAAATGTGAACTGACGTTCAAAAATAAAACATTTGAAAACGGACCATTTTCCACATTTCTGAAGCATGACGTAATGGGGGGGTGTTATCTCTTTTGTCGAAAATCAGCCGTTTTTGCTCGAACATTAAATGCCTCCAAATGGTATTTAATTAACTTCCCGGGGTGAAGAAACCCTTTTTGAGAACTCAGAGTTAGTAAATTGGCCATTTTCATGCACTTTTAACCATTCCATAAATCTTGTGTTTTGGGCCCCTGGAAGCATGAAAATCACTTTAAACATGCTAATTTTAGCTCTAACACTGATGATCCACCTACAAATGTGAACTGACGTTCAAAAATAAAACATTTGAAAATGGACCATTTTCCACATTTCTGAAGCATGTTATCTCTTTTGTCGAAAATCAGCCGTTTTTGCACATTTCTGAAGCATGTTATCTCTTTTGTCAAAAATCAGCCGTTTTTGCTCGAACATTAAATGCCTCCAAATGGTATTTAATTAACTTCCCGGGGTGAAGAAACCCTTTTTGAGAACTCAGAGTGAGTAAATTGTCCATTTTCATGCACTTTTAACCATTCCATAAATCTTGTTTTTAGGGCCCCTGGAAGCATGAAAATCACTTTAAACATGCTAATTTTAGCTCTAACACTGATGATCCACCTACAAATGTGAACTGACGTTCAAAAATAAAACATTTGAAAACGGACCATTTTCCACATTTCTGAAGCATGATGTAATGGGGGGGTGTTATCTCTTTTGTCGAAAATCAGCCGTTTTTGCTCGAACATTAAATGCCTCCAAATGGTATTTATTTCACTTCCCGAGCCCCTGGAAGCATGAAAATCACTTTAAACATGCTAATTTTAGCTCTAACACTGATGATCCACCTACAAATGTGAACTGACGTTCAAAAATAAAACATTTGAAAACGGACCATTTTCCACATTTCTGAAGCATGACGTAATGGGGGGGTGTTATCTCTTTTGTCGAAAATCAGCCGTTTTTGCTTGAACATTAAATGCCTCCAAACGGTATTTAATTAACTTCCCGGGGTGAAGAAACCCTTTTTGAGAACTCAGAGTGAGTAAATTGGCCATTTTCATGCACTTTTAACCATTCCATAAATCTTGTGTTTAGGGCCCCTGGAAGCATGAAAATCACTTTAAACATGCAAATTTTAGCTCTAACACTGATGATCCACATACAAATGTGAACTGACGTTCAAAAATAAAACATTTGAAAACGGACCATTTTCCACATTTCTGAAGCATGACGTAATGGGGGGGTGTTATCTCTTTTGTCGAAAATCAGCCGTTTTTGCTCGAACATTAAATGCCTCCAAATGGTATTTATTTCACTTCCCGAGCCCCTGGAAGCATGAAAATCACTTTAAACATGCTAATTTTAGCTCTAACACTGATGATCCACCTACAAATGTGAACTGACGTTCAAAAATAAAACATTTGAAAACGGACCATTTTCCACATTTCTGAAGCATGATGTAATGGGGGGGTGTTATCTCTTTTGTCGAAAATCAGCCGTTTTTGCTCGAACATTAAATGCCTCCAAATGGTATTTATTTCACTTCCCGAGCCCCTGGAAGCATGAAAATCACTTTAAACATGCTAATTTTAGCTCTAACACTGATGATCCACCTACAAATGTGAACTGACGTTCAAAAATAAAACATTTGAAAACGGACCATTTTCCACATTTCTGAAGCATGACGTAATGGGGGGGTGTTATCTCTTTTGTCGAAAATCAGCCGTTTTTGCTCGAACATTAAATGCCTCCAAATGGTATTTAATTAACTTCCCGGGGTGAAGAAACCCTTTTTGAGAACTCAGAGTGAGTAAATTGGCCATTTCATGCACTTTTAACCATTCCATAAATCTTGTGTTTAGGGCCCCTGGAAGCATGAAAATCACTTTAAACATGCTAATTTTAGCTCTAACACTGATGATCCACCTACAAATGTGAACTGACGTTAAAAAAAAAAACATTTGAAAACGGACCATTTTCCACATTTCTGAAGCATGTTATCTCTTTTGTCGAAAACCAGCCGTTTTTGCACATTTCTGAAGCATGTTATCTCTTTTGTCGAAAATCAGCCGTTTTTGCTCGAACATTAAATGCCTCCAAATGGTATTTAATTAACTTCCCGGGGTGAAGAAACCCTTTTTGAGAACTCAGAGTGAGTAAATTGGCCATTTTCATGCACTTTTAACCATTCCATAAATCTTGTGTTTAGGGCCCGTGGAAGCATGAAAATCACTTTAAACATGCTAATTTTAGCTCTAACACTGATGATCCCCCTACAAATGTGAACTGACGTTCAAAAATAAAACATTTGAAAACGGACCATTTTCCACATTTCTGAAGCATGATGTAATGGGGGGGTGTTATCTCTTTTGTCGAAAATCAGCCGTTTTTGCTCGAACATTAAATGCCTCCAAATGGTATTTATTTCACTTCCCGAGCCCCTGGAAGCATGAAAATCACTTTAAACATGCTAATTTTAGCTCTAACACTGATGATCCACCTACAAATGTGAACTGACGTTCAAAAATAAAACATTTGAAAACGGACCATTTTCCACATTTCTGAAGCATGACGTTATGGGGGGGTGTTATCTCTTTTGTCGAAAATCAGCTGTCATTGCTTGAACATTAAATGCCTCCAAATGGTATTTAATTAACTTCCCGGGGTGAAGAAACCCTTTTTGAGAACTCAGAGTGAGTAAATTGGCCATTTTCATGCACTTTTAACCATTCCATAAATCTTGTGTTTAGGGCCCCTGGAAGCATGAAAATCACTTTAAACATGCTAATATTAGTTCTAACACTGATGATCCACCTACAAATGTGAAATGACGTTCAAAAATAAAACATTTGAAAACGGACCATTTTCCACATTTCTGAAGCATGACGTAATGGGGGGTGTTATCTCTTTTGTCGAAAATCAGCCGTTTTTGCTCGAACATTAAATGCCTCCAAATGGTATTTAATTAACTTTCCGGGGTGAAGAAACCCTTTTTGAGAACTCAGAGTGAGTAAATTGGCCATTTTCATGCACTTTTAACCATTCCATAAATCTTGTGTTTAGGGCCCCTGGAAGCATGAAAATCACTTTAAACATGCTAATTTTAGCTCTAACACTGATGATCCACCTACAAATGTGAACTGACATTCAAAAATAAAACATTTGAAAACGGACCATTTTCCACATTTCTGAAGCATGACGTAATGGGGGGGTGTTATCTCTTTTGTCGAAAATCAGCCGTTTTTGCTTGAACATTAAATGCCTCCAAACGGTATTTAATTAACTTCCCGGGGTGAAGAAACCCTTTTTGAGAACTCAGAGTGAGTAAATTGGCCATTTTCATCCACTTTTAACCATTCCATAAATCTTGTGTTTAGGGCCCCTGGAAGCATGAAAATCACTTTAAACATGCTAATTTTAGCTCTAACACTGATGATCCACCTACAAATGTGAACTGACGTTCAAAAATAAAACATTTGAAAACGGACCATTTTCCACATTTCTGAAGCATGACGTAATGGGGGGGTGTTATCTCTTTTGTCGAAAATCAGCCGTTTTTGCTCGAACATTAAATGCCTCCAAATGGTATTTATTTCACTTCCCGAGCCCCTGGAAGCATGAAAATCACTTTAAACATGCTAATTTTAGCTCTAACACTGATGATCCACCTACAAATGTGAACTGACGTTCAAAAATAAAACATTTGAAAACGGACCATTTTCCACATTTCTGAAGCATGATGTAATGGGGGGGTGTTATCTCTTTTGTCGAAAATCAGCCGTTTTTGCTCGAACATTAAATGCCTCCAAATGGTATTTATTTCACTTCCCGAGCCCCTGGAAGCATGAAAATCACTTTAAACATGCTAATTTTAGCTCTAACACTGATGATCCACCTACAAATGTGAACTGACGTTCAAAAATAAAACATTTGAAAACGGACCATTTTCCACATTTCTGAAGCATGACGTAATCTTGGGGTGTTATCTCTTTTGTCGAAAATCAGCCGTTTTTGCTCGAACATTAAATGCCTCCAAATGGTATTTAATTAACTTCCCGGGGTGAAGAAACCCTTTTTGAGAACTCAGAGTGAGTAAATTGGCCATTTCATGCACTTTTAACCATTCCATAAATCTTGTGTTTAGGGCCCCTGGAAGCATGAAAATCACTTTAAACATGCTAATTTTAGCTCTAACACTGATGATCCACCTACAAATGTGAACTGACGTTAAAAAAAAAAACATTTGAAAACGGACCATTTTCCACATTTCTGAAGCATGACGTAATGGGGGGGTGTTATCTCTTTTCTCGAAAATCAGCTGTTTTTGCTCGAACATTAAATGCCTCCAAATGGTATTTAATTAACTTCCTGAGCCCCTGGAAGCATGAAAATCACTTTAAACATGCTAATTTTAGCTCTAAAACTGATGATCCACCTACAAATGTGAACTGACGTTCAAAAATAAAACATTTGAAAACGGACCATTTTCCACAT
The DNA here is from genome assembly GCF_964263255.1 of Lissotriton vulgaris. Taxonomy (NCBI): domain Eukaryota; kingdom Metazoa; phylum Chordata; class Amphibia; order Caudata; family Salamandridae; genus Lissotriton; species Lissotriton vulgaris. Next base: position 518,061 of record NW_028253817.1, read on the forward strand.
TTCTGAAGCATGATGTAATGGGGGGGTGTTATCTCTTTTGTCGAAAATCAGCCGTTTTTGCTTGAACATTAAATGCCTCAAAACGGTATTTAATTAACTTCCCGGGGTGAAGAAACCCTTTTTGAGAACTCAGAGTGAGTAAATTGGCCATTTTCATGCACTTTTAACCATTCCATAAATCTTGTGTTTAGGGCCCCTGGAAGCATGAAAATCACTTTAAACATGCTAATTTTAGCTCTAACACTGATGATCCACATACAAATGTGAACTGACGTTCAAAAATAAAACATTTGAAAACGGACCATTTTCCACATTTCTGAAGCATGACGTAATGGGGGGTGTTATCTCTTTTTTTGAAAATCTGCCGATTTTGCTCGAACATTAAATGCCTCCAAATGGTATTTATTTCACTTCCCGAGCCCCTGGAAGCATGAAAATCACTTTAAACATGCTAATTTTAGCTCTAACACTGATGATCCACCTACAAATGTGAACTGACGTTCAAAAATAAAACATTTGAAAACGGACCATTTTCCACATTTCTGAAGCATGACGTAATGGGGGGGTGTTATCTCTTTTGTCGAAAATCAGCCGTTTTTGCTCGAACATTAAATGCCTCCAAATGGTATTTAATTAACTTCCCGGGGTGAAGAAACCCTTTTTGAGAACTCAGAGTTAGTAAATTGGCCATTTTCATGCACTTTTAACCATTCCATAAATCTTGTGTTTTGGGCCCCTGGAAGCATGAAAATCACTTTAAACATGCTAATTTTAGCTCTAACACTGATGATCCACCTACAAATGTGAACTGACGTTCAAAAATAAAACATTTGAAAACGGACCATTTTCCACATTTCTGAAGCATGATGTAATGGGGGGGGTGTTATCTCTTTTGTCGAAAATCAGCCGTTTTTGCTCGAACATTAAATGCCTCCAAATGGTATTTATTTCACTTCCCGAGCCCCTGGAAGCATGAAAATCACTTTAAACATGCTAATTTTAGCTCTAACACTGATGATCCACCTACAAATGTGAACTGACGTTCAAAAATAAAACATTTGAAAACGGACCATTTTCCACATTTCTGAAGCATGACGTAATGGGGGGGTGTTATCTCTTTTGTCGAAAATCAGCCGTTTTTGCTTGAACATTAAATGCCTCCAAACGGTATTTAATTAACTTCCCGGGGTGAAGAAACCCTTTTTGAGAACTCAGAGTGAGTAAATTGGCAATTTTCATCCACTTTTAACCATTCCATAAATCTTGTGTTTAGGGCCCCTGGAAGCATGAAAATCACTTTAAACATGCTAATTTTAGCTCTAACACTGATGATCCACCTACAAATGTGAACTGACGTTCAAAAATAAAACTTTTGAAAACGGACCATTTTCCACATTTCTGAAGCATGACGTAATGGGGGGGTGTTATCTCTTTTGTCGAAAATCAGCCGTTTTTGCTCGAACATTAAATGCCTCCAAATGGTATTTATTTCACTTCCCGAGCCCCTGGAAGCATGAAAATCACTTTAAACATGCTAATTTTAGCTCTAACACTGATGATCCACCTACAAATGTGAACTGACGTTCAAAAATAAAACATTTGAAAACGGACCATTTTCCACATTTCTGAAGCATGATGTAATGGGGGGGTGTTATCTCTTTTGTCGAAAATCAGCCGTTTTTGCTCGAACATTAAATGCCTCCAAATGGTATTTATTTCACTTCCCGAGCCCCTGGAAGCATGAAAATCACTTTAAACATGCTAATTTTAGCTCTAACACTGATGATCCACCTACAAATGTGAACTGACGTTCAAAAATAAAACATTTGAAAACGGACCATTTTCCACATTTCTGAAGCATGACGTAATGGGGGGGTGTTATCTCTTTTGTCGAAAATCAGCCGTTTTTGCTCGAACATTAAATGCCTCCAAATGGTATTTAATTAACTTCCCGGGGTGAAGAAACCCTTTTTGAGAACTCAGAGTGAGTAAATTGGCCATTTCATGCACTTTTAACCATTCCATAAATCTTGTGTTTAGGGCCCCTGGAAGCATGAAAATCACTTTAAACATGCTAATTTTAGCTCTAACACTGATGATCCACCTACAAATGTGAACTGACGTTAAAAAAAAAAACATTTGAAAACGGACCATTTTCCACATTTCTGAAGCATGACGTAATGGGGGGGTGTTATCTCTTTTCTCGAAAATCAGCTGTTTTTGCTCGAACATTAAATGCCTCCAAATGGTATTTAATTAACTTCCTGAGCCCCTGGAAGCATGAAAATCACTTTAAACATGCTAATTTTAGCTCTAACACTGATGATCCACCTACAAATGTGAACTGACGTTCAAAAATAAAACATTTGAAAACGGACCATTTTCCACATTTCTGAAGCATGACGTAATGGGGGGGTGTTATCTCTTTTGTCGAAAATCAGCCGTTTTTGCTCGAACATTAAATGCCTCCAAATGGTATTTAATTAACTTCCCGGGGTGAAGAAACCCTTTTTGAGAACTCAGAGTTAGTAAATTGGCCATTTTCATGCACTTTTAACCATTCCATAAATCTTGTGTTTTGGGCCCCTGGAAGCATGAAAATCACTTTAAACATGCTAATTTTAGCTCTAACACTGATGATCCACCTACAAATGTGAACTGACGTTCAAAAATAAAACATTTGAAAATGGACCATTTTCCACATTTCTGAAGCATGTTATCTCTTTTGTCGAAAATCAGCCGTTTTTGCACATTTCTGAAGCATGTTATCTCTTTTGTCAAAAATCAGCCGTTTTTGCTCGAACATTAAATGCCTCCAAATGGTATTTAATTAACTTCCCGGGGTGAAGAAACCCTTTTTGAGAACTCAGAGTGAGTAAATTGTCCATTTTCATGCACTTTTAACCATTCCATAAATCTTGTTTTTAGGGCCCCTGGAAGCATGAAAATCACTTTAAACATGCTAATTTTAGCTCTAACACTGATGATCCACCTACAAATGTGAACTGACGTTCAAAAATAAAACATTTGAAAACGGACCATTTTCCACATTTCTGAAGCATGATGTAATGGGGGGGTGTTATCTCTTTTGTCGAAAATCAGCCGTTTTTGCTCGAACATTAAATGCCTCCAAATGGTATTTATTTCACTTCCCGAGCCCCTGGAAGCATGAAAATCACTTTAAACATGCTAATTTTAGCTCTAACACTGATGATCCACCTACAAATGTGAACTGACGTTCAAAAATAAAACATTTGAAAACGGACCATTTTCCACATTTCTGAAGCATGACGTAATGGGGGGGTGTTATCTCTTTTGTCGAAAATCAGCCGTTTTTGCTTGAACATTAAATGCCTCCAAACGGTATTTAATTAACTTCCCGGGGTGAAGAAACCCTTTTTGAGAACTCAGAGTGAGTAAATTGGCCATTTTCATGCACTTTTAACCATTCCTTAAATCTTGTGTTTAGGGCCCCTGGAAGCATGAAAATCACTTTAAACATGCAAATTTTAGCTCTAACACTGATGATCCACATACAAATGTGAACTGACGTTCAAAAATAAAACATTTGAAAACGGACCATTTTCCACATTTCTGAAGCATGACGTAATGGGGGGGTGTTATCTCTTTTGTCGAAAATCAGCCGTTTTTGCTCGAACATTAAATGCCTCCAAATGGTATTTATTTCACTTCCCGAGCCCCTGGAAGCATGAAAATCACTTTAAACATGCTAATTTTAGCTCTAACACTGATGATCCACCTACAAATGTGAACTGACGTTCAAAAATAAAACATTTGAAAACGGACCATTTTCCACATTTCTGAAGCATGATGTAATGGGGGGGTGTTATCTCTTTTGTCGAAAATCAGCCGTTTTTGCTCGAACATTAAATGCCTCCAAATGGTATTTATTTCACTTCCCGAGCCCCTGGAAGCATGAAAATCACTTTAAACATGCTAATTTTAGCTCTAACACTGATGATCCACCTACAAATGTGAACTGACGTTCAAAAATAAAACATTTGAAAACGGACCATTTTCCACATTTCTGAAGCATGACGTAATGGGGGGGTGTTATCTCTTTTGTCGAAAATCAGCCGTTTTTGCTCGAACATTAAATGCCTCCAAATGGTATTTAATTAACTTCCCGGGGTGAAGAAACCCTTTTTGAGAACTCAGAGTGAGTAAATTGGCCATTTCATGCACTTTTAACCATTCCATAAATCTTGTGTTTAGGGCCCCTGGAAGCATGAAAATCACTTTAAACATGCTAATTTTAGCTCTAACACTGATGATCCACCTACAAATGTGAACTGACGTTAAAAAAAAAAACATTTGAAAACGGACCATTTTCCACATTTCTGAAGCATGTTATCTCTTTTGTCGAAAACCAGCCGTTTTTGCACATTTCTGAAGCATGTTATCTCTTTTGTCGAAAATCAGCCGTTTTTGCTCGAACATTAAATGCCTCCAAATGGTATTTAATTAACTTCCCGGGGTGAAGAAACCCTTTTTGAGAACTCAGAGTGAGTAAATTGGCCATTTTCATGCACTTTTAACCATTCCATAAATCTTGTGTTTAGGGCCCGTGGAAGCATGAAAATCACTTTAAACATGCTAATTTTAGCTCTAACACTGATGATCCCCCTACAAATGTGAACTGACATTCAAAAATAAAACATTTGAAAACGGACCATTTTCCACATTTCTGAAGCATGATGTAATGGGGGGGTGTTATCTCTTTTGTCGAAAATCAGCCGTTTTTGCTCGAACATTAAATGCCTCCAAATGGTATTTATTTCACTTCCCGAGCCCCTGGAAGCATGAAAATCACTTTAAACATGCTAATTTTAGCTCTAACACTGATGATCCACCTACAAATGTGAACTGACGTTCAAAAATAAAACATTTGAAAACGGACCATTTTCCACATTTCTGAAGCATGACGTAATGGGGGGTGTTATCTCTTTTGTCGAAAATCAGCTGTCATTGCTTGAACATTAAATGCCTCCAAATGGTATTTAATTAACTTCCCGGGGTGAAGAAACCCTTTTTGAGAACTCAGAGTGAGTAAATTGGCCATTTTCATGCACTTTTAACCATTCCATAAATCTTGTGTTTAGGGCCCCTGGAAGCATGAAAATCACTTTAAACATGCTAATATTAGCTCTAACACTGATGATCCACCTACAAATGTGAAATGACGTTCAAAAATAAAACATTTGAAAACGGACCATTTTCCACATTTCTGAAGCATGACGTAATGGGGGGGTGTTATCTCTTTTGTCGAAAATCAGCCGTTTTTGCTCGAACATTAAATGCCTCCAAATGGTATTTAATTAACTTTCCGGGGTGAAGAAACCCTTTTTGAGAACTCAGAGTGAGTAAATTGGCCATTTTCATGCACTTTTAACCATTCCATAAATCTTGTGTTTAGGGCCCCTGGAAGCATGAAAATCACTTTAAACATGCTAATTTTAGCTCTAACACTGATGATCCACCTACAAATGTGAACTGACATTCAAAAATAAAACATTTGAAAACGGACCATTTTCCACATTTCTGAAGCATGACGTAATGGGGGGGTGTTATCTCTTTTGTCGAAAATCAGCCGTTTTTGCTCGAACATTAAATGCCTCCAAATGGTATTTATTTCACTTCCCGAGCCCCTGGAAGCATGAAAATCACTTTAAACATGCTAATTTTAGCTCTAACACTGATGATCCACCTACAAATGTGAACTGACGTTCAAAAATAAAACATTTGAAAACGGACCATTTTCCACATTTCTGAAGCATGATGTAATGGGGGGGTGTTATCTCTTTTGTCGAAAATCAGCCGTTTTTGCTTGAACATTAAATGCCTCAAAACGGTATTTAATTAACTTCCCGGGGTGAAGAAACCCTTTTTGAGAACTCAGAGTGAGTAAATTGGCCATTTTCATGCACTTTTAACCATTCCATAAATCTTGTGTTTAGGGCCCCTGGAAGCATGAAAATCACTTTAAACATGCTAATTTTAGCTCTAACACTGATGATCCACATACAAATGTGAACTGACGTTCAAAAATAAAACATTTGAAAACGGACCATTTTCCACATTTCTGAAGCATGACGTAATGGGGGGTGTTATCTCTTTTGTCGAAAATCTGCCGTTTTTGCTCGAACATTAAATGCCTCCAAATGGTATTTATTTCACTTCCCGAGCCCCTGGAAGCATGAAAATCACTTTAAACATGCTAATTTTAGCTCTAACACTGATGATCCACCCACAAATGTGAACTGACGTTCAAAAATAAAACATTTGAAAACGGACCATTTTCCACATTTCTGAAGCATGATGTAATGGGGGGGTGTTATCTCTTTTGTCGAAAATCAGCCGTTTTTGCTCGAACATTAAATGCCTCCAAATGGTATTTATTTCACTTCCCGAGCCCCTGGAAGCATGAAAATCACTTTAAACATGCTAATTTTAGCTCTAACACTGATGATCCACCTACAAATGTGAACTGACGTTCAAAAATGAAACATTTGAAAACGGACCATTTTCCACATTTCTGAAGCATGACGTAATGGGGGGGTGTTATCTCTTTTGTCGAAAATCAGCCGTTTTTGCTCGAACATTAAATGCCTCCAAATGGTATTTAATTAACTTCCCGGGGTGAAGAAACCCTTTTTGAGAACTCAGAGTGAGTAAATTGGCCATTTCATGCACTTTTAACCATTCCATAAATCTTGTGTTTAGGGCCCCTGGAAGCATGAAAATCACTTTAAACATGCTAATTTTAGCTCTAACACTGATGATCCACCTACAAATGTGAACTGACGTTAAAAAAAAAAACATTTGAAAACGGACCATTTTCCACATTTCTGAAGCATGACGTAATGGGGGGGTGTTATCTCTTTTCTCGAAAATCAGCTGTTTTTGCTCGAACATTAAATGCCTCCAAATGGTATTTAATTAACTTCCTGAGCCCCTGGAAGCATGAAAATCACTTTAAACATGCTAATTTTAGCTCTAAAACTGATGATCCACCTACAAATGTGAACTGACGTTCAAAAATAAAACATTTGAAAACGGACCATTTTCCACATTTCTGAAGCATGACGTAATGGGGGGGGGTGTTATCACTTTTGTCGAAAATCAGCCGTTTTTGCTCGAACATTAAATGCCTCCAAATGGTATTTAATTAACTTCCCGAGCCCCTGGAAGCATGAAAATCACTTTAAACATGCTAATTTTAGCTCTAACACTGATGATCCACCTACAAATGTGAACTGACGTTCAAAAATAAAACATTTGAAAACGGACCATTTTCCACATTTCTGAAGCATGACGTAATGGGGGGGGGGTGTTATCTCTTTTGTCGAAAATCAGCCGTTTTTGCTCGAACATTAAATGCCTCCAAATGGTATTTAATTAACTTTCCGAGCCCCTGGAAGCATGAAAATCACTTTAAACAGGCTAATTTTAGCTCTAACACTGATGATCCACCTACAAATGTGAACTGACGTTCAAAAATAAAACATTTGAAAACGGACCATTTTCCACATTTCTGAAGCATGACGTAATGGGGGGGTGTTATCCCTTTTGTCGAAAATCAGCCATTTTTGCTCGAACATTAAATGCCTCCAAATGGTATTTAATTAACTTCCCGGGGTGAAGAAACCCTTTTTGAGAACTCAGAGTGAGTAAATTGGCCATTTTCATGCACTTTTACCCATTCCATAAATCTTGTGTTTAGGGCCCCTGGAAGCATGAAAATCACTTTAAACATGCTAATTTTAGCTCTAACACTGATGATCCACCTACAAATGTGAACTGACGTTCAAAAATAAAACATTTGAAAACGGACCATTTTCCACATTTCTGAAGCATGACGTAATGGGGGGGTGTTATCTCTTTTGTCGAAAATCAGCCGTTTTTGCTCGAACATTAAATGCCTCCAAATGGTATTTAATTAACTTCCCGGGGTGAAGAAACCCTTTTTGAGAACTCAGAGTGAGTAAATAGGCCATTTTCATGCACTTTTAACCATTCCATAAATCTTGTGTTTAGGGCCCCTGGAAGCATGAAAATCACTTTAAACATGCTAATTTTAGCTCTAACACTGATGATCCACCTACAAATGTGAACTGACGTTCAAAAATAAAACATTTGAAAATTGAACATTTTCCACATTTCTGAAGCATGACGTAATGGGGGGGTGTTATCTCTTTTGTCGAAAATCAGCTGTCATTGCTTGAACATTAAATGCCTCCAAATGGTATTTAATTAGCTTCCCGGGGTGAAGAAACCCTTTTTGAGAACTCAGAGTGAGTAAATTGGCCATTTTCATGCACTTTTACCCATTCCATAAATCTTGTGTTTAGGGCCCCTGGAAGCATGAAAATCACTTTAAACATGCTAATTTTAGCTCTAACACTGATGATCCACCTACAAATGTGAACTGACGTTCAAAAATAAAACATTTGAAAACGGACCATTTTCCACATTTCTGAAGCATGATGTAATGGGGGGGTGTTATCTCTTTTGTCGAAAATCAGCCGTTTTTGCTCGAACATTAAATGCCTCCAAATGGTATTTATTTCACTTCCCGAGCCCCTGGAAGCATGAAAATCACTTTAAACATGCTAATTTTAGCTCTAACACTGATGATCCACCTACAAATGTGAACTGACGTTCAAAAATAAAACATTTGAAAACGGACCATTTTCCACATTTCTGAAGCATGACGTAATGGGGGGGTGTTATCTCTTTTGTCGAAAATCAGCCGTTTTTGCTCGAACATTAAATGCCTCCAAATGGTATTTAATTAACTTCCCGGGGTGAAGAAACCCTTTTTGAGAACTCAGAGTGAGTAAATTGGCCATTTTCATGCACTTTTAACCATTCCATAAATCTTGTGTTTTGGGCCCCTGGAAGCATGAAAATCACTTTAAACATGCTAATTTTAGCTCTAACACTGATGATCCACCTACAAATGTGAACTGACGTTCAAAAATAAAACATTTGAAAACGGACCATTTTCCACATTTCTGAAGCATGTTATCTCTTTTGTCGAAAATCAGCCGTTTTTGCACATTTCTGAAGCATGTTATCTCTTTTGTCGAAAATCAGCCGTTTTTGCTCGAACATTAAATGCCTCCAAATGGTATTTAATTAACTTCCCGGGGTGAAGAAACCCTTTTTGAGAACTCAGAGTGAGTAAATTGGCCATTTTCATGCACTTTTAACCATTCCATAAATCTTGTGTTTAGGGCCCCTGGAAGCATGAAAATCACTTTAAACATGCTAATTTTAGCTCTAACACTGATGATCCACCTACAAATGTGAACTGACGTTCAAAAATAAAACATTTGAAAACGGACCATTTTCCACATTTCTGAAGCATGATGTAATGGGGGGGTGTTATCTCTTTTGTCGAAAATCAGCCGTTTTTGCTCGAACATTAAATGCCTCCAAATGGTATTTATTTCACTTCCCGAGCCCCTGGAAGCATGAAAATCACTTTAAACATGCTAATTTTAGCTCTAACACTGATGATCCACCTACAAATGTGAACTGACGTTCAAAAATAAAACATTTGAAAACGGACCATTTTCCACATTTCTGAAGCATGACGTAATGGGGGGGTGTTATCTCTTTTGTCGAAAATCAGCTGTCATTGCTTGAACATTAAATGCCTCCAAATGGTATTTAATTAACTTCCCGGGGTGAAGAAACCCTTTTTGAGAACTCAGAGTGAGTAAATTGGCCATTTTCATGCACTTTTAACCATTCCATAAATCTTGTGTTTAGGGCCCCTGGAAGCATGAAAATCACTTTAAACATGCTAATATTAGCTCTAACACTGATGATCCACCTACAAATGTGAAATGACGTTCAAAAATAAAACATTTGAAAACGGACCATTTTCCACATTTCTGAAGCATGACGTAATGGGGGGGTGTTATCTCTTTTGTCGAAAATCTGCCGTTTTTCGCTCGAACATTAAATGCCTCCAAATGGTATTTAATTAACTTCCAGGGGTGAAGAAACCCTTTTTGAGAACTCAGAGTGAGTAAATTGGCCATTTTCATGCACTTTTAACCATTCCATAAATCTTGTGTTTAGGGCCCCTGGAAGCATGAAAATCACTTTAAACATGCTAATTTTAGCTCTAACACTGATGATCCACCTACAAATGTGAACTGACATTCAAAAATAAAACATTTGAAAAAGGACCATTTTCCACATTTCTGAAGCATGACGTAATGGGGGGGGGTGTTATCTCTTTTGTCGAAAATCAGCCGTTTTTGCTTGAACATTAAATGCCTCCAAACGGTATTTAATTAACTTCCCGGGGTGAAGAAACCCTTTTTGAGAACTCAGAGTGAGTAAATTGGCCATTTTCATGCACTTTTAACCATTCCATAAATCTTGGGTTTAGGGCCCCTGGAAGCATGAAAATCACTTTAAACATGCAAATTTTAGCTCTAACACTGATGATCCACATACAAATGTGAACTGACGTTCAAAAATAAAACATTTGAAAACGGACCATTTTCCACATTTCTGAAGCATGACGTAATGGGGGGGTGTTATCTCTTTTGTCGAAAATCAGCCGTTTTTGCTCGAACATTAAATGCCTCCAAATGGTATTTATTTCACTTCCCGAGCCCCTGGAAGCATGAAAATCACTTTAAACATGCTAATTTTAGCTCTAACACTGATGATCCACCTACAAATGTGAACTGATGTTCAAAAATAAAACATTTGAAAACGGACCATTTTCCACATTTCTGAAGCATGATGTAATGGGGGGGTGTTATCTCTTTTGTCGAAAATCAGCCGTTTTTGCTCGAACATTAAATGCCTCCAAATGGTATTTATTTCACTTCCCGAGCCCCTGGAAGCATGAAAATCACTTTAAACATGCTAATTTTAGCTCTAACACTGATGATCCACCTACAAATGTGAACTGACGTTCAAAAATAAAACATTTGAAAACGGACCATTTTCCACATTTCTGAAGCATGACGTAATGGGGGTTGTTATCTCTTTTGTCGAAAATCAGCCGTTTTTGCTCGAACATTAAATGCCTCCAAATGGTATTTAATTAACTTCCCGGGGTGAAGAAACCCTTTTTGAGAACTCAGAGTGAGTAAATTGGCCATTTCATGCACTTTTAACCATTCCATAAATCTTGTGTTTAGGGCCCCTGGAAGCATGAAAATCACTTTAAACATGCTAATTTTAGCTCTAACACTGATGATCCACCTACAAATGTGAACTGACGTTAAAAAAAAAAACATTTGAAAACGGACCATTTTCCACATTTCTGAAGCATGACGTAATGGGGGGGTGTTATCTCTTTTCTCGAAAATCAGCTGTTTTTGCTCGAACATTAAATGCCTCCAAATGGTATTTAATTAACTTCCTGAGCCCCTGGAAGCATGAAAATCACTTTAAACATGCTAATTTTAGCTCTAAAACTGATGATCCACCTACAAATGTGAACTGACGTTCAAAAATAAAACATTTGAAAACGGACCATTTTCCACATTTCTGAAGCATGACGTAATGGGGGGTGTTATCTCTTTTGTCGAAAATCAGCCGTTTTTGCTCGAACATTAAATGCCTCCAAATGGTATTTAATTAACTTCCCGAGCCCCTGGAAGCATGAAAATCACTTTAAACATGCTAATTTTAGCTCTAACACTGATGATCCACCTACAAATGTGAACTGACGTTCAAAAATAAAACATTTGAAAACGGACCATTTTCCACATTTCTGAAGCATGACGTAATGGGGGGGTGTTATCTCTTTTGTCGAAAATCAGCTGCCATTGCTTGAAGATTAAATGCCTCCAAATGTTATTTAATTAACTTCCCGGGGTGAAGAAACCCTTTTTGAGAACTCAGAGTGAGTAAATTGGCCATTTTCATGCACTTTTAACCATTCCATAAATCTTGTGTTTAGGGCCCCTGAAAGCATGAAAATCACTTTAAACATGCTAATTTTAGCTCTAACACTGATGATCCACCTACAAATGTGAACTGACGTTCAAAAATAAAACATTTGAAAACGGACCATTTTCCACATTTCTGAAGCATGACGTAATGGGAGGGTGTTATCTCTTTTGTCGAAAATCAGCCGTTTTTGCTCGAACATTAAATGCCTCCAAATGGTATTTAATTAACTTCCCGGGGTGAAGAAACCCTTTTTGAGAACTCAGAGTGAGTAAATTGGCCATTTTCATGCACTTTTAACCATTCCATAAATCTTGTGTTTTGGGCCCCTGGAAGCATGAAAATCACTTTAAACATGCTAATTTTAGCTCTAACACTGATGATCCACCTACAAATGTGAACTGACGTTCAAAAATAAAACATTTGAAAACGGACCATTTTCCACATTTCTGAAGCATGACGTAATGGGGGGGTGTTATCTCTTTTGTCGAAAATCAGCCGTTTTTGCTCGAACATTAAATGCCTCCAAATGGTATTTAATTAACTTCCCGGGGTGAAGAAACCCTTTTTGAGAACTCAGAGTGAGTAAATAGGCCATTTTCATGCACTTTTAACCATTCCATAAATCTTGTGTTTAGGGCCCCTGGAAGCATGAAAATCACTTTAAACATGCTAATTTTAGCTCTAACACTGATGATCCACCTACAAATGTGAACTGACGTTCAAAAATAAAACATTTGAAAACGGAACATTTTCCACATTTCTGAAGCATGACGTAATGGGGGTTGTTATCTCTTTTGTCGAAAATCAGCTGTCATTGCTTGAACATTAAATGCCTCCAAATGGTATTTAATTAGCTTTCCGGGGTGAAGAAACCCTTTTTGAGAACTCAGAGTGAGTAAATTGGCCATTTTCATGCACTTTTACCCATTCCTTAAATCTTGTGTTTAGGGCCCCTGAAAGCATGAAAATCACTTTAAACATGCTAATTTTAGCTCTAACACTGATGATCCACCTACAAATGTGAACTGACGTTCAAAAATAAAACATTTGAAAACGGACCATTTTCCACATTTCTGAAGCATGACGTAATGGGGGGGTGTTATCTCTTTTCTCGAAAATCAGCTGTTTTTGCTCGAACATTAAATGCCTCCAAATGGTATTTAATTAACTTCCTGAGCCCCTGGAAGCATGAAAATCACTTTAAACATGCTAATTTTAGCTCTAACACTGATGATCCACCTACAAATGTGAACTGACGTTCAAAAATAAAACATTTGAAAACGGACCATTTTCCACATTTCTGAAGCATGATGTAATGGGGGGGTGTTATCTCTTTTGTCGAAAATCTGCCGTTTTTGCTCGAACATTAAATGCCTCCAAATGGTATTTATTTCACTTCCCGAGCCCCTGGAAGCATGAAAATCACTTTAAACATGCTAATTTTAGCTCTAACACTGATGATCCACCTACAAATGTGAACTGACGTTCAAAAATAAAACATTTGAAAACGGACCATTTTCCACATTTCTGAAGCATGACGTAATGGGGGGGGTGTTATCTCTTTTGTCGAAAATCAGCTGTCATTGCTTGAACATTAAATGCCTCCAAATGGTATTTAATTAACTTCCCGGGGTGAAGAAACCCTTTTTGAGAACTCAGAGTGAGTAAATTGGCCATTTTCATGCACTTTTAACCATTCCATAAATCTTGTGTTTAGGGCCCCTGGAAGCATGAAAATCACTTTAAACATGCTAATATTAGCTCTAACACTGATGATCCACCTACAAATGTGAAATGACGTTCAAAAATAAAACATTTGAAAACGGACCATTTTCCACATTTCTGAAGCATGACGTAATGGGGGGGTGTTATCTCTTTTGTCGAAAATCTGCCGTTTTTCGCTCGAACATTAAATGCCTCCAAATGGTATTTAATTAACTTCCCGGGGTGAAGAAACCCTTTTTGAGAACTCAGAGTGAGTAAATTGGCCATTTTCATGCACTTTTAACCATTCCATAAATCTTGTGTTTAGGGCCCCTGGAAGCATGAAAATCACTTTAAACATGCTAATTTTAGCTCTAACACTGATGATCCACCTACAAATGTGAACTGACATTCAAAAATAAAACATTTGAAAAAGGACCATTTTCCACATTTCTGAAGCATGACGTAATGGGGGGGGGGTGTTATCTCTTTTGTCGAAAATCAGCCGTTTTTGCTTGAACATTAAATGCCTCCAAACGGTATTTAATTAACTTCCCGGGGTGAAGAAACCCTTTTTGAGAACTCAGAGTGAGTAAATTGGCCATTTTCATGCACTTTTAACCATTCCATAAATCTTGGGTTTAGGGCCCCTGGAAGCATGAAAATCACTTTAAACATGCAAATTTTAGCTCTAACACTGATGATCCACATACAAATGTGAACTGACGTTCAAAAATAAAACATTTGAAAACGGACCATTTTCCACATTTCTGAAGCATAACGTAATGGGGGGGTGTTATCTCTTTTGTCGAAAATCAGCCGTTTTTGCTCGAACATTAAATGCCTCCAAATGGTATTTATTTCACTTCCCGAGCCCCTGGAAGCATGAAAATCACTTTAAACATGCTAATTTTAGCTCTAACACTGATGATCCACCTACAAATGTGAACTGACGTTCAAAAATAAAACATTTGAAAACGGACCATTTTCCACATTTCTGAAGCATGATGTAATGGGGGGGTGTTATCTCTTTTGTCGAAAATCAGCCGTTTTTGCTCAAACATTAAATGCCTCCAAATGGTATTTATTTCACTTCCCGAGCCCCTGGAAGCATGAAAATCACTTTAAACATGCTAATTTTAGCTCTAACACTGATGATCCACCTACAAATGTGAACTGACGTTCAAAAATAAAACATTTGAAAACGGACCATTTTCCACATTTCTGAAGCATGACGTAATGGGGGTTGTTATCTCTTTTGTCGAAAATCAGCCGTTTTTGCTCGAACATTAAATGCCTCCAAATGGTATTTAATTAACTTCCCGGGGTGAAGAAACCCTTTTTGAGAACTCAGAGTGAGTAAATTGGCCATTTCATGCACTTTTAACCATTCCATAAATCTTGTGTTTAGGGCCCCTGGAAGCATGAAAATCACTTTAAACATGCTAATTTTAGCTCTAACACTGATGATCCACCTACAAATGTGAACTGACGTTAAAAAAAAAAACATTTGAAAACGGACCATTTTCCACATTTCTGAAGCATGACGTAATGGGGGGGTGTTATCTCTTTTCTCGAAAATCAGCTGTTTTTGCTCGAACATTAAATGCCTCCAAATGGTATTTAATTAACTTCCTGAGCCCCTGGAAGCATGAAAATCACTTTAAACATGCTAATTTTAGCTCTAAAACTGATGATCCACCTACAAATGTGAACTGACGTTCAAAAATAAAACATTTGAAAACGGACCATTTTCCACATTTCTGAAGCATGACGTAATGGGGGGTGTTATCTCTTTTGTCGAAAATCAGCCGTTTTTGCTCGAACATTAAATGCCTCCAAATGGTATTTAATTAACTTCCCGAGCCCCTGGAAGCATGAAAATCACTTTAAACATGCTAATTTTAGCTCTAACACTGATGATCCACCTACAAATGTGAACTGACGTTCAAAAATAAAACATTTGAAAACGGACCATTTTCCACATTTCTGAAGCATGACGTAATGGGGGGGTGTTATCTCTTTTGTCGAAAATCAGCTGCCATTGCTTGAAGATTAAATGCCTCCAAATGTTATTTAATTAACTTCCCGGGGTGAAGAAACCCTTTTTGAGAACTCAGAGTGAGTAAATTGGCCATTTTCATGCACTTTTAACCATTCCATAAATCTTGTGTTTAGGGCCCCTGAAAGCATGAAAATCACTTTAAACATGCTAATTTTAGCTCTAACACTGATGATCCACCTACAAATGTGAACTGACGTTCAAAAATAAAACATTTGAAAACGGACCATTTTCCACATTTCTGAAGCATGACGTAATGGGAGGGTGTTATCTCTTTTGTCGAAAATCAGCCGTTTTTGCTCGAACATTAAATGCCTCCAAATGGTATTTAATTAACTTCCCGGGGTGAAGAAACCCTTTTTGAGAACTCAGAGTGAGTAAATTGGCCATTTTCATGCACTTTTAACCATTCCATAAATCTTGTGTTTTGGGCCCCTGGAAGCATGAAAATCACTTTAAACATGCTAATTTTAGCTCTAACACTGATGATCCACCTACAAATGTGAACTGACGTTCAAAAATAAAACATTTGAAAACGGACCATTTTCCACATTTCTGAAGCATGACGTAATGGGGGGGTGTTATCTCTTTTGTCGAAAATCAGCCGTTTTTGCTCGAACATTAAATGCCTCCAAATGGTATTTAATTAACTTCCCGGGGTGAAGAAACCCTTTTTGAGAACTCAGAGTGAGTAAATAGGCCATTTTCATGCACTTTTAACCATTCCATAAATCTTGTGTTTAGGGCCCCTGGAAGCATGAAAATCACTTTAAACATGCTAATTTTAGCTCTAACACTGATGATCCACCTACAAATGTGAACTGACGTTCAAAAATAAAACATTTGAAAACGGAACATTTTCCACATTTCTGAAGCATGACGTAATGGGGGTTGTTATCTCTTTTGTCGAAAATCAGCTGTCATTGCTTGAACATTAAATGCCTCCAAATGGTATTTAATTAGCTTTCCGGGGTGAAGAAACCCTTTTTGAGAACTCAGAGTGAGTAAATTGGCCATTTTCATGCACTTTTACCCATTCCATAAATCTTGTGTTTAGGGCCCCTGGAAGCATGAAAATCACTTTAAACATGCTAATTTTAGCTCTAACACTGATGATCCACCTACAAATGTGAACTGACGTTCAAAAATAAAACATTTGAAAACGGACCATTTTCCACATTTCTGAAGCATGATGTAATGGGGGGGTGTTATCTCTTTTGTCGAAAATCAGCCGTTTTTGCTCGAACATTAAATGCCTCCAAATGGTATTTATTTCACTTCCCGAGCCCCTGGAAGCATGAAAATCACTTTAAACATGCTAATTTTAGCTCTAACACTGATGATCCACCTACAAATGTGAACTGACGTTCAAAAATAAAACATTTGAAAACGGACCATTTTCCACATTTCTGAAGCATGACGTAATGGGGGGGTGTTATCTCTTTTGTCGAAAATCAGCTGTCATTGCTTGAACATTAAATGCCTCCAAATGGTATTTAATTAACTTCCCGGGGTGAAGAAACCCTTTTTGAGAACTCAGAGTGAGTAAATTGGCCATTTTCATGCACTTTTAACCATTCCATAAATCTTGTGTTTAGGGCCCCTGGAAGCATGAAAATCACTTTAAACATGCTAATATTAGCTCTAACACTGATGATCCACCTACAAATGTGAAATGACGTTCAAAAATAAAACATTTGAAAACGGACCATTTTCCACATTTCTGAAGCATGACGTAATGGGGGGGTGTTATCCCTTTTGTCGAAAATCAGCCATTTTTGCTCGAACAAGAAATGCCTCCAAATGGTATTTAATTAACTTCCCGGGGTGAAGAAACCCTTTTTGAGAACTCAGAGTGAGTAAATTGGCCATTTTCATGCACTTTTAACCATTCCATAAATATTGTGTTTAGGGCCCCTGGAAGCATGAAAATCACTTTAAACATGCTAATTTTAGCTCTAACACTGATGATCCACCTACAAATGTGAACTGACGTTCAAAAATAAAACATTTGAAAACAGACCATTTTCCACATTTCTGAAGCATGACGTAATGGGAGGGTGTTATCTCTTTTGTCGAAAATCAGCCGTTTTTGCTCGAACATTAAATGCCTCCAAATGGTATTTAATTAACTTCCCGGGGTGAAGAAACCCTTTTTGAGAACTCAGAGTGAGTAAATTGGCAATTTTCATGCACTTTTAACCATTCCATAAATCTTGTGTTTTGGGCCCCTGGAAGCATGAAAATCACTTTAAACATGCTAATTTTAGCTCTAACACTGATGATCCACCTACAAATGTGAACTGACGTTCAAAAATAAAACATTTGAAAACGGACCATTTTCCACATTTCTGAAGCATGACGTAATGGGGGGGTGTTATCTCTTTTGTCGAAAATCAGCCGTTTTTGCTCGAACATTAAATGCCTCCAAATGGTATTTAATTAACTTCCCGGGGTGAAGAAACCCTTTTTGAGAACTCAGAGTGAGTAAATTGGCCATTTTCATGCACTTTTAACCATTCCATAAATCTTGTGTTTAGGGCCCCTGGAAGCATGAAAATCACTTTAAACATGCTAATTTTAGCTCTAACACTGATGATCCACCTACAAATGTGAACTGACGTTCAAAAATAAAACATTTGAAAACGGACCATTTTCCACATTTCTGAAGCATGATGTAATGGGGGGGTGTTATCTCTTTTGTCGAAAATCAGCCGTTTTTGCTCGAACATTAAATGCCTCCAAATGGTATTTATTTCACTTCCCGAGCCCCTGGAAGCATGAAAATCACTTTAAACATGCTAATTTTAGCTCTAACACTGATGATCCACCTACAAATGTGAACTGACGTTCAAAAATAAAACATTTGAAAACGGACCATTTTCCACATTTCTGAAGCATGACGTAATGGGGGGGGTGTTATCTCTTTTGTCGAAAATCAGCTGTCATTGCTTGAACATTAAATGCCTCCAAATGGTATTTAATTAACTTCCCGGGGTGAAGAAACCCTTTTTGAGAACTCAGAGTGAGTAAATTGGCCATTTTCATGCACTTTTAACCATTCCATAAATCTTGTGTTTAGGGCCCCTGGAAGCATGAAAATCACTTTAAACATGCTAATATTAGCTCTAACACTGATGATCCACCTACAAATGTGAAATGACGTTCAAAAATAAAACATTTGAAAACCGACCATTTTCCACATTTCTGAAGCATGACGTAATGGGGGGGTGTTATCTCTTTTGTCGAAAATCTGCCGTTTTTCGCTCGAACATTAAATGCCTCCAAATGGTATTTAATTAACTTCCCGGGGTGAAGAAACCCTTTTTGAGAACTCAGAGTGAGTAAATTGGCCATTTTCATGCACTTTTAACCATTCCATAAATCTTGTGTTTAGGGCCCCTGGAAGCATGAAAATCACTTTAAACATGCTAATTTTAGCTCTAACACTGATGATCCACCTACAAATGTGAACTGACATTCAAAAATAAAACATTTGAAAAAGGACCATTTTCCACATTTCTGAAGCATGACGTAATGGGGGGGGGGTGTTATCTCTTTTGTCGAAAATCAGCCGTTTTTGCTTGAACATTAAATGCCTCCAAACGGTATTTAATTAACTTCCCGGGGTGAAGAAACCCTTTTTGAGAACTCAGAGTGAGTAAATTGGCCATTTTCATGCACTTTTAACCATTCCATAAATCTTGTGTTTAGGGCCCCTGGAAGCATGAAAATCACTTTAAACATGCAAATTTTAGCTCTAACACTGATGATCCACATACAAATGTGAACTGACGTTCAAAAATAAAACATTTGAAAACGGACCATTTTCCACATTTCTGAAGCATGACGTAATGGGGGGGTGTTATCTCTTTTGTCGAAAATCAGCCGTTTTTGCTCGAACATTAAATGCCTCCAAATGGTATTTATTTCACTTCCCGAGCCCCTGGAAGCATGAAAATCACTTTAAACATGCTAATTTTAGCTCTAACACTGATGATCCACCTACAAATGTGAACTGACGTTCAAAAATAAAACATTTGAAAACGGACCATTTTCCACATTTCTGAAGCATGATGTAATGGGGGGGGCGTTATCTCTTTTGTCGAAAATCAGCCGTTTTTGCTCGAACATTAAATGCCTCCAAATGGTATTTATTTCACTTCCCGAGCCCCTGGAAGCATGAAAATCACTTTAAACATGCTAATTTTAGCTCTAACACTGATGATCCACCTACAAATGTGAACTGACGTTCAAAAATAAAACATTTGAAAACGGACCATTTTCCACATTTCTGAAGCATGACGTAATGGGGGTTGTTATCTCTTTTGTCGAAAATCAGCCGTTTTTGCTCGAACATTAAATGCCTCCAAATGGTATTTAATTAACTTCCCGGGGTGAAGAAACCCTTTTTGAGAACTCAGAGTGAGTAAATTGGCCATTTCATGCACTTTTAACCATTCCATAAATCTTGTGTTTAGGGCCCCTGGAAGCATGAAAATCACTTTAAACATGCTAATTTTAGCTCTAACACTGATGATCCACCTACAAATGTGAACTGACGTTAAAAAAAAAAAACATTTGAAAACGGACCATTTTCCACATTTCTGAAGCATGACGTAATGGGGGGGTGTTATCTCTTTTCTCGAAAATCAGCTGTTTTTGCTCGAACATTAAATGCCTCCAAATGGTATTTAATTAACTTCCTGAGCCCCTGGAAGCATGAAAATCACTTTAAACATGCTAATTTTAGCTCTAAAACTGATGATCCACCTACAAATGTGAACTGACGTTCAAAAATAAAACATTTGAAAACGGACCATTTTCCACATTTCTGAAGCATGACGTAATGGGGGGTGTTATCTCTTTTGTCGAAAATCAGCCGTTTTTGCTCGAACATTAAATGCCTCCAAATGGTATTTAATTAACTTCCCGAGCCCCTGGAAGCATGAAAATCACTTTAAACATGCTAATTTTAGCTCTAACACTGATGATCCACCTACAAATGTGAACTGACGTTCAAAAATAAAACATTTGAAAACGGACCATTTTCCACATTTCTGAAGCATGACGTAATGGGGGGGTGTTATCTCTTTTGTCGAAAATCAGCTGCCATTGCTTGAAGATTAAATGCCTCCAAATGTTATTTAATTAACTTCCCGGGGTGAAGAAACCCTTTTTGAGAACTCAGAGTGAGTAAATTGGCCATTTTCATGCACTTTTAACCATTCCATAAATCTTGTGTTTAGGGCCCCTGAAAGCATGAAAATCACTTTAAACATGCTAATTTTAGCTCTAACACTGATGATCCACCTACAAATGTGAACTGACGTTCAAAAATAAAACATTTGAAAACGGACCATTTTCCACATTTCTGAAGCATGACGTAATGGGAGGGTGTTATCTCTTTTGTCGAAAATCAGCCGTTTTTGCTCGAACATTAAATGCCTCCAAATGGTATTTAATTAACTTCCCGGGGTGAAGAAACCCTTTTTGAGAACTCAGAGTGAGTAAATTGGCCATTTTCATGCACTTTTAACCATTCCATAAATCTTGTGTTTTGGGCCCCTGGAAGCATGAAAATCACTTTAAACATGCTAATTTTAGCTCTAACACTGATGATCCACCTACAAATGTGAACTGACGTTCAAAAATAAAACATTTGAAAACGGACCATTTTCCACATTTCTGAAGCATGACGTAATGGGGGGGTGTTATCTCTTTTGTCGAAAATCAGCCGTTTTTGCTCGAACATTAAATGCCTACAAATGGTATTTAATTAACTTCCCGGGGTGAAGAAACCCTTTTTGAGAACTCAGAGTGAGTAAATAGGCCATTTTCATGCACTTTTAACCATTCCATAAATCTTGTGTTTAGGGCCCCTGGAAGCATGAAAATCACTTTAAACATGCTAATTTTAGCTCTAACACTGATGATCCACCTACAAATGTGAACTGACGTTCAAAAATAAAACATTTGAAAACGGAACATTTTCCACATTTCTGAAGCATGACGTAATGGGGGTTGTTATCTCTTTTGTCGAAAATCAGCTGTCATTGCTTGAACATTAAATGCCTCCAAATGGTATTTAATTAGCTTTCCGGGGTGAAGAAACCCTTTTTGAGAACTCAGAGTGAGTAAATTGGCCATTTTCATGCACTTTTACCCATTCCATAAATCTTGTGTTTAGGGCCCCTGGAAGCATGAAAATCACTTTAAACATGCTAATTTTAGCTCTAACACTGATGATCCACCTACAAATGTGAACTGACGTTCAAAAATAAAACATTTGAAAACGGACCATTTTCCACATTTCTGAAGCATGACGTAATGGGGGGGTGTTATCTCTTTTGTCGAAAATCAGCCGTTTTTGCTCGAACATTAAATGCCTCCAAATGGTATTTAATTAACTTCCCGAGCCCCTGGAAGCATGAAAATCACTTTAAACATGCTAATTTTAGCTCTAACACTGATGCTCCACCTACAAATGTGAACTGACGTTCAAAAATAAAACATTTGAAAACGGACCATTTTCCACATTTCTGAAGCATGATGTAATGGGGGGGTGTTATCTCTTTTGTCGAAAATCAGCCGTTTTTGCCCGAACATTAAATGCCTCCAAATGGTATTTATTTCACTTCCCGAGCCCCTGGAAGCATGAAAATCACTTTAAACATGCTAATTTTAGCTCTAACACTGATGATCCACCTACAAATGTGAACTGACGTTCAAAAATAAAACATTTGAAAACGGACCATTTTCCACATTTCTGAAGCATGACGTAATGGGGGGGGTGTTATCTCTTTTGTCGAAAATCAGCTGTCATTGCTTGAACATTAAATGCCTCCAAATGGTATTTAATTAACTTCCCGGGGTGAAGAAACCCTTTTTGAGAACTCAGAGTGAGTAAATTGGCCATTTTCATGCACTTTTAACCATTCCATAAATCTTGTGTTTAGGGCCCCTGGAAGCATGAAAATCACTTTAAACATGCTAATATTAGCTCTAACACTGATGATCCACCTACAAATGTAAAATGACGTTCAAAAATAAAACATTTGAAAACGGACCATTTTCCACATTTCTGAAGCATGACGTAATGGGGGGGTGTTATCTCTTTTGTCGAAAATCAGCCGTTTTTGCTCGAACATTAAATGCCTCCAAATGGTATTTAATTAACTTCCCGGGGTGAAGAAACCCTTTTTGAGAACTCAGAGTGAGTAAATTGGCCATTTTCATGCACTTTTAACCATTCCATAAATCTTGTGTTTAGGGCCCCTGGAAGCATGAAAATCACTTTAAACATGCTAATTTTAGCTCTAACACTGATGATCCACCTACAAATGTGAACTGACATTCAAAAATAAAACATTTGAAAACGGACCATTTTCCACATTTCTGAAGCATGACGTAATGGGGGGGTGTTATCTCTTTTGTCGAAAATCAGCCGTTTTTGCTTGAACATTAAATGCCTCCAAACGGTATTTAATTAACTTCCCGGGGTGAAGAAACCCTTTTTGAGAACTCAGAGTGAGTAAATTGGCCATTTTCATGCACTTTTAACCATTCCATAAATCTTGTGTTTAGGGCCCCTGGAAGCATGAAAATCACTTTAAACATGCAAATTTTAGCTCTAACACTGATGATCCACATACAAATGTGAACTGACGTTCAAAAATAAAACATTTGAAAACGGACCATTTTCCACATTTCTGAAGCATGACGTAATGGGGGGGTGTTATCTCTTTTGTCGAAAATCAGCCGTTTTTGCTCGAACATTAAATGCCTCCAAATGGTATTTATTTCACTTCCCGAGCCCCTGGAAGCATGAAAATCACTTTAAACATGCTAATTTTAGCTCTAACACTGATGATCCACCTACAAATGTGAACTGACGTTCAAAAATAAAACATTTGAAAACGGACCATTTTCCACATTTCTGAAGCATGATGTAATGGGGGGGTGTTATCTCTTTTGTCGAAAATCAGCCGTTTTTGCTCGAACATTAAATGCCTCCAAATGGTATTTATTTCACTTCCCGAGCCCCTGGAAGCATGAAAATCACTTTAAACATGCTAATTTTAGCTCTAACACTGATGATCCACCTACAAATGTGAACTGACGTTCAAAAATAAAACATTTGAAAACGGACCATTTTCCACATTTCTGAAGCATGACTTAATGGGGGGGTGTTATCTCTTTTGTCGAAAATCAGCCGTTTTTGCTCGAACATTAAATGCCTCCAAATGGTATTTAATTAACTTCCCGGGGTGAAGAAACCCTTTTTGAGAACTCAGAGTGAGTAAATTGGCCATTTCATGCACTTTTAACCATTCCATAAATCTTGTGTTTAGGGCCCCTGGAAGCATGAAAATCACTTTAAACATGCTAATTTTAGCTCTAACACTGATGATCCACCTACAAATGTGAACTGACGTTAAAAAAAAAAACATTTGAAAACGGACCATTTTCCACATTTCTGAAGCATGACGTAATGGGGAGGTGTTATCTCTTTTCTCGAAAATCAGCTGTTTTTGCTCGAACATTAAATGCCTCCAAATGGTATTTAATTAACTTCCTGAGCCCCTGGAAGCATGAAAATCACTTTAAACATGCTAATTTTAGCTCTAAAACTGATGATCCACCTACAAATGTGAACTGACGTTCAAAAATAAAACATTTGAAAACGGACCATTTTCCACATTTCTGAAGCATGACGTAATGGGGGGGGTGTTATCTCTTTTGTCGAAAATCAGCCGTTTTTGCTTGAACATTAAATGCCTCCAAATGGTATTTAATTAACTTCCCGGGGTGAAGAAACCCTTTTTGAGAACTCAGAGTGAGTAAATTGGCCATTTTCATGAACTTTTAACCATTCCATAAATCTTGTGTTTAGGGCCCCTGGAAGCATGAAAATCACTTTAAACATGCTAATTTTAGCTCTAACACTGATGATCCACCTACAAATGTGAACTGACGTTCAAAAATAAAACATTTGAAAACGGACCATTTTCCACATTTCTGAAGCATGACGTAATGGGGGGGTTTTATCTCTTTTGTCGAAAATCTGCTGTCATTGCTTGAAGATTAAATGCCTCCAAACGTTATTTAATTAACTTCCCGGGGTGAAGAAACCCTTTTTGAGAACTCAGAGTGAGTAAATTGGCCATTTTCATGCACTTTTAACCATTCCATAAATCTTGTGTTTAGGGCCCCTGGAAGCATGAAAATCACTTTAAACATGCTAATTTTAGCTCTAACACTGATGATCCACCTACAAATGTGAACGGACGTTCAAAAATAAAACATTTGAAAACGGACCATTTTCCACATTTCTGAAGCATGACGTAATGGGGATGTGTTATCCCTTTTGTCGAAAATCAGCCGTTTTTGCTCGAACAAGAAATGCCTCCAAATGGTATTTAATTAACTTCCCGGGGTGAAGAAACCCTTTTTGAGAACTCAGAGTGAGTAAATTGGCCATTTTCATGCACTTTTAACCATTCCATAAATCTTGTGTTTAGGGCCCCTGGAAGCATGAAAATCACTTTAAACATGCTAATTTTAGCTCTAACACTGATGATCCACCTACAAATGTGAACTGACGTTCAAAAATAAAACATTTGAAAACGGACCATTTTCCACATTTCTGAAGCATGACGTAATGGGAGGGTGTTATCTCTTTTGTCGAAAATCAGCCGTTTTTGCTCGAACATTAAATGCCTCCAAATGGTATTTGATTAACTTCCCGGGGTGAAGAAACCCTTTTTGAGAACTCAGAGTGAGTAAAGTGGCCATTTTCATGCACTTTTAACCATTCCATAAATCTTGTGTTTTGGGCCCCTAGAAGCATGAAAATCACTTTAAACATGCTAATTTTAGCTCTAACACTGATGATCCACCTACAAATGTGAACTGACGTTCAAAAATAAAACATTTGAAAACGGACCATTTTCCACATTTCTGAAGCATGACGTAATGGGGGGGTGTTATCTCTTTTGTCGAAAATCAGCCGTTTTTGCTCGAACATTAAATGCCTCCAAATGGTATTTAATTAACTTCCCGGGGTGAAGAAACCCTTTTTGAGAACTCAGAGTGAGTAAATTGGCCATTTTCATGCACTTTTACCCATTCCATAAATCTTGTGTTTAGGGCCCCTGGAAGCATGAAAATCACTTTAAACATGCTAATTTTAGCTCTAACACTGATGATCCACCTACAAATGTGAACTGACGTTCAAAAATAAAACATTTGAAAACGGACCATTTTCCACATTTCTGAAGCATGACGTAATGGGGGGGTGTTATCTCTTTTGTCGAAAATCTGCCGTTTTTGCTCGAACATTAAATGCCTCCAAATGGTATTTAATTAACTTCCCGAGCCCCTGGAAGCATGAAAATCACTTTAAACATGCTAATTTTAGCTCTAACACTGATGATCCACCTACAAATGTGAACTGACGTTCAAAAATAAAACATTTGAAAACGGACCATTTTCCACATTTCTGAAGCATGATGTAATGGGGGGGTGTTATCTCTTTTGTCGAAAATCAGCCGTTTTTGCTCGAACATTAAATGCCTCCAAATGGTATTTATTTCACTTCCCGAGCCCCTGGAAGCATGAAAATCACTTTAAACATGCTAATTTTAGCTCTAACACTGATGATCCACCTACAAATGTGAACTGACGTTCAAAAATAAAACATTTGAAAACGGACCATTTTCCACATTTCTGAAGCATGACGTAATGGGGGGGTGTTATCTCTTTTGTCGAAAATCAGCTGTCATTGCTTGAACATTAAATGCCTCCAAATGGTATTTAATTAACTTCCCGGGGTGAAGAAACCCTTTTTGAGAACTCAGAGTGAGTAAATTGGCCATTTTCATGCACTTTTAACCATTCCATAAATCTTGTGTTTAGGGCCCCTGGAAGCATGAAAATCACTTTAAACATGCTAATATTAGCTCTAACACTGATGATCCACCTACAAATGTGAAATGACGTTCAAAAATAAAACATTTGAAAACGGACCATTTTCCACATTTCTGAAGCATGACGTAATCGGGGAGTGTTATCTCTTTTGTCGAAAATCAGCCGTTTTTGCTCGAACATTAAATGCCTCCAAATGGTATTTAATTAACTTCCCGGGGTGAAGAAACCCTTTTTGAGAACTCAGAGTGAGTAAATAGGCCATTTTCATGCACTTTTAACCATTCCATAAATCTTGTGTTTAGGGCCCCTGGAAGCATGAAAATCACTTTAAACATGCTAATTTTAGCTCTAACACTGATGATCCACCTACAAATGTGAACTGACGTTCAAAAATAAAACATTTGAAAACGGAACATTTTTCACATTTCTGAAGCATGACGTAATGGGGGGGTGTTATCTCTTTTGTCGAAAATCAGCTGTCATTGCTTGAACATTAAATGCCTCCAAATGGTATTTAATTAGCTTCCCGGGGTGAAGAAACCCTTTTTGAGAACTCAGAGTGAGTAAATTGGCCATTTTCATGCACTTTTACCCATTCCATAAATCTTGTGTTTAGGGCCCCTGGAAGCATGAAAATCACTTTAAACATGCTAATTTTAGCTCTAACACTGATGATCCACCTACAAATGTGAACTGACGTTCAAAAATAAAACATTTGAAAACGGACCATTTTCCACATTTCTGAAGCATGACGTAATGGGGGGGTGTTATCTCTTTTGTCGAAAATCAGCCGTTTTTGCTCGAACATTAAATGCCTCCAAATGGTATTTATTTCACTTCCTGAGCCCCTGGAAGCATGAAAATCACTTTAAACATGCTAATTTTAGCTCTAACACTGATGATCCACCTACAAATGTGAACTGACGTTCAAAAATAAAACATTTGAAAACGGACCATTTTCTACATTTCTGAAGCATGACGTAATGGGGGGGTGTTATCTCTTTTGTCGAAAATCAGCTGTCATTGCTTGAACATTAAATGCCTCCAAATGGTATTTAATTAACTTCCCGGGGTGAAGAAACCCTTTTTGAGAACTCAGAGTGAGTAAATTGGCCATTTTCATGCACTTTTAACCATTCCATAAATCTTGTGTTTAGGGCCCCTGGAAGCATGAAAATCACTTTAAACATGCTAATATTAGCTCTAACACTGATGATCCACCTACAAATGTGAAATGACGTTCAAAAATAAAACATTTGAAAACGGACCATTTTCCACATTTCTGAAGCATGACGTAATGGGGGGGTGTTATCTCTTTTGTCGAAAATCAGCCGTTTTTGCTCGAACATTAAATGCCTCCAAATGGTATTTAATTAACTTCCCGGGGTGAAGAAACCCTTTTTGAGAACTCAGAGTGAGTAAATTGGCCATTTTCATGCACTTTTAACCATTCCATAAATCTTGTGTTTAGGGCCCCTGGAAGCATGAAAATCACTTTAAACATGCTAATTTTAGCTCTAACACTGATGATCCACCTACAAATGTGAACTGACATTCAAAAATAAAGCATTTGAAAACGGACCATTTTCCACATTTCTGAAGCATGACGTAATGGGGGGGGTGTTATCTCTTTTGTCGAAAATCAGCCGTTTTTGCTCGAACATTAAATGCCTCCAAACGGTATTTAATTAACTTCCCGGGGTGAAGAAACCCTTTTTGAGAACTCAGAGTGAGTAAATTGGCCATTTTCATGCACTTTTAACCATTCCATAAATCTTGTGTTTAGGGCCCCTGGAAGCATGAAAATCACTTTAAACATGCTAATTTTAGCTCTAACACTGATGATCCACCTACAAATGTGAACTGACGTTCAAAAATAAAACATTTGAAAACGGACCATTTTCCACATTTCTGAAGCATGACATAATGGGGTGGTGTTATCTCTTTTGTCGAAAATCAGCCGTTTTTGCTCAAACATTAAATGCCTCCAAATGGTATTTAATTAACTTCCCGGGGTGAAGAAACCCTTTTTGAGAACTCAGAGTGAGTAAATTGGCCATTTTCATGCACTTTTAACCATTCAATAAATCTTGTGTTTAGGGCCCCTGGAAGCATGAAAATCACTTTAAACGTGCTAATTTTAGCTCTAACACTGATGATCCACCTACAAATGTGAACTGACGTTCAAAAATAAAACATTTGAAAACGGACCATTTTCCACATTTCTGAAGCATGACGTAATGGGGGGTGTTATCTCTTTTGTCGAAAATCAGCCGTTTTTGCTCGAACATTAAATGCCTCCAAATGGTATTTAATTAACTTCCCGAGCCCCTGGAAGCATGAAAATCACTTTAAACATGCTAATTTTAGCTCTAACACTGATGATCCACCTACAAATGTGAACTGACGTTCAAAAATAAAACATTTGAAAACGGACCATTTTCCACATTTCTGAAGCATGACGTAATGGGGGGGTGTTATCTCTTTTGTTGAAAATCAGCCGTTTTTGCTCGAACATTAAATGCCTCCAAATGGTATTTAATTAACTTCCCGGGGTGAAGAAACCCTTTTTGAGAACTCAGAGTGAGTAAATTGGCCATTTTCATGCACTTTTAACCATTCCATAAATCTTGTGTTTAGGGCCCCTGGAAGCATGAAAATCACTTTAAACATGCTAATTTTAGCTCTAACACTGATGATCCACCTACAAATGTGAACTGACATTCAAAAATAAAACATTTGAAAACTGACCATTTTCCACATTTCTGAAGCATGACGTAATGGGGGGGGGTGTTATCTCTTTTGTCGAAAATCAGCCGTTTTTGCTCGAACATTAAATGCCTCCAAACGGTATTTAATTAACTTCCCGGGGTGAAGAAACCCTTTTTGAGAACTCAGAGTGAGTAAATTGGCCATTTTCATGCACTTTTAACCATTCCATAAATCTTGTGTTTAGGGCCCCTGGAAGCATGAAAATCACTTTAAACATGCTAATTTTAGCTCTAACACTGATAATCCACCTACAAATGTAAACTGACGTTCAAAAATAAAACATTTGAAAACGGACCATTTTCCACATTTCTGAAGCATGACGTAATGGGGTGGTGTTATCTCTTTTGTCGAAAATCAGCCGTTTTTGCTCGAACATTAAATGCCTCCAAATGGTATTTAATTAACTTCCCGGGGTGACGAAACCCTTTTTGAGAACTCAGAGTGAGTAAATTGGCCATTTTCATGCACTTTTAACCATTCCATAAATCTTGTGTTTAGGGCCCCTGGAAGCATGAAAATCACTTTAAACGTGCTAATTTTAGCTCTAACACTGATGATCCACCTACAAATGTGAACTGACGTTCAAAAATAAAACATTTGAAAACGGACCATTTTCCACATTTCTGAAGCATGACGTAATGGGGGGTGTTATCTCTTTTGTCGAAAATCAGCCGTTTTTGCTCGAACATTAAATGCCTCCAAATGGTATTTAATTAACTTCCCGAGCCCCTGGAAGCATGAAAATCACTTTAAACATGCTAATTTTAGCTCTAACACTGATGATCCACCTACAAATGTGAACTGACGTTCAAAAATAAAACATTTGAAAACGAACCATTTTCCACATTTCTGAAGCATGACGTAATGGGGGGGGTGTTATCTCTTTTGTCGAAAATCAGCCGTTTTTGCTCGAACATTAAATGCCTCCAAATGGTATTTAATTAACTTCCCGAGCCCCTGGAAGCATGAAAATCACTTTAAACATGCTAATTTTAGCTCTAACACTGATGATCCACCTACAAATGTGAACTGATGTTCAAAAATAAAACATTTGAAAACGGACCATTTTCCACATTTCTGAAGCATGACGTAATGGGGGGGTGTTATCTCTTTTGTCGAAAATCAGCTGTCATTGCTCGAACATTAAATGCCTCCAAATGGTATTTAATTAACTTCCCGGGGTGAAGAAACCCTTTTTGAGAACTCAGAGTGAGTAAATTGGCCATTTTCATGCACTTTTAACCATTCCATAAATCTTGTGTTTAGGGCCCTCTGGAAGCATGAAAATCACTTTAAACATGCTAATTTTAGCTCTAACACTGATGATTCACCTACAAATGTGAACTGACGTTCAAAAATAAAACATTTGAAAACGGACCATTTTCCACATTTCTGAAGCATGACGTAATGGGGGGGTGTTATCTCTTTTGTCGAAAATCAGCTGTCATTGCTCGAACATTAAATGCCTCCAAATGGTATTTAATTAACTTCCCGGGGTGAAGAAACCCTTTTTGAGAACTCAGAGTGAGTAAATTGGCCATTTTCATGCACTTTTAACCATTCCATAAATCTTGTGTTTAGGGCCCCTGGAAGCATGAAAAACACTTTAAACATGCTAATTTTAGCTCTAACACTGATGATCCACCTACAAATGTGAACTGACGTTAAAAAATAAAACATTTTAAAACGGACCATTTTCCACATTTCTGAAGCATGACGTAATGGGGGGGGGTGTTATCTCTTTTGTCGAAAATCAGCCGTTTTTGCTCGAACATTAAATGCCTCCAAATGGTATTTAATTAACTTCCCGAGCCCCTGGAAGCATGAAAATCACTTTAAACATGCTAATTTTAGCTCTAACACTGATGATCCACCTACAAATGTGAACTGACGTTCAAAAATAAAACACATTTCTGAAGCATGACGTAATGGGGGGGTGTTATCTCTTTTGTCGAAAATCAGCCGTTTTTGCTCGAACATTAAATGCCTCCAAATGGTATTTAATTAACTTCCCGAGCCCCTGGAAGCATGAAAATCACTTTAAACATGCTAATTTTAGCTCTAACACTGATGATCCACCTACAAATGTGAACTGACGTTCAAAAATAAAACATTTGAAAACGGACCATTTTCCACATTTCTGAAGCATGACGTAATGGGGGGGTGTTATCTCTTTTGTCGAAAATCAGCTGTCATTGCTTGAAGATTAAATGCCTCCAAACGTTATTTAATTAACTTCCCGGGGTGAAGAAACCCTTTTTGAGAACTCAGAGTGAGTAAATTGGCCATTTTCATGCACTTTTAACCATCCCATAAATCTTGTGTTTAGGGCCCCTGGAAGCATGAAAATCACTTTAAACATGCTAATTTTAGCTCTAACACTGATGATCCACCTACAAATGTGAACGGACGTTCAAAAATAAAACATTTGAAAACGGACCATTTTCCACATTTCTGAAGCATGACGTAATGGGGATGTGTTATCCCTTTTGTCGAAAATCAGCCGTTTTTGCTCGAACAAGAAATGCCTCCAAATGGTATTTAATTAACTTCCCGGGGTGAAGAAACCCTTTTTGAGAACTCAGAGTGAGTAAATTGGCCATTTTCATGCACTTTTAACCATTCCATAAATCTTGTGTTTAGGGCCCCTGGAAGCATGAAAATCACTTTAAACATGCTAATTTTAGCTCTAACACTGATGATCCACCTACAAATGTGAACTGACGTTCAAAAATAAAACATTTGAAAACGGACCATTTTCCACATTTCTGAAGCATGACGTAATGGGAGGGTGTTATCTCTTTTGTCGAAAATCAGCCGTTTTTGCTCGAACATTAAATGCCTCCAAATGGTATTTGATTAACTTCCCGGGGTGAAGAAACCCTTTTTGAGAACTCAGAGTGAGTAAAGTGGCCATTTTCATGCACTTTTAACCATTCCATAAATCTTGTGTTTTGGGCCCCTAGAAGCATGAAAATCACTTTAAACATGCTAATTTTAGCTCTAACACTGATGATCCACCTACAAATGTGAACTGACGTTCAAAAATAAAACATTTGAAAACGGACCATTTTCCACATTTCTGAAGCATGACGTAATGGGGGGGTGTTATCTCTTTTGTCGAAAATCAGCCGTTTTTGCTCGAACATTAAATGCCTCCAAATGGTATTTAATTAACTTCCCGGGGTGAAGAAACCCTTTTTGAGAACTCAGAGTGAGTAAATTGGCCATTTTCATGCACTTTTACCCATTCCATAAATCTTGTGTTTAGGGCCCCTGGAAGCATGAAAATCACTTTAAACATGCTAATTTTAGCTCTAACACTGATGATCCACCTACAAATGTGAACTGACGTTCAAAAATAAAACATTTGAAAACGGACCATTTTCCACATTTCTGAAGCATGACGTAATGGGGGGGTGTTATCTCTTTTGTCGAAAATCTGCCGTTTTTGCTCGAACATTAAATGCCTCCAAATGGTATTTAATTAACTTCCCGAGCCCCTGGAAGCATGAAAATCACTTTAAACATGCTAATTTTAGCTCTAACACTGATGATCCACCTACAAATGTGAACTGACGTTCAAAAATAAAACATTTGAAAACGGACCATTTTCCACATTTCTGAAGCATGATGTAATGGGGGGGTGTTATCTCTTTTGTCGAAAATCAGCCGTTTTTGCTCGAACATTAAATGCCTCCAAATGGTATTTATTTCACTTCCCGAGCCCCTGGAAGCATGAAAATCACTTTAAACATGCTAATTTTAGCTCTAACACTGATGATCCACCTACAAATGTGAACTGACGTTCAAAAATAAAACATTTGAAAACGGACCATTTTCCACATTTCTGAAGCATGACGTAATGGGGGGGTGTTATCTCTTTTGTCGAAAATCAGCTGTCATTGCTTGAACATTAAATGCCTCCAAATGGTATTTAATTAACTTCCCGGGGTGAAGAAACCCTTTTTGAGAACTCAGAGTGAGTAAATTGGCCATTTTCATGCACTTTTAACCATTCCATAAATCTTGTGTTTAGGGCCCCTGGAAGCATGAAAATCACTTTAAACATGCTAATATTAGCTCTAACACTGATGATCCACCTACAAATGTGAAATGACGTTCAAAAATAAAACATTTGAAAACGGACCATTTTCCACATTTCTGAAGCATGACGTAATCGGGGAGTGTTATCTCTTTTGTCGAAAATCAGCCGTTTTTGCTCGAACATTAAATGCCTCCAAATGGTATTTAATTAACTTCCCGGGGTGAAGAAACCCTTTTTGAGAACTCAGAGTGAGTAAATAGGCCATTTTCATGCACTTTTAACCATTCCATAAATCTTGTGTTTAGGGCCCCTGGAAGCATGAAAATCACTTTAAACGTGCTAATTTTAGCTCTAACACTGATGATCCACCTACAAATGTGAACTGACGTTCAAAAATAAAACATTTGAAAACGGAACATTTTTCACATTTCTGAAGCATGACGTAATGGGGGGGTGTTATCTCTTTTGTCGAAAATCAGCTGTCATTGCTTGAACATTAAATGCCTCCAAATGGTATTTAATTAGCTTCCCGGGGTGAAGAAACCCTTTTTGAGAACTCAGAGTGAGTAAATTGGCCATTTTCATGCACTTTTACCCATTCCATAAATCTTGTGTTTAGGGCCCCTGGAAGCATGAAAATCACTTTAAACATGCTAATTTTAGCTCTAACACTGATGATCCACCTACAAATGTGAACTGACGTTCAAAAATAAAACATTTGAAAACGGACCATTTTCCACATTTCTGAAGCATGACATAATGGGGGGGTGTTATCTCTTTTGTCGAAAATCAGCCGTTTTTGCTCGAACATTAAATGCCTCCAAATGGTATTTATTTCACTTCCTGAGCCCCTGGAAGCATGAAAATCACTTTAAACATGCTAATTTTAGCTCTAACACTGATGATCCACCTACAAATGTGAACTGACGTTCAAAAATAAAACATTTGAAAACGGACCATTTTCTACATTTCTGAAGCATGACGTAATGGGGGGGTGTTATCTCTTTTGTCGAAAATCAGCTGTCATTGCTTGAACATTAAATGCCTCCAAATGGTATTTAATTAACTTCCCGGGGTGAAGAAACCCTTTTTGAGAACTCAGAGTGAGTAAATTGGCCATTTTCATGCACTTTTAACCATTCCATAAATCTTGTGTTTAGGGCCCCTGGAAGCATGAAAATCACTTTAAACATGCTAATATTAGCTCTAACACTGATGATCCACCTACAAATGTGAAATGACGTTCAAAAATAAAACATTTGAAAACGGACCATTTTCCACATTTCTGAAGCATGACGTAATGGGGGGGTGTTATCTCTTTTGTCGAAAATCAGCCGTTTTTGCTCGAACATTAAATGCCTCCAAATGGTATTTAATTAACTTCCCGGGGTGAAGAAACCCTTTTTGAGAACTCAGAGTGAGTAAATTGGCCATTTTCATGCACTTTTAACCATTCCATAAATCTTGTGTTTAGGGCCCCTGGAAGCATGAAAATCACTTTAAACATGCTAATTTTAGCTCTAACACTGATGATCCACCTACAAATGTGAACTGACATTCAAAAATAAAACATTTGAAAACGGACCATTTTCCACATTTCTGAAGCATGACGTAATGGGGGGGGGTGTTATCTCTTTTGTCGAAAATCAGCCGTTTTTGCTCGAACATTAAATGCCTCCAAACGGTATTTAATTAACTTCCCGGGGTGAAGAAACCCTTTTTGAGAACTCAGAGTGAGTAAATTGGCCATTTTCATGCACTTTTAACCATTCCATAAATCTTGTGTTTAGGGCCCCTGGAAGCATGAAAATCACTTTAAACATGCTAATTTTAGCTCTAACACTGATGATCCACCTACAAATGTGAACTGACGTTCAAAAATAAAACATTTGAAAACGGACCATTTTCCACATTTCTGAAGCATGACGTAATGGGGTGGTGTTATCTCTTTTGTCGAAAATCAGCCGTTTTTGCTCGAACATTAAATGCCTCCAAATGGTATTTAATTAACTTCCCGGGGTGAAGAAACCCTTTTTGAGAACTCAGAGTGAGTAAATTGGCCATTTTCATGCACTTTTAACCATTCAATAAATCTTGTGTTTAGGGCCCCTGGAAGCATGAAAATCACTTTAAACGTGCTAATTTTAGCTCTAACACTGATGATCCACCTACAAATGTGAACTGACGTTCAAAAATAAAACATTTGAAAACGGACCATTTTCCACATTTCTGAAGCATGACGTAATGGGGGGTGTTATCTCTTTTGTCGAAAATCAGCCGTTTTTGCTCGAACATTAAATGCCTCCAAATGGTATTTAATTAACTTCCCGAGCCCCTGGAAGCATGAAAATCACTTTAAACATGCTAATTTTAGCTCTAACACTGATGATCCACCTACAAATGTGAACTGACGTTCAAAAATAAAACATTTGAAAACGGACCATTTTCCACATTTCTGAAGCATGACGTAATGGGGGGGTGTTATCTCTTTTGTCGAAAATCAGCTGTCATTGCTCGAACATTAAATGCCTCCAAATGGTATTTAATTA
Organism: Lissotriton vulgaris; assembly: GCF_964263255.1. NCBI lineage: Eukaryota > Metazoa > Chordata > Amphibia > Caudata > Salamandridae > Lissotriton > Lissotriton vulgaris. Next base: position 554,086 of record NW_028253817.1, read on the forward strand.
ACTTCCCGGGGTGAAGAAACCCTTTTTGAGAACTCAGAGTGAGTAAATTGGCCATTTTCATGCACTTTTAACCATTCCATAAATCTTGTGTTTAGGGCCCTCTGGAAGCATGAAAATCACTTTAAACATGCTAATTTTAGCTCTAACACTGATGATTCACCTACAAATGTGAACTGACGTTCAAAAATAAAACATTTGAAAACGGACCATTTTCCACATTTCTGAAGCATGACGTAATGGGGGGGTGTTATCTCTTTTGTCGAAAATCAGCTGTCATTGCTCGAACATTAAATGCCTCCAAATGGTATTTAATTAACTTCCCGGGGTGAAGAAACCCTTTTTGAGAACTCAGAGTGAGTAAATTGGCCATTTTCATGCACTTTTAACCATTCCATAAATCTTGTGTTTAGGGCCCCTGGAAGCATGAAAAACACTTTAAACATGCTAATTTTAGCTCTAACACTGATGATCCACCTACAAATGTGAACTGACGTTAAAAAATAAAACATTTTAAAACGGACCATTTTCCACATTTCTGAAGCATGACGTAATGGGGGGGGGTGTTATCTCTTTTGTCGAAAATCAGCCGTTTTTGCTCGAACATTAAATGCCTCCAAATGGTATTTAATTAACTTCCCGAGCCCCTGGAAGCATGAAAATCACTTTAAACATGCTAATTTTAGCTCTAACACTGATGATCCACCTACAAATGTGAACTGACGTTCAAAAATAAAACACATTTCTGAAGCATGACGTAATGGGGGGGTGTTATCTCTTTTGTCGAAAATCAGCCGTTTTTGCTCGAACATTAAATGCCTCCAAATGGTATTTAATTAACTTCCCGAGCCCCTGGAAGCATGAAAATCACTTTAAACATGCTAATTTTAGCTCTAACACTGATGATCCACCTACAAATGTGAACTGACGTTCAAAAATAAAACATTTGAAAACGGACCATTTTCCACATTTCTGAAGCATGACGTAATGGGGGGGTGTTATCTCTTTTGTCGAAAATCAGCTGTCATTGCTTGAAGATTAAATGCCTCCAAACGTTATTTAATTAACTTCCCGGGGTGAAGAAACCCTTTTTGAGAACTCAGAGTGAGTAAATTGGCCATTTTCATGCACTTTTAACCATCCCATAAATCTTGTGTTTAGGGCCCCTGGAAGCATGAAAATCACTTTAAACATGCTAATTTTAGCTCTAACACTGATGATCCACCTACAAATGTGAACGGACGTTCAAAAATAAAACATTTGAAAACGGACCATTTTCCACATTTCTGAAGCATGACGTAATGGGGATGTGTTATCCCTTTTGTCGAAAATCAGCCGTTTTTGCTCGAACAAGAAATGCCTCCAAATGGTATTTAATTAACTTCCCGGGGTGAAGAAACCCTTTTTGAGAACTCAGAGTGAGTAAATTGGCCATTTTCATGCACTTTTAACCATTCCATAAATCTTGTGTTTAGGGCCCCTGGAAGCATGAAAATCACTTTAAACATGCTAATTTTAGCTCTAACACTGATGATCCACCTACAAATGTGAACTGACGTTCAAAAATAAAACATTTGAAAACGGACCATTTTCCACATTTCTGAAGCATGACGTAATGGGAGGGTGTTATCTCTTTTGTCGAAAATCAGCCGTTTTTGCTCGAACATTAAATGCCTCCAAATGGTATTTGATTAACTTCCCGGGGTGAAGAAACCCTTTTTGAGAACTCAGAGTGAGTAAAGTGGCCATTTTCATGCACTTTTAACCATTCCATAAATCTTGTGTTTTGGGCCCCTAGAAGCATGAAAATCACTTTAAACATGCTAATTTTAGCTCTAACACTGATGATCCACCTACAAATGTGAACTGACGTTCAAAAATAAAACATTTGAAAACGGACCATTTTCCACATTTCTGAAGCATGACGTAATGGGGGGGTGTTATCTCTTTTGTCGAAAATCAGCCGTTTTTGCTCGAACATTAAATGCCTCCAAATGGTATTTAATTAACTTCCCGGGGTGAAGAAACCCTTTTTGAGAACTCAGAGTGAGTAAATTGGCCATTTTCATGCACTTTTACCCATTCCATAAATCTTGTGTTTAGGGCCCCTGGAAGCATGAAAATCACTTTAAACATGCTAATTTTAGCTCTAACACTGATGATCCACCTACAAATGTGAACTGACGTTCAAAAATAAAACATTTGAAAACGGACCATTTTCCACATTTCTGAAGCATGACGTAATGGGGGGGTGTTATCTCTTTTGTCGAAAATCAGCCGTTTTTGCTCGAACATTAAATGCCTCCAAATGGTATTTAATTAACTTCCCGAGCCCCTGGAAGCATGAAAATCACTTTAAACATGCAAATTTTAGCTCTAACACTGATGATCCACCTACAAATGTGAACTGAAGTTCAAAAATAAAACATTTGAAAACGGACCATTTTCCACATTTCTGAAGCATGATGTAATGGGGGGGTGTTATCTCTTTTGTCGAAAATCAGCCGTTTTTGCTCGAACATTAAATGCCTCCAAATGGTATTTATTTCACTTCCCGAGCCCCTGGAAGCATGAAAATCACTTTAAACATGCTAATTTTAGCTCTAACACTGATGATCCACCTACAAATGTGAACTGACGTTCAAAAATAAAACATTTGAAAACGGACCATTTTCCACATTTCTGAAGCATGACGTAATGGGGGGGTGTTATCTCTTTTGTCGAAAATCAGCTGTCATTGCTTGAACATTAAATGCCTCCAAATGGTATTTAATTAACTTCCCGGGGTGAAGAAACCCTTTTTGAGAACTCAGAGTGAGTAAATTGGCCATTTTCATGCACTTTTAACCATTCCATAAATCTTGTGTTTAGGGCCCCTGGAAGCATGAAAATCACTTTAAACATGCTAATATTAGCTCTAACACTGATGATCCACCTACAAATGTGAAATGACGTTCAAAAATAAAACATTTGAAAACGGACCATTTTCCACATTTCTGAAGCATGACGTAATCGGGGAGTGTTATCTCTTTTGTCGAAAATCAGCCGTTTTTGCTCGAACATTAAATGCCTCCAAATGGTATTTAATTAACTTCCCGGGGTGAAGAAACCCTTTTTGAGAACTCAGAGTGAGTAAATAGGCCATTTTCATGCACTTTTAACCATTCCATAAATCTTGTGTTTAGGGCCCCTGGAAGCATGAAAATCACTTTAAACGTGCTAATTTTAGCTCTAACACTGATGATCCACCTACAAATGTGAACTGACGTTCAAAAATAAAACATTTGAAAACGGAACATTTTTCACATTTCTGAAGCATGACGTAATGGGGGGGTGTTATCTCTTTTGTCGAAAATCAGCTGTCATTGCTTGAACATTAAATGCCTCCAAATGGTATTTAATTAGCTTCCCGGGGTGAAGAAACCCTTTTTGAGAACTCAGAGTGAGTAAATTGGCCATTTTCATGCACTTTTACCCATTCCATAAATCTTGTGTTTAGGGCCCCTGGAAGCATGAAAATCACTTTAAACATGCTAATTTTAGCTCTAACACTGATGATCCACCTACAAATGTGAACTGACGTTCAAAAATAAAACATTTGAAAACGGACCATTTTCCACATTTCTGAAGCATGACGTAATGGGGGGGTGTTATCTCTTTTGTCGAAAATCAGCCGTTTTTGCTCGAACATTAAATGCCTCCAAATGGTATTTATTTCACTTCCTGAGCCCCTGGAAGCATGAAAATCACTTTAAACATGCTAATTTTAGCTCTAACACTGATGATCCACCTACAAATGTGAACTGACGTTCAAAAATAAAACATTTGAAAACGGACCATTTTCTACATTTCTGAAGCATGACGTAATGGGGGGGTGTTATCTCTTTTGTCGAAAATCAGCTGTCATTGCTTGAACATTAAATGCCTCCAAATGGTATTTAATTAACTTCCCGGGGTGAAGAAACCCTTTTTGAGAACTCAGAGTGAGTAAATTGGCCATTTTCATGCACTTTTAACCATTCCATAAATCTTGTGTTTAGGGCCCCTGGAAGCATGAAAATCACTTTAAACATGCTAATATTAGCTCTAACACTGATGATCCACCTACAAATGTGAAATGACGTTCAAAAATAAAACATTTGAAAACGGACCATTTTCCACATTTCTGAAGCATGACGTAATGGGGGGGTGTTATCTCTTTTGTCGAAAATCAGCCGTTTTTGCTCGAACATTAAATGCCTCCAAATGGTATTTAATTAACTTCCCGGGGTGAAGAAACCCTTTTTGAGAACTCAGAGTGAGTAAATTGGCCATTTTCATGCACTTTTAACCATTCCATAAATCTTGTGTTTAGGGCCCCTGGAAGCATGAAAATCACTTTAAACATGCTAATTTTAGCTCTAACACTGATGATACACCTACAAATGTGAACTGACATTCAAAAATAAAACATTTGAAAACGGACCATTTTCCACATTTCTGAAGCATGACGTAATGGGGGGGGGTGTTATCTCTTTTGTCGAAAATCAGCCGTTTTTGCTCGAACATTAAATGCCTCCAAACGGTATTTAATTAACTTCCCGGGGTGAAGAAACCCTTTTTGAGAACTCAGAGTGAGTAAATTGGCCATTTTCATGCACTTTTAACCATTCCATAAATCTTGTGTTTAGGGCCCCTGGAAGCATGAAAATCACTTTAAACATGCTAATTTTAGCTCTAACACTGATGATCCACCTACAAATGTGAACTGACGTTCAAAAATAAAACATTTGAAAACGGACCATTTTCCACATTTCTGAAGCATGACGTAATGGGGTGGTGTTATCTCTTTTGTCGAAAATCAGCCGTTTTTGCTCGAACATTAAATGCCTCCAAATGGTATTTAATTAACTTCCCGGGGTGAAGAAACCCTTTTTGAGAACTCAGAGTGAGTAAATTGGCCATTTTCATGCACTTTTAACCATTCAATAAATCTTGTGTTTAGGGCCCCTGGAAGCATGAAAATCACTTTAAACGTGCTAATTTTAGCTCTAACACTGATGATCCACCTACAAATGTGAACTGACGTTCAAAAATAAAACATTTGAAAACGGACCATTTTCCACATTTCTGAAGCATGACGTAATGGGGGGTGTTATCTCTTTTGTCGAAAATCAGCCGTTTTTGCTCGAACATTAAATGCCTCCAAATGGTATTTAATTAACTTCCCGAGCCCCTGGAAGCATGAAAATCACTTTAAACATGCTAATTTTAGCTCTAACACTGATGATCCACCTACAAATGTGAACTGACGTTCAAAAATAAAACATTTGAAAACGGACCATTTTCCACATTTCTGAAGCATGACGTAATGGGGGGGTGTTATCTCTTTTGTTGAAAATCAGCCGTTTTTGCTCGAACATTAAATGCCTCCAAATGGTATTTAATTAACTTCCCGGGGTGAAGAAACCCTTTTTGAGAACTCAGAGTGAGTAAATTGGCCATTTTCATGCACTTTTAACCATTCCATAAATCTTGTGTTTAGGGCCCCTGGAAGCATGAAAATCACTTTAAACATGCTAATTTTAGCTCTAACACTGATGATCCACCTACAAATGTGAACTGACATTCAAAAATAAAACATTTGAAAACTGACCATTTTCCACATTTCTGAAGCATGACGTAATGGGGGGGGGTGTTATCTCTTTTGTCGAAAATCAGCCGTTTTTGCTCGAACATTAAATGCCTCCAAACGGTATTTAATTAACTTCCCGGGGTGAAGAAACCCTTTTTGAGAACTCAGAGTGAGTAAATTGGCCATTTTCATGCACTTTTAACCATTCCATAAATCTTGTGTTTAGGGCCCCTGGAAGCATGAAAATCACTTTAAACATGCTAATTTTAGCTCTAACACTGATGATCCACCTACAAATGTAAACTGACGTTCAAAAATAAAACATTTGAAAACGGACCATTTTCCACATTTCTGAAGCATGACGTAATGGGGTGGTGTTATCTCTTTTGTCGAAAATCAGCCGTTTTTGCTCGAACATTAAATGCCTCCAAATGGTATTTAATTAACTTCCCGGGGTGACGAAACCCTTTTTGAGAACTCAGAGTGAGTAAATTGGCCATTTTCATGCACTTTTAACCATTCCATAAATCTTGTGTTTAGGGCCCCTGGAAGCATGAAAATCACTTTAAACGTGCTAATTTTAGCTCTAACACTGATGATCCACCTACAAATGTGAACTGACGTTCAAAAATAAAACATTTGAAAACGGACCATTTTCCACATTTCTGAAGCATGACGTAATGGGGGGTGTTATCTCTTTTGTCGAAAATCAGCCGTTTTTGCTCGAACATTAAATGCCTCCAAATGGTATTTAATTAACTTCCCGAGCCCCTGGAAGCATGAAAATCACTTTAAACATGCTAATTTTAGCTCTAACACTGATGATCCACCTACAAATGTGAACTGACGTTCAAAAATAAAACATTTGAAAACGAACCATTTTCCACATTTCTGAAGCATGACGTAATGGGGGGGGTGTTATCTCTTTTGTCGAAAATCAGCCGTTTTTGCTCGAACATTAAATGCCTCCAAATGGTATTTAATTAACTTCCCGAGCCCCTGGAAGCATGAAAATCACTTTAAACATGCTAATTTTAGCTCTAACACTGATGATCCACCTACAAATGTGAACTGATGTTCAAAAATAAAACATTTGAAAACGGACCATTTTCCACATTTCTGAAGCATGACGTAATGGGGGGGTGTTATCTCTTTTGTCGAAAATCAGCTGTCATTGCTCGAACATTAAATGCCTCCAAATGGTATTTAATTAACTTCCCGGGGTGAAGAAACCCTTTTTGAGAACTCAGAGTGAGTAAATTGGCCATTTTCATGCACTTTTAACCATTCCATAAATCTTGTGTTTAGGGCCCTCTGGAAGCATGAAAATCACTTTAAACATGCTAATTTTAGCTCTAACACTGATGATTCACCTACAAATGTGAACTGACGTTCAAAAATAAAACATTTGAAAACGGACCATTTTCCACATTTCTGAAGCATGACGTAATGGGGGGGTGTTATCTCTTTTGTCGAAAATCAGCTGTCATTGCTCGAACATTAAATGCCTCCAAATGGTATTTAATTAACTTCCCGGGGTGAAGAAACCCTTTTTGAGAACTCAGAGTGAGTAAATTGGCCATTTTCATGCACTTTTAACCATTCCATAAATCTTGTGTTTAGGGCCCCTGGAAGCATGAAAAACACTTTAAACATGCTAATTTTAGCTCTAACACTGATGATCCACCTACAAATGTGAACTGACGTTAAAAAATAAAACATTTTAAAACGGACCATTTTCCACATTTCTGAAGCATGACGTAATGGGGGGGGGTGTTATCTCTTTTGTCGAAAATCAGCCGTTTTTGCTCGAACATTAAATGCCTCCAAATGGTATTTAATTAACTTCCCGAGCCCCTGGAAGCATGAAAATCACTTTAAACATGCTAATTTTAGCTCTAACACTGATGATCCACCTACAAATGTGAACTGACGTTCAAAAATAAAACACATTTCTGAAGCATGACGTAATGGGGGGGTGTTATCTCTTTTGTCGAAAATCAGCCGTTTTTGCTCGAACATTAAATGCCTCCAAATGGTATTTAATTAACTTCCCGAGCCCCTGGAAGCATGAAAATCACTTTAAACATGCTAATTTTAGCTCTAACACTGATGATCCACCTACAAATGTGAACTGACGTTCAAAAATAAAACATTTGAAAACGGACCATTTTCCACATTTCTGAAGCATGACGTAATGGGGGGGTGTTATCTCTTTTGTCGAAAATCAGCTGTCATTGCTTGAAGATTAAATGCCTCCAAACGTTATTTAATTAACTTCCCGGGGTGAAGAAACCCTTTTTGAGAACTCAGAGTGAGTAAATTGGCCATTTTCATGCACTTTTAACCATCCCATAAATCTTGTGTTTAGGGCCCCTGGAAGCATGAAAATCACTTTAAACATGCTAATTTTAGCTCTAACACTGATGATCCACCTACAAATGTGAACGGACGTTCAAAAATAAAACATTTGAAAACGGACCATTTTCCACATTTCTGAAGCATGACGTAATGGGGATGTGTTATCCCTTTTGTCGAAAATCAGCCGTTTTTGCTCGAACAAGAAATGCCTCCAAATGGTATTTAATTAACTTCCCGGGGTGAAGAAACCCTTTTTGAGAACTCAGAGTGAGTAAATTGGCCATTTTCATGCACTTTTAACCATTCCATAAATCTTGTGTTTAGGGCCCCTGGAAGCATGAAAATCACTTTAAACATGCTAATTTTAGCTCTAACACTGATGATCCACCTACAAATGTGAACTGACGTTCAAAAATAAAACATTTGAAAACGGACCATTTTCCACATTTCTGAAGCATGACGTAATGGGAGGGTGTTATCTCTTTTGTCGAAAATCAGCCGTTTTTGCTCGAACATTAAATGCCTCCAAATGGTATTTGATTAACTTCCCGGGGTGAAGAAACCCTTTTTGAGAACTCAGAGTGAGTAAAGTGGCCATTTTCATGCACTTTTAACCATTCCATAAATCTTGTGTTTTGGGCCCCTAGAAGCATGAAAATCACTTTAAACATGCTAATTTTAGCTCTAACACTGATGATCCACCTACAAATGTGAACTGACGTTCAAAAATAAAACATTTGAAAACGGACCATTTTCCACATTTCTGAAGCATGACGTAATGGGGGGGTGTTATCTCTTTTGTCGAAAATCAGCCGTTTTTGCTCGAACATTAAATGCCTCCAAATGGTATTTAATTAACTTCCCGGGGTGAAGAAACCCTTTTTGAGAACTCAGAGTGAGTAAATTGGCCATTTTCATGCACTTTTACCCATTCCATAAATCTTGTGTTTAGGGCCCCTGGAAGCATGAAAATCACTTTAAACATGCTAATTTTAGCTCTAACACTGATGATCCACCTACAAATGTGAACTGACGTTCAAAAATAAAACATTTGAAAACGGACCATTTTCCACATTTCTGAAGCATGACGTAATGGGGGGGTGTTATCTCTTTTGTCGAAAATCTGCCGTTTTTGCTCGAACATTAAATGCCTCCAAATGGTATTTAATTAACTTCCCGAGCCCCTGGAAGCATGAAAATCACTTTAAACATGCTAATTTTAGCTCTAACACTGATGATCCACCTACAAATGTGAACTGACGTTCAAAAATAAAACATTTGAAAACGGACCATTTTCCACATTTCTGAAGCATGATGTAATGGGGGGGTGTTATCTCTTTTGTCGAAAATCAGCCGTTTTTGCTCGAACATTAAATGCCTCCAAATGGTATTTATTTCACTTCCCGAGCCCCTGGAAGCATGAAAATCACTTTAAACATGCTAATTTTAGCTCTAACACTGATGATCCACCTACAAATGTGAACTGACGTTCAAAAATAAAACATTTGAAAACGGACCATTTTCCACATTTCTGAAGCATGACGTAATGGGGGGGTGTTATCTCTTTTGTCGAAAATCAGCTGTCATTGCTTGAACATTAAATGCCTCCAAATGGTATTTAATTAACTTCCCGGGGTGAAGAAACCCTTTTTGAGAACTCAGAGTGAGTAAATTGGCCATTTTCATGCACTTTTAACCATTCCATAAATCTTGTGATTAGGGCCCCTGGAAGCATGAAAATCACTTTAAACATGCTAATATTAGCTCTAACACTGATGATCCACCTACAAATGTGAAATGACGTTCAAAAATAAAACATTTGAAAACGGACCATTTTCCACATTTCTGAAGCATGACGTAATCGGGGAGTGTTATCTCTTTTGTCGAAAATCAGCCGTTTTTGCTCGAACATTAAATGCCTCCAAATGGTATTTAATTAACTTCCCGGGGTGAAGAAACCCTTTTTGAGAACTCAGAGTGAGTAAATAGGCCATTTTCATGCACTTTTAACCATTCCATAAATCTTGTGTTTAGGGCCCCTGGAAGCATGAAAATCACTTTAAACGTGCTAATTTTAGCTCTAACACTGATGATCCACCTACAAATGTGAACTGACGTTCAAAAATAAAACATTTGAAAACGGAACATTTTTCACATTTCTGAAGCATGACGTAATGGGGGGGTGTTATCTCTTTTGTCGAAAATCAGCTGTCATTGCTTGAACATTAAATGCCTCCAAATGGTATTTAATTAGCTTCCCGGGGTGAAGAAACCCTTTTTGAGAACTCAGAGTGAGTAAATTGGCCATTTTCATGCACTTTTACCCATTCCATAAATCTTGTGTTTAGGGCCCCTGGAAGCATGAAAATCACTTTAAACATGCTAATTTTAGCTCTAACACTGATGATCCACCTACAAATGTGAACTGACGTTCAAAAATAAAACATTTGAAAACGGACCATTTTCCACATTTCTGAAGCATGACATAATGGGGGGGTGTTATCTCTTTTGTCGAAAATCAGCCGTTTTTGCTCGAACATTAAATGCCTCCAAATGGTATTTATTTCACTTCCTGAGCCCCTGGAAGCATGAAAATCACTTTAAACATGCTAATTTTAGCTCTAACACTGATGATCCACCTACAAATGTGAACTGACGTTCAAAAATAAAACATTTGAAAACGGACCATTTTCTACATTTCTGAAGCATGACGTAATGGGGGGGTGTTATCTCTTTTGTCGAAAATCAGCTGTCATTGCTTGAACATTAAATGCCTCCAAATGGTATTTAATTAACTTCCCGGGGTGAAGAAACCCTTTTTGAGAACTCAGAGTGAGTAAATTGGCCATTTTCATGCACTTTTAACCATTCCATAAATCTTGTGTTTAGGGCCCCTGGAAGCATGAAAATCACTTTAAACATGCTAATATTAGCTCTAACACTGATGATCCACCTACAAATGTGAAATGACGTTCAAAAATAAAACATTTGAAAACGGACCATTTTCCACATTTCTGAAGCATGACGTAATGGGGGGGTGTTATCTCTTTTGTCGAAAATCAGCCGTTTTTGCTCGAACATTAAATGCCTCCAAATGGTATTTAATTAACTTCCCGGGGTGAAGAAACCCTTTTTGAGAACTCAGAGTGAGTAAATTGGCCATTTTCATGCACTTTTAACCATTCCATAAATCTTGTGTTTAGGGCCCCTGGAAGCATGAAAATCACTTTAAACATGCTAATTTTAGCTCTAACACTGATGATCCACCTACAAATGTGAACTGACATTCAAAAATAAAACATTTGAAAACGGACCATTTTCCACATTTCTGAAGCATGACGTAATGGGGGGGGGTGTTATCTCTTTTGTCGAAAATCAGCCGTTTTTGCTCGAACATTAAATGCCTCCAAACGGTATTTAATTAACTTCCCGGGGTGAAGAAACCCTTTTTGAGAACTCAGAGTGAGTAAATTGGCCATTTTCATGCACTTTTAACCATTCCATAAATCTTGTGTTTAGGGCCCCTGGAAGCATGAAAATCACTTTAAACATGCTAATTTTAGCTCTAACACTGATGATCCACCTACAAATGTGAACTGACGTTCAAAAATAAAACATTTGAAAACGGACCATTTTCCACATTTCTGAAGCATGACGTAATGGGGTGGTGTTATCTCTTTTGTCGAAAATCAGCCGTTTTTGCTCGAACATTAAATGCCTCCAAATGGTATTTAATTAACTTCCCGGGGTGAAGAAACCCTTTTTGAGAACTCAGAGTGAGTAAATTGGCCATTTTCATGCACTTTTAACCATTCAATAAATCTTGTGTTTAGGGCCCCTGGAAGCATGAAAATCACTTTAAACGTGCTAATTTTAGCTCTAACACTGATGATCCACCTACAAATGTGAACTGACGTTCAAAAATAAAACATTTGAAAACGGACCATTTTCCACATTTCTGAAGCATGACGTAATGGGGGGTGTTATCTCTTTTGTCGAAAATCAGCCGTTTTTGCTCGAACATTAAATGCCTCCAAATGGTATTTAATTAACTTCCCGAGCCCCTGGAAGCATGAAAATCACTTTAAACATGCTAATTTTAGCTCTAACACTGATGATCCACCTACAAATGTGAACTGACGTTCAAAAATAAAACATTTGAAAACGGACCATTTTCCACATTTCTGAAGCATGACGTAATGGGGGGGTGTTATCTCTTTTGTCGAAAATCAGCTGTCATTGCTCGAACATTAAATGCCTCCAAATGGTATTTAATTAACTTCCCGGGGTGAAGAAACCCTTTTTGAGAACTCAGAGTGAGTAAATTGGCCATTTTCATGCACTTTTAACCATTCCATAAATCTTGTGTTTAGGGCCCTCTGGAAGCATGAAAATCACTTTAAACATGCTAATTTTAGCTCTAACACTGATGATTCACCTACAAATGTGAACTGACGTTCAAAAATAAAACATTTGAAAACGGACCATTTTCCACATTTCTGAAGCATGACGTAATGGGGGGGTGTTATCTCTTTTGTCGAAAATCAGCTGTCATTGCTCGAACATTAAATGCCTCCAAATGGTATTTAATTAACTTCCCGGGGTGAAGAAACCCTTTTTGAGAACTCAGAGTGAGTAAATTGGCCATTTTCATGCACTTTTAACCATTCCATAAATCTTGTGTTTAGGGCCCCTGGAAGCATGAAAAACACTTTAAACATGCTAATTTTAGCTCTAACACTGATGATCCACCTACAAATGTGAACTGACGTTAAAAAATAAAACATTTTAAAACGGACCATTTTCCACATTTCTGAAGCATGACGTAATGGGGGGGGGTGTTATCTCTTTTGTCGAAAATCAGCCGTTTTTGCTCGAACATTAAATGCCTCCAAATGGTATTTAATTAACTTCCCGAGCCCCTGGAAGCATGAAAATCACTTTAAACATGCTAATTTTAGCTCTAACACTGATGATCCACCTACAAATGTGAACTGACGTTCAAAAATAAAACACATTTCTGAAGCATGACGTAATGGGGGGGTGTTATCTCTTTTGTCGAAAATCAGCCGTTTTTGCTCGAACATTAAATGCCTCCAAATGGTATTTAATTAACTTCCCGAGCCCCTGGAAGCATGAAAATCACTTTAAACATGCTAATTTTAGCTCTAACACTGATGATCCACCTACAAATGTGAACTGACGTTCAAAAATAAAACATTTGAAAACGGACCATTTTCCACATTTCTGAAGCATGACGTAATGGGGGGGTGTTATCTCTTTTGTCGAAAATCAGCTGTCATTGCTTGAAGATTAAATGCCTCCAAACGTTATTTAATTAACTTCCCGGGGTGAAGAAACCCTTTTTGAGAACTCAGAGTGAGTAAATTGGCCATTTTCATGCACTTTTAACCATCCCATAAATCTTGTGTTTAGGGCCCCTGGAAGCATGAAAATCACTTTAAACATGCTAATTTTAGCTCTAACACTGATGATCCACCTACAAATGTGAACGGACGTTCAAAAATAAAACATTTGAAAACGGACCATTTTCCACATTTCTGAAGCATGACGTAATGGGGATGTGTTATCCCTTTTGTCGAAAATCAGCCGTTTTTGCTCGAACAAGAAATGCCTCCAAATGGTATTTAATTAACTTCCCGGGGTGAAGAAACCCTTTTTGAGAACTCAGAGTGAGTAAATTGGCCATTTTCATGCACTTTTAACCATTCCATAAATCTTGTGTTTAGGGCCCCTGGAAGCATGAAAATCACTTTAAACATGCTAATTTTAGCTCTAACACTGATGATCCACCTACAAATGTGAACTGACGTTCAAAAATAAAACATTTGAAAACGGACCATTTTCCACATTTCTGAAGCATGACGTAATGGGAGGGTGTTATCTCTTTTGTCGAAAATCAGCCGTTTTTGCTCGAACATTAAATGCCTCCAAATGGTATTTGATTAACTTCCCGGGGTGAAGAAACCCTTTTTGAGAACTCAGAGTGAGTAAAGTGGCCATTTTCATGCACTTTTAACCATTCCATAAATCTTGTGTTTTGGGCCCCTAGAAGCATGAAAATCACTTTAAACATGCTAATTTTAGCTCTAACACTGATGATCCACCTACAAATGTGAACTGACGTTCAAAAATAAAACATTTGAAAACGGACCATTTTCCACATTTCTGAAGCATGACGTAATGGGGGGGTGTTATCTCTTTTGTCGAAAATCAGCCGTTTTTGCTCGAACATTAAATGCCTCCAAATGGTATTTAATTAACTTCCCGGGGTGAAGAAACCCTTTTTGAGAACTCAGAGTGAGTAAATTGGCCATTTTCATGCACTTTTACCCATTCCATAAATCTTGTGTTTAGGGCCCCTGGAAGCATGAAAATCACTTTAAACATGCTAATTTTAGCTCTAACACTGATGATCCACCTACAAATGTGAACTGACGTTCAAAAATAAAACATTTGAAAACGGACCATTTTCCACATTTCTGAAGCATGACGTAATGGGGGGGTGTTATCTCTTTTGTCGAAAATCAGCCGTTTTTGCTCGAACATTAAATGCCTCCAAATGGTATTTAATTAACTTCCCGAGCCCCTGGAAGCATGAAAATCACTTTAAACATGCAAATTTTAGCTCTAACACTGATGATCCACCTACAAATGTGAACTGAAGTTCAAAAATAAAACATTTGAAAACGGACCATTTTCCACATTTCTGAAGCATGATGTAATGGGGGGGTGTTATCTCTTTTGTCGAAAATCAGCCGTTTTTGCTCGAACATTAAATGCCTCCAAATGGTATTTATTTCACTTCCCGAGCCCCTGGAAGCATGAAAATCACTTTAAACATGCTAATTTTAGCTCTAACACTGATGATCCACCTACAAATGTGAACTGACGTTCAAAAATAAAACATTTGAAAACGGACCATTTTCCACATTTCTGAAGCATGACGTAATGGGGGGGTGTTATCTCTTTTGTCGAAAATCAGCTGTCATTGCTTGAACATTAAATGCCTCCAAATGGTATTTAATTAACTTCCCGGGGTGAAGAAACCCTTTTTGAGAACTCAGAGTGAGTAAATTGGCCATTTTCATGCACTTTTAACCATTCCATAAATCTTGTGTTTAGGGCCCCTGGAAGCATGAAAATCACTTTAAACATGCTAATATTAGCTCTAACACTGATGATCCACCTACAAATGTGAAATGACGTTCAAAAATAAAACATTTGAAAACGGACCATTTTCCACATTTCTGAAGCATGACGTAATCGGGGAGTGTTATCTCTTTTGTCGAAAATCAGCCGTTTTTGCTCGAACATTAAATGCCTCCAAATGGTATTTAATTAACTTCCCGGGGTGAAGAAACCCTTTTTGAGAACTCAGAGTGAGTAAATAGGCCATTTTCATGCACTTTTAACCATTCCATAAATCTTGTGTTTAGGGCCCCTGGAAGCATGAAAATCACTTTA
Source organism: Lissotriton vulgaris (assembly GCF_964263255.1). Taxonomy (NCBI): domain Eukaryota; kingdom Metazoa; phylum Chordata; class Amphibia; order Caudata; family Salamandridae; genus Lissotriton; species Lissotriton vulgaris. The sequence continues at coordinate 569,546 of NW_028253817.1, forward strand.
AACGTGCTAATTTTAGCTCTAACACTGATGATCCACCTACAAATGTGAACTGACGTTCAAAAATAAAACATTTGAAAACGGAACATTTTTCACATTTCTGAAGCATGACGTAATGGGGGGGTGTTATCTCTTTTGTCGAAAATCAGCTGTCATTGCTTGAACATTAAATGCCTCCAAATGGTATTTAATTAGCTTCCCGGGGTGAAGAAACCCTTTTTGAGAACTCAGAGTGAGTAAATTGGCCATTTTCATGCACTTTTACCCATTCCATAAATCTTGTGTTTAGGGCCCCTGGAAGCATGAAAATCACTTTAAACATGCTAATTTTAGCTCTAACACTGATGATCCACCTACAAATGTGAACTGACGTTCAAAAATAAAACATTTGAAAACGGACCATTTTCCACATTTCTGAAGCATGACGTAATGGGGGGGTGTTATCTCTTTTGTCGAAAATCAGCCGTTTTTGCTCGAACATTAAATGCCTCCAAATGGTATTTATTTCACTTCCTGAGCCCCTGGAAGCATGAAAATCACTTTAAACATGCTAATTTTAGCTCTAACACTGATGATCCACCTACAAATGTGAACTGACGTTCAAAAATAAAACATTTGAAAACGGACCATTTTCTACATTTCTGAAGCATGACGTAATGGGGGGGTGTTATCTCTTTTGTCGAAAATCAGCTGTCATTGCTTGAACATTAAATGCCTCCAAATGGTATTTAATTAACTTCCCGGGGTGAAGAAACCCTTTTTGAGAACTCAGAGTGAGTAAATTGGCCATTTTCATGCACTTTTAACCATTCCATAAATCTTGTGTTTAGGGCCCCTGGAAGCATGAAAATCACTTTAAACATGCTAATATTAGCTCTAACACTGATGATCCACCTACAAATGTGAAATGACGTTCAAAAATAAAACATTTGAAAACGGACCATTTTCCACATTTCTGAAGCATGACGTAATGGGGGGGTGTTATCTCTTTTGTCGAAAATCAGCCGTTTTTGCTCGAACATTAAATGCCTCCAAATGGTATTTAATTAACTTCCCGGGGTGAAGAAACCCTTTTTGAGAACTCAGAGTGAGTAAATTGGCCATTTTCATGCACTTTTAACCATTCCATAAATCTTGTGTTTAGGGCCCCTGGAAGCATGAAAATCACTTTAAACATGCTAATTTTAGCTCTAACACTGATGATACACCTACAAATGTGAACTGACATTCAAAAATAAAACATTTGAAAACGGACCATTTTCCACATTTCTGAAGCATGACGTAATGGGGGGGGGTGTTATCTCTTTTGTCGAAAATCAGCCGTTTTTGCTCGAACATTAAATGCCTCCAAACGGTATTTAATTAACTTCCCGGGGTGAAGAAACCCTTTTTGAGAACTCAGAGTGAGTAAATTGGCCATTTTCATGCACTTTTAACCATTCCATAAATCTTGTGTTTAGGGCCCCTGGAAGCATGAAAATCACTTTAAACATGCTAATTTTAGCTCTAACACTGATGATCCACCTACAAATGTGAACTGACGTTCAAAAATAAAACATTTGAAAACGGACCATTTTCCACATTTCTGAAGCATGACGTAATGGGGTGGTGTTATCTCTTTTGTCGAAAATCAGCCGTTTTTGCTCGAACATTAAATGCCTCCAAATGGTATTTAATTAACTTCCCGGGGTGAAGAAACCCTTTTTGAGAACTCAGAGTGAGTAAATTGGCCATTTTCATGCACTTTTAACCATTCAATAAATCTTGTGTTTAGGGCCCCTGGAAGCATGAAAATCACTTTAAACGTGCTAATTTTAGCTCTAACACTGATGATCCACCTACAAATGTGAACTGACGTTCAAAAATAAAACATTTGAAAACGGACCATTTTCCACATTTCTGAAGCATGACGTAATGGGGGGTGTTATCTCTTTTGTCGAAAATCAGCCGTTTTTGCTCGAACATTAAATGCCTCCAAATGGTATTTAATTAACTTCCCGAGCCCCTGGAAGCATGAAAATCACTTTAAACATGCTAATTTTAGCTCTAACACTGATGATCCACCTACAAATGTGAACTGACGTTCAAAAATAAAACATTTGAAAACGGACCATTTTCCACATTTCTGAAGCATGACGTAATGGGGGGGTGTTATCTCTTTTGTTGAAAATCAGCCGTTTTTGCTCGAACATTAAATGCCTCCAAATGGTATTTAATTAACTTCCCGGGGTGAAGAAACCCTTTTTGAGAACTCAGAGTGAGTAAATTGGCCATTTTCATGCACTTTTAACCATTCCATAAATCTTGTGTTTAGGGCCCCTGGAAGCATGAAAATCACTTTAAACATGCTAATTTTAGCTCTAACACTGATGATCCACCTACAAATGTGAACTGACATTCAAAAATAAAACATTTGAAAACTGACCATTTTCCACATTTCTGAAGCATGACGTAATGGGGGGGGGTGTTATCTCTTTTGTCGAAAATCAGCCGTTTTTGCTCGAACATTAAATGCCTCCAAACGGTATTTAATTAACTTCCCGGGGTGAAGAAACCCTTTTTGAGAACTCAGAGTGAGTAAATTGGCCATTTTCATGCACTTTTAACCATTCCATAAATCTTGTGTTTAGGGCCCCTGGAAGCATGAAAATCACTTTAAACATGCTAATTTTAGCTCTAACACTGATGATCCACCTACAAATGTAAACTGACGTTCAAAAATAAAACATTTGAAAACGGACCATTTTCCACATTTCTGAAGCATGACGTAATGGGGTGGTGTTATCTCTTTTGTCGAAAATCAGCCGTTTTTGCTCGAACATTAAATGCCTCCAAATGGTATTTAATTAACTTCCCGGGGTGACGAAACCCTTTTTGAGAACTCAGAGTGAGTAAATTGGCCATTTTCATGCACTTTTAACCATTCCATAAATCTTGTGTTTAGGGCCCCTGGAAGCATGAAAATCACTTTAAACGTGCTAATTTTAGCTCTAACACTGATGATCCACCTACAAATGTGAACTGACGTTCAAAAATAAAACATTTGAAAACGGACCATTTTCCACATTTCTGAAGCATGACGTAATGGGGGGTGTTATCTCTTTTGTCGAAAATCAGCCGTTTTTGCTCGAACAATAAATGCCTCCAAATGGTATTTAATTAACTTCCCGAGCCCCTGGAAGCATGAAAATCACTTTAAACATGCTAATTTTAGCTCTAACACTGATGATCCACCTACAAATGTGAACTGACGTTCAAAAATAAAACATTTGAAAACGAACCATTTTCCACATTTCTGAAGCATGACGTAATGGGGGGGGGTGTTATCTCTTTTGTCGAAAATCAGCCGTTTTTGCTCGAACATTAAATGCCTCCAAATGGTATTTAATTAACTTCCCGAGCCCCTGGAAGCATGAAAATCACTTTAAACATGCTAATTTTAGCTCTAACACTGATGATCCACCTACAAATGTGAACTGACGTTCAAAAATAAAACATTTGAAAACGGACCATTTTCCACATTTCTGAAGCATGACGTAATGGGGGGGTGTTATCTCTTTTGTCGAAAATCAGCTGTCATTGCTCGAACATTAAATGCCTCCAAATGGTATTTAATTAACTTCCCGGGGTGAAGAAACCCTTTTTGAGAACTCAGAGTGAGTAAATTGGCCATTTTCATGCACTTTTAACCATTCCATAAATCTTGTGTTTAGGGCCCTCTGGAAGCATGAAAATCACTTTAAACATGCTAATTTTAGCTCTAACACTGATGATTCACCTACAAATGTGAACTGACGTTCAAAAATAAAACATTTGAAAACGGACCATTTTCCACATTTCTGAAGCATGACGTAATGGGGGGGTGTTATCTCTTTTGTCGAAAATCAGCCGTTTTTGCTCGAACATTAAATGCCTCCAAATGGTATTTAATTAACTTCCCGAGCCCCTGGAAGCATGAAAATCACTTTAAACATGCTAATTTTAGCTCTAACACTGATGATCCACCTACAAATGTGAACTGACGTTCAAAAATAAAACATTTGAAAACGGACCATTTTCCACATTTCTGAAGCATGACGTAATGGGGGGGTGTTATCTCTTTTGTCGAAAATCAGCCGTTTTTGCTCGAACATTAAATGCCTCCAAATGGTATTTAATTAACTTCCCGAGCCCCTGGAAGCATGAACATCACTTTAAACATGCTAATTTTAGCTCTAACACTGATGATCCACCTACAAATGTGAACTGACGTTCAAAAATAAAACATTTGAAAACGGACCATTTTCCACATTTCTGAAGCATGACGTAATGGGGGGGTGTTATCTCTTTTGTCGAAAATCAGCTGTCATTGCTCGAACATTAAATGCCTCCAAATGGTATTTAATTAACTTCCCGGGGTGAAGAAACCCTTTTTGAGAACTCAGAGTGAGTAAATTGGCCATTTTCATGCACTTTTAACCATTCCATAAATCTTGTGTTTAGGGCCCTCTGGAAGCATGAAAATCACTTTAAACATGCTAATTTTAGCTCTAACACTGATGATTCACCTACAAATGTGAACTGACGTTCAAAAATAAAACATTTGAAAACGGACCATTTTCCACATTTCTGAAGCATGACGTAATGGGGGGGTGTTATCTCTTTTGTCGAAAATCAGCTGTCATTGCTCGAACATTAAATGCCTCCAAATGGTATTTAATTAACTTCCCGGGGTGAAGAAACCCTTTTTGAGAACTCAGAGTGAGTAAATTGGCCATTTTCATGCACTTTTAACCATTCCATAAATCTTGTGTTTAGGGCCCCTGGAAGCATGAAAAACACTTTAAACGTGCTAATTTTAGCTCTAGCACTGATGATCCACCTACAAATGTGAACTGACGTTCAAAAATAAAACATTTTAAAACTGACCATTTTCCACATTTCTGAAGCATGACGTAATGGGGGGGGGGTGTTATCTCTTTTGTCGAAAATCAGCCGTTTTTGCTCGAACATTAAATGCCTCCAAATGGTATTTAATTAACTTCCCGAGCCCCTGGAAGCATGATAATCACTTTAAACATGCTAATTTTAGCTCTAACACTGATGATCCACCTACAAATGTGAACTGACGTTCAAAAATAAAACATTTGAAAACGGACCATTTTCCACATTTCTGAAGCATGACGTAATGGGGGGGTGTTATCTCTTTTGTCGAAAATCAGCCGTTTTTGCTCGAACATTAAATGCCTCCAAATGGTATTTAATTAACTTCCCGAGCCCCTGGAAGCATGAAAATCACTTTAAACATGCTAATTTTAGCTCTAACACTGATGATCCACCTACAAATGTGAACTGACGTTCAAAAATAAAACATTTGAAAACGGACCATTTTCCACATTTCTGAAGCATGACGTAATGGGGGGGTGTTATCTCTTTTGTTGAAAATCAGCCGTTTTTGCTCGAACATTAAATGCCTCCAAATGGTATTTAATTAACTTCCCGGGGTGAAGAAACCCTTTTTGAGAACTCAGAGTGAGTAAATTGGCCATTTTCATGCACTTTTAACCATTCCATAAATCTTGTGTTTAGGGCCCCTGGAAGCATGAAAATCACTTTAAACATGCTAATTTTAGCTCTAACACTGATGATCCACCTACAAATGTGAACTGACATTCAAAAATAAAACATTTGAAAACTGACCATTTTCCACATTTCTGAAGCATGACGTAATGGGGGGGGGGTGTTATCTCTTTTGTCGAAAATCAGCCGTTTTTGCTCGAACATTAAATGCCTCCAAACGGTATTTAATTAACTTCCCGGGGTGAAGAAACCCTTTTTGAGAACTCAGAGTGAGTAAATTGGCCATTTTCATGCACTTTTAACCATTCCATAAATCTTGTGTTTAGGGCCCCTGGAAGCATGAAAATCACTTTAAACATGCTAATTTTAGCTCTAACACTGATGATCCACCTACAAATGTAAACTGACGTTCAAAAATAAAACATTTGAAAACGGACCATTTTCCACATTTCTGAAGCATGACGTAATGGGGTGGTGTTATCTCTTTTGTCGAAAATCAGCCGTTTTTGCTCGAACATTAAATGCCTCCAAATGGTATTTAATTAACTTCCCGGGGTGACGAAACCCTTTTTGAGAACTCAGAGTGAGTAAATTGGCCATTTTCATGCACTTTTAACCATTCCATAAATCTTGTGTTTAGGGCCCCTGGAAGCATGAAAATCACTTTAAACGTGCTAATTTTAGCTCTAACACTGATGATCCACCTACAAATGTGAACTGACGTTCAAAAATAAAACATTTGAAAACGGACCATTTTCCACATTTCTGAAGCATGACGTAATGGGGGGTGTTATCTCTTTTGTCGAAAATCAGCCGTTTTTGCTCGAACATTAAATGCCTCCAAATGGTATTTAATTAACTTCCCGAGCCCCTGGAAGCATGAAAATCACTTTAAACATGCTAATTTTAGCTCTAACACTGATGATCCACCTACAAATGTGAACTGACGTTCAAAAATAAAACATTTGAAAACGAACCATTTTCCACATTTCTGAAGCATGACGTAATGGGGGGGGTGTTATCTCTTTTGTCGAAAATCAGCCGTTTTTGCTCGAACATTAAATGCCTCCAAATGGTATTTAATTAACTTCCCGAGCCCCTGGAAGCATGAAAATCACTTTAAACATGCTAATTTTAGCTCTAACACTGATGATCCACCTACAAATGTGAACTGACGTTCAAAAATAAAACATTTGAAAACGGACCATTTTCCACATTTCTGAAGCATGACGTAATGGGGGGGTGTTATCTCTTTTGTCGAAAATCAGCTGTCATTGCTCGAACATTAAATGCCTCCAAATGGTATTTAATTAACTTCCCGGGGTGAAGAAACCCTTTTTGAGAACTCAGAGTGAGTAAATTGGCCATTTTCATGCACTTTTAACCATTCCATAAATCTTGTGTTTAGGGCCCTCTGGAAGCATGAAAATCACTTTAAACATGCTAATTTTAGCTCTAACACTGATGATTCACCTACAAATGTGAACTGACGTTCAAAAATAAAACATTTGAAAACGGACCATTTTCCACATTTCTGAAGCATGACGTAATGGGGGGGTGTTATCTCTTTTGTCGAAAATCAGCCGTTTTTGCTCGAACATTAAATGCCTCCAAATGGTATTTAATTAACTTCCCGAGCCCCTGGAAGCATGAAAATCACTTTAAACATGCTAATTTTAGCTCTAACACTGATGATCCACCTACAAATGTGAACTGACGTTCAAAAATTAAACATTTGAAAACGGACCATTTTCCACATTTCTGAAGCATGACGTAATGGGGGGGTGTTATCTCTTTTGTCGAAAATCAGCCGTTTTTGCTCGAACATTAAATGCCTCCAAATGGTATTTAATTAACTTCCCGAGCCCCTGGAAGCATGAACATCACTTTAAACATGCTAATTTTAGCTCTAACACTGATGATCCACCTACAAATGTGAACTGACGTTCAAAAATAAAACATTTGAAAACGGACCATTTTCCACATTTCTGAAGCATGACGTAATGGGGGGGTGTTATCTCTTTTGTCGAAAATCAGCTGTCATTGCTCGAACATTAAATGCCTCCAAATGGTATTTAATTAACTTCCCGGGGTGAAGAAACCCTTTTTGAGAACTCAGAGTGAGTAAATTGGCCATTTTCATGCACTTTTAACCATTCCATAAATCTTGTGTTTAGGGCCCTCTGGAAGCATGAAAATCACTTTAAACATGCTAATTTTAGCTCTAACACTGATGATTCACCTACAAATGTGAACTGACGTTCAAAAATAAAACATTTGAAAACGGACCATTTTCCACATTTCTGAAGCATGACGTAATGGGGGGGTGTTATCTCTTTTGTCGAAAATCAGCTGTCATTGCTCGAACATTAAATGCCTCCAAATGGTATTTAATTAACTTCCCGGGGTGAAGAAACCCTTTTTGAGAACTCAGAGTGAGTAAATTGGCCATTTTCATGCACTTTTAACCATTCCATAAATCTTGTGTTTAGGGCCCCTGGAAGCATGAAAAACACTTTAAACATGCTAATTTTAGCTCTAACACTGATGATCCACCTACAAATGTGAACTGACGTTCAAAAATAAAACATTTTAAAACGGACCATTTTCCACATTTCTGAAGCATGACGTAATGGGGGGGGGTGTTATCTCTTTTGTCGAAAATCAGCCGTTTTTGCTCGAACATTAAATGCCTCCAAATGGTATTTAATTAACTTCCCGAGCCCCTGGAAGCATGAAAATCACTTTAAACATGCTAATTTTAGCTCTAACACTGATGATCCACCTACAAATGTGAACTGACGTTCAAAAATAAAACATTTGAAAACGGACCATTTTCCACATTTCTGAAGCATGACGTAATGGGGGGGTGTTATCTCTTTTGTCGAAAATCAGCCGTTTTTGCTCGAACATTAAATGCCTCCAAATGGTATTTAATTAACTTCCCGAGCCCCTGGAAGCATGAAAATCACTTTAAACATGCTAATTTTAGCTCTAACACTGATGATCCACCTACAAATGTGAACTGACGTTCAAAAATAAAACATTTGAAAACGGACCATTTTCCACATTTCTGAAGCATGACGTAATGGGGGGTGTTATCTCTTTTGTCGAAAATCAGCCGTTTTTGCTCGAACATTAAATGCCTCCAAATGGTATTTAATTAACTTCCCGGGGTGAAGAAACCCTTTGTGAGAACTCAGAGTGAGTAAATTGGCCATTTTCATGCACTTTTAACCATTCCATAAATCTTGTGTTTAGGGCCCCTGGAAGCATGAAAATCACTTTAAACATGCTAATTTTAGCTCTAACACTGATGATCCACCTACAAATGTGAACTGACGTTCAAAAATAAAACATTTGAAAACGGAACATTTTCCACATATCTGAAGCATGACGTAATGGGGGGGTGTTATCTCTTTTGTCGAAAATCAGCTGTCATTGCTTGAACATTAAATGCCTCCAAATGGTATTTAATTAGCTTCCCGGGTGAAGAAACCCTTTTTGAGAACTCAGAGTGAGTAAATTGGCCATTTTCATGCACTTTTACCCATTCCATAAATCTTGTGTTTAGGGCCCCTGGAAGCATGAAAATCACTTTAAACATGCTAATTTTAGCTCTAACACTGATGATCCACCTACAAATGTGAACTGACGTTCAAAAATAAAACATTTGAAAACGGACCATTTTCCACATTTCTGAAGCATGACGTAATGGGGGGGTGTTATCTCTTTTGTCGAAAATCAGCCGTTTTTGCTCGAACATTAAATGCCTCCAAATGGTATTTAATTAACTTCCCGAGCCCCTGGAAGCATGAAAATCACTTTAAACATGCTAATTTTAGCTCTAACACTGATGATCCACCTACAAATGTGAACTGACGTTCAAAAATAAAACATTTGAAAACGGACCATTTTCCACATTTCTGAAGCATGATGTAATGGGGGGGTGTTATCTCTTTTGTCGAAAATCAGCCGTTTTTGCTCGAACATTAAATGCCTCCAAATGGTATTTATTTCACTTCCCAAGCCCCTGGAAGCATGAAAATCACTTTAAACATGCTAATTTTAGCTCTAACACTGATGATCCACCTACAAATGTGAACTGACGTTCAAAAATAAAACATTTGAAAACGGACCATTTTCCACATTTCTGAAGCATGACGTAATGGGGGGGTGTTATCTCTTTTGTCGAAAATCAGCTGTCATTGCTTGAACATTAAATGCCTCCAAATGGTATTTAATTAACTTCCCGGGGTGAAGAAACCCTTTTTGAGAACTCAGAGTGAGTAAATTGGCCATTTTCATGCACTTTTAACCATTCCATAAATCTTGTGTTTAGGGCCCCTGGAAGCATGAAAATCACTTTAAACATGCTAATATTAGCTCTAACACTGATGATCCACCTACAAATGTGAAAGGACGTTCAAAAATAAAACATTTGAAAACGGACCATTTTCCACATTTCTGAAGCATGACGTAATGGGGGGGTGTTATCTCTTTTGTGGAAAATCAGCCGTTTTTGCTCGAACATTAAATGCCTCCAAATGGTATTTAATTAACTTCCCGGGGTGAAGAAACCCTTTTTGAGAACTCAGAGTGAGTAAATTGGCCATTTTCATGCACTTTTAACCATTCCATAAATCTTGTGTTTAGGGCCCCTGGAAGCATGAAAATCACTTTAAACATGCTAATTTTAGCTCTAACACTGATGATCCACCTACGAATGTGAACTGACATTCAAAAATAAAACATTTGAAAACGGACCATTTTCCACATTTCTGAAGCATGACGTAATGGGGGGGTGTTATCTCTTTTGTCGAAAATCAGCCGTTTTTGCTTGAACATTAAATGCCTCCAAACGGTATTTAATTAACTTCCCGGGGTGAAGAAACCCTTTTTGAGAACTCAGAGTGAGTAAATTGGCCATTTTCATGCACTTTTAACCATTCCATAAATCTTGTGTTTAGGGCCCCTGGAAGCATGAAAATCACTTTAAACATGCAAATTTTAGCTCTAACACTGATGATCCACATACAAATGTGAACTGACGTTCAAAAATAAAACATTTGAAAACGGACCATTTTCCACATTTCTGAAGCATGACGTAATGGGGGGGTGTTATCTCTTTTGTCGATAATCAGCCGTTTTTGCTCGAACATTAAATGCCTCCAAATGGTATTTATTTCACTTCCCGAGCCCCTGGAAGCATGAAAATCACTTTAAACATGCTAATTTTAGCTCTAACACTGATGATCCACCTACAAATGTGAACTGACGTTCAAAAATAAAACAATTGAAAACGGACCATTTTCCACATTTCTGAAGCATGACGTAATGGGGGGGTGCTATATCTTTTGTCGAAAATCTGCCGTTTTTGCTCGAACATTAAATGCCTCCAAATGGTATTTATTTCACTTCCCGAGCCCCTGGAAGCATGAAAATCACTTTAAACATGCTAATTTTAGCTCTAACACTGATGATCCACCTACAAATGTGAACTGACGTTCAAAAATAAAACATTTGAATACGGACCATTTTCCACATTTCTGAAGCATGACGTAATGGGGGGGTGTTATCTCTTTTGTCGAAAATCAACCGTTTTTGCTCGAACATTAAATGCCTCCAAATGGTATTTAATTAACTTCCCGAGCCCCTGGAAGCATGAAAATCACTTTAAACATGCTAATTTTAGCTCTAACACTGATGATCCACCTACAAATGTGAACTGACGTTCAAAAATAAAACATTTGAAAACGGACCATTTTCCACATTTCTGAAGCATGACGTAATGGGGTGGTGTTATCTCTTTTGTCGAAAATCAGCCGTTTTTGCTCGAACATTAAATGCCTCCAAATGGTATTTAATTAACTTCCCGGGATGAAGAAACCCTTTTTGAGAACTCAGTGAGTAACTTGGCCATTTTCATGCACTTTTAACCATTCCATAAATCTTGTGTTTAGGGCCCCTGGAAGCATGAAAATCACTTTAAACATGCTAATTTTAGCTTTAACACTGATGATCCACCTACAAATGTGAACTGACGTTCAAAAATAAAACATTTGAAAACGGACCATTTTCCACATTTCTGAAGCATGACGTAATGGGGGGGTGTTATCTCTTTTGTCGAAAATCAGCCGTTTTTGCTCGAACATTAAATGCCTCCAAATGGTATTTATTTCACTTCCCGAGCCCCTGGAAGCATGAAAATCACTTTAAACATGCTAATTTTAGCTCTAACACTGATGATCCACCTACAAATGTGAACTGACGTTCAAAAATAAAACATTTGAAAACGGACCATTTTCCACATTTCTGAAGCATGACGTAATGGGGTGGTGTTATCTCTTTTGTCGAAAATCAGCCGTTTTTGCTCGAACATTAAATGCCTCCAAATGGTATTTAATTAACTTCCCGGGGTGAAGAAACCCTTTTTGAGAACTCAGAGTGAGTAAATTGGCCATTTTCATGCACTTTTAACCATTCAATAAATCTTGTGTTTAGGGCCCCTGGAAGCATGAAAATCACTTTAAACGTGCTAATTTTAGCTCTAACACTGATGATCCACCTACAAATGTGAACTGACGTTCAAAAATAAAACATTTGAAAACGGACCATTTTCCACATTTCTGAAGCATGACGTAATGGGGGGTGTTATCTCTTTTTGTCGAAAATCAGCCGTTTTTGCTCGAACATTAAATGCCTCCAAATGGTATTTAATTAACTTCCCGAGCCCCTGGAAGCATGACAATCACTTTAAACATGCTAATTTTAGCTCTAACACTGATGATCCACCTACAAATGTGAACTGACGTTCAAAAATAAAACATTTGAAAACGGACCATTTTCCACATTTCTGAAGCATGACGTAATGGGGGGGGTGTTATCTCTTTTGTTGAAAATCAGCCGTTTTTGCTCGAACATTAAATGCCTCCAAATGGTATTTAATTAACTTCCCGGGGTGAAGAAACCCTTTTTGAGAACTCAGAGTGAGTAAATTGGCCATTTTCATGCACTTTTAACCATTCCATAAATCTTGTGTTTAGGGCCCCTGGAAGCATGAAAATCACTTTAAACATGCTAATTTTAGCTCTAACACTGATGATCCACCTACAAATGTGAACTGACGTTCAAAAATAAAACATTTGAAAACGGACCATTTTCCACATTTCTGAAGCATGACGTAATGGGGGGGGTGTTATCTCTTTTGTTGAAAATCAGCCGTTTTTGCTCGAACATTAAATGCCTCCAAATGGTATTTAATTAACTTCCCGGGGTGAAGAAACCCTTTTTGAGAACTCAGAGTGAGTAAATTGGCCATTTTCATGCACTTTTAACCATTCCATAAATCTTGTGTTTAGGGCCCCTGGAATCATGAAAATCACTTTAAACATGCTAATTTTAGCTCTAACACTGATGATCCACCTACAAATGTGAACTGACGTTCAAAAATAAAACAATTGAAAACGGACCATATTCCACATTTCTGAAGGATGACGTAATGGGGGGGTGTTATCTCTTTTGTCGAAAATCAGCCGTTTTTGCTCGAACATTAAATGCCTCCAAATGGTATTTAATTAACTTCCCGAGCCCCTGGAAGCATGAAAATCACTTTAAACATGCTAATTTTAGCTCTAACACTGATGATCCACCTACAAATGTGAACTGACGTTCAAAAATAAAACATTTGAAAACGGACCATTTTCCACATTTCTGAAGCATGACGTAATGGGGGGGTGTTATCTCTTTTGTCGAAAATCAGCTGTCATTGCTTGAACATTAAATGCCTCCAAATGGTATTTAATTAACTTCCCGGGGTGAAGAAACCCTTTTTGAGAACTCAGAGTGAGTAAATTGACCATTTTCATGCACTTTTAACCATTCCATAAATCTTGTGTTTAGGGCCCCTGGAAGCATGAAGATCACTTTAAACATGCTAATTTTAGCTCTAACACTGATGATTCACCTACAAATGTGAACTGACGTTCAAAAATAAAACATTTGAAAACGGACCAATTTCCACATTTCTGAAGCATGACGTAATGGGGGGGTGTTATCTCTTTTGTCGAAAATCAGCTGTCATTGCTCGAACATTAAATGCCTCCAAATGGTATTTAATAACTTCCCGGGTGAAGAAACCCTTTTTGAGATCTCAGAGTGAGTAAATTGGCCATTTTCATGCACTTTTAACCATTCCATAAATCTTGTGTTTAGGGCCCCTGGAAGCATGAAAAACACTTTAAACATGCTAATTTTAGCTCTAACACTGATGATCCACCTACAAATGTGAACTGACGTTCAAAAATAAAACATTTTAAAACGGACCATTTTCCACATTTCTGAAGCATGACGTAATTGGGGGGTGTTATCTCTTTTGTCGAAAATCAGCCGTTTTTGCTCGAACATTAAATGCCTCCAAATGGTATTTAATTAACTTCCCGAGCCCCTGGAAGCATGAAAATCACTTTAAACATGCCAATTTTAGCTCTAACACTGATGATCCACCTACAAATGTGAACTGACGTTCAAAAATAAAACATTTGAAAACGGACCATTTTCCACATTTCTGAAGCATGACGTAATGGGGGGGTGTTATCTCTTTTGTCGAAAATCAGCCGTTTTTGCTCGAACATTAAATTCCTCCAAATGGTATTTAATTAACTTCCCGAGCCCCTGGAAGCATGAAAATCACTTTAAACATGCTAATTTTAGCTCTACCACTGATGATCCACCTACAAATGTGAACTGACGTTCAAAAATAAAACATTTGAAAACGGACCATTTTCCACATTTCTGAAGCATGATGTAATGGGGGGGTGTTATCTCTTTTGTCGAAAATCAGATGTTTTTTCTCGAACATTAAATGCCTCCAAATGGTATTTATTTCACTTCCCGAGCCCCTGGAAGCATGAAAATCACTTTAAACATGCTAATTTTAGCTCTAACACTGATGATCCACCTACAAATGTGAACTGACGTTCAAAAATAAAACATTTGAAAACAGACCATTTTCCACATTTCTGAAGCATGACGTAATGGGGGGGTGTTATCTCTTTTGTCGAAAATCAGCCATTTTTGCTCGAACATTAAATGCCTCCAAATGGTATTTAATTAACTTCCCGGGGTGAAGAAACCCTTTTTGAGAACTCAGAGTGAGTAAATTGGCCATTTTCATGCACTTTTAACCATTCCATAAATCTTGTGTTTAGGGCCCCTGGAAGCATGAAAATCACTTTAAACATGCTAATTTTAGCTCTAACACTGATGATCCACCTACAAATGTGAACTGACATTCAAAAATAAAACATTTGAAAACGGACCATTTTCCACATTTCTGAAGCATGACGTAATGGGGGGGTGTTATCCCTTTTGTCGAAAATCAGCCGTTTTTGCTCGAACAAGAAATGCCTCCAAATGGTATTTAATTAACTTCCCGGGGTGAAGAAACCCTTTTTGAGAACTCAGAGTGAGTAAATTGGCCATTTTCATGCACTTTTAACCATTCCATAAATCTTGTGTTTAGGGCCCCTGGAAGCATGAAAATCACTTTAAACATGCTAATTTTAGCTCTAACACTGATGATCCACCTACAAATGTGAACTGACGTTCAAAAATAAAACATTTGAAAACGGACCATTTTCCACATTTCTGAAGCATGACGTAATGGGGGGGTGTTATCTCTTTTGTCGAAAATCAGCCGTTTTTGCTCGAACATTAAATGCCTCCAAATGGTATTTAATTAACTTCCCGGGGTGAAGAAACCCTTTTTGAGAACTCAGAGTGAGTAAATTGGCCATTTTCATGCACTTTTAACCATTCCATAAATCTTGTGTTTAGGGCCCCTGGAAGCATGAAAATCACTTTAAACATGCTAATTTTAGCTCTAACACTGATGATCCACCTACAAATGTGAACTGACATTCAAAAATAAAACATTTGAAAATGGACCATTTTCCACATTTCTGAAGCATGACGAAATGGGGGGGTGTTATCTCTTTTGTCGAAAATCAGCCGTTTTTGCTCGAACATTAAATGCCTCCAAATGGTATTTAATTAACTTTCCGAGCCCCTGGAAGCATGAAAATCACTTTAAACATGCTAATTTTAGCTCTAACACTGATGATCCACCTACAAATGTGAACTGACGTTCAAAAATAAAACATTTGAAAACGGACCATTTTCCACATTTCTGAAGCATGACGTAATGGGGGGGTGTTATCTCTTTTGTCGAAAATCAGCCGTTTTTGCTCGAACATTAAATGCCTCCAAATGGTATTTAATTAACTTCCCGGGGTGAAGAAACCCTTTTTGAGAACTCAGAGTGAGTAAATTGGCCATTTCATGCACTTTTAACCATTCCATAAATCTTGTGTTTAGGGCCCCTGGAAGCATGAAAATCACTTTAAACATGCTAATTTTAGCTCTAACACTGATGATCCACCTACAAATGTGAACTGACGTTAAAAAAAAAAACATTTGAAAACGGACCATTTTCCACATTTCTGAAGCATGACGTAATGGAAAGGGGCGACCACTCGGTCCCCCCGAACGTATGGCAGAGTGCCTCGATCCCCCCGGGAAGCCATTTTGGGCGGGAGGCGCGTCTCGGCTGGTATGCCCGAAGCGGCGTAGCCGGGGCGCGCTTTTTCCCGCCCTAGAGTGGGCTGGCCTAGACACTGACGCGGCTGGCCACGCCCTCGGGGCAGGCAGGGGCGGGTTTACGCCCGCCCTGAAGACGGATAAAAAGGGACGCGAGACCAGAAGGCATCCTCTTGTTCCTGTGCTCTGAAGCTGCACCTCCTCGCTGCACGTGAGCTCGAGACGGAACGAAGAGCCAATTTTGAGCGTTGTAATCTTTCTTTTGTCTTACAGATACTCTGTCGGGGAAATGCCCAAGAAAGGCGCGAAGAGAATGACGACTGAACAGATGGTTCGGGTCCTCATGAAGGAGATGACTGAACTAAAGAAGCGGGTGGCGGAGAGAGACGGGGAAAGGGGGCCGGAACGTCCGGCGGCTGGAGGGAGAGCCAAGAGGCCAAGGAGGGGCCCAGCTGGGGGAGACGTCCCGGTTCCCTGTACCCCGCTCGAAGCGCCAACCCCAGTACCGGCGGAGGGGAATCCGATTCCCGTGGTGGTCACCCCGGTGTCCAATGAAGATATGCCACCCGAGCTGGCAGCACAACTTGCAGCGTGGTTGGGCGAAAGTAGTGAGGGCGCCACGGCTGCCGAGGCCCAGGCGCTGATGAAGCAATTGCGCGAGAAACGGGATGCAGCCAAGGTGTCCGCGCCGGCTGCAGTAGTTGACAAGCCACAAGGGACGATTGCGACCGCAGATGCAGCGTCCGGTGCAGGTAAGCGGCCATTGCCGATTGCGAGGGATGAGTCAGCACCCTCTCGTAGAGAAAGGTTGGGCCAACATGTGCCTTTGGCAATTAAGGAGAAGATTTGGGCGGGGGAATATGTGAACATCTTCTCGTTGCTTGTTGATCATTATGAGGTGGAGCATGTTAAGAGTCAGAAAGATCTTATGCATCCGAGTGTTTGGCGCGCAAAAATGGCCGCCTTTAAAGTGAATGAGAATATTGGCAATTGGGGCAATGCATGGGGAATTTTCACGTCGATCTTGGGGGAACGCAGGCCCGAGTTGCTTTCCGAGTTGCCGACCTATCAGTCACGAATCATGGGGTACTCGACATCACACCAGGGTAACCATTGGTTCTGCTACGATAATCTTTTTAGAAAGGCTATAGAGCATAATAAAAGCTTGACCTGGGATTGTTATGATTCTTTGACATGGGATAAAATGAAGGAGACAGGTATGTTAAAAATGCCATTGGTAGGAAGTAATGTTGGCGAATCCTCCCGCCAATATGGGGGGACGCCCTTTCGTTCAGGTACGGGTACCGACGATTACTCGAGACCTGCCGGCAATACAGGAAAAAGGGGGTTCTGCTTCAATTTCAACAGAGGTAAATGTACTAGGCCCCAGGGATCGTGTAAATTTAAACATGAATGTAGTGGGTGCGGGTCGTCCCATCCTGAGTCCACGTGCAGAGCCAAAATGGGTGATAACGGGGGGAGAGGAGGCGCCAAACAGGTCTAACGTAGTCCGAGGGGCGCCTTTACCTACCCCGATTGATACCTTGGCGATGATTCCCTGGCTCAGTGAATACCCGGATCGTACTTCTGCTGGGGTGCTGCGGAACGGATTTTCGTATGGTTTCCGCATCCCGGTAGGGGACTTTCAGGGTGTGGAGAAGTGTAAAAATCAGCTTTCCGTCCTGCAGCATACGACCGTGGTGCAGGATAAGATCCGGAAAGAGGTTACTCGAGGTCGGGTCGCCGGCCCGTTTAGTGTACCCCCGGTGCAGAATTTTGTTTGTTCTCCTTTAGGAGTAGTCCCCAAGAAGGACCCGGGTGAGTTCCGACTGATCCACAATTTGTCAGCTCCACGTGGTCTTTCGGTAAACGATGCAATAGATCCGGAAGTGTGTTCGGTGCGGTACGCATCCTTCGATGAGGCCGTAGCCATTTTGAATCGCCTGGGGCCCGGGGCGCTGATGGCGAAGTCAGATATCGAGTCAGCGTTCCGATTGCTCCCGGTACACCAAGACGACCAGCGTCTCCTGGGTTTCATGTTCCAGGGTTATTATTACATGGATAGGTGTATGCCGATGGGGTGCTCTATATCTTGTGCCTATTTCGAGAAATTCAGTTGTTTTCTACAATGGGTCTTCACAAAGAAGACGGGTTTCCAACATGTAATGCATTACCTTGATGATTTTCTTTTCCTTGGGGCAGCCGGGGATCTCGAATGTGGCCGGGCCTTGGCCGAATTCTGTGTGTTAATGAAGCAGTTTGGTGTGCCATTGGCACCAGGTAAGACGGTGGGTCCTGCGACTTGCCTCGAGTTTCTGGGGATCGAGTTAGACTCCAGTGAGGGTTGTTTTCGTTTGCCAGCTGACAAAGTATTGAAGTTTAGGGCAGCCCTACAAGTGTGTATAAATGCATCTAAAGTTACGCTGCATAAATTACAGCAGTTGGTGGGACAGTTGAATTTTGCACTGAGAGTTATACCAATGGCCCGCCCCTTTTCCCGTTCAATTGCCCAGGCTATGGTCGGCCTAAAGGAGGGCCATCATCGCACGAGACTATCGGCTGAGGTCCGCCAGGACGTGCGTATTTGGTTAGCATTTCTGGCGGACTTTAATGGTCGAGTCATCTGGAACAAACCAGCCGTGTCCTCCGAAGAGCTGGGGCTATGGACAGATTCAGCAGGTAGCATAGGTTTTGGTGCCATCTTCGGCACAAAATGGTCGGCACAAAGGTGGCCGACATGGTGGCATGACAATGGTCTGACAAGCAATATTGCTTTCCTGGAACTTTTTCCCATTTTGGTGGCCCTGAGAACCTGGCCAGAAGGGTTCAAAGATCACTCTGTGATATTTTGGTCTGACAATATGACCGTGGTCGAGTGCATCAATAGTCAGGCAGCACGATGTAAACTGATTTTAAGACTGCTCAAAGAAATTGTTTTACTGTGTATGCAACTGAATGTGCTATTCAGAGCAAAACATGTCCCAGGGGTAATGAATCAGGCGGCTGATGCACTGTCTCGTTTTCATATGCAGGCTTTCTCGGGTTTCCTTCCCTCAGCGGACCCAGAGCCGGCACCCTTTCCCGAAGCTCTCTGGTCTCTCGGTGCCCCGAACTTCGTCACCTCGTGGGAGAGAGTCTAGCACCAAGGACGAGGAAGGCATATGAAGGGGCGTTTCGGTCCTATTTAGCCTTTTTGGGGACTGATAGAGAGAGGCTTTGGGGCCACGAGGAATGGGTAGTGAATTTTCTGATGTCCTTACGTAGGGCTGGGAAATCGGTGGCTACGGCCCAGAGGCATCGTGCTGCCATTTCCTTTGTTGCCAGGGCTCATAGTATCCAGGACCCGACAGCGTCTTTCGTTGTACAGAAAGCGCTGCGTGGGTGGCAACGCCTTGAGGGTCGCAGAGTAGATGAGAGGCGCCCGATAGGTTTGGATAGGTTGGCCCAGTTGTTGGCCACACTCCCTGCCACATGTTCATCTCAGTTTGAGGCGATGTTGTTCCGAGCCGCTTTTACGCTAGCATTTCACGGGGCAATGCGGGTAAGCGAACTGGTGGCAAGGAACAAACAGGATGTGGCGGGGGGCTTGTGCCGAGAACACGTTCAGATCAGAGGAGAGGCACTGACTGTCTCCTTTGTCAGGTCCAAGACCGATCAAGACGGGATGGGTGACTGCATAATCATACGCAGGATTCCCGGGTCCTCCATGTGTCCGGTAAAGTGTTTAGAAGACTACCTAGCACGAAGGGTGGCATCATGGGGGGGGACCTTGTTGAGACACGCGGACGCCACCCCACTGACGAAATTTCAGTTTCAGCGGGTGCTTGCGATGTCAATTGCCGCTGCGGGCTTGAACCCGGGCGAGTTTGGGACCCATTCCTTTCGGATAGGGGCTGCTACAGAAGCTACAGCCAGGGGTCTTAATGTTGAACAAGTGAAACGAGTGGGGCGTTGGTCCTCCAATTGTTATAAGAGGTATGTGCGGTTGCACATGTTGTGAAGCTGTAATAATGTACTCACGCCTCTTGTTTTTGTTTGGTTTTCAGTTGCGCAAGCCTACGAGGCGGGGCGGACTATGCAGTCGACCCAACACCGGGCCAGCGGTCAGACATCACCGGCTGTGAAAAAGGAGGTGTGGGTCGTGGGCCACTCATACGTGAGGCGTGCCGCGGACGTATTCAAAGCAGGTGACATGATTCACGTAGCTGGGGAATACGGGTACAGGGTGTCCTTCTACGGAAGGGGCGGTCTCTGTATTGACCAGTTTCGAACATTTTTCGAGGGTTTGTTAGGGCGGACGAGGTCACCGCCGTCTATAGTCATAGTACATTTAGGGGGCAATGATTTGGTCACCACCGGTAGACGACTTCTCCTGGAGGCAATGCTTTCCACTGTAAGTTGGTTGGCGAGGAGAGTTCCGGGGTGCACAATTGCGTGGTCCCATATGATCCCACGAAAGGTGTGGCGGGGGGCTATTTCTATTCCTGCTTTGAATCATTCTGTTAGAAAACTTAATAACAAAGTGAGTAGGTTGTTCCGTTCCAGGACATTGCATTCCATTTCACATGGTTGTATTAATGATGACAGTATGTATTTGGGGGATGGTGTGCATTTGTCTCGGGTGGGGAATGAGTTACTCATAGGAGACTTCTTAGCATGGTTAAAAACGTTAAAACATGACCTTTAGGTAGGAGCTTTGTGGGGGGTCCGGATAGCCGGTCAACTATCCGGCCTGTGGCGGTAAGGTCAGGATCGGTGAGCACTAATTGGAAGATCCCTATGAGTGGGCGTCACCCAACACGGATGGGAGCGCTCGGGAGAGGTGGCCTTTGGCCCCTCAACGGGGAGGCGGTCCCTTCTAAGGATGGGTCGCCGGAAGAAAAGGAAAGGCGGTCAAGGCCCCTTCCTGTGTAGGAGGGGTTACAGCCCCCTCCTGGGGAATTTCCCGGGGCCAGTGACGTCTGCGACGGCAGATGTGGTAAGTTGTGTGGGGTTTGGGGGGAGGTCTACGCTACCTTCTAGATACCTCACACGAGTCCTCGAACGACCTTTAACTGGCGTCGAGTTTATTGGTGCCCCCGTCAAGTCAAGGGAAATTGGTAGTTGCACTTGAGGTACGCCTCCGAGCTGTCGCCCCTCCCAAGTGGGTGGGGTATGTCTGGTTAGGGATCTTGACACCGGTTACGACCTTGCCGTTGGCCCTTAAACGTTAGGATGTACAATTTCAATATTTCAAGAAAATGTTTTGTAGGATGTTAGTTCGGCTAGGAGAACCTCTGTATTAGAGAATCTGTTAAGGTTAGCCAAACATCGCAATGTGGTAATGAAATTGTACATTAATACGAAACTGTTTAATGTTTTAATTTTTGTTGTAATAAATACGGCCGGGAGGGTCACTCCCTCCCTCTTCCAAAAACTTCAAGAACTGTTTCCGGTTTCCCTCCTTTGGGGATTGTGTTGAGAGGGGGTGGCGGGTATCTCAGCCATATGGAAAGGGGCGACCACTCGGTCCCCCCGAACGTATGGCAGAGTGCCTCGATCCCCCCGGGAAGCCATTTTGGGCGGGAGGCGCGTCTCGGCTGGTATGCCCGAAGCGGCGTAGCCGGGGCGCGCTTTTTCCCGCCCTAGAGTGGGCTGGCCTAGACACTGACGCGGCTGGCCACGCCCTCGGGGCAGGCAGGGGCGGGTTTACGCCCGCCCTGAAGACGGATAAAAAGGGACGCGAGACCAGAAGGCATCCTCTTGTTCCTGTGCTCTGAAGCTGCACCTCCTCGCTGCACGTGAGCTCGAGACGGAACGAAGAGCCAATTTTGACCCACCCACCAGCCCCTGAAGACAGCCAGTTGTTTGTAATAAAAATTGATCGATAATTCTATTTCGTTTACAGGTTGTGGTATTATCGTGTTGATGTGAGTGTGTAATAAAGAATGGTCAATTTTATATAAGTTTTGTGATTAAAGAAATTCGGATTTAAGTGTCCATTTATAAGCATGCTTTTTCGGTCATAGTGGCCAATGTAATTTTTAGTTTAGTTAGCATTGTCGTATTTATTTTGGTCGGGCGGTAAGGTCAGGATCGGTGAGCACTAATTGGAAGATCCCTATGAGTGGGCGTCACCCAACACGGATGGGAGCGCTCGGGAGAGGTGGCCTTTGGCCCCTCAACGGGGAGGCGGTCCCTTCTAAGGATGGGTCGCCGGAAGAAAAGGAAAGGCGGTCAAGGCCCCTTCCTGTGTAGGAGGGGTTACAGCCCCCTCCAGGGGAATTTCCCGGGGCCAGTGACGTCTGCGACGGCAGATGTGGTAAGTTGTGTGGGGTTTGGGGGGAGGTCTACGCTACCTTCTAGATACCTCACACGAGTCCTCGAACGACCTTTAACTGGCGTCGAGTTTATTGGTGCCCCCGTCAAGTCAAGGGAAATTGGTAGTTGCACTTGAGGTACGCCTCCGTGCTGTCGCCCCTCCCAAGTGGGTGGGGTATGTCTGGTTAGGGATCTTGACACCGGTTACGACCTGGCCGTTGGCCCTTAAACGTTAGGATGTACAATTTCAATATTTCAAGAAAATGTTTTGTAGGATGTTAGTTCGGCTAGGAGAACCTCTGTATTAGAGAATCTGTTAAGGTTAGCCAAACATCGCAATGTGGTAATGAAATTGTACATTAATACGAAACTGTTTAATGTTTTAATTTTTGTTGTAATAAATACGGCCGGGAGGGTCACTCCCTCCCTCTTCCAAAAACTTCAAGAACTGTTTCCGGTTTCCCTCCTTTGGGGATTGTGTTGAGAGGGGGTGGCGGGTATCTCAGCCAAATGGGGGGGTGTTATCTCTTTTGTCGAAAATCAGCCGTTTTTGCTCGAACATTAAATGCCTCCAAATGGTATTTAATTAACTTCCCGGGGTGAAGAAACCCTTTTTGAGAACTCATAGTGAGTAAATTGGCCATTTTCATGCACTTTTAACCATTCCATAAATCTTGTGTTTAGGGCCCCTGGAAGCATGAAAATCACTTTAAACATGCTAATTTTAGCTCTAACACTGATGATCCACCTACAAATGTGAACTGACATTCAAAAATAAAACATTTGAAAATGGACCATTTTCCACATTTCTGAAGCATGACGAAATGGGGGGGTGTTATCTCTTTTGTCGAAAATCAGCCGTTTTTGCTCGAACATTAAATGCCTCCAAATGGTATTTAATTAACTTTCCGAGCCCCTGGAAGCATGAAAATCACTTTAAACATGCTAATTTTAGCTCTAACACTGATGATCCACCTACAAATGTGAACTGACGTTCAAAAATAAAACATTTGAAAACGGACCATTTTCCACATTTCTGAAGCATGACGTAATGGGGGGGTGTTATCTCTTTTGTCGAAAATCAGCCGTTTTTGCTCGAACATTAAATGCCTCCAAATGGTATTTAATTAACTTCCCGGGGTGAAGAAACCCTTTTTGAGAACTCAGAGTGAGTAAATTGGCCATTTCATGCACTTTTAACCATTCCATAAATCTTGTGTTTAGGGCCCCTGGAAGCATGAAAATCACTTTAAACATGCTAATTTTAGCTCTAACACTGATGATCCACCTACAAATGTGAACTGACGTTAAAAAAAAAAACATTTGAAAACGGACCATTTTCCACATTTCTGAAGCATGACGTAATGGGGGGGTGTTATCTCTTTTGTCGAAAATCAGCTGTTTTTGCTCGAACATTAAATGCCTCCAAATGGTATTTAATTAACTTCCTGAGCCCCTGGAAGCATGAAAATCACTTTAAACATGCTAATTTTAGCTCTAACACTGATGATCCACCTACAAATGTGAACTGACGTTCAAAAATAAAACATTTGAAAACGGACCATTTTCCACATTTCTGAAGCATGACGTAATGGGGGGGTGTTATCTCTTTTGTCGAAAATCAGCCGTTTTTGCTCGAACATTAAATGCCTCCAAATGGTATTTAATTAACTTCCCGTGCCCCTGGAAGCATGAAAATCACTTTAAACATGCAAATTTTAGCTCTAACACTGATGATCCACCTACAAATGTGAACTGACGTTCAAAAATAAAACATTTGAAAACGGACCATTTTCCACATTTCTGAAGCATGACGTAATGGGGGGGTGTTATCTCTTTTGTCGAAAATCAGCCGTTTTTGCTCGAACATTAAATGCCTCCAAATGGTATTTAATTAACTTCCCGGGGTGAAGAAACCCTTTTTGAGAACTCAGAGTGAGTAAATTGGCCATTTCATGCACTTTTAACCATTCCATAAATCTTGTGTTTAGGGCCCCTGGAAGCATGAAAATCACTTTAAACATGCTAATTTTAGCTCTAACACTGATGATCCACCTACAAATGTGAACTGACGTTCAAAAATAAAACATTTGAAAACGGACCATTTTCCACATTTCTGAAGCATGACGTAATGGGGGGGTGTTATCTCTTTTGTCGAAAATCAGCCGTTTTTGCTCGAACATTAAATGCCTCCAAATGGTATTTATTTCACTTCCCGAGCCCCTGGAAGCATGAAAATCACTTTAAACATGCTAATTTTAGCTCTAACACTGATGATCCACCTACAAATGTGAACTGACGTTCAAAAATAAAACATTTGAAAACGGACCATTTTCCACATTTCTGAAGCATGACGTAATGGGGTGGTGTTATCTCTTTTGTCGAAAATCAGCCGTTTTTGCTCGAACATTAAATGCCTCCAAATGGTATTTAATTAACTTCCCGGGGTAAAGAAACCCTTTTTGAGAACTCAGAGTGAGTAAATTGGCCATTTTCATGCACTTTTAACCATTCCATAAATCTTGTGTTTAGGGCCCCTGGAAGCATGAAAATCACTTTAAACGTGCTAATTTTAGCTCTAACACTGATGATCCACCTACAAATGTGAACTGACGTTCAAAAATAAAACATTTGAAAACGGACCATTTTCCACATTTCTGAGGCATGACGTAATGGGGGGTGTTATCTCTTTTTGTCGAAAATCAGCCGTTTTTGCTCGAACATTAAATGCCTCCAAATGGTATTTAATTAACTTCCCGAGCCCCTGGAAGCATGACAATCACTTTAAACATGCTAATTTTAGCTCTAACACTGATGATCCACCTACAAATGTGAACTGACGTTCAAAAATAAAACATTTGAAAACGGACCCTTTACCACATTTCTGAAGCATGACGTAATGGGGGGGGGTGATATCTCTTTTGTCGAAAATCAGCTGTTTTTGCTCGAACATTAAATGCCTCCAAATGGTATTTAATGAACTTCCCGGGGTGAAGAAACCCTTTTTGAGAACTCAGAGTGAGTAAATTGGCCATTTTCATGCACTTTTAACCATTCCATAAATCTTGTGTTTAGGGCCCCTGGAAGCATGAAAATCACTTTAAACATGCTAATTTTAGCTCTAACACTGATGATCCACCTACAAATGTGAACTGACGTTCAAAAATAAAACATTTGAAAACGGACCATTTTCCACATTTCTGAAGCATGACGTAATGGGGGGGTGTTATCTCTTTTGTCGAAAATCAGCCGTTTTTGCTCGAACATTAAATGCCTCCAAATGGTATTTAATTAACTTCCCGAGCCCCTGGAAGCATGAAAATCACTTTAAACATGCTAATTTTTGCTCTAACACTGATGATCCACCTACAAATGTGAACTGACGTTCAAAAATAAAACATTTGAAAACGGACCATTTTCCACATTTCTGAAGCATGACGTAATGGGGGGGTGTTATCTCTTTTGTCGAAAATCAGCTGTCATTGCTTGAACATTAAATGCCTCCAAATGGTATTTAATTAACTTCCCGTGGTGAAGAAACCCTTTTTGAGAACTCAGAGTGAGTAAATTGACCATTTTCATGCACTTTTAACCATTCCATAAATCTTGTGTTTAGGGCCCCTGGAAGCATGAAAATCACTTTAAACATGCTAATTTTAGCTCTAACACTGATGATTCACCTACAAATGTGAACTGACGTTCAAAAATAAAACATTTGAAAACGGACCATTTTCCACATTTCTGAAGCATGACGTAATGGGGGGGTGTTATCTCTTTTGTCGAAAATCAGCTGTCATTGCTCGAACATTAAATGCCTCCAAATGGTATTTAATAACTTCCCGGGTGAAGAAACCCTTTTTGAGATCTCAGAGTGAGTAAATTGGCCATTTTCATGCACTTTTAACCATTCCATAAATCTTGTGTTTAGGGCCCCTGGAAGCATGAAAATCACTTTAAACGTGCTAATTTTAGCTCTAACACTGATGATCCACCTACAAATGTGAACTGACGTTCAAAAATAAAACATTTGAAAACGGACCATTTTCCACATTTCTGAAGCATGACGTAATGGGGGGTGTTATCTCTTTTGTCGAAAATCAGCCGTTTTTGCTTGAACATTAAATGCCTCCAAATGGTATTTAATTAACTTCCCGAGCCCCTGGAAGCATGAAAATCACTTTAAACATGCTAATTTTAGCTCTAACACTGATGATCCACCTACAAATGTGAACTGACGTTCAAAAATAAAACATTTGAAAACAAACCATTTTCCACATTTCTGAAGCATGACGTAATGGGGGGGGTGTTATCTCTTTTGTCGAAAATCAGCCGTTTTTGCTCGAACATTAAATGCCTCCAAATGGTATTTAATTAACTTCCCGAGCCCCTGGAAGCATGAAAATCACTTTAAACATGCTAATTTTAGCTCTAACACTGATGATCCACCTACAAATGTGAACTGACGTTCAAAAATAAAACATTTGAAAACGGACCATTTTCCACATTTCTGAAGCATGACGTAATGGGGGGGTGTTATCTCTTTTGTCGAAAATCAGCTGTCATTGCTCGAACATTAAATGCCTCCAAATGGTATTTAATTAACTTCCCGGGGTGAAGAAACCCTTTTTGAGAACTCAGAGTGAGTAAATTGGCCATTTTCATGCACTTTTAACCATTCCATAAATCTTGTGTTTAGGGCCCTCTGGAAGCATGAAAATCACTTTAAACATGCTAATTTTAGCTCTAACACTGATGATTCACCTACAAATGTGAACTGACGTTCAAAAATAAAACATTTGAAAACGGACCATTTTCCACATTTCTGAAGCATGACGTAATGGGGGGGTGTTATCTCTTTTGTCGAAAATCAGCCGTTTTTGCTCGAACATTAAATGCCTCCAAATGGTATTTAATTAACTTCCCGAGCCCCTGGAAGCATGAAAATCACTTTAAACATGCTAATTTTAGCTCTAACACTGATGATCCACCTACAAATGTGAACTGACGTTCAAAAATAAAACATTTGAAAACGGACCATTTTCCACATTTCTGAAGCATGACGTAATGGGGGGGTGTTATCTCTTTTGTCGAAAATCAGCCGTTTTTGCTCGAACATTAAATGCCTCCAAATGGTATTTAATTAACTTCCTGAGCCCCTGGAAGCATGAACATCACTTTAAACATGCTAATTTTAGCTCTAACACTGATGATCCACCTACAAATGTGAACTGACGTTCAAAAATAAAACATTTGAAAACGGACCATTTTCCACATTTCTGAAGCATGACGTAATGGGGGGGTGTTATCTCTTTTGTCGAAAATCAGCTGTCATTGCTCGAACATTAAATGCCTCCAAATGGTATTTAATTAACTTCCCGGGGTGAAGAAACCCTTTTTGAGAACTCAGAGTGAGTAAATTGGCCATTTTCATGCACTTTTAACCATTCCATAAATCTTGTGTTTAGGGCCCCTGGAAGCATGAAAAACACTTTAAACGTGCTAATTTTAGCTCTAGCACTGATGATCCACCTACAAATGTGAACTGACGTTCAAAAATAAAACATTTTAAAACGGACCATTTTCCACATTTCTGAAGCATGACGTAATGGGGGGGGGTGTTATCTCTTTTGTCGAAAATCAGCCGTTTTTGCTCGAACATTAAATGCCTCCAAATGGTATTTAATTAACTTCCCGAGCCCCTGGAAGCATGAAAATCACTTTAAACATGCTAATTTTAGCTCTAACACTGATGATCCACCTACAAATGTGAACTGACGTTCAAAAATAAAACATTTGAAAACGGACCATTTTCCACATTTCTGAAGCATGACGTAATGGGGGGGTGTTATCTCTTTTGTCGAAAATCAGCCGTTTTTGCTCGAACATTAAATGCCTCCAAATGGTATTTAATTAACTTCCCGAGCCCCTGGAAGCATGAACATCACTTTAAACATGCTAATTTTAGCTCTAACACTGATGATTCACCTACAAATGTGAACTGACGTTCAAAAATAAAACATTTGAAAACGGACCATTTTCCACATTTCTGAAGCATGACGTAATGGGGGGGTGTTATCTCTTTTGTCGAAAATCAGCTGTCATTGCTCGAACATTAAATGCCTCCAAATGGTATTTAATTAACTTCCCGGGGTGAAGAAACCCTTTTTGAGAACTCAGAGTGAGTAAATTGGCCATTTTCATGCACTTTTAACCATTCCATAAATCTTGTGTTTAGGGCCCCTGGAAGCATGAAAAACACTTTAAACGTGCTAATTTTAGCTCTAGCACTGATGATCCACCTACAAATGTGAACTGACGTTCAAAAATAAAACATTTTAAAACGGACCATTTTCCACATTTCTGAAGCATGACGTAATGGGGGGGGGTGTTATCTCTTTTGTCGAAAATCAGCCGTTTTTGCTCGAACATTAAATGCCTCCAAATGGTATTTAATTAACTTCCCGAGCCCCTGGAAGCATGAAAATCACTTTAAACATGCTAATTTTAGCTCTAACACTGATGATCCACCTACAAATGTGAACTGACGTTCAAAAATAAAACATTTGAAAACGGACCATTTTCCACATTTCTGAAGCATGACGTAATGGGGGGGTGTTATCTCTTTTGTCGAAAATCAGCCGTTTTTGCTCGAACATTAAATGCCTCCAAATGGTATTTAATTAACTTCCCGAGCCCCTGGAAGCATGAAAATCACTTTAAACATGCTAATTTTAGCTCTAACACTGATGATCCACCTACAAATGTGAACTGACGTTCAAAAATAAAACATTTGAAAACGGACCATTTTCCACATTTCTGAAGCATGACGTAATGGGGGGGTGTTATCTCTTTTGTTGAAAATCAGCCGTTTTTGCTCGAACATTAAATGCCTCCAAATGGTATTTAATTAACTTCCCGGGGTGAAGAAACCCTTTTTGAGAACTCAGAGTGAGTAAATTGGCCATTTTCATGCACTTTTAACCATTCCATAAATCTTGTGTTTAGGGCCCCTGGAAGCATGAAAATCACTTTAAACATGCTAATTTTAGCTCTAACACTGATGATCCACCTACAAATGTGAACTGACATTCAAAAATAAAACATTTGAAAACTGACCATTTTCCACATTTCTGAAGCATGACGTAATGGGGGGGGGTGTTATCTCTTTTGTCGAAAATCAGCCGTTTTTGCTCGAACATTAAATGCCTCCAAACGGTATTTAATTAACTTCCCGGGGTGAAGAAACCCTTTTTGAGAACTCAGAGTGAGTAAATTGGCCATTTTCATGCACTTTTAACCATTCCATAAATCTTGTGTTTAGGGCCCCTGGAAGCATGAAAATCACTTTAAACATGCTAATTTCAGCTCTAACACTGATGATCCACCTACAAATGTAAACTGACGTTCAAAAATAAAACATTTGAAAACGGACCATTTTCCACATTTCTGAAGCATGACGTAATGGGGTGGTGTTATCTCTTTTGTCGAAAATCAGCCGTTTTTGCTCGAACATTAAATGCCTCCAAATGGTATTTAATTAACTTCCCGGGGTGACGAAACCCTTTTTGAGAACTCAGAGTGAGTAAATTGGCCATTTTCATGCACTTTTAACCATTCCATAAATCTTGTGTTTAGGGCCCCTGGAAGCATGAAAATCACTTTAAACGTGCTAATTTTAGCTCTAACACTGATGATCCACCTACAAATGTGAACTGACGTTCAAAAATAAAACATTTGAAAACGGACCATTTTCCACATTTCTGAAGCATGACGTAATGGGGGGTGTTATCTCTTTTGTCGAAAATCAGCCGTTTTTGCTCGAACATTAAATGCCTCCAAATGGTATTTAATTAACTTCCCGAGCCCCTGGAAGCATGAAAATCACTTTAAACATGCTAATTTTAGCTCTAACACTGATGATCCACCTACAAATGTGAACTGACGTTCAAAAATAAAACATTTGAAAACGAACCATTTTCCACATTTCTGAAGCATGACGTAATGGGGGGGGTGTTATCTCTTTTGTCGAAAATCAGCCGTTTTTGCTCGAACATTAAATGCCTCCAAATGGTATTTAATTAACTTCCCGAGCCCCTGGAAGCATGAAAATCACTTTAAACATGCTAATTTTAGCTCTAACACTGATGATCCACCTACAAATGTGAACTGACGTTCAAAAATAAAACATTTGAAAACGGACCATTTTCCACATTTCTGAAGCATGACGTAATGGGGGGGTGTTATCTCTTTTGTCGAAAATCAGCTGTCATTGCTCGAACATTAAATGCCTCCAAATGGTATTTAATTAACTTCCCGGGGTGAAGAAACCCTTTTTGAGAACTCAGAGTGAGTAAATTGGCCATTTTCATGCACTTTTAACCATTCCATAAATCTTGTGTTTAGGGCCCTCTGGAAGCATGAAAATCACTTTAAACATGCTAATTTTAGCTCTAACACTGATGATTCACCTACAAATGTGAACTGACGTTCAAAAATAAAACATTTGAAAACGGACCATTTTCCACATTTCTGAAGCATGACGTAATGGGGGGGTGTTATCTCTTTTGTCGAAAATCAGCCGTTTTTGCTCGAACATTAAATGCCTCCAAATGGTATTTAATTAACTTCCCGAGCCCCTGGAAGCATGAAAATCACTTTAAACATGCTAATTTTAGCTCTAACACTGATGATCCACCTACAAATGTGAACTGACGTTCAAAAATTAAACATTTGAAAACGGACCATTTTCCACATTTCTGAAGCATGACGTAATGGGGGGGTGTTATCTCTTTTGTCGAAAATCAGCCGTTTTTGCTCGAACATTAAATGCCTCCAAATGGTATTTAATTAACTTCCCGAGCCCCTGGAAGCATGAACATCACTTTAAACATGCTAATTTTAGCTCTAACACTGATGATCCACCTACAAATGTGAACTGACGTTCAAAAATAAAACATTTGAAAACGGACCATTTTCCACATTTCTGAAGCATGATGTAATGGGGGGGTGTTATCTCTTTTGTCGAAAATCAGCTGTCATTGCTCGAACATTAAATGCCTCCAAATGGTATTTAATTAACTTCCCGGGGTGAAGAAACCCTTTTTGAGAACTCAGAGTGAGTAAATTGGCCATTTTCATGCACTTTTAACCATTCCATAAATCTTGTGTTTAGGGCCCTCTGGAAGCATGAAAATCACTTTAAACATGCTAATTTTAGCTCTAACACTGATGATTCACCTACAAATGTGAACTGACGTTCAAAAATAAAACATTTGAAAACGGACCATTTTCCACATTTCTGAAGCATGACGTAATGGGGGGGTGTTATCTCTTTTGTCGAAAATCAGCTGTCATTGCTCGAACATTAAATGCCTCCAAATGGTATTTAATTAACTTCCCGGGGTGAAGAAACCCTTTTTGAGAACTCAGAGTGAGTAAATTGGCCATTTTCATGCACTTTTAACCATTCCATAAATCTTGTGTTTAGGGCCCCTGGAAGCATGAAAAACACTTTAAACGTGCTAATTTTAGCTCTAGCACTGATGATCCACCTACAAATGTGAACTGACGTTCAAAAATAAAACATTTTAAAACGGACCATTTTCCACATTTCTGAAGCATGACGTAATGGGGGGGGGTGTTATCTCTTTTGTCGAAAATCAGCCGTTTTTGCTCGAACATTAAATGCCTCCAAATGGTATTTAATTAACTTCCCGAGCCCCTGGAAGCATGAAAATCACTTTAAACATGCTAATTTTAGCTCTAACACTGATGATCCACCTACAAATGTGAACTGACGTTCAAAAATAAAACATTTGAAAACGGACCATTTTCCACATTTCTGAAGCATGACGTAATGGGGGGGTGTTATCTCTTTTGTCGAAAATCAGCCGTTTTTGCTCGAACATTAAATGCCTCCAAATGGTATTTAATTAACTTCCCGAGCCCCTGGAAGCATGAAAATCACTTTAAACATGCTAATTTTAGCTCTAACACTGATGATCCACCTACAAATGTGAACTGACGTTCAAAAATAAAACATTTGAAAACGGACCATTTTCCACATTTCTGAAGCATGACGTAATGGGGGGGTGTTATCTCTTTTGTTGAAAATCAGCCGTTTTTGCTCGAACATTAAATGCCTCCAAATGGTATTTAATTAACTTCCCGGGGTGAAGAAACCCTTTTTGAGAACTCAGAGTGAGTAAATTGGCCATTTTCATGCACTTTTAACCATTCCATAAATCTTGTGTTTAGGGCCCCTGGAAGCATGAAAATCACTTTAAACATGCTAATTTTAGCTCTAACACTGATGATCCACCTACAAATGTGAACTGACATTCAAAAATAAAACATTTGAAAACTGACCATTTTCCACATTTCTGAAGCATGACGTAATGGGGGGGGGTGTTATCTCTTTTGTCGAAAATCAGCCGTTTTTGCTCGAACATTAAATGCCTCCAAACGGTATTTAATTAACTTCCCGGGGTGAAGAAACCCTTTTTGAGAACTCAGAGTGAGTAAATTGGCCATTTTCATGCACTTTTAACCATTCCATAAATCTTGTGTTTAGGGCCCCTGGAAGCATGAAAATCACTTTAAACATGCTAATTTTAGCTCTAACACTGATGATCCACCTACAAATGTAAACTGACGTTCAAAAATAAAACATTTGAAAACGGACCATTTTCCACATTTCTGAAGCATGACGTAATGGGGTGGTGTTATCTCTTTTGTCGAAAATCAGCCGTTTTTGCTCGAACATTAAATGCCTCCAAATGGTATTTAATTAACTTCCCGGGGTGACGAAACCCTTTTTGAGAACTCAGAGTGAGTAAATTGGCCATTTTCATGCACTTTTAACCATTCCATAAATCTTGTGTTTAGGGCCCCTGGAAGCATGAAAATCACTTTAAACGTGCTAATTTTAGCTCTAACACTGATGATCCACCTACAAATGTGAACTGACGTTCAAAAATAAAACATTTGAAAACGGACCATTTTCCACATTTCTGAAGCATGACGTAATGGGGGGTGTTATCTCTTTTGTCGAAAATCAGCCGTTTTTGCTCGAACATTAAATGCCTCCAAATGGTATTTAATTAACTTCCCGAGCCCCTGGAAGCATGAAAATCACTTTAAACATGCTAATTTTAGCTCTAACACTGATGATCCACCTACAAATGTGAACTGACGTTCAAAAATAAAACATTTGAAAACGAACCATTTTCCACATTTCTGAAGCATGACGTAATGGGGGGGGTGTTATCTCTTTTGTCGAAAATCAGCCGTTTTTGCTCGAACATTAAATGCCTCCAAATGGTATTTAATTAACTTCCCGAGCCCCTGGAAGCATGAAAATCACTTTAAACATGCTAATTTTAGCTCTAACACTGATGATCCACCTACAAATGTGAACTGACGTTCAAAAATAAAACATTTGAAAACGGACCATTTTCCACATTTCTGAAGCATGACGTAATGGGGGGGTGTTATCTCTTTTGTCGAAAATCAGCTGTCATTGCTCGAACATTAAATGCCTCCAAATGGTATTTAATTAACTTCCCGGGGTGAAGAAACCCTTTTTGAGAACTCAGAGTGAGTAAATTGGCCATTTTCATGCACTTTTAACCATTCCATAAATCTTGTGTTTAGGGCCCTCTGGAAGCATGAAAATCACTTTAAACATGCTAATTTTAGCTCTAACACTGATGATTCACCTACAAATGTGAACTGACGTTCAAAAATAAAACATTTGAAAACGGACCATTTTCCACATTTCTGAAGCATGACGTAATGGGGGGGTGTTATCTCTTTTGTCGAAAATCAGCCGTTTTTGCTCGAACATTAAATGCCTCCAAATGGTATTTAATTAACTTCCCGAGCCCCTGGAAGCATGAAAATCACTTTAAACATGCTAATTTTAGCTCTAACACTGATGATCCACCTACAAATGTGAACTGACGTTCAAAAATTAAACATTTGAAAACGGACCATTTTCCACATTTCTGAAGCATGACGTAATGGGGGGGTGTTATCTCTTTTGTCGAAAATCAGCCGTTTTTGCTCGAACATTAAATGCCTCCAAATGGTATTTAATTAACTTCCCGAGCCCCTGGAAGCATGAACATCACTTTAAACATGCTAATTTTAGCTCTAACACTGATGATCCACCTACAAATGTGAACTGACGTTCAAAAATAAAACATTTGAAAACGGACCATTTTCCACATTTCTGAAGCATGACGTAATGGGGGGGTGTTATCTCTTTTGTCGAAAATCAGCTGTCATTGCTCGAACATTAAATGCCTCCAAATGGTATTTAATTAACTTCCCGGGGTGAAGAAACCCTTTTTGAGAACTCAGAGTGAGTAAATTGGCCATTTTCATGCACTTTTAACCATTCCATAAATCTTGTGTTTAGGGCCCTCTGGAAGCATGAAAATCACTTTAAACATGCTAATTTTAGCTCTAACACTGATGATTCACCTACAAATGTGAACTGACGTTCAAAAATAAAACATTTGAAAACGGACCATTTTCCACATTTCTGAAGCATGACGTAATGGGGGGGTGTTATCTCTTTTGTCGAAAATCAGCTGTCATTGCTCGAACATTAAATGCCTCCAAATGGTATTTAATTAACTTCCCGGGGTGAAGAAACCCTTTTTGAGAACTCAGAGTGAGTAAATTGGCCATTTTCATGCACTTTTAACCATTCCATAAATCTTGTGTTTAGGGCCCCTGGAAGCATGAAAAACACTTTAAACATGCTAATTTTAGCTCTAACACTGATGATCCACCTACAAATGTGAACTGACGTTCAAAAATAAAACATTTTAAAACGGACCATTTTCCACATTTCTGAAGCATGACGTAATGGGGGGGGTGTTATCTCTTTTGTCGAAAATCAGCCGTTTTTGCTCGAACATTAAATGCCTCCAAATGGTATTTAATTAACTTCCCGAGCCCCTGGAAGCATGAAAATCACTTTAAACATGCTAATTTTAGCTCTAACACTGATGATCCACCTACAAATGTGAACTGACGTTCAAAAATAAAACATTTGAAAACGGACCATTTTCCACATTTCTGAAGCATGACGTAATGGGGGGGTGTTATCTCTTTTGTCGAAAATCAGCCGTTTTTGCTCGAACATTAAATGCCTCCAAATGGTATTTAATTAACTTCCCGAGCCCCTGGAAGCATGAAAATCACTTTAAACATGCTAATTTTAGCTCTAACACTGATGATCCACCTACAAATGTGAACTGACGTTCAAAAATAAAACATTTGAAAACGGACCATTTTCCACATTTCTGAAGCATGACGTAATGGGGGGTGTTATCTCTTTTGTCGAAAATCAGCCGTTTTTGCTCGAACATTAAATGCCTCCAAATGGTATTTAATTAACTTCCCGGGGTGAAGAAACCCTTTGTGAGAACTCAGAGTGAGTAAATTGGCCATTTTCATGCACTTTTAACCATTCCATAAATCTTGTGTTTAGGGCCCCTGGAAGCATGAAAATCACTTTAAACATGCTAATTTTAGCTCTAACACTGATGATCCACCTACAAATGTGAACTGACGTTCAAAAATAAAACATTTGAAAACGGAACATTTTCCACATTTCTGAAGCATGACGTAATGGGGGGGTGTTATCTCTTTTGTCGAAAATCAGCTGTCATTGCTTGAACATTAAATGCCTCCAAATGGTATTTAATTAGCTTCCCGGGTGAAGAAACCCTTTTTGAGAACTCAGAGTGAGTAAATTGGCCATTTTCATGCACTTTTACCCATTCCATAAATCTTGTGTTTAGGGCCCCTGGAAGCATGAAAATCACTTTAAACATGCTAATTTTAGCTCTAACACTGATGATCCACCTACAAATGTGAACTGACGTTCAAAAATAAAACATTTGAAAACGGACCATTTTCCACATTTCTGAAGCATGACGTAATGGGGGGGTGTTATCTCTTTTGTCGAAAATCAGCCGTTTTTGCTCGAACATTAAATGCCTCCAAATGGTATTTAATTAACTTCCCGAGCCCCTGGAAGCATGAAAATCACTTTAAACATGCTAATTTTAGCTCTAACACTGATGATCCACCTACAAATGTGAACTGACGTTCAAAAATAAAACATTTGAAAACGAACCATTTTCCACATTTCTGAAGCATGACGTAATGGGGGGGGTGTTATCTCTTTTGTCGAAAATCAGCCGTTTTTGCTCGAACATTAAATGCCTCCAAATGGTATTTAATTAACTTCCCGAGCCCCTGGAAGCATGAAAATCACTTTAAACATGCTAATTTTAGCTCTAACGCTGATGATCCACCTACAAATGTGAACTGACGTTCAAAAATAAAACATTTGAAAACGGACCATTTTCCACATTTCTGAAGCATGACGTAATGGGGGGGTGTTATCTCTTTTGTCGAAAATCAGCTGTCATTGCTCGAACATTAAATGCCTCCAAATGGTATTTAATTAACTTCCCGGGGTGAAGAAACCCTTTTTGAGAACTCAGAGTGAGTAAATTGGCCATTTTCATGCACTTTTAACCATTCCATAAATCTTGTGTTTAGGGCCCTCTGGAAGCATGAAAATCACTTTAAACATGCTAATTTTAGCTCTAACACTTATGATTCACCTACAAATGTGAACTGACGTTCAAAAATAAAACATTTGAAAACGGACCATTTTCCACATTTCTGAAGCATGACGTAATGGGGGGGTGTTATCTCTTTTGTCGAAAATCAGCCGTTTTTGCTCGAACATTAAATGCCTCCAAATGGTATTTAATTAACTTCCCGAGCCCCTGGAAGCATGAAAATCACTTTAAACATGCTAATTTTAGCTCTAACACTGATGATCCACCTACAAATGTGAACTGACGTTCAAAAATAAAACATTTGAAAACGGACCATTTTCCACATTTCTGAAGCATGACGTAATGGGGGGGTGTTATCTCTTTTGTCGAAAATCAGCCGTTTTTGCTCGAACATTAAATGCCTCCAAATGGTATTTAATTAACTTCCCGAGCCCCTGGAAGCATGAACATCACTTTAAACATGCTAATTTTAGCTCTAACACTGATGATCCACCTACAAATGTGAACTGACGTTCAAAAATAAAACATTTGAAAACGGACCATTTTCCACATTTCTGAAGCATGACGTAATGGGGGGGTGTTATCTCTTTTGTCGAAAATCAGCTGTCATTGCTCGAACATTAAATGCCTCCAAATGGTATTTAATTAACTTCCCGGGGTGAAGAAACCCTTTTTGAGAACTCAGAGTGAGTAAATTGGCCATTTTCATGCACTTTTAACCATTCCATAAATCTTGTGTTTAGGGCCCCTGGAAGCATGAAAAACACTTTAAACGTGCTAATTTTAGCTCTAGCACTGATGATCCACCTACAAATGTGAACTGACGTTCAAAAATAAAACATTTTAAAACGGACCATTTTCCACATTTCTGAAGCATGACGTAATGGGGGGGGGTGTTATCTCTTTTGTCGAAAATCAGACGTTTTTGCTCGAACATTAAATGCCTCCAAATGGTATTTAATTAACTTCCCGAGCCCCTGGAAGCATGAAAATCACTTTAAACATGCTAATTTTAGCTCTAACACTGATGATCCACCTACAAATGTGAACTGACGTTCAAAAATAAAACATTTGAAAACGGACCATTTTCCACATTTCTGAAGCATGACGTAATGGGGGGGTGTTATCTCTTTTGTCGAAAATCAGCCGTTTTTGCTCGAACATTAAATGCCTCCAAATGGTATTTAATTAACTTCCCGAGCCCCTGGAAGCATGAACATCACTTTAAACATGCTAATTTTAGCTCTAACACTGATGATTCACCTACAAATGTGAACTGACGTTCAAAAATAAAACATTTGAAAACGGACCATTTTCCACATTTCTGAAGCATGACGTAATGGGGGGGTGTTATCTCTTTTGTCGAAAATCAGCTGTCATTGCTCGAACATTAAATGCCTCCAAATGGTATTTAATTAACTTCCCGGGGTGAAGAAACCCTTTTTGAGAACTCAGAGTGAGTAAATTGGCCATTTTCATGCACTTTTAACCATTCCATAAATCTTGTGTTTAGGGCCCCTGGAAGCATGAAAAACACTTTAAACATGCTAATTTTAGCTCTAACACTGATGATCCACCTACAAATGTGAACTGACATTCAAAAATAAAACATTTGAAAACTGACCATTTTCCACATTTCTGAAGCATGACGTAATGGGGGGGGGTGTTATCTCTTTTGTCGAAAATCAGCCGTTTTTGCTCGAACATTAAATGCCTCCAAACGGTATTTAATTAACTTCCCGGGGTGAAGAAACCCTTTTTGAGAACTCAGAGTGAGTAAATTGGCCATTTTCATGCACTTTTAACCATTCCATAAATCTTGTGTTTAGGGCCCCTGGAAGCATGAAAATCACTTTAAACATGCTAATTTTAGCTCTAACACTGATGATCCACCTACAAATGTAAACTGACGTTCAAAAATAAAACATTTGAAAACGGACCATTTTCCACATTTCTGAAGCATGACGTAATGGGGTGGTGTTATCTCTTTTGTCGAAAATCAGCCGTTTTTGCTCGAACATTAAATGCCTCCAAATGGTATTTAATTAACTTCCCGGGGTGACGAAACCCTTTTTGAGAACTCAGAGTGAGTAAATTGGCCATTTTCATGCACTTTTAACCATTCCATAAATCTTGTGTTTAGGGCCCCTGGAAGCATGAAAATCACTTTAAACGTGCTAATTTTAGCTCTAACACTGATGATCCACCTACAAATGTGAACTGACGTTCAAAAATAAAACATTTGAAAACGGACCATTTTCCACATTTCTGAAGCATGACGTAATGGGGGGTGTTATCTCTTTTGTCGAAAATCAGCCGTTTTTGCTCGAACATTAAATGCCTCCAAATGGTATTTAATTAACTTCCCGAGCCCCTGGAAGCATGAAAATCACTTTAAACATGCTAATTTTAGCTCTAACACTGATGATCCACCTACAAATGTGAACTGACGTTCAAAAATAAAACATTTGAAAACGAACCATTTTCCACATTTCTGAAGCATGACGTAATGGGGGGGGTGTTATCTCTTTTGTCGAAAATCAGCCGTTTTTGCTCGAACATTAAATGCCTCCAAATGGTATTTAATTAACTTCCCGAGCCCCTGGAAGCATGAAAATCACTTTAAACATGCTAATTTTAGCTCTAACACTGATGATCCACCTACAAATGTGAACTGACGTTCAAAAATAAAACATTTGAAAACGGACCATTTTCCACATTTCTGAAGCATGACGTAATGGGGGGGTTTTATCTCTTTTGTCGAAAATCAGCTGTCATTGCTCGAACATTAAATGCCTCCAAATGGTATTTAATTAACTTCCCGGGGTGAAGAAACCCTTTTTGAGAACTCAGAGTGAGTAAATTGGCCATTTTCATGCACTTTTAACCATTCCATAAATCTTGTGTTTAGGGCCCTCTGGAAGCATGAAAATCACTTTAAACATGCTAATTTTAGCTCTAACACTGATGATTCACCTACAAATGTGAACTGACGTTCAAAAATAAAACATTTGAAAACGGACCATTTTCCACATTTCTGAAGCATGACGTAATGGGGGGGTGTTATCTCTTTTGTCGAAAATCAGCCGTTTTTGCTCGAACATTAAATGCCTCCAAATGGTATTTAATTAACTTCCCGAGCCCCTGGAAGCATGAAAATCACTTTAAACATGCTAATTTTAGCTCTAACACTGATGATCCACCTACAAATGTGAACTGACGTTCAAAAATTAAACATTTGAAAACGGACCATTTTCCACATTTCTGAAGCATGACGTAATGGGGGGGTGTTATCTCTTTTGTCGAAAATCAGCCGTTTTTGCTCGAACATTAAATGCCTCCAAATGGTATTTAATTAACTTCCCGAGCCCCTGGAAGCATGAACATCACTTTAAACATGCTAATTTTAGCTCTAACACTGATGATCCACCTACAAATGTGAACTGACGTTCAAAAATAAAACATTTGAAAACGGACCATTTTCCACATTTCTGAAGCATGACGTAATGGGGGGGTGTTATCTCTTTTGTCGAAAATCAGCTGTCATTGCTCGAACATTAAATGCCTCCAAATGGTATTTAATTAACTTCCCGGGGTGAAGAAACCCTTTTTGAGAACTCAGAGTGAGTAAATTGGCCATTTTCATGCACTTTTAACCATTCCATAAATCTTGTGTTTAGGGCCCTCTGGAAGCATGAAAATCACTTTAAACATGCTAATTTTAGCTCTAACACTGATGATTCACCTACAAATGTGAACTGACGTTCAAAAATAAAACATTTGAAAACGGACCATTTTCCACATTTCTGAAGCATGACGTAATGGGGGGGTGTTATCTCTTTTGTCGAAAATCAGCTGTCATTGCTCGAACATTAAATGCCTCCAAATGGTATTTAATTAACTTCCCGGGGTGAAGAAACCCTTTTTGAGAACTCAGAGTGAGTAAATTGGCCATTTTCATGCACTTTTAACCATTCCATAAATCTTGTGTTTAGGGCCCCTGGAAGCATGAAAAACACTTTAAACGTGCTAATTTTAGCTCTAGCACTGATGATCCACCTACAAATGTGAACTGACGTTCAAAAATAAAACATTTTAAAACGGACCATTTTCCACATTTCTGAAGCATGACGTAATGGGGGGGGGTGTTATCTCTTTTGTCGAAAATCAGCCGTTTTTGCTCGAACATTAAATGCCTCCAAATGGTATTTAATTAACTTCCCGAGCCCCTGGAAGCATGAAAATCACTTTAAACATGCTAATTTTAGCTCTAACACTGATGATCCACCTACAAATGTGAACTGACGTTCAAAAATAAAACATTTGAAAACGGACCATTTTCCACATTTCTGAAGCATGACGTAATGGGGGGGTGTTATCTCTTTTGTCGAAAATCAGCCGTTTTTGCTCGAACATTAAATGCCTCCAAATGGTATTTAATTAACTTCCCGAGCCCCTGGAAGCATGAAAATCACTTTAAACATGCTAATTTTAGCTCTAACACTGATGATCCACCTACAAATGTGAACTGACGTTCAAAAATAAAACATTTGAAAACGGACCATTTTCCACATTTCTGAAGCATGACGTAATGGGGGGGTGTTATCTCTTTTGTTGAAAATCAGCCGTTTTTGCTCGAACATTAAATGCCTCCAAATGGTATTTAATTAACTTCCCGGGGTGAAGAAACCCTTTTTGAGAACTCAGAGTGAGTAAATTGGCCATTTTCATGCACTTTTAACCATTCCATAAATCTTGTGTTTAGGGCCCCTGGAAGCATGAAAATCACTTTAAACATGCTAATTTTAGCTCTAACACTGATGATCCACCTACAAATGTGAACTGACATTCAAAAATAAAACATTTGAAAACTGACCATTTTCCACATTTCTGAAGCATGACGTAATGGGGGGGGGTGTTATCTCTTTTGTCGAAAATCAGCCGTTTTTGCTCGAACATTAAATGCCTCCAAACGGTATTTAATTAACTTCCCGGGGTGAAGAAACCCTTTTTGAGAACTCAGAGTGAGTAAATTGGCCATTTTCATGCACTTTTAACCATTCCATAAATCTTGTGTTTAGGGCCCCTGGAAGCATGAAAATCACTTTAAACATGCTAATTTTAGCTCTAACACTGATGATCCACCTACAAATGTAAACTGACGTTCAAAAATAAAACATTTGAAAACGGACCATTTTCCACATTTCTGAAGCATGACGTAATGGGGTGGTGTTATCTCTTTTGTCGAAAATCAGCCGTTTTTGCTCGAACATTAAATGCCTCCAAATGGTATTTAATTAACTTCCCGGGGTGACGAAACCCTTTTTGAGAACTCAGAGTGAGTAAATTGGCCATTTTCATGCACTTTTAACCATTCCATAAATCTTGTGTTTAGGGCCCCTGGAAGCATGAAAATCACTTTAAACGTGCTAATTTTAGCTCTAACACTGATGATCCACCTACAAATGTGAACTGACGTTCAAAAATAAAACATTTGAAAACGGACCATTTTCCACATTTCTGAAGCATGACGTAATGGGGGGTGTTATCTCTTTTGTCGAAAATCAGCCGTTTTTGCTCGAACATTAAATGCCTCCAAATGGTATTTAATTAACTTCCCGAGCCCCTGGAAGCATGAAAATCACTTTAAACATGCTAATTTTAGCTCTAACACTGATGATCCACCTACAAATGTGAACTGACGTTCAAAAATAAAACATTTGAAAACGAACCATTTTCCACATTTCTGAAGCATGACGTAATGGGGGGGGTGTTATCTCTTTTGTCGAAAATCAGCCGTTTTTGCTCGAACATTAAATGCCTCCAAATGGTATTTAATTAACTTCCCGAGCCCCTGGAAGCATGAAAATCACTTTAAACATGCTAATTTTAGCTCTAACACTGATGATCCACCTACAAA
This sequence comes from Lissotriton vulgaris, assembly GCF_964263255.1. Classification (NCBI taxonomy): domain Eukaryota; kingdom Metazoa; phylum Chordata; class Amphibia; order Caudata; family Salamandridae; genus Lissotriton; species Lissotriton vulgaris. The sequence goes on from NW_028253817.1 coordinate 612,536, forward strand.
TGTGAACTGACGTTCAAAAATAAAACATTTGAAAACGGACCATTTTCCACATTTCTGAAGCATGACGTAATGGGGGGGTGTTATCTCTTTTGTCGAAAATCAGCTGTCATTGCTCGAACATTAAATGCCTCCAAATGGTATTTAATTAACTTCCCGGGGTGAAGAAACCCTTTTTGAGAACTCAGAGTGAGTAAATTGGCCATTTTCATGCACTTTTAACCATTCCATAAATCTTGTGTTTAGGGCCCTCTGGAAGCATGAAAATCACTTTAAACATGCTAATTTTAGCTCTAACACTGATGATTCACCTACAAATGTGAACGGACGTTCAAAAATAAAACATTTGAAAACGGACCATTTTCCACATTTCTGAAGCATGACGTAATGGGGGGGTGTTATCTCTTTTGTCGAAAATCAGCCGTTTTTGCTCGAACATTAAATGCCTCCAAATGGTATTTAATTAACTTCCCGAGCCCCTGGAAGCATGAAAATCACTTTAAACATGCTAATTTTAGCTCTAACACTGATGATCCACCTACAAATGTGAACTGACGTTCAAAAATTAAACATTTGAAAACGGACCATTTTCCACATTTCTGAAGCATGACGTAATGGGGGGGTGTTATCTCTTTTGTCGAAAATCAGCCGTTTTTGCTCGAACATTAAATGCCTCCAAATGGTATTTAATTAACTTCCCGAGCCCCTGGAAGCATGAACATCACTTTAAACATGCTAATTTTAGCTCTAACACTGATGATCCACCTACAAATGTGAACTGACGTTCAAAAATAAAACATTTGAAAACGGACCATTTTCCACATTTCTGAAGCATGACGTAATGGGGGGGTGTTATCTCTTTTGTCGAAAATCAGCCGTTTTTGCTCGAACATTAAATGCCTCCAAACGGTATTTAATTAACTTCCCGGGGTGAAGAAACCCTTTTTGAGAACTCAGAGTGAGTAAATTGGCCATTTTCATGCACTTTTAACCATTCCATAAATCTTGTGTTTAGGGCCCCTGGAAGCATGAAAATCACTTTAAACATGCTAATTTTAGCTCTAACACTGATGATCCACCTACAAATGTAAACTGACGTTCAAAAATAAAACATTTGAAAACGGACCATTTTCCACATTTCTGAAGCATGACGTAATGGGGTGGTGTTATCTCTTTTGTCGAAAATCAGCCGTTTTTGCTCGAACATTAAATGCCTCCAAATGGTATTTAATTAACTTCCCGGGGTGACGAAACCCTTTTTGAGAACTCAGAGTGAGTAAATTGGCCATTTTCATGCACTTTTAACCATTCCATAAATCTTGTGTTTAGGGCCCCTGGAAGCATGAAAATCACTTTAAACGTGCTAATTTTAGCTCTAACACTGATGATCCACCTACAAATGTGAACTGACGTTCAAAAATAAAACATTTGAAAACGGACCATTTTCCACATTTCTGAAGCATGACGTAATGGGGGGTGTTATCTCTTTTGTCGAAAATCAGCCGTTTTTGCTCGAACATTAAATGCCTCCAAATGGTATTTAATTAACTTCCCGAGCCCCTGGAAGCATGAAAATCACTTTAAACATGCTAATTTTAGCTCTAACACTGATGATCCACCTACAAATGTGAACTGACGTTCAAAAATAAAACATTTGAAAACGAACCATTTTCCACATTTCTGAAGCATGACGTAATGGGGGGGGTGTTATCTCTTTTGTCGAAAATCAGCCGTTTTTGCTCGAACATTAAATGCCTCCAAATGGTATTTAATTAACTTCCCGAGCCCCTGGAAGCATGAAAATCACTTTAAACATGCTAATTTTAGCTCTAACACTGATGATCCACCTACAAATGTGAACTGACGTTCAAAAATAAAACATTTGAAAACGGACCATTTTCCACATTTCTGAAGCATGACGTAATGGGGGGGTGTTATCTCTTTTGTCGAAAATCAGCTGTCATTGCTCGAACATTAAATGCCTCCAAATGGTATTTAATTAACTTCCCGGGGTGAAGAAACCCTTTTTGAGAACTCAGAGTGAGTAAATTGGCCATTTTCATGCACTTTTAACCATTCCATAAATCTTGTGTTTAGGGCCCTCTGGAAGCATGAAAATCACTTTAAACATGCTAATTTTAGCTCTAACACTGATGATTCACCTACAAATGTGAACTGACGTTCAAAAATAAAACATTTGAAAACGGACCATTTTCCACATTTCTGAAGCATGACGTAATGGGGGGGTGTTATCTCTTTTGTCGAAAATCAGCCGTTTTTGCTCGAACATTAAATGCCTCCAAATGGTATTTAATTAACTTCCCGAGCCCCTGGAAGCATGAAAATCACTTTAAACATGCTAATTTTAGCTCTAACACTGATGATCCACCTACAAATGTGAACTGACGTTCAAAAATTAAACATTTGAAAACGGACCATTTTCCACATTTCTGAAGCATGACGTAATGGGGGGGTGTTATCTCTTTTGTCGAAAATCAGCCGTTTTTGCTCGAACATTAAATGCCTCCAAATGGTATTTAATTAACTTCCCGAGCCCCTGGAAGCATGAACATCACTTTAAACATGCTAATTTTAGCTCTAACACTGATGATCCACCTACAAATGTGAACTGACGTTCAAAAATAAAACATTTGAAAACGGACCATTTTCCACATTTCTGAAGCATGACGTAATGGGGGGGTGTTATCTCTTTTGTCGAAAATCAGCTGTCATTGCTCGAACATTAAATGCCTCCAAATGGTATTTAATTAACTTCCCGGGGTGAAGAAACCCTTTTTGAGAACTCAGAGTGAGTAAATTGGCCATTTTCATGCACTTTTAACCATTCCATAAATCTTGTGTTTAGGGCCCTCTGGAAGCATGAAAATCACTTTAAACATGCTAATTTTAGCTCTAACACTGATGATTCACCTACAAATGTGAACTGACGTTCAAAAATAAAACATTTGAAAACGGACCATTTTCCACATTTCTGAAGCATGACGTAATGGGGGGGTGTTATCTCTTTTGTCGAAAATCAGCTGTCATTGCTCGAACATTAAATGCCTCCAAATGGTATTTAATTAACTTCCCGGGGTGAAGAAACCCTTTTTGAGAACTCAGAGTGAGTAAATTGGCCATTTTCATGCACTTTTAACCATTCCATAAATCTTGTGTTTAGGGCCCCTGGAAGCATGAAAAACACTTTAAACGTGCTAATTTTAGCTCTAGCACTGATGATCCACCTACAAATGTGAACTGACGTTCAAAAATAAAACATTTTAAAACGGACCATTTTCCACATTTCTGAAGCATGACGTAATGGGGGGGGGTGTTATCTCTTTTGTCGAAAATCAGCCGTTTTTGCTCGAACATTAAATGCCTCCAAATGGTATTTAATTAACTTCCCGAGCCCCTGGAAGCATGAAAATCACTTTAAACATGCTAATTTTAGCTCTAACACTGATGATCCACCTACAAATGTGAACTGACGTTCAAAAATAAAACATTTGAAAACGGACCATTTTCCACATTTCTGAAGCATGACGTAATGGGGGGGTGTTATCTCTTTTGTCGAAAATCAGCCGTTTTTGCTCGAACATTAAATGCCTCCAAATGGTATTTAATTAACTTCCCGAGCCCCTGGAAGCATGAAAATCACTTTAAACATGCTAATTTTAGCTCTAACACTGATGATCCACCTACAAATGTGAACTGACGTTCAAAAATAAAACATTTGAAAACGGACCATTTTCCACATTTCTGAAGCATGACGTAATGGGGGGGTGTTATCTCTTTTGTTGAAAATCAGCCGTTTTTGCTCGAACATTAAATGCCTCCAAATGGTATTTAATTAACTTCCCGGGGTGAAGAAACCCTTTTTGAGAACTCAGAGTGAGTAAATTGGCCATTTTCATGCACTTTTAACCATTCCATAAATCTTGTGTTTAGGGCCCCTGGAAGCATGAAAATCACTTTAAACATGCTAATTTTAGCTCTAACACTGATGATCCACCTACAAATGTGAACTGACATTCAAAAATAAAACATTTGAAAACTGACCATTTTCCACATTTCTGAAGCATGACGTAATGGGGGGGGGTGTTATCTCTTTTGTCGAAAATCAGCCGTTTTTGCTCGAACATTAAATGCCTCCAAACGGTATTTAATTAACTTCCCGGGGTGAAGAAACCCTTTTTGAGAACTCAGAGTGAGTAAATTGGCCATTTTCATGCACTTTTAACCATTCCATAAATCTTGTGTTTAGGGCCCCTGGAAGCATGAAAATCACTTTAAACATGCTAATTTTAGCTCTAACACTGATGATCCACCTACAAATGTAAACTGACGTTCAAAAATAAAACATTTGAAAACGGACCATTTTCCACATTTCTGAAGCATGACGTAATGGGGTGGTGTTATCTCTTTTGTCGAAAATCAGCCGTTTTTGCTCGAACATTAAATGCCTCCAAATGGTATTTAATTAACTTCCCGGGGTGACGAAACCCTTTTTGAGAACTCAGAGTGAGTAAATTGGCCATTTTCATGCACTTTTAACCATTCCATAAATCTTGTGTTTAGGGCCCCTGGAAGCATGAAAATCACTTTAAACGTGCTAATTTTAGCTCTAACACTGATGATCCACCTACAAATGTGAACTGACGTTCAAAAATAAAACATTTGAAAACGAACCATTTTCCACATTTCTGAAGCATGACGTAATGGGGGGGGTGTTATCTCTTTTGTCGAAAATCAGCCGTTTTTGCTCGAACATTAAATGCCTCCAAATGGTATTTAATTAACTTCCCGAGCCCCTGGAAGCATGAAAATCACTTTAAACATGCTAATTTTAGCTCTAACACTGATGATCCACCTACAAATGTGAACTGACGTTCAAAAATAAAACATTTGAAAACGGACCATTTTCCACATTTCTGAAGCATGACGTAATGGGGGGGTGTTATCTCTTTTGTCGAAAATCAGCTGTCATTGCTCGAACATTAAATGCCTCCAAATGGTATTTAATTAACTTCCCGGGGTGAAGAAACCCTTTTTGAGAACTCAGAGTGAGTAAATTGGCCATTTTCATGCACTTTTAACCATTCCATAAATCTTGTGTTTAGGGCCCTCTGGAAGCATGAAAATCACTTTAAACATGCTAATTTTAGCTCTAACACTGATGATTCACCTACAAATGTGAACGGACGTTCAAAAATAAAACATTTGAAAACGGACCATTTTCCACATTTCTGAAGCATGACGTAATGGGGGGGTGTTATCTCTTTTGTCGAAAATCAGCCGTTTTTGCTCGAACATTAAATGCCTCCAAATGGTATTTAATTAACTTCCCGAGCCCCTGGAAGCATGAAAATCACTTTAAACATGCTAATTTTAGCTCTAACACTGATGATCCACCTACAAATGTGAACTGACGTTCAAAAATTAAACATTTGAAAACGGACCATTTTCCACATTTCTGAAGCATGACGTAATGGGGGGGTGTTATCTCTTTTGTCGAAAATCAGCCGTTTTTGCTCGAACATTAAATGCCTCCAAATGGTATTTAATTAACTTCCCGAGCCCCTGGAAGCATGAACATCACTTTAAACATGCTAATTTTAGCTCTAACACTGATGATCCACCTACAAATGTGAACTGACGTTCAAAAATAAAACATTTGAAAACGGACCATTTTCCACATTTCTGAAGCATGACGTAATGGGGGGGTGTTATCTCTTTTGTCGAAAATCAGCTGTCATTGCTCGAACATTAAATGCCTCCAAATGGTATTTAATTAACTTCCCGGGGTGAAGAAACCCTTTTTGAGAACTCAGAGTGAGTAAATTGGCCATTTTCATGCACTTTTAACCATTCCATAAATCTTGTGTTTAGGGCCCTCTGGAAGCATGAAAATCACTTTAAACATGCTAATTTTAGCTCTAACACTGATGATTCACCTACAAATGTGAACTGACGTTCAAAAATAAAACATTTGAAAACGGACCATTTTCCACATTTCTGAAGCATGACGTAATGGGGGGGTGTTATCTCTTTTGTCGAAAATCAGCTGTCATTGCTCGAACATTAAATGCCTCCAAATGGTATTTAATTAACTTCCCGGGGTGAAGAAACCCTTTTTGAGAACTCAGAGTGAGTAAATTGGCCATTTTCATGCACTTTTAACCATTCCATAAATCTTGTGTTTAGGGCCCCTGGAAGCATGAAAAACACTTTAAACATGCTAATTTTAGCTCTAACACTGATGATCCACCTACAAATGTGAACTGACGTTCAAAAATAAAACATTTTAAAACGGACCATTTTCCACATTTCTGAAGCATGACGTAATGGGGGGGTGTTATCTCTTTTGTCGAAAATCAGCCGTTTTTGCTCGAACATTAAATGCCTCCAAATGGTATTTAATTAACTTCCCGAGCCCCTGGAAGCATGAAAATCACTTTAAACATGCTAATTTTAGCTCTAACACTGATGATCCACCTACAAATGTGAACTGACGTTCAAAAATAAAACATTTGAAAACGGACCATTTTCCACATTTCTGAAGCATGACGTAATGGGGGGGTGTTATCTTTTTTGTCGAAAATCAGCCGTTTTTGCTCGAACATTAAATGCCTCCAAATGGTATTTAATTAACTTCCCGAGCCCCTGGAAGCATGAAAATCACTTTAAACATGCTAATTTTAGCTCTAACACTGATGATCCACCTACAAATGTGAACTGACGTTCAAAAATAAAACATTTGAAAACGGACCATTTTCCACATTTCTGAAGCATGACGTAATGGGGGGTGTTATCTCTTTTGTCGAAAATCAGCCGTTTTTGCTCGAACATTAAATGCCTCCAAATGGTATTTAATTAACTTCCCGGGGTGAAGAAACCCTTTGTGAGAACTCAGAGTGAGTAAATTGGCCATTTTCATGCACTTTTAACCATTCCATAAATCTTGTGTTTAGGGCCCCTGGAAGCATGAAAATCACTTTAAACATGCTAATTTTAGCTCTAACACTGATGATCCACCTACAAATGTGAACTGACGTTCAAAAATAAAACATTTGAAAACGGAACATTTTCCACATTTCTGAAGCATGACGTAATGGGGGGGTGTTATCTCTTTTGTCGAAAATCAGCTGTCATTGCTTGAACATTAAATGCCTCCAAATGGTATTTAATTAGCTTCCCGGGTGAAGAAACCCTTTTTGAGAACTCAGAGTGAGTAAATTGGCCATTTTCATGCACTTTTACCCATTCCATAAATCTTGTGTTTAGGGCCCCTGGAAGCATGAAAATCACTTTAAACATGCTAATTTTAGCTCTAACACTGATGATCCACCTACAAATGTGAACTGACGTTCAAAAATAAAACATTTGAAAACGGACCATTTTCCACATTTCTGAAGCATGACGTAATGGGGGGGTGTTATCTCTTTTGTCGAAAATCAGCCGTTTTTGCTCGAACATTAAATGCCTCCAAATGGTATTTAATTAACTTCCCGAGCCCCTGGAAGCATGAAAATCACTTTAAACATGCTAATTTTAGCTCTAACACTGATGATCCACCTACAAATGTGAACTGACGTTCAAAAATAAAACATTTGAAAACGAACCATTTTCCACATTTCTGAAGCATGACGTAATGGGGGGGGTGTTATCTCTTTTGTCGAAAATCAGCCGTTTTTGCTCGAACATTAAATGCCTCCAAATGGTATTTAATTAACTTCCCGAGCCCCTGGAAGCATGAAAATCACTTTAAACATGCTAATTTTAGCTCTAACACTGATGATCCACCTACAAATGTGAACTGACGTTCAAAAATAAAACATTTGAAAACGGACCATTTTCCACATTTCTGAAGCATGACGTAATGGGGGGGTGTTATCTCTTTTGTCGAAAATCAGCTGTCATTGCTCGAACATTAAATGCCTCCAAATGGTATTTAATTAACTTCCCGGGGTGAAGAAACCCTTTTTGAGAACTCAGAGTGAGTAAATTGGCCATTTTCATGCACTTTTAACCATTCCATAAATCTTGTGTTTAGGGCCCTCTGGAAGCATGAAAATCACTTTAAACATGCTAATTTTAGCTCTAACACTTATGATTCACCTACAAATGTGAACTGACGTTCAAAAATAAAACATTTGAAAACGGACCATTTTCCACATTTCTGAAGCATGACGTAATGGGGGGGTGTTATCTCTTTTGTCGAAAATCAGCCGTTTTTGCTCGAACATTAAATGCCTCCAAATGGTATTTAATTAACTTCCCGAGCCCCTGGAAGCATGAAAATCACTTTAAACATGCTAATTTTAGCTCTAACACTGATGATCCACCTACAAATGTGAACTGACGTTCAAAAATAAAACATTTGAAAACGGACCATTTTCCACATTTCTGAAGCATGACGTAATGGGGGGGTGTTATCTCTTTTGTCGAAAATCAGCCGTTTTTGCTCGAACATTAAATGCCTCCAAATGGTATTTAATTAACTTCCCGAGCCCCTGGAAGCATGAACATCACTTTAAACATGCTAATTTTAGCTCTAACACTGATGATCCACCTACAAATGTGAACTGACGTTCAAAAATAAAACATTTGAAAACGGACCATTTTCCACATTTCTGAAGCATGACGTAATGGGGGGGTGTTATCTCTTTTGTCGAAAATCAGCTGTCATTGCTCGAACATTAAATGCCTCCAAATGGTATTTAATTAACTTCCCGGGGTGAAGAAACCCTTTTTGAGAACTCAGAGTGAGTAAATTGGCCATTTTCATGCACTTTTAACCATTCCATAAATCTTGTGTTTAGGGCCCCTGGAAGCATGAAAAACACTTTAAACGTGCTAATTTTAGCTCTAGCACTGATGATCCACCTACAAATGTGAACTGACGTTCAAAAATAAAACATTTTAAAACGGACCATTTTCCACATTTCTGAAGCATGACGTAATGGGGGGGGGTGTTATCTCTTTTGTCGAAAATCAGCCGTTTTTGCTCGAACATTAAATGCCTCCAAATGGTATTTAATTAACTTCCCGAGCCCCTGGAAGCATGAAAATCACTTTAAACATGCTAATTTTAGCTCTAACACTGATGATCCACCTACAAATGTGAACTGACGTTCAAAAATAAAACATTTGAAAACGGACCATTTTCCACATTTCTGAAGCATGACGTAATGGGGGGGTGTTATCTCTTTTGTCGAAAATCAGCCGTTTTTGCTCGAACATTAAATGCCTCCAAATGGTATTTAATTAACTTCCCGAGCCCCTGGAAGCATGAACATCACTTTAAACATGCTAATTTTAGCTCTAACACTGATGATTCACCTACAAATGTGAACTGACGTTCAAAAATAAAACATTTGAAAACGGACCATTTTCCACATTTCTGAAGCATGACGTAATGGGGGGGTGTTATCTCTTTTGTCGAAAATCAGCTGTCATTGCTCGAACATTAAATGCCTCCAAATGGTATTTAATTAACTTCCCGGGGTGAAGAAACCCTTTTTGAGAACTCAGAGTGAGTAAATTGGCCATTTTCATGCACTTTTAACCATTCCATAAATCTTGTGTTTAGGGCCCCTGGAAGCATGAAAAACACTTTAAACGTGCTAATTTTAGCTCTAGCACTGATGATCCACCTACAAATGTGAACTGACGTTCAAAAATAAAACATTTTAAAACGGACCATTTTCCACATTTCTGAAGCATGACGTAATGGGGGGGGTGTTATCTCTTTTGTCGAAAATCAGCCGTTTTTGCTCGAACATTAAATGCCTCCAAATGGTATTTAATTAACTTCCCGAGCCCCTGGAAGCATGAAAATCACTTTAAACATGCTAATTTTAGCTCTAACACTGATGATCCACCTACAAATGTGAACTGACGTTCAAAAATAAAACATTTGAAAACGGACCATTTTCCACATTTCTGAAGCATGACGTAATGGGGGGGTGTTATCTCTTTTGTCGAAAATCAGCCGTTTTTGCTCGAACATTAAATGCCTCCAAATGGTATTTAATTAACTTCCCGAGCCCCTGGAAGCATGAAAATCACTTTAAACATGCTAATTTTAGCTCTAACACTGATGATCCACCTACAAATGTGAACTGACGTTCAAAAATAAAACATTTGAAAACGGACCATTTTCCACATTTCTGAAGCATGACGTAATGGGGGGGTGTTATCTCTTTTGTTGAAAATCAGCCGTTTTTGCTCGAACATTAAATGCCTCCAAATGGTATTTAATTAACTTCCCGGGGTGAAGAAACCCTTTTTGAGAACTCAGAGTGAGTAAATTGGCCATTTTCATGCACTTTTAACCATTCCATAAATCTTGTGTTTAGGGCCCCTGGAAGCATGAAAATCACTTTAAACATGCTAATTTTAGCTCTAACACTGATGATCCACCTACAAATGTGAACTGACATTCAAAAATAAAACATTTGAAAACTGACCATTTTCCACATTTCTGAAGCATGACGTAATGGGGGGGGGTGTTATCTCTTTTGTCGAAAATCAGCCGTTTTTGCTCGAACATTAAATGCCTCCAAACGGTATTTAATTAACTTCCCGGGGTGAAGAAACCCTTTTTGAGAACTCAGAGTGAGTAAATTGGCCATTTTCATGCACTTTTAACCATTCCATAAATCTTGTGTTTAGGGCCCCTGGAAGCATGAAAATCACTTTAAACATGCTAATTTTAGCTCTAACACTGATGATCCACCTACAAATGTAAACTGACGTTCAAAAATAAAACATTTGAAAACTGACCATTTTCCACATTTCTGAAGCATGACGTAATGGGGTGGTGTTATCTCTTTTGTCGAAAATCAGCCGTTTTTGCTCGAACATTAAATGCCTCCAAATGGTATTTAATTAACTTCCCGGGGTGACGAAACCCTTTTTGAGAACTCAGAGTGAGTAAATTGGCCATTTTCATGCACTTTTAACCATTCCATAAATCTTGTGTTTAGGGCCCCTGGAAGCATGAAAATCACTTTAAACGTGCTAATTTTAGCTCTAACACTGATGATCCACCTACAAATGTGAACTGACGTTCAAAAATAAAACATTTGAAAACGGACCATTTTCCACATTTCTGAAGCATGACGTAATGGGGGGTGTTATCTCTTTTGTCGAAAATCAGCCGTTTTTGCTCGAACATTAAATGCCTCCAAATGGTATTTAATTAACTTCCCGAGCCCCTGGAAGCATGAAAATCACTTTAAACATGCTAATTTTAGCTCTAACACTGATGATCCACCTACAAATGTGAACTGACGTTCAAAAATAAAACATTTGAAAACGAACCATTTTCCACATTTCTGAAGCATGACGTAATGGGGGGGGTGTTATCTCTTTTGTCGAAAATCAGCCGTTTTTGCTCGAACATTAAATGCCTCCAAATGGTATTTAATTAACTTCCCGAGCCCCTGGAAGCATGAAAATCACTTTAAACATGCTAATTTTAGCTCTAACACTGATGATCCACCTACAAATGTGAACTGACGTTCAAAAATAAAACATTTGAAAACGGACCATTTTCCACATTTCTGAAGCATGACGTAATGGGGGGGTGTTATCTCTTTTGTCGAAAATCAGCTGTCATTGCTCGAACATTAAATGCCTCCAAATGGTATTTAATTAACTTCCCGGGGTGAAGAAACCCTTTTTGAGAACTCAGAGTGAGTAAATTGGCCATTTTCATGCACTTTTAACCATTCCATAAATCTTGTGTTTAGGGCCCTCTGGAAGCATGAAAATCACTTTAAACATGCTAATTTTAGCTCTAACACTGATGATTCACCTACAAATGTGAACTGACGTTCAAAAATAAAACATTTGAAAACGGACCATTTTCCACATTTCTGAAGCATGACGTAATGGGGGGGTGTTATCTCTTTTGTCGAAAATCAGCCGTTTTTGCTCGAACATTAAATGCCTCCAAATGGTATTTAATTAACTTCCCGAGCCCCTGGAAGCATGAAAATCACTTTAAACATGCTAATTTTAGCTCTAACACTGATGATCCACCTACAAATGTGAACTGACGTTCAAAAATTAAACATTTGAAAACGGACCATTTTCCACATTTCTGAAGCATGACGTAATGGGGGGGTGTTATCTCTTTTGTCGAAAATCAGCCGTTTTTGCTCGAACATTAAATGCCTCCAAATGGTATTTAATTAACTTCCCGAGCCCCTGGAAGCATGAACATCACTTTAAACATGCTAATTTTAGCTCTAACACTGATGATCCACCTACAAATGTGAACTGACGTTCAAAAATAAAACATTTGAAAACGGACCATTTTCCACATTTCTGAAGCATGACGTAATGGGGGGGTGTTATCTCTTTTGTCGAAAATCAGCTGTCATTGCTCGAACATTAAATGCCTCAAAATGGTATTTAATTAACTTCCCGGGGTGAAGAAACCCTTTTTGAGAACTCAGAGTGAGTAAATTGGCCATTTTCATGCACTTTTAACCATTCCATAAATCTTGTGTTTAGGGTCCTCTGGAAGCATGAAAATCACTTTAAACATGCTAATTTTAGCTCTAACACTGATGATTCACCTACAAATGTGAACTGACGTTCAAAAATAAAACATTTGAAAACGGACCATTTTCCACATTTCTGAAGCATGACGTAATGGGGGGGTGTTATCTCTTTTGTCGAAAATCAGCTGTCATTGCTCGAACATTAAATGCCTCCAAATGGTATTTAATTAACTTCCCGGGGTGAAGAAACCCTTTTTGAGAACTCAGAGTGAGTAAATTGGCCATTTTCATGCACTTTTAACCATTCCATAAATCTTGTGTTTAGGGCCCCTGGAAGCATGAAAAACACTTTAAACATGCTAATTTTAGCTCTAACACTGATGATCCACCTACAAATGTGAACTGACGTTCAAAAATAAAACATTTTAAAACGGACCATTTTCCACATTTCTGAAGCATGACGTAATGGGGGGGGGTGTTATCTCTTTTGTCGAAAATCAGCCGTTTTTGCTCGAACATTAAATGCCTCCAAATGGTATTTAATTAACTTCCCGAGCCCCTGGAAGCATGAAAATCACTTTAAACATGCTAATTTTAGCTCTAACACTGATGATCCACCTACAAATGTGAACTGACGTTCAAAAATAAAACATTTGAAAACGGACCATTTTCCACATTTCTGAAGCATGACGTAATGGGGGGGTGTTATCTCTTTTGTCGAAAATCAGCCGTTTTTGCTCGAACATTAAATGCCTCCAAATGGTATTTAATTAACTTCCCGGGGTGAAGAAACCCTTTTTGAGAACTCAGAGTGAGTAAATTGGCCATTTTCATGCACTTTTAACCATTCCATAAATCTTGTGTTTAGGGCCCCTGGAAGCATGAAAATCACTTTAAACATGCTAATATTAGCTCTAACACTGATGATCCACCTACAAATGTGAAAGGACGTTCAAAAATAAAACATTTGAAAACGGACCATTTTCCACATTTCTGAAGCATGACGTAATGGGGGGGTGTTATCTCTTTTGTGGAAAATCAGCCGTTTTTGCTCGAACATTAAATGCCTCCAAATGGTATTTAATTAACTTCCCGGGGTGAAGAAACCCTTTTTGAGAACTCAGAGTGAGTAAATTGGCCATTTTCATGCACTTTTAACCATTCCATAAATCTTGTGTTTAGGGCCCCTGGAAGCATGAAAATCACTTTAAACATGCTAATTTTAGCTCTAACACTGATGATCCACCTACGAATGTGAACTGACATTCAAAAATAAAACATTTGAAAACGGAACATTTTCCACATTTCTGAAGCATGACGTAATGGGGGGGTGTTATCTCTTTTGTCGAAAATCAGCCGTTTTTGCTTGAACATTAAATGCCTCCAAACGGTATTTAATTAACTTCCCGGGGTGAAGAAACCCTTTTTGAGAACTCAGAGTGAGTAAATTGGCCATTTTCATGCACTTTTAACCATTCCATAAATCTTGTGTTTAGGGCCCCTGGAAGCATGAAAATCACTTTAAACATGCAAATTTTAGCTCTAACACTGATGATCCACATACAAATGTGAACTGACGTTCAAAAATAAAACATTTGAAAACGGACCATTTTCCACATTTCTGAAGCATGACGTAATGGGGGGGTGTTATCTCTTTTGTCGATAATCAGCCGTTTTTGCTCGAACATTAAATGCCTCCAAATGGTATTTATTTCACTTCCCGAGCCCCTGGAAGCATGAAAATCACTTTAAACATGCTAATTTTAGCTCTAACACTGATGATCCACCTACAAATGTGAACTGACGTTCAAAAATAAAACAATTGAAAACGGACCATTTTCCACATTTCTGAAGCATGACGTAATGGGGGGGTGCTATATCTTTTGTCGAAAATCTGCCGTTTTTGCTCGAACATTAAATGCCTCCAAATGGTATTTATTTCACTTCCCGAGCCCCTGGAAGCATGAAAATCACTTTAAACATGCTAATTTTAGCTCTAACACTGATGATCCACCTACAAATGTGAACTGACGTTCAAAAATAAAACATTTGAATACGGACCATTTTCCACATTTCTGAAGCATGACGTAATGGGGGGGTGTTATCTCTTTTGTCGAAAATCAACCGTTTTTGCTCGAACATTAAATGCCTCCAAATGGTATTTAATTAACTTCCCGAGCCCCTGGAAGCATGAAAATCACTTTAAACATGCTAATTTTAGCTCTAACACTGATGATCCACCTACAAATGTGAACTGACGTTCAAAAATAAAACATTTGAAAACGGACCATTTTCCACATTTCTGAAGCATGACGTAATGGGGTGGTGTTATCTCTTTTGTCGAAAATCAGCCGTTTTTGCTCGAACATTAAATGCCTCCAAATGGTATTTAATTAACTTCCCGGGATGAAGAAACCCTTTTTGAGAACTCAGAGTGAGTAACTTGGCCATTTTCATGCACTTTTAACCATTCCATAAATCTTGTGTTTAGGGCCCCTGGAAGCATGAAAATCACTTTAAACATGCTAATTTTAGCTTTAACACTGATGATCCACCTACAAATGTGAACTGACGTTCAAAAATAAAACATTTGAAAACGGACCATTTTCCACATTTCTGAAGCATGACGTAATGGGGGGGTGTTATCTCTTTTGTCGAAAATCAGCCGTTTTTGCTCGAACATTAAATGCCTCCAAATGGTATTTATTTCACTTCCCGAGCCCCTGGAAGCATGAAAATCACTTTAAACATGCTAATTTTAGCTCTAACACTGATGATCCACCTACAAATGTGAACTGACGTTCAAAAATAAAACATTTGAAAACGGACCATTTTCCACATTTCTGAAGCATGACGTAATGGGGTGGTGTTATCTCTTTTGTCGAAAATCAGCCGTTTTTGCTCGAACATTAAATGCCTCCAAATGGTATTTAATTAACTTCCCGGGGTGAAGAAACCCTTTTTGAGAACTCAGAGTGAGTAAATTGGCCATTTTCATGCACTTTTAACCATTCCATAAATCTTGTGTTTAGGGCCCCTGGAAGCATGAAAATCACTTTAAACGTGCTAATTTTAGCTCTAACACTGATGATCCACCTACAAATGTGAACTGACGTTCAAAAATAAAACATTTGAAAACGGACCATTTTCCACATTTCTGAAGCATGACGTAATGGGGGGTGTTATCTCTTTTTGTCGAAAATCAGCCGTTTTTGCTCGAACATTAAATGCCTCCAAATGGTATTTAATTAACTTCCCGAGCCCCTGGAAGCATGACAATCACTTTAAACATGCTAATTTTAGCTCTAACACTGATGATCCACCTACAAATGTGAACTGACGTTCAAAAATAAAACATTTGAAAACGGACCATTTTCCACATTTCTGAAGCATGACGTAATGGGGGGGGTGTTATCTCTTTTGTTGAAAATCAGCCGTTTTTGCTCGAACATTAAATGCCTCCAAATGGTATTTAATTAACTTCCCGGGGTGAAGAAACCCTTTTTGAGAACTCAGAGTGAGTAAATTGGCCATTTTCATGCACTTTTAACCATTCCATAAATCTTGTGTTTAGGGCCCCTGGAAGCATGAAAATCACTTTAAACATGCTAATTTTAGCTCTAACACTGATGATCCACCTACAAATGTGAACTGACGTTCAAAAATAAAACATTTGAAAACGGACCATTTTCCACATTTCTGAAGCATGACGTAATGGGGGGGGTGTTATCTCTTTTGTTGAAAATCAGCCGTTTTTGCTCGAACATTAAATGCCTCCAAATGGTATTTAATTAACTTCCCGGGGTGAAGAAACCCTTTTTGAGAACTCAGAGTGAGTAAATTGGCCATTTTCATGCACTTTTAACCATTCCATAAATCTTGTGTTTAGGGCCCCTGGAATCATGAAAATCACTTTAAACATGCTAATTTTAGCTCTAACACTGATGATCCACCTACAAATGTGAACTGACGTTCAAAAATAAAACAATTGAAAACGGACCATATTCCACATTTCTGAAGGATGACGTAATGGGGGGGTGTTATCTCTTTTGTCGAAAATCAGCCGTTTTTGCTCGAACATTAAATGCCTCCAAATGGTATTTAATTAACTTCCCGAGCCCCTGGAAGCATGAAAATCACTTTAAACATGCTAATTTTAGCTCTAACACTGATGATCCACCTACAAATGTGAACTGACGTTCAAAAATAAAACATTTGAAAACGGACCATTTTCCACATTTCTGAAGCATGACGTAATGGGGGGGTGTTATCTCTTTTGTCGAAAATCAGCTGTCATTGCTTGAACATTAAATGCCTCCAAATGGTATTTAATTAACTTCCCGGGGTGAAGAAACCCTTTTTGAGAACTCAGAGTGAGTAAATTGACCATTTTCATGCACTTTTAACCATTCCATAAATCTTGTGTTTAGGGCCCCTGGAAGCATGAAGATCACTTTAAACATGCTAATTTTAGCTCTAACACTGATGATTCACCTACAAATGTGAACTGACGTTCAAAAATAAAACATTTGAAAACGGACCATTTTCCACATTTCTGAAGCATGACGTAATGGGGGGGTGTTATCTCTTTTGTCGAAAATCAGCTGTCATTGCTCGAACATTAAATGCCTCCAAATGGTATTTAATAACTTCCCGGGTGAAGAAACCCTTTTTGAGATCTCAGAGTGAGTAAATTGGCCATTTTCATGCACTTTTAACCATTCCATAAATCTTGTGTTTAGGGCCCCTGGAAGCATGAAAAACACTTTAAACATGCTAATTTTAGCTCTAACACTGATGATCCACCTACAAATGTGAACTGACGTTCAAAAATAAAACATTTTAAAACGGACCATTTTCCACATTTCTGAAGCATGACGTAATTGGGGGGTGTTATCTCTTTTGTCGAAAATCAGCCGTTTTTGCTCGAACATTAAATGCCTCCAAATGGTATTTAATTAACTTCCCGAGCCCCTGGAAGCATGAAAATCACTTTAAACATGCCAATTTTAGCTCTAACACTGATGATCCACCTACAAATGTGAACTGACGTTCAAAAATAAAACATTTGAAAACGGACCATTTTCCACATTTCTGAAGCATGACGTAATGGGGGGGTGTTATCTCTTTTGTCGAAAATCAGCCGTTTTTGCTCGAACATTAAATTCCTCCAAATGGTATTTAATTAACTTCCCGAGCCCCTGGAAGCATGAAAATCACTTTAAACATGCTAATTTTAGCTCTACCACTGATGATCCACCTACAAATGTGAACTGACGTTCAAAAATAAAACATTTGAAAACGGACCATTTTCCACATTTCTGAAGCATGATGTAATGGGGGGGTGTTATCTCTTTTGTCGAAAATCAGATGTTTTTTCTCGAACATTAAATGCCTCCAAATGGTATTTATTTCACTTCCCGAGCCCCTGGAAGCATGAAAATCACTTTAAACATGCTAATTTTAGCTCTAACACTGATGATCCACCTACAAATGTGAACTGACGTTCAAAAATAAAACATTTGAAAACGGACCATTTTCCACATTTCTGAAGCATGACGTAATGGGGGGGTGTTATCTCTTTTGTCGAAAATCAGCCATTTTTGCTCGAACATTAAATGCCTCCAAATGGTATTTAATTAACTTCCCGGGGTGAAGAAACCCTTTTTGAGAACTCAGAGTGAGTAAATTGGCCATTTTCATGCACTTTTAACCATTCCATAAATCTTGTGTTTAGGGCCCCTGGAAGCATGAAAATCACTTTAAACATGCTAATTTTAGCTCTAACACTGATGATCCACCTACAAATGTGAACTGACATTCAAAAATAAAACATTTGAAAACGGACCATTTTCCACATTTCTGAAGCATGACGTAATGGGGGGGTGTTATCCCTTTTGTCGAAAATCAGCCGTTTTTGCTCGAACAAGAAATGCCTCCAAATGGTATTTAATTAACTTCCCGGGGTGAAGAAACCCTTTTTGAGAACTCAGAGTGAGTAAATTGGCCATTTTCATGCACTTTTAACCATTCCATAAATCTTGTGTTTAGGGCCCCTGGAAGCATGAAAATCACTTTAAACATGCTAATTTTAGCTCTAACACTGATGATCCACCTACAAATGTGAACTGACGTTCAAAAATAAAACATTTGAAAACGGACCATTTTCCACATTTCTGAAGCATGACGTAATGGGGGGGTGTTATCTCTTTTGTCGAAAATCAGCCGTTTTTGCTCGAACATTAAATGCCTCCAAATGGTATTTAATTAACTTCCCGGGGTGAAGAAACCCTTTTTGAGAACTCAGAGTGAGTAAATTGGCCATTTTCATGCACTTTTAACCATTCCATAAATCTTGTGTTTAGGGCCCCTGGAAGCATGAAAATCACTTTAAACATGCTAATTTTAGCTCTAACACTGATGATCCACCTACAAATGTGAACTGACATTCAAAAATAAAACATTTGAAAATGGACCATTTTCCACATTTCTGAAGCATGACGAAATGGGGGGGTGTTATCTCTTTTGTCGAAAATCAGCCGTTTTTGCTCGAACATTAAATGCCTCCAAATGGTATTTAATTAACTTTCCGAGCCCCTGGAAGCATGAAAATCACTTTAAACATGCTAATTTTAGCTCTAACACTGATGATCCACCTACAAATGTGAACTGACGTTCAAAAATAAAACATTTGAAAACGGACCATTTTCCACATTTCTGAAGCATGACGTAATGGGGGGGTGTTATCTCTTTTGTCGAAAATCAGCCGTTTTTGCTCGAACATTAAATGCCTCCAAATGGTATTTAATTAACTTCCCGGGGTGAAGAAACCCTTTTTGAGAACTCAGAGTGAGTAAATTGGCCATTTCATGCACTTTTAACCATTCCATAAATCTTGTGTTTAGGGCCCCTGGAAGCATGAAAATCACTTTAAACATGCTAATTTTAGCTCTAACACTGATGATCCACCTACAAATGTGAACTGACGTTAAAAAAAAACACATTTGAAAACGGACCATTTTCCACATTTCTGAAGCATGACGTAATGGAAAGGGGCGACCACTCGGTCCCCCCGAACGTATGGCAGAGTGCCTCGATCCCCCCGGGAAGCCATTTTGGGCGGGAGGCGCGTCTCGGCTGGTATGCCCGAAGCGGCGTAGCCGGGGCGCGCTTTTTCCCGCCCTAGAGTGGGCTGGCCTAGACACTGACGCGGCTGGCCACGCCCTCGGGGCAGGCAGGGGCGGGTTTACGCCCGCCCTGAAGACGGATAAAAAGGGACGCGAGACCAGAAGGCATCCTCTTGTTCCTGTGCTCTGAAGCTGCACCTCCTCGCTGCACGTGAGCTCGAGACGGAACGAAGAGCCAATTTTGAGCGTTGTAATCTTTCTTTTGTCTGTCGGGGAAATGCCCAAGAAAGGCGCGAAGAGAATGACGACTGAACAGATGGTTCGGGTCCTCATGAAGGAGATGACTGAACTAAAGAAGCGGGTGGCGGAGAGAGACGGGGAAAGGGGGCCGGAACGTCCGGCGGCTGGAGGGAGAGCCAAGAGGCCAAGGAGGGGCCCAGCTGGGGGAGACGTCCCGGTTCCCTGTACCCCGCTCGAAGCGCCAACCCCAGTACCGGCGGAGGGGAATCCGATTCCCGTGGTGGTCACCCAGGTGTCCAATGAAGATATGCCACCCGAGCTGGCAGCACAACTTGCAGCGTGGTTGGGCGAAAGTAGTGAGGGCGCCACGGCTGCCGAGGCCCAGGCGCTGATGAAGCAATTGCGCGAGAAACGGGATGCAGCCAAGGTGTCCGCGCCGGCTGCAGTAGTTGACAAGCCACAAGGGACGATTGCGACCGCAGATGCAGCGTCCGGTGCAGGTAAGCGGCCATTGCCGATTGCGAGGGATGAGTCAGCACCCTCTCGTAGAGAAAGGTTGGGCCAACATGTGCCTTTGGCAATTAAGGAGAAGATTTGGGCGGGGGAATATGTGAACATCTTCTCGTTGCTTGTTGATCATTATGAGGTGGAGCATGTTAAGAGTCAGAAAGATCTTATGCATCCGAGTGTTTGGCGCGCAAAAATGGCCGCCTTTAAAGTGAATGAGAATATTGGCAATTGGGGCAATGCATGGGGAATTTTCACGTCGATCTTGGGGGAACGCAGGCCCGAGTTGCTTTCCGAGTTGCCGACCTATCAGTCACGAATCATGGGGTACTCGACATCACACCAGGGTAACCATTGGTTCTGCTACAATAATCTTTTTAGAAAGGCTATAGAGCATAATAAAAGCTTGACCTGGGATTGTTATGATTCTTTGACATGGGATAAAATGAAGGAGACAGGTATGTTAAAAATGCCATTGGTAGGAAGTAATGTTGGCGAATCCTCCCGCCAATATGGGGGGACGCCCTTTCGTTCAGGTACGGGTACCGACGATTACTCGAGACCTGCCGGCAATACAGGAAAAAGGGGGTTCTGCTTCAATTTCAACAGAGGTAAATGTACTAGGCCCCAGGGATCGTGTAAATTTAAACATGAATGTAGTGGGTGCGGGTCGTCCCATCCTGAGTCCACGTGCAGAGCCAAAATGGGTGATAACGGGGGGAGAGGAGGCGCCAAACAGGTCTAACGTAGTCCGAGGGGCGCCTTTACCTACCCCGATTGATACCTTGGCGATGATTCCCTGGCTCAGTGAATACCCGGATCGTACTTCTGCTGGGGTGCTGCGGAACGGATTTTCGTATGGTTTCCGCATCCCGGTAGGGGACTTTCAGGGTGTGGAGAAGTGTAAAAATCAGCTTTCCGTCCTGCAGCATACGACCGTGGTGCAGGATAAGATCCGGAAAGAGGTTACTCGAGGTCGGGTCGCCGGCCCGTTTAGTGTACCCCCGGTGCAGAATTTTGTTTGTTCTCCTTTAGGAGTAGTCCCCAAGAAGGACCCGGGTGAGTTCCGACTGATCCACAATTTGTCAGCTCCACGTGGTCTTTCGGTAAACGATGCAATAGATCCGGAAGTGTGTTCGGTGCGGTACGCATCCTTCGATGAGGCCGTAGCCATTTTGAATCGCCTGGGGCCCGGGGCGCTGATGGCGAAGTCAGATATCGAGTCAGCGTTCCGATTGCTCCCGGTACACCAAGACGACCAGCGTCTCCTGGGTTTCATGTTCCAGGGTTATTATTACATGGATAGGTGTATGCCGATGGGGTGCTCTATATCTTGTGCCTATTTCGAGAAATTCAGTTGTTTTCTACAATGGGTCTTCACAAAGAAGACGGGTTTCCAACATGTAATGCATTACCTTGATGATTTTCTTTTCCTTGGGGCAGCCGGGGATCTCGAATGTGGCCGGGCCTTGGCCGAATTCTGTGTGTTAATGAAGCAGTTTGGTGTGCCATTGGCACCAGGTAAGACGGTGGGTCCTGCGACTTGCCTCGAGTTTCTGGGGATCGAGTTAGACTCCAGTGAGGGTTGTTTTCGTTTGCCAGCTGACAAAGTATTGAAGTTTAGGGCAGCCCTACAAGTGTGTATAAATGCATCTAAAGTTACGCTGCATAAATTACAGCAGTTGGTGGGACAGTTGAATTTTGCACTGAGAGTTATACCAATGGCCCGCCCCTTTTCCCGTTCAATTGCCCAGGCTATGGTCGGCCTAAAGGAGGGCCATCATCGCACGAGACTATCGGCTGAGGTCCGCCAGGACGTGCGTATTTGGTTAGCATTTCTGGCGGACTTTAATGGTCGAGTCATCTGGAACAAACCAGCCGTGTCCTCCGAAGAGCTGGGGCTATGGACAGATTCAGCAGGTAGCATAGGTTTTGGTGCCATCTTCGGCACAAAATGGTCGGCACAAAGGTGGCCGACATGGTGGCATGACAATGGTCTGACAAGCAATATTGCTTTCCTGGAACTTTTTCCCATTTTGGTGGCCCTGAGAACCTGGCCAGAAGGGTTCAAAGATCACTCTGTGATATTTTGGTCTGACAATATGACCGTGGTCGAGTGCATCAATAGTCAGGCAGCACGATGTAAACTGATTTTAAGACTGCTCAAAGAAATTGTTTTACTGTGTATGCAACTGAATGTGCTATTCAGAGCAAAACATGTCCCAGGGGTAATGAATCAGGCGGCTGATGCACTGTCTCGTTTTCATATGCAGGCTTTCTCGGGTTTCCTTCCCTCAGCGGACCCAGAGCCGGCACCCTTTCCCGAAGCTCTCTGGTCTCTCGGTGCCCCGAACTTCGTCACCTCGTGGGAGAGAGTCTAGCACCAAGGACGAGGAAGGCATATGAAGGGGCGTTTCGGTCCTATTTAGCCTTTTTGGGGACTGATAGAGAGAGGCTTTGGGGCCACGAGGAATGGGTAGTGAATTTTCTGATGTCCTTACGTAGGGCTGGGAAATCGGTGGCTACGGCCCAGAGGCATCGTGCTGCCATTTCCTTTGTTGCCAGGGCTCATAGTATCCAGGACCCGACAGCGTCTTTCGTTGTACAGAAAGCGCTGCGTGGGTGGCAACGCCTTGAGGGTCGCAGAGTAGATGAGAGGCGCCCGATAGGTTTGGATAGGTTGGCCCAGTTGTTGGCCACACTCCCTGCCACATGTTCATCTCAGTTTGAGGCGATGTTGTTCCGAGCCGCTTTTACGCTAGCATTTCACGGGGCAATGCGGGTAAGCGAACTGGTGGCAAGGAACAAACAGGATGTGGCGGGGGGCTTGTGCCGAGAACACGTTCAGATCAGAGGAGAGGCACTGACTGTCTCCTTTGTCAGGTCCAAGACCGATCAAGACGGGATGGGTGACTGCATAATCATACGCAGGATTCCCGGGTCCTCCATGTGTCCGGTAAAGTGTTTAGAAGACTACCTAGCACGAAGGGTGGCATCATGGGGGGGGACCTTGTTGAGACACGCGGACGCCACCCCACTGACGAAATTTCAGTTTCAGCGGGTGCTTGCGATGTCAATTGCCGCTGCGGGCTTGAACCCGGGCGAGTTTGGGACCCATTCCTTTCGGATAGGGGCTGCTACAGAAGCTACAGCCAGGGGTCTTAATGTTGAACAAGTGAAACGAGTGGGGCGTTGGTCCTCCAATTGTTATAAGAGGTATGTGCGGTTGCACATGTTGTGAAGCTGTAATAATGTACTCACGCCTCTTGTTTTTGTTTGGTTTTCAGTTGCGCAAGCCTACGAGGCGGGGCGGACTATGCAGTCGACCCAACACCGGGCCAGCGGTCAGACATCACCGGCTGTGAAAAAGAAGGTGTGGGTCGTGGGCCACTCATACGTGAGGCGTGCCGCGGACGTATTCAAAGCAGGTGACATGATTCACGTAGCTGGGGAATACGGGTACAGGGTGTCCTTCTACGGAAGGGGCGGTCTCTGTATTGACCAGTTTCGAACATTTTTCGAGGGTTTGTTAGGGCGGACGAGGTCACCGCCGTCTATAGTCATAGTACATTTAGGGGGCAATGATTTGGTCACCACCGGTAGACGACTTCTCCTGGAGGCAATGCTTTCCACTGTAAGTTGGTTGGCGAGGAGAGTTCCGGGGTGCACAATTGCGTGGTCCCATATGATCCCACGAAAGGTGTGGCGGGGGGCTATTTCTATTCCTGCTTTGAATCATTCTGTTAGAAAACTTAATAACAAAGTGAGTAGGTTGTTCCGTTCCAGGACATTGCATTCCATTTCACATGGTTGTATTAATGATGACAGTATGTATTTGGGGGATGGTGTGCATTTGTCTCGGGTGGGGAATGAGTTACTCATAGGAGACTTCTTAGCATGGTTAAAAACGTTAAAACATGACCTTTAGGTAGGAGCTTTGTGGGGGGTCCGGATAGCCGGTCAACTATCCGGCCTGTGGCGGTAAGGTCAGGATCGGTGAGCACTAATTGGAAGATCCCTATGAGTGGGCGTCACCCAACACGGATGGGAGCGCTCGGGAGAGGTGGCCTTTGGCCCCTCAACGGGGAGGCGGTCCCTTCTAAGGATGGGTCGCCGGAAGAAAAGGAAAGGCGGTCAAGGCCCCTTCCTGTGTAGGAGGGGTTACAGCCCCCTCCTGGGGAATTTCCCGGGGCCAGTGACGTCTGCGACGGCAGATGTGGTAAGTTGTGTGGGGTTTGGGGGGAGGTCTACGCTACCTTCTAGATACCTCACACGAGTCCTCGAACGACCTTTAACTGGCGTCGAGTTTATTGGTGCCCCCGTCAAGTCAAGGGAAATTGGTAGTTGCACTTGAGGTACGCCTCCGAGCTGTCGCCCCTCCCAAGTGGGTGGGGTATGTCTGGTTAGGGATCTTGACACCGGTTACGACCTTGCCGTTGGCCCTTAAACGTTAGGATGTACAATTTCAATATTTCAAGAAAATGTTTTGTAGGATGTTAGTTCGGCTAGGAGAACCTCTGTATTAGAGAATCTGTTAAGGTTAGCCAAACATCGCAATGTGGTAATGAAATTGTACATTAATACGAAACTGTTTAATGTTTTAATTTTTGTTGTAATAAATACGGCCGGGAGGGTCACTCCCTCCCTCTTCCAAAAACTTCAAGAACTGTTTCCGGTTTCCCTCCTTTGGGGATTGTGTTGAGAGGGGGTGGCGGGTATCTCAGCCATATGGAAAGGGGCGACCACTCGGTCCCCCCGAACGTATGGCAGAGTGCCTCGATCCCCCCGGGAAGCCATTTTGGGCGGGAGGCGCGTCTCGGCTGGTATGCCCGAAGCGGCGTAGCCGGGGCGCGCTTTTTCCCGCCCTAGAGTGGGCTGGCCTAGACACTGACGCGGCTGGCCACGCCCTCGGGGCAGGCAGGGGCGGGTTTACGCCCGCCCTGAAGACGGATAAAAAGGGACGCGAGACCAGAAGGCATCCTCTTGTTCCTGTGCTCTGAAGCTGCACCTCCTCGCTGCACGTGAGCTCGAGACGGAACGAAGAGCCAATTTTGACCCACCCACCAGCCCCTGAAGACAGCCAGTTGTTTGTAATAAAAATTGATCGATAATTCTATTTCGTTTACAGGTTGTGGTATTATCGTGTTGATGTGAGTGTGTAATAAAGAATGGTCAATTTTATATAAGTTTTGTGATTAAAGAAATTCGGATTTAAGTGTCCATTTATAAGCATGCTTTTTCGGTCATAGTGGCCAATGTAATTTTTAGTTTAGTTAGCATTGTCGTATTTATTTTGGTCGGGCGGTAAGGTCAGGATCGGTGAGCACTAATTGGAAGATCCCTATGAGTGGGCGTCACCCAACACGGATGGGAGCGCTCGGGAGAGGTGGCCTTTGGCCCCTCAACGGGGAGGCGGTCCCTTCTAAGGATGGGTCGCCGGAAGAAAAGGAAAGGCGGTCAAGGCCCCTTCCTGTGTAGGAGGGGTTACAGCCCCCTCCTGGGGAATTTCCCGGGGCCAGTGACGTCTGCGACGGCAGATGTGGTAAGTTGTGTGGGGTTTGGGGGGAGGTCTACGCTACCTTCTAGATACCTCACACGAGTCCTCGAACGACCTTTAACTGGCGTCGAGTTTATTGGTGCCCCCGTCAAGTCAAGGGAAATTGGTAGTTGCACTTGAGGTACGCCTCCGTGCTGTCGCCCCTCCCAAGTGGGTGGGGTATGTCTGGTTAGGGATCTTGACACCGGTTACGACCTGGCCGTTGGCCCTTAAACGTTAGGATGTACAATTTCAATATTTCAAGAAAATGTTTTGTAGGATGTTAGTTCGGCTAGGAGAACCTCTGTATTAGAGAATCTGTTAAGGTTAGCCAAACATCGCAATGTGGTAATGAAATTGTACATTAATACGAAACTGTTTAATGTTTTAATTTTTGTTGTAATAAATACGGCCGGGAGGGTCACTCCCTCCCTCTTCCAAAAACTTCAAGAACTGTTTCCGGTTTCCCTCCTTTGGGGATTGTGTTGAGAGGGGGTGGCGGGTATCTCAGCCATATGGGGGGGTGTTATCTCTTTTGTCGAAAATCAGCCGTTTTTGCTCGAACATTAAATGCCTCCAAATGGTATTTAATTAACTTCCCGGGGTGAAGAAACCCTTTTTGAGAACTCATAGTGAGTAAATTGGCCATTTTCATGCACTTTTAACCATTCCATAAATCTTGTGTTTAGGGCCCCTGGAAGCATGAAAATCACTTTAAACATGCTAATTTTAGCTCTAACACTGATGATCCACCTACAAATGTGAACTGACGTTAAAAAAAAAAACATTTGAAAACGGACCATTTTCCACATTTCTGAAGCATGACGTAATGGGGGGGTGTTATCTCTTTTGTCGAAAATCAGCTGTTTTTGCTCGAACATTAAATGCCTCCAAATGGTATTTAATTAACTTCCTGAGCCCCTGGAAGCATGAAAATCACTTTAAACATGCTAATTTTAGCTCTAACACTGATGATCCACCTACAAATGTGAACTGACGTTCAAAAATAAAACATTTGAAAACGGACCATTTTCCACATTTCTGAAGCATGACGTAATGGGGGGGTGTTATCTCTTTTGTCGAAAATCAGCCGTTTTTGCTCGAACATTAAATGCCTCCAAATGGTATTTAATTAACTTCCCGTGCCCCTGGAAGCATGAAAATCACTTTAAACATGCACATTTTAGCTCTAACACTGATGATCCACCTACAAATGTGAACTGACGTTCAAAAATAAAACATTTGAAAACGGACCATTTTCCACATTTCTGAAGCATGACGTAATGGGGGGGTGTTATCTCTTTTGTCGAAAATCAGCCGTTTTTGCTCGAACATTAAATGCCTCCAAATGGTATTTAATTAACTTCCCGGGGTGAAGAAACCCTTTTTGAGAACTCAGAGTGAGTAAATTGGCCATTTCATGCACCTTTAACCATTCCATAAATCTTGTGTTTAGGGCCCCTGGAAGCATGAAAATCACTTTAAACATGCTAATTTTAGCTCTAACACTGATGATCCACCTACAAATGTGAACTGACGTTCAAAAATAAAACATTTGAAAACGGACCATTTTCCACATTTCTGAAGCATGACGTAATGGGGGGGTGTTATCTCTTTTGTCAAAAATCAGCCGTTTTTGCTCGAACATTAAATGCCTCCAAATGGTATTTATTTCACTTCCCGAGCCCCTGGAAGCATGAAAATCACTTTAAACATGCTAATTTTAGCTCTAACACTGATGATCCACCTACAAATGTGAACTGACGTTCAAAAATAAAACATTTGAAAACGGACCATTTTCCACATTTCTGAAGCATGACGTAATGGGGTGGTGTTATCTCTTTTGTCGAAAATCAGCCGTTTTTGCTCGAACATTAAATGCCTCCAAATGGTATTTAATTAACTTCCCGGGGTGAAGAAACCCTTTTTGAGAACTCAGAGTGAGTAAATTGGCCATTTTCATGCACTTTTAACCATTCCATAAATCTTGTGTTTAGGGCCCCTGGAAGCATGAAAATCACTTTAAACGTGCTAATTTTAGCTCTAACACTGATGATCCACCTACAAATGTGAACTGACGTTCAAAAATAAAACATTTGAAAACGGACCATTTTCCACATTTCTGAGGCATGACGTAATGGGGGGTGTTATCTCTTTTTGTCGAAAATCAGCCGTTTTTGCTCGAACATTAAATGCCTCCAAATGGTATTTAATTAACTTCCCGAGCCCCTGGAAGCATGACAATCACTTTAAACATGCTAATTTTAGCTCTAACACTGATGATCCACCTACAAATGTGAACTGACGTTCAAAAATAAAACATTTGAAAACGGACCCTTTACCACATTTCTGAAGCATGACGTAATGGGGGGGGGTGATATCTCTTTTGTCGAAAATCAGCTGTTTTTGCTCGAACATTAAATGCCTCCAAATGGTATTTAATGAACTTCCCGGGGTGAAGAAACCCTTTTTGAGAACTCAGAGTGAGTAAATTGGCCATTTTCATGCACTTTTAACCATTCCATAAATTTTGTGTTTAGGGCCCCTGGAAGCATGAAAATCACTTTAAACATGCTAATTTTAGCTCTAACACTGATGATCCACCTACAAATGTGAACTGACGTTCAAAAATAAAACATTTGAAAACGGACCATTTTCCACATTTCTGAAGCATGACGTAATGGGGGGGTGTTATCTCTTTTGTCGAAAATCAGCCGTTTTTGCTCGAACATTAAATGCCTCCAAATGGTATTTAATTAACTTCCCGAGCCCCTGGAAGCATGAAAATCACTTTAAACATGCTAATTTTAGCTCTAACACTGATGATCCACCTACAAATGTGAACTGACGTTCAAAAATAAAACATTTGAAAACGGACCATTTTCCACATTTCTGAAGCATGACGTAATGGGGGGGTGTTATCTCTTTTGTCGAAAATCAGCTGTCATTGCTTGAACATTAAATGCCTCCAAATGGTATTTAATTAACTTCCCGTGGTGAAGAAACCCTTTTTGAGAACTCAGAGTGAGTAAATTGACCATTTTCATGCACTTTTAACCATTCCATAAATCTTGTGTTTAGGGCCCCTGGAAGCATGAAAATCACTTTAAACATGCTAATTTTAGCTCTAACACTGATGATTCACCTACAAATGTGAACTGACGTTCAAAAATAAAACATTTGAAAACGGACCATTTTCCACATTTCTGAAGCATGACGTAATGGGGGGGTGTTATCTCTTTTGTCGAAAATCAGCTGTCATTGCTCGAACATTAAATGCCTCCAAATGGTATTTAATAACTTCCCGGGTGAAGAAACCCTTTTTGAGATCTCAGAGTGAGTAAATTGGCCATTTTCATGCACTTTTAACCATTCCATAAATCTTGTGTTTAGGGCCCCTGGAAGCATGAAAAACACTTTAAACATGCTAATTTTAGCTCTAACACTGATGATCCACCTACAAATGTGAACTGACGTTCAAAAATAAAACATTTTAAAACGGACCATTTTCCACATTTCTGAAGCATGACGTAATGGGGGGGTGTTATCTCTTTTGTCGAAAATCAGCCGTTTTTGCTCGAACATTAAATGCCTCCAAATGGTATTTAATTAACTTCCCGAGCCCCTGGAAGCATGAAAATCACTTTAAACATGCCAATTTTAGCTCTAACACTGATGATCCACCTACAAATGTGAACTGACGTTCAAAAATAAAACATTTGAAAACGGACCATTTTCCACATTTCTGAAGCATGACGTAATGGGGGGGTGTTATCTCTTTTGTCGAAAATCAGCCGTTTTTGCTCGAACATTAAATGCCTCCAAATGGTATTTAATTAACTTCCCGAGCCCCTGGAAGCATGAAAATCACTTTAAACATGCTAATTTTAGCTCTACCACTGATGATCCACCTACAAATGTGAACTGACGTTCAAAAATAAAACATTTGAAAACGGACCATTTTCCACATTTCTGAAGCATGATGTAATGGGGGGGTGTTATCTCTTTTGTCGAAAATCAGCCGTTTTTGCTCGAACATTAAATGCCTCCAAATGGTATTTATTTCACTTCCCGAGCCCCTGGAAGCATGAAAATCACTTTAAACATGCTAATTTTAGCTCTAACACTGATGATCCACCTACAAATGTGAACTGACGTTCAAAAATAAAACATTTGAAAACGGACCATTTTCCACATTTCTGAAGCATGACGTAATGGGGGGGTGTTATCTCTTTTATCGAAAATCAGCTGTCATTGCTTGAACATTAAATGCCTCCAAATGGTATTTAATTAACTTCCCGGGGTGAAGAAACCCTTTTAGAGAACTCAGAGTGAGTAAATTGGCCATTTTCATGCACTTTTAACCATTCCATAAATCTTGTGTTTAGGGCCCCTGGAAGCATGAAAATCACTTTAAACATGCTAATTTTAGCTCTAACACTGATGATCCACCTACAAATGTGAACTGACGTTCAAAAATAAAACATTTGAAAACGGACCATTTTCCACATTTCTGAAGCATGACGTAATGGGGGGGTGTTATCTCTTTTGTCGAAAATCAGCCATTTTTGCTCGAACATTAAATGCCTCCAAATGGTATTTAATTAACTTCCCGGGGTGAAGAAACCCTTTTTGAGAACTCAGAGTGAGTAAATTGGCCATTTTCATGCACTTTTAACCATTCCATAAATCTTGTGTTTAGGGCCCCTGGAAGCATGAAAATCACTTTAAACATGCTAATTTTAGCTCTAACACTGATGATCCACCTACAAATGTGAACTGACGTTCAAAAATAAAACATTTGAAAACGGACCATTTTCCACATTTCTGAAGCATGACGTAATGGGGGGGTGTTATCTCTTTTGTTGAAAATCAGCCGTTTTTGCTCGAACATTAAATGCCTCCAAATGGTATTTAATTAACTTCCCGGGGTGAAGAAACCCTTTTTGAGAACTCAGAGTGAGTAAATTGGCCATTTTCATGCACTTTTAACCATTCCATAAATCTTGTGTTTAGGGCCCCTGGAAGCATGAAAATCACTTTAAACATGCTAATTTTAGCTCTAACACTGATGATCCACCTACAAATGTGAACTGACGTTCAAAAATAAAACATTTGAAAACGGACCATTTTCCACATTTCTGAAGCATGACGTAATGGGGGGGTGTTATCTCTTTTGTCGAAAATCAGCCGTTTTTGCTCGAACATTAAATGCCTCCAAATGGTATTTAATTAACTTCCCGGGGTGAAGAAACCCTTTTTGAGAACTCAGAGTGAGTAAATTGGCCATTTTCATGCACTTTTACCCATTCCATAAATCTTGTGTTTAGGGCCCCTGGAAGCATGAAAATCACTTTAAACATGCTAATTTTAGCTCTAACACTGATGATCCACCTACAAATGTGAACTGACGTTCAAAAATAAAACATTTGAAAACGGACCATTTTCCACATTTCTGAAGCATTACGAAATGGGGGGGTGTTATCTCTTTTGTCGAAAATCAGCCGTTTTTGCTCGAACATTAAATGCCTCCAAATGGTATTTAATTAACTTTCCGAGCCCCTGGAAGCATGAAAATCACTTTAAACATGCTAATTTTAGCTCTAACACTGATGATCCACCTACAAATGAGAACTGACGTTCAAAAATAAAACATTTGAAAACGGACCATTTTCCACATTTCTGAAGCATGACGTAATGGGGGGGGTGTTATCTCTTTTGTCGAAAATCAGCCGTTTTTGCCCGAACATTAAATGCCTCCAAATGGTATTTAATTAACTTCCCGGGGTGAAGAAACCCTTTTTGAGAACTCAGAGTGAGTATATTGGCCATTTCATGCACTTTTAACCATTCCATAAATCTTGTGTTTAGGGCCCCTGGAAGCATGAAAATCACTTTAAACATGCTAATTTTAGCTCTAACACTGATGATCCACCTACAAATGTGAACTGACGTTAAAAAAAAAAACATTTGAAAACGGACCATTTTCCACATTTCTGAAGCATGACGTAATGGGGGGGGTGTTATCTCTTTTGTCGAAAATCAGCTGTTTTTGCTCGAACATTAAATGCCTCCAAATGGTATTTAATTAACTTCCTGAGCCCCTGGAAGCATGAAAATCACTTTAAACATTCTAATTTTAGCTCTAACACTGATGATCCACCTACAAATGTGAACTGACGTTCAAAAATAAAACATTTGAAAACGGACCATTTTCCACATTTCTGAAGCATGACGTAATGGGGGGGTGTTATCTCTTTTGTCGAAAATCAGCCGTTTTTGCTCGAACATTAAATGCCTCCAAATGGTATTTAATTAACTTCCCGAGCCCCTGGAAGCATGAAAATCACTTTAAACATGCTAATTTTAGCTCTAACACTGATGATCCACCTACAAATGTGAACTGACGTTCAAAAATAAAACATTTGAAAACGGACCATTTTCCACATTTCTGAAGCATGACGTAATGGGGGGGTGTTATCTCTTTTGTCGAAAATCAGCCGTTTTTGTTCGAACATTAAATGCCTCCAAATGGTATTTAATTAACTTCCCGGGGTGAAGAAACCCTTTTTGAGAACTCAGAGTGAGTAAATTGGCCATTTTCATGCACTTTTAACCATTCCATAAATCTTGTGTTTAGGGCCCCTGGAAGCATGAAAATCACTTTAAACATGCTAATTTTAGCTCTAACACTGATGATCCACCTACAAATGTGAACTGACGTTCAAAAATAAAACATTTGAAAACGGACCATTTTCCACATTTCTGAAGCATGACGTAATGGGGGGGGTGTTATCTCTTTTGTCGAAAATCAGCCGTTTTTGCTCGAACATTAAATGCCTCCAAATGGTATTTAATTAACTTCCCGGGGTGAAGAAACCCTTTTTGAGAACTCAGAGTGAGTAAATTGGCCATTTTCATGCACTTTTACCCATTCCATAAATCTTGTGTTTAGGGCCCCTGGAAGCATGAAAATCACTTTAAACATGCTAATTTTAGCTCTAACACTGATGATCCACCTACAAATGTGAACTGACGTTCAAAAATAAAACATTTGAAAACGGACCATTTTCCACATTTCTGAAGCATGACGTAATGGGGGGGTGTTATCTCTTTTGTTGAAAATCAGCCGTTTTTGCTCGAACATTAAATGCCTCCAAATGGTATTTAATTAACTTCCCGGGGTGAAGAAACCCTTTTTGAGAACTCAGAGTGAGTAAATTGGCCATTTTCATGCACTTTTAACCATTCCATAAATCTTGTGTTTAGGGCCCCTGGAAGCATGAAAATCACTTTAAACATGCTAATTTTAGCTCTAACACTGATGATCCACCTACAAATGTGAACTGACGTTCAAAAATAAAACATTTGAAAACGGACCATTTTCCACATTTCTGAAGCATGACGTAATGGGGGGGTGTTATCTCTTTTGTCGAAAATCAGCCGTTTTTGCTCGAACATTAAATGCCTCCAAATGGTATTTAATTAACTTCCCGGGGTGAAGAAACCCTTTTTGAGAACTCAGAGTGAGTAAATTGGCCATTTTCATGCACTTTTACCCATTCCATGAATCTTGTGTTTAGGGCCCCTGGAAGCATGAAAATCACTTTAAACATGCTAATTTTAGCTCTAACACTGATGATCCACCTACAAATGTGAACTGACGTTCAAAAATAAAACATTTGAAAACGGACCATTTTCCACATTTCTGAAGCATGACGAAATGGGGGGGTGTTATCTCTTTTGTCGAAAATCAGCCGTTTTTGCTCGAACATTAAATGCCTCCAAATGGTATTTAATTAACTTTCCGAGCCCCTGGAAGCATGAAAATCACTTTAAACATGCTAATTTTAGCTCTAACACTGATGATCCACCTACAAATGTGAACTGACGTTCAAAAATAAAACATTTGAAAACGGACCATTTTCCACATTTCTGAAGCATGACGTAATGGGGGGGTGTTATCTCTTTTGTCGAAAATCAGCCGTTTTTGCTCGAACATTAAATGCCTCCAAATGGTATTTAATTAACTTCCCGGGGTGAAGAAACCCTTTTTGAGAACTCAGAGTGAGTAAATTGGCCATTTCATGCACTTCTAACCATTCCATAAATCTTGTGTTTAGGGCCCCTGGAAGCATGAAAATCACTTTAAACATGCTAATTTTAGCTCTAACACTGATGATCCACCTACAAATGTGAACTGACGTTCAAAAATAAAACATTTGAAAACGGACCATTTTCCACATTTCTGAAGCACGACGTAATGGGGGGGGTGTTATCTCTTTTGTCGAAAATCAGCCGTTTTTGTTCGAACATTAAATGCCTCCAAATGGTATTTAATTAACTTCCCGGGGTGAAGAAACCCTTTTTGAGAACTCAGAGTGAGTAAATTGGCCATTTTCATGCACTTTTAACCATTCCATAAATCTTGTGTTTAGGGCCCCTGGAAGCATGAAAATCCCTTTAAACATGCTAATTTTAGCTCTAACACTGATGATCCACCTACAAATGTGAACTGACGTTCAAAAATAAAACATTTGAAAACGCACCATTTTCCACATTTCTGAATCATGACGTAATGGGGGGTTGTTATCTCTTTTGTCGAAAATCAGCCGTTTTTGCTCGAACATTAAATGCCTCCAAATGGTATTTAATTAACTTCCCGAGCCCCTGGAAGCATGAAAATCACTTTAAACATGCTAATTTTAGCTCTAACACTGATGATCCACCTACAAATGTGAACTGACGTTCAAAAATAAAACATTTGAAAACGGACCATTTTCCACATTTCTGAAGCATGACGTAATGGGGGGGTGTTATCTCTTTTGTCGAAAATCAGCCGTTTTTGCTCGAACATTAAATGCCTCCAAATGGTATTTAATTAACTTCCCGAGCCCCTGGAAGCATGAAAATCACTTTAAACATGCTAATTTTAGCTCTAACACTGATGATCCACCTACAAATGTGAACTGACGTTCAAAAATAAAACATTTGAAAACGGACCATTTTCCACATTTCTGAAGCATGACGTAATGGGGGGTGTTATCTCTTTTGTCGAAAATCAGCCGTTTTTGCTCGAACATTAAATGCCTCCAAATGGTATTTAATTAACTTCCCGAGCCCCTGGAAGCATGAAAATCACTTTAAACATGCTAATTTTAGCTCTAACACTGATGATCCACCTACAAATGTGAACTGACGTTCAAAAATAAAACATTTGGAAACGGACCATTTTCCACATTTCTGAAGCATGACGTAATGGGGGGGTGTTATCTCTTTTGACGAAAATCAGCCGTTTTTGCTCGAACATTAAATGCCTCCAAATGGTATTTATTTCACTTCCCGAGCCCCTGGAAGCATGAAAATCACTTTAAACATGCTAATTTTAGCTCTAACACTGATGATCCACCTACAAATGTGAACTGACGTTCAAAAATAAAACATTTGAAAACGGACCATTTTCCACATTTCTGAAGCATGACGTAATGGGGGGGTGTTATCTCTTTTGTCGAAAATCAGCCGTTTTTGCTCGAACATTAAATGCCTCCAAATGGTATTTAATTAACTTCCCGGGGTGAAGAAACCCTTTTTGAGAACTCAGAGTGAGTAAATTGGCCATTTTCATGCACTTTTAACCATTCCATAAATCTTGTGTTTCGGGCCCCTGGAAGCATGAAAATCACTTTAAACATGCTAATTTTAGCTCTAACACTGATGATCCACCTACAACTGTGAACTGACATTCAAAAATAAAACATTTGAAAACGGACCATTTTCCACATTTCTGAAGCATGACGTAATGGGGGGGTGTTATCCCTTTTGTCGAAAATCAGCCGTTTTTGCTCGAACAAGAAATGCCTCCAAATGGTATTTAATTAACTTCCCGTGGTGAAGAAACCCTTTTTGAGAACTCAGAGTGAGTAAATTGGCCATTTTCATGCACTTTTAATCATTCCATAAATCTTGTGTTTAGGGCCCCTGGAAGCATGAAAATCACTTTAAACATGCTAATTTTAGCTCTAACACTGATGATCCACCTACAAATGTGAACTGACGTTCAAAAATAAAACATTTGAAAACGGACCATTTTCCACATTTCTGAAGCATGACGTAATGGGGGGGTGTTATCTCTTTTGTCGAAAATCAGCCGTTTTTGCTCGAACATTAAATGCCTCCAAATGGTATTTAATTAACTTCCCGGGGTGAAGAAACCCTTTTTGAGAACTCAGAGTGAGTAAATTGGCCATTTTCATGCACTTTTAACCATTCCATAAATCTTGTGTTTTGGGCCCCTGGAAGCATGAAAATCACTTTAAACATGCTAATTTTAGCTCTAACACTGATGATCCACCTACAAATGTGAACTGACCTTCAAAAATAAAACATTTGAAAACGGACCATTTTCCACATTTCTGAAGCATGACGTAATGGGGGGGTGTTATCTCTTTTGTCGAAAATCAGCCATTTTTGCTCGAACATTAAATGCCTCCAAATGGTATTTAATTAGCTTCCCGGGGTGAAGAAACACTTTTTGAGAACTCAGAGTGAGTAAATTGGCCATTTTCATGCACTTTTACCCATTCCATAAATCTTGTGTTTAGGGCCCCTGGAAGCATGAAAATCACTTTAAACATGCTAATTTTAGCTCTAACACTGATGATCCACCTACAAATGTGAACTGAAGTTCAAAAATAAAACATTTGAAAACGGACCATTTTCCACATTTCTGAAGCATGACGTAATGGGGGGGCGTTATCTCTTTTGTCGAAAATCAGCCGTTTTTGCTCGAACATTAAATGCCTCCAAATGGTATTTAATTAACTTCCCGAGCCCCTGGAAGCATGAAAATCACTTTAAACATGCTAATTTTAGCTCTAACACTGATGATCCACCTACAAATGTGAACTGACGTTCAAAAATAAAACATTTGAAAACGGACCATTTTCCACATTTCTGAAGTATGACGTAATGGGGGGGTGTTATCTCTTTTGTCGAAAATCAGCCGTTTTTGCTCGAACATTAAATGCCTCCAAATGGTATTTAATTAACTTCCCGGGGTGAAGAAACCCTTTTTGAGAACTCAGAGTGAGTAAATTGGCCATTTCATGCACTTTTAACCATTCCATAAATCTTGTGTTTGGGGCCCCTGGAAGCATGAAAATCACTTTAAACATGCTAATTTTAGCTCTAACACTGATGATCCACCTACAAATGTGAACTGACGTTAAAAAAAAAAACATTTGAAAACGGACCATTTTCCACATTTCTGAAGCATGACGTAATGGGGGGGTGTTATCTCTTTTGTCGAAAATCAGCTGTTTTTGCTCGAACATTAAATGCCTCCAAATGGTATTTAATTAACTTCCTGAGCCCCTGGAAGCATGAAAATCACTTTAAACATGCTAATTTTAGCTCTAACACTGATGATCCACCTACAAATGTGAACTGACGTTCAAAAATAAAACATTTGAAAACGGACCATTTTCCACATTTCTGAAGCATGACGTAATGGGGGGGTGTTATCTCTTTTGTCGAAAATCTGCCGTTTTTGCTCGAACATTAAATGCCTCCAAATGGTATTTAATTAACTTCCCGAGCCCCTGGAAGCATGAAAATCACTTTAAACATGCTAATTTTAGCTCTAACACTGATGATCCACCTACAAATGTGAACTGACGTTCAAAAATAAAACATTTGAAAACGGACCATTTTCCACATTTCTGAAGCATGACGTAATGGGGGGGTGTTATCTCTTTTGTCGAAAATCAGCCGTTTTTGCTCGAACATTAAATGCCTCCAAATGGTATTTAATTAACTTCCCGGGGTGAAGAAACCCTTTTTGAGAACTCAGAGTGAGTAAATTGGCCATTTTCATGCACTTTTAACCATTCCATAAATCTTGTGTTTAGGGCCCCTGGAAGCATGAAAATCCCTTTAAACATGCTAATTTTAGCTCTAACACTGATGATCCACCTACAAATGTGAACTGACGTTCAAAAATAAAACATTTGAAAACGCACCATTTTCCACATTTCTGAAGCATGACGTAATGGGGGGTTGTTATCTCTTTTGTCGAAAATCAGCCGTTTTTGCTCGAACATTAAATGCCTCCAAATGGTATTTAATTAACTTCCCGAGCCCCTGGAAGCATGAAAATCACTTTAAACATGCTAATTTTAGCTCTAACACTGATGATCCACCTACAAATGTGAACTGACGTTCAAAAATAAAACATTTGAAAACGGACCATTTTCCACATTTCTGAAGCATGACGTAATGGGGGGGTGTTATCTCTTTTGTCGAAAATCAGCCGTTTTTGCTCGAACATTAAATGCCTCCAAATGGTATTTAATTAACTTCCCGGGGTGAAGAAACCCTTTTTGAGAACTCAGAGTGAGTAAATTGGCCATTTTCATGCAGTTTTAACAATTCCATAAATCTTGTGTTCAGGGCCCCTGGAAGCATGAAAATCCCTTTAAACATGCTAATTTTAGCTCTAACACTGATGATCCACCTACAAATGTGAACTGACGTTCAAAAATAAAACATTTTAAAACGGACCATTTTCCACATTTCTGAAGCATGACGTAATGGGGGGGTGTTATCTCTTTTGTCGAAAATCAGCCGTTTTTGCTCGAACATTAAATGCCTCCAAATGGTATTTAATTAACTTCCCGAGCCCCTGGAAGCATGAAAATCACTTTAAACATGCCAATTTTAGCTCTAACACTGATGATCCACCTATAAATGTGAACTGACGTTCAAAAATAAAACATTTGAAAACAGACCATTTTCCACATTTCTGAAGCATGACGTAATGGGGGGGTGTTATCTCTTTTGTCGAAAATCAGCCGTTTTTGCTCGAACATTAAATGCCTCCAAATGGTATTTAATTAACTTCCCGGGGTGAAGAAACCCTTTTTGAGAACTCAGAGTGAGTAAATTGGCCATTTTCATGCACTTTTAACCATTCCATAAATCTTGTGTTTTGGGCCCCTGGAAGCATGAAAATCACTTTAAACATGCTAATTTTAGCTCTAACACTGATGATCCACCTACAAATGTGAACTGACCTTCAAAAATAAAACATTTGAAAACGGACCATTTTCCACATTTCTGAAGCATGACGTAATGGGGGGGTGTTATCTCTTTTGTCGAAAATCAGCCATTTTTGCTCGAACATTAAATGCCTCCAAATGGTATTTAATTAGCTTCCCGGGGTGAAGAAACACTTTTTGAGAACTCAGAGTGAGTAAATTGGCCATTTTCATGCACTTTTACCCATTCCATAAATCTTGTGTTTAGGGCCCCTGGAAGCATGAAAATCACTTTAAACATGCTAATTTTAGCTCTAACACTGATGATCCACCTACAAATGTGAACTGAAGTTCAAAAATAAAACATTTGAAAACGGACCATTTTCCACATTTCTGAAGCATGACGTAATGGGGGGGCGTTATCTCTTTTGTCGAAAATCAGCCGTTTTTGCTCGAACATTAAATGCCTCCAAATGGTATTTAATTAACTTCCCGAGCCCCTGGAAGCATGAAAATCACTTTAAACATGCTAATTTTAGCTCTAACACTGATGATCCACCTACAAATGTGAACTGACGTTCAAAAATAAAACATTTGAAAACGGACCATTTTCCACATTTCTGAAGTATGACGTAATGGGGGGGTGTTATCTCTTTTGTCGAAAATCAGCCGTTTTTGCTCGAACATTAAATGCCTCCAAATGGTATTTAATTAACTTCCCGGGGTGAAGAAACCCTTTTTGAGAACTCAGAGTGAGTAAATTGGCCATTTCATGCACTTTTAACCATTCCATAAATCTTGTGTTTGGGGCCCCTGGAAGCATGAAAATCACTTTAAACATGCTAATTTTAGCTCTAACACTGATGATCCACCTACAAATGTGAACTGACGTTAAAAAAAAAAACATTTGAAAACGGACCATTTTCCACATTTCTGAAGCATGACGTAATGGGGGGGTGTTATCTCTTTTGTCGAAAATCAGCTGTTTTTGCTCGAACATTAAATGCCTCCAAATGGTATTTAATTAACTTCCTGAGCCCCTGGAAGCATGAAAATCACTTTAAACATGCTAATTTTAGCTCTAACACTGATGATCCACCTACAAATGTGAACTGACGTTCAAAAATAAAACATTTGAAAACGGACCATTTTCCACATTTCTGAAGCATGACGTAATGGGGGGGTGTTATCTCTTTTGTCGAAAATCTGCCGTTTTTGCTCGAACATTAAATGCCTCCAAATGGTATTTAATTAACTTCCCGAGCCCCTGGAAGCATGAAAATCACTTTAAACATGCTAATTTTAGCTCTAACACTGATGATCCACCTACAAATGTGAACTGACGTTCAAAAATAAAACATTTGAAAACGGACCATTTTCCACATTTCTGAAGCATGACGTAATGGGGGGGTGTTATCTCTTTTGTCGAAAATCAGCCGTTTTTGCTCGAACATTAAATGCCTCCAAATGGTATTTAATTAACTTCCCGGGGTGAAGAAACCCTTTTTGAGAACTCAGAGTGAGTAAATTGGCCATTTTCATGCACTTTTAACCATTCCATAAATCTTGTGTTTAGGGCCCCTGGAAGCATGAAAATCCCTTTAAACATGCTAATTTTAGCTCTAACACTGATGATCCACCTACAAATGTGAACTGACGTTCAAAAATAAAACATTTGAAAACGCACCATTTTCCACATTTCTGAAGCATGACGTAATGGGGGGTTGTTATCTCTTTTGTCGAAAATCAGCCGTTTTTGCTCGAACATTAAATGCCTCCAAATGGTATTTAATTAACTTCCCGAGCCCCTGGAAGCATGAAAATCACTTTAAACATGCTAATTTTAGCTCTAACACTGATGATCCACCTACAAATGTGAACTGACGTTCAAAAATAAAACATTTGAAAACGGACCATTTTCCACATTTCTGAAGCATGACGTAATGGGGGGGTGTTATCTCTTTTGTCGAAAATCAGCCGTTTTTGCTCGAACATTAAATGCCTCCAAATGGTATTTAATTAACTTCCCGGGGTGAAGAAACCCTTTTTGAGAACTCAGAGTGAGTAAATTGGCCATTTTCATGCAGTTTTAACAATTCCATAAATCTTGTGTTCAGGGCCCCTGGAAGCATGAAAATCCCTTTAAACATGCTAATTTTAGCTCTAACACTGATGATCCACCTACAAATGTGAACTGACGTTCAAAAATAAAACATTTTAAAACGGACCATTTTCCACATTTCTGAAGCATGACGTAATGGGGGGGTGTTATCTCTTTTGTCGAAAATCAGCCGTTTTTGCTCGAACATTAAATGCCTCCAAATGGTATTTAATTAACTTCCCGAGCCCCTGGAAGCATGAAAATCACTTTAAACATGCCAATTTTAGCTCTAACACTGATGATCCACCTATAAATGTGAACTGACGTTCAAAAATAAAACATTTGAAAACAGACCATTTTCCACATTTCTGAAGCATGACGTAATGGGGGGGTGTTATCTCTTTTGTCGAAAATCAGCCGTTTTTGCTCGAACATTAAATGCCTCCAAATGGTATTTAATTAACTTCCCGAGCCCCTGGAAGCATGAAAATCACTTTAAACATGCTAATTTTAGCTCTACCACTGATGATCCATCTACAAATGTGAACTGACGTTCAAAAATAAAACATTTGAAAACGGACCATTTTCCACATTTCTGAAGCATGATGTAATGGGGGGGTGTTATCTCTTTTGTCGAAAATCAGCCGTTTTTGCTCGAACATTAAATGCCTCCAAATGGTATTTATTTCACTTCCCGAGCCCCTGGAAGCATGAAAATCACTTTAAACATGCTAATTTTAGCTCTAACACTGATGATCCACCTACAAATGTGAACTGACGTTCAAAAATAAAACATTTGAAAACGGACCATTTTCCACATTTCTGAAGCATGACGTAATGGGGGGGTGTTATCTCTTTTGTCGAAAATCAGCTGTCATTGCTTGAACATTAAATGCCTCCAAATGGTATTTAATTAACTTCCCGGGGTGAAGAAACCCTTTTAGAGAACTCAGAGTGAGTAAATTGGCCATTTTCATGCACTTTTAACCATTCCATAAATCTTGTGTTTAGGGCCCCTGGAAGCATGAAAATCACTTTAAACATGCTAATTTTAGCTCTAACACTGATGATCCACCTACAAATGTGAACTGACGTTCAAAAATAAAACATTTGAAAACGGACCATTTTCCACATTTCTGAAGCATGACGTAATGGGGGGGTGTTATCTCTTTTGTCGAAAATCAGCCATTTTTGCTCGAACATTAAATGACTCCAAATGGTATTTAATTAACTTCCCGGGGTGAAGAAACCCTTTTTGAGAACTCAGAGTGAGTAAATTGGCCATTTTCATGCACTTTTAACCATTCCATAAATCTTGTGTTTAGGGCCCCTGGAAGCATGAAAATCACTTTAAACATGCTAATTTTAGCTCTAACACTGATGATCCACCTACAAATGTGAACTGACATTCAAAAATAAAACATTTGAAATCGGACCATTTTCCACATTTCTGAAGCATGACGTAATGGGGGGGTGTTATCCCTTTTGTCGAAAATCAGCCGTTTTTGCTCGAACAAGAAATGCCTCCAAATGGTATTTAATTAACTTCCCGGGGTGAAGAAACCCTTTTTGAGAACTCAGAGTGAGTAAATTGGCCATTTTCATGCACTTTTAACCATTCCATAAATCTTGTGTTTAGGGCCCCTGGAAGCATGAAAATCACTTTAAACATGCTAATTTTAGCTCTAACACTGATGATCCACCTACAAATGTGAACTGACGTTCAAAAATAAAACATTTGAAAACGGACCATTTTCCACATTTCTGAAGCATGACGTAATGGGGGGGTGTTATCTCTTTTGTCGAAAATCAGCCGTTTTTGCTCGAACATTAAATGCCTCCAAATGGTATTTAATTAACTTCCCGGGGTGAAGAAACCCTTTTTGAGAACTCAGAGTGAGTAAATTGGCCATTTTCATGCACTTTTAACCATTCCATAAATCTTGTGTTTAGGGCCCCT
Organism: Lissotriton vulgaris; assembly: GCF_964263255.1. Classification (NCBI taxonomy): domain Eukaryota; kingdom Metazoa; phylum Chordata; class Amphibia; order Caudata; family Salamandridae; genus Lissotriton; species Lissotriton vulgaris. Next base: position 655,562 of record NW_028253817.1, read on the forward strand.
GGAAGCATGAAAATCACTTTAAACGTGCTAATTTTAGCTCTAGCACTGATGATCCACCTACAAATGTGAACTGACGTTCAAAAATAAAACATTTGAAAACGGACCATTTTCCACATTTCTGAAGCATGACATGATGGGGGGGTGTTATCTCTTTTTGTCGAAAATCAGCCGTTTTTGCTCGAACATTAAATGCCTCCAAATGGTATTTAATTAACTTCCCAAGCCCCTGGAAGCATGACAATCACTTTAAACATGCTAATTTTAGCTCTAACACTGATGATCCACCTACAAATGTGAACTGACGTTCAAAAATAAAACATTTGAAAACGGACCATTTTCCACATTTCTGAAGCATGACGTAATGGGGGGGTGTTATCTCTTTTGTTGAAAATCAGCCGTTTTTGCTCGAACATTAAATGCCTCCAAATGGTATTTAATTAACTTTCCGAGCCCCTGGAAGCATGAAAATCACTTTAAACATGCTAATTTTAGCTCTAACACTGATGATCCACCTACAAATGTGAACTGACGTTCAAAAATAAAACATTTGAAAACGGACCATTTTCCACATTTCTGAAGCATGACGTAATGGGGGGGTGTTATCTCTTTTGTCGAAAATCAGCCGTTTTTGCTCGAACATTAAATGCCTCCAAATGGTATTTAATTAACTTCCCGGGGTGAAGAAACCCTTTTTGAGAACTCAGAGTGAGTAAATTGGCCATTTTCATGCACTTTTAACCATTCCATAAATCTTGTGTTTAGGGCCCCTGGAAGCATGAAAATCACTTTAAACATGCTAATTTTAGCTCTAACACTGATGATCCACCTACAAATGTGAACTGACGTTCAAAAATAAAACATTTGAAAACGGACCATTTTCCACATTTCTGAAGCATGACGTAATGGGGGGGTGTTATCTCTTTTGTCGAAAATCAGCCGTTTTTGCTCGAACATTAAATGCCTCCAAATGGTATTTAATTAACTTCCCGGGGTGAAGAAACCCTTTTTGAGAACTCAGAGTGAGTAAATTGGCCATTTTCATGCACTTTTACCCATTCCATAAATCTTGTGTTTAGGGCCCCTGGAAGCATGAAAATCACTTTAAACATGCTAATTTTAGCTCTAACACTGATGATCCACCTACAAATGTGAACTGACGTTCAAAAATAAAACATTTGAAAACGGACCATTTTCCACATTTCTGAAGCATGACGAAATGGGGGGGTGTTATCTCTTTTGTCGAAAATCAGCCGTTTTTGCTCGAACATTAAATGCCTCCAAATGGTATTTAATTAACTTTCCGAGCCCCTGGAAGCATGAAAATCACTTTAAACATGCTAATTTTAGCTCTAACACTGATGATCCACCTACAAATGTGAACTGACGTTCAAAAATAAAACATTTGAAAACGGACCATTTTCCACATTTCTGAAGCATGACGTAATGGGGGGGTGTTATCTCTTTTGTCGAAAATCAGCCGTTTTTGCTCGAACATTAAATGCCTCCAAATGGTATTTAATTAACTTCCCGAGCCCCTGGAAGCATGAAAATCACTTTAAACATGCTAATTTTAGCTCTAACACTGATGATCCACCTACAAATGTGAACTGACGTTCAAAAATAAAACATTTGAAAACGGACCATTTTCCACATTTCTGAAGCATGACGTAATGGGGGGTGTTATCGCTTTTGTCGAAAATCAGCCGTTTTTGCTCGAACATTAAATGCCTCCAAATGGTATTTAATTAACTTCCCGAGCCCCTGGAAGCATGAAAATCACTTTAAACATGCTAATTTTAGCTCTAACACTGATGATCCACCTACAAATGTGAACTGACGTTCAAAAATAAAACATTTGGAAACGGACCATTTTCCACATTTCTGAAGCATGACGTAATGGGGGGGTGTTATCTCTTTTGACGAAAATCAGCCGTTTTTGCTCGAACATTAAATGCCTCCAAATGGTATTTATTTCACTTCCCGAGCCCCTGGAAGCATGAAAATCACTTTAAACATGCTAATTTTAGCTCTAACACTGATGATCCACCTACAAATGTGAACTGACGTTCAAAAATAAAACATTTGAAAACGGACCATTTTCCACATTTCTGAAGCATGACGTAATGGGGGGGTGTTATCTCTTTTGTCGAAAATCAGCCGTTTTTGCTCGAACATTAAATGCCTCCAAATGGTATTTAATTAACTTCCCGGGGTGAAGAAACCCTTTTTGAGAACTCAGAGTGAGTAAATTGGCCATTTTCATGCACTTTTAACCATTCCATAAATCTTGTGTTTCGGGCCCCTGGAAGCATGAAAATCACTTTAAACATGCTAATTTTAGCTCTAACACTGATGATCCACCTACAACTGTGAACTGACATTCAAAAATAAAACATTTGAAAACGGACCATTTTCCACATTTCTGAAGCATGACGTAATGGGGGGGTGTTATCCCTTTTGTCGAAAATCAGCCGTTTTTGCTCGAACAAGAAATGCCTCCAAATGGTATTTAATTTACTTCCCGTGGTGAAGAAACCCTTTTTGAGAACTCAGAGTGAGTAAATTGGCCATTTTCATGCACTTTTAATCATTCCATAAATCTTGTGTTTAGGGCCCCTGGAAGCATGAAAATCACTTTAAACATGCTAATTTTAGCTCTAACACTGATGATCCACCTACAAATGTGAACTGACGTTCAAAAATAAAACATTTGAAAACGGACCATTTTCCACATTTCTGAAGCATGACGTAATGGGGGGGTGTTATCTCTTTTGTCGAAAATCAGCCGTTTTTGCTCGAACATTAAATGCCTCCAAATGGTATTTAATTAACTTCCCGGGGTGAAGAAACCCTTTTTCAGAACTCAGAGTGAGTAAATTGGCCATTTTCATGCACTTTTAACCATTCCATAAATCTTGTGTTTTGGGCCCCTGGAAGCATGAAAATCACTTTAAACATGCTAATTTTAGCTCTAACACTGATGATCCACCTACAAATGTGAACTGACCTTCAAAAATAAAACATTTGAAAACGGACCATTTTCCACATTTCTGAAGCATGACGTAATGGGGGGGTGTTATCTCTTTTGTCGAAAATCAGCCATTTTTGCTCGAACATTAAATGCCTCCAAATGGTATTTAATTAGCTTCCCGGGGTGAAGAAACACTTTTTGAGAACTCAGAGTGAGTAAATTGGCCATTTTCATGCACTTTTACCCATTCCATAAATCTTGTGTTTAGGGCCCCTGGAAGCATGAAAATCACTTTAAACATGCTAATTTTAGCTCTAACACTGATGATCCACCTACAAATGTGAACTGAAGTTCAAAAATAAAACATTTGAAAACGGACCATTTTCCACATTTCTGAAGCATGACGTAATGGGGGGGCGTTATCTCTTTTGTCGAAAATCAGCCGTTTTTGCTCGAACATTAAATGCCTCCAAATGGTATTTAATTAACTTCCAGAGCCCCTGGAAGCATGAAAATCACTTTAAACATGCTAATTTTAGCTCTAACACTGATGATCCACCTACAAATGTGAACTGACGTTCAAAAATAAAACATTTGAAAACGGACCATTTTCCACATTTCTGAAGTATGACGTAATGGGGGGGTGTTATCTCTTTTGTCGAAAATCAGCCGTTTTTGCTCGAACATTAAATGCCTCCAAATGGTATTTAATTAACTTCCCGGGGTGAAGAAACCCTTTTTGAGAACTCAGAGTGAGTAAATTGGCCATTTCATGCACTTTTAACCATTCCATAAATCTTGTGTTTGGGGCCCCTGGAAGCATGAAAATCACTTTAAACATGCTAATTTTAGCTCTAACACTGATGATCCACCTACAAATGTGAACTGACGTTAAAAAAAAAACCATTTGAAAACGGACCATTTTCCACATTTCTGAAGCATGACGTAATGGGGGGGGGTGTTATCTCTTTTGTCGAAAATCAGCTGTTTTTGCTCGAACATTAAATGCCTCCAAATGGTATTTAATTAACTTCCTGAGCCCCTGGAAGCATGAAAATCACTTTAAACATGCTAATTTTAGCTCTAACACTGATGATCCACCTACAAATGTGAACTGACGTTCAAAAATAAAACATTTGAAAACGGACCATTTTCCACATTTCTGAAGCATGACGTAATGGGGGGGTGTTATCTCTTTTGTCGAAAATCTGCCGTTTTTGCTCGAACATTAAATGCCTCCAAATGGTATTTAATTAACTTCCCGAGCCCCTGGAAGCATGAAAATCACTTTAAACATGCTAATTTTAGCTCTAACACTGATGATCCACCTACAAATGTGAACTGACGTTCAAAAATAAAACATTTGAAAACGGACCATTTTCCACATTTCTGAAGCATGACGTAATGGGGGGGTGTTATCTCTTTTGTCGAAAATCAGCCGTTTTTGCTCGAACATTAAATGCCTCCAAATGGTATTTAATTAACTTCCCGGGGTGAAGAAACCCTTTTTGAGAACTCAGAGTGAGTAAATTGGCCATTTTCATGCACTTTTAACCATTCCATAAATCTTGTGTTTAGGGCCCCTGGAAGCATGAAAATCCCTTTAAACATGCTAATTTTAGCTCTAACACTGATGATCCACCTACAAATGTGAACTGACGTTCAAAAATAAAACATTTGAAAACGCACCATTTTCCACATTTCTGAAGCATGACGTAATGGGGGGTTGTTATCTCTTTTGTCGAAAATCAGCCGTTTTTGCTCGAACATTAAATGCCTCCAAATGGTATTTAATTAACTTCCCGAGCCCCTGGAAGCATGAAAATCACTTTAAACATGCTAATTTTAGCTCTAACACTGATGATCCACCTACAAATGTGAACTGACGTTCAAAAATAAAACATTTGAAAACGGACCATTTTCCACATTTCTGAAGCATGACGTAATGGGGGGGTGTTATCTCTTTTGTCGAAAATCAGCCGTTTTTGCTCGAACATTAAATGCCTCCAAATGGTATTTAATTAACTTCCCGGGGTGAAGAAACCCTTTTTGAGAACTCAGAGTGAGTAAATTGGCCATTTTCATGCAGTTTTAACAATTCCATAAATCTTGTGTTCAGGGCCCCTGGAAGCATGAAAATCCCTTTAAACATGCTAATTTTAGCTCTAACACTGATGATCCACCTACAAATGTGAACTGACGTTCAAAAATAAAACATTTGAAAACGCACCATTTTCCACATTTCTGAAGCATGACGTAATGGGGGGTTGTTATCTCTTTTGTCGAAAATCAGCCGTTTTTGCTCGAACATTAAATGCCTCCAAATGGTATTTAATTAACTTCCCGAGCCCCTGGAAGCATGAAAATCACTTTAAACATGCCAATTTTAGCTCTAACATTGATGATCCACCTATAAATGTGAACTGACGTTCAAAAATAAAACATTTGAAAACAGACCATTTTCCACATTTCTGAAGCATGACGTAATGGGGGGGTGTTATCTCTTTTGTCGAAAATCAGCCGTTTTTGCTCGAACATTAAATGCCTCCAAATGGTATTTAATTAACTTCCCGAGCCCCTGGAAGCATGAAAATCACTTTAAACATGCTAATTTTAGCTCTACCACTGATGATCCATCTACAAATGTGAACTGACGTTCAAAAATAAAACATTTGAAAACGGACCATTTTCCACATTTCTGAAGCATGATGTAATGGGGGGGTGTTATCTCTTTTGTCGAAAATCAGCCGTTTTTGCTCGAACATTAAATGCCTCCAAATGGTATTTATTTCACTTCCCGAGCCCCTGGAAGCATGAAAATCACTTTAAACATGCTAATTTTAGCTCTAACACTGATGATCCACCTACAAATGTGAACTGACGTTCAAAAATAAAACATTTGAAAACGGACCATTTTCCACATTTCTGAAGCATGACGTAATGGGGGGGTGTTATCTCTTTTGTCGAAAATCAGCTGTCATTGCTTGAACATTAAATGCCTCCAAATGGTATTTAATTAACTTCCCGGGGTGAAGAAACCCTTTTAGAGAACTCAGAGTGAGTAAATTGGCCATTTTCATGCACTTTTAACCATTCCATAAATCTTGTGTTTAGGGCCCCTGGAAGCATGAAAATCACTTTAAACATGCTAATTTTAGCTCTAACACTGATGATCCACCTACAAATGTGAACTGACGTTCAAAAATAAAACATTTGAAAACGGACCATTTTCCACATTTCTGAAGCATGACGTAATGGGGGGGTGTTATCTCTTTTGTCGAAAATCAGCCATTTTTGCTCGAACATTAAATGACTCCAAATGGTATTTAATTAACTTCCCGGGGTGAAGAAACCCTTTTTGAGAACTCAGAGTGAGTAAATTGGCCATTTTCATGCACTTTTAACCATTCCATAAATCTTGTGTTTAGGGCCCCTGGAAGCATGAAAATCACTTTAAACATGCTAATTTTAGCTCTAACACTGATGATCCACCTACAAATGTGAACTGACATTCAAAAATAAAACATTTGAAATCGGACCATTTTCCACATTTCTGAAGCATGACGTAATGGGGGGGTGTTATCCCTTTTGTCGAAAATCAGCCGTTTTTGCTCGAACAAGAAATGCCTCCAAATGGTATTTAATTAACTTCCCGGGGTGAAGAAACCCTTTTTGAGAACTCAGAGTGAGTAAATTGGCCATTTTCATGCACTTTTAACCATTCCATAAATCTTGTGTTTAGGGCCCCTGGAAGCATGAAAATCACTTTAAACATGCTAATTTTAGCTCTAACACTGATGATCCACCTACAAATGTGAACTGACGTTCAAAAATAAAACATTTGAAAACGGACCATTTTCCACATTTCTGAAGCATGACGTAATGGGGGGGTGTTATCTCTTTTGTCGAAAATCAGCCGTTTTTGCTCGAACATTAAATGCCTCCAAATGGTATTTAATTAACTTCCCGGGGTGAAGAAACCCTTTTTGAGAACTCAGAGTGAGTAAATTGGCCATTTTCATGCACTTTTAACCATTCCATAAATCTTGTGTTTAGGGCCCCTGGAAGCATGAAAATCACTTTAAACGTGCTAATTTTAGCTCTAGCACTGATGATCCACCTACAAATGTGAACTGACGTTCAAAAATAAAACATTTGAAAACGGACCATTTTCCACATTTCTGAAGCATGACATGATGGGGGGGTGTTATCTCTTTTTGTCGAAAATCAGCCGTTTTTGCTCGAACATTAAATGCCTCCAAATGGTATTTAATTAACTTCCCGAGCCCCTGGAAGCATGACAATCACTTTAAACATGCTAATTTTAGCTCTAACACTGATGATCCACCTACAAATGTGAACTGACGTTCAAAAATAAAACATTTGAAAACGGACCATTTTCCACATTTCTGAAGCATGACGTAATGGGGGGGTGTTATCTCTTTTGTTGAAAATCAGCCGTTTTTGCTCGAACATTAAATGCCTCCAAATGGTATTTAATAAACTTCCCGGGGTGAAGAAACCCTTTTTGAGAACTCAGAGTGAGTAAATTGGCCATTTTCATGCACTTTTAACCATTCCATAAATCTTGTGTTTAGGGCCCCTGGAAGCATGAAAATCACTTTAAACATGCTAATTTTAGCTCTAACACTGATGATCCACCTACAAATGTGAACTGACGTTCAAAAATAAAACATTTGAAAACGGACCATTTTCCACATTTCTGAAGCATGACGTAATGGGGGGGTGTTATCTCTTTTGTCGAAAATCAGCCGTTTTTGCTCGAACATTAAATGCCTCCAAATGGTATTTAATTAACTTCCCGGGGTGAAGAAACCCTTTTTGAGAACTCAGAGTGAGTAAATTGGCCATTTTCATGCACTTTTACCCATTCCATAAATCTTGTGTTTAGGGCCCCTGGAAGCATGAAAATCACTTTAAACATGCTAATTTTAGCTCTAACACTGATGATCCACCTACAAATGTGAACTGACGTTCAAAAATAAAACATTTGAAAACGGACCATTTTCCACATTTCTGAAGCATGACGAAATGGGGGGGTGTTATCTCTTTTGTCGAAAATCAGCCGTTTTTGCTCGAACATTAAATGCCTCCAAATGGTATTTAATTAACTTTCCGAGCCCCTGGAAGCATGAAAATCACTTTAAACATGCTAATTTTAGCTCTAACACTGATGATCCACCTACAAATGTGAACTGACGTTCAAAAATAAAACATTTGAAAACGGACCATTTTCCACATTTCTGAAGCATGACGTAATGGGGGGGTGTTATCTCTTTTGTCGAAAATCAGCCGTTTTTGCTCGAACATTAAATGCCTCCAAATGGTATTTAATTAACTTCCCGGGGTGAAGAAACCCTTTTTGAGAACTCAGAGTGAGTAAATTGGCCATTTCATGCACTTTTAACCATTCCATAAATCTTGTGTTTAGGGCCCCTGGAAGCATGAAAATCACTTTAAACATGCTAATTTTAGCTCTAACACTGATGATCCACCTACAAATGTGAACTGACGTTAAAAAAAAAAACATTTGAAAACGGACCATTTTCCACATTTCTGAAGCATGACGTAATGGGGGGGGTGTTATCTCTTTTGTCGAAAATCAGCTGTTTTTGCTCGAACATTAAATGCCTCCAAATGGTATTTAATTAACTTCCTGAGCCCCTGGAAGCATGAAAATCACTTTAAACATTCTAATTTTAGCTCTAACACTGATGATCCACCTACAAATGTGAACTGACGTTCAAAAATAAAACATTTGAAAACGGACCATTTTCCACATTTCTGAAGCATGACGTAATGGGGGGGTGTTATCTCTTTTGTCGAAAATCAGCCGTTTTTGCTCGAACATTAAATGCCTCCAAATGGTATTTAATTAACTTCCCGAGCCCCTGGAAGCATGAAAATCACTTTAAACATGCTAATTTTAGCTCTAACACTGATGATCCACCTACAAATGTGAACTGACGTTCAAAAATAAAACATTTGAAAACGGACCATTTTCCACATTTCTGAAGCATGACGTAATGGGGGGGTGTTATCTCTTTTGTCGAAAATCAGCCGTTTTTGTTCGAACATTAAATGCCTCCAAATGGTATTTAATTAACTTCCCGGGGTGAAGAAACCCTTTTTGAGAACTCAGAGTGAGTAAATTGGCCATTTTCATGCACTTTTAACCATTCCATAAATCTTGTGTTTAGGGCCCCTGGAAGCATGAAAATCACTTTAAACATGCTAATTTTAGCTCTAACACTGATGATCCACCTACAAATGTGAACTGACGTTCAAAAATAAAACATTTGAAAACGGACCATTTTCCACATTTCTGAAGCATGACGTAATGGGGGGGTGTTATCTCTTTTGTCGAAAATCAGCCGTTTTTGCTCGAACATTAAATGCCTCCAAATGGTATTTAATTAACTTCCCGGGGTGAAGAAACCCTTTTTGAGAACTCAGAGTGAGTAAATTGGCCATTTTCATGCACTTTTAACCATTCCATAAATCTTGTGTTTAGGGCCCCTGGAAGCATGAAAATCACTTTAAACGTGCTAATTTTAGCTCTAGCACTGATGATCCACCTACAAATGTGAACTGACGTTCAAAAATAAAACATTTGAAAACGGACCATTTTCCACATTTCTGAAGCATGACGTGATGGGGGGGTGTTATCTCTTTTTGTCGAAAATCAGCCGTTTTTGCTCGAACATTAAATGCCTCCAAATGGTATTTAATTAACTTTCCGAGCCCCTGGAAGCATGAAAATCACTTTAAACATGCTAATTTTAGCTCTAACACTGATGATCCACCTACAAATGTGAACTGACGTTCAAAAATAAAACATTTGAAAATGGACCATTTTCCACATTTCTGAAGCATGACGTAATGGGGGGGTGTTATCTCTTTTGTCGAAAATCAGCCGTTTTTGCTCGAACATTAAATGCCTCCAAATGGTATTTAATTAACTTCCCGGGGTGAAGAAACCCTTTTTGAGAACTCAGAGTGAGTAAATTGGCCATTTCATGCACTTTTAACCATTCCATAAATCTTGTGTTTAGGGCCCCTGGAAGCATGAAAATCACTTTAAACATGCTAATTTTAGCTCTAACACTGATGATCCACCTACAAATGTGAACTGACGTTAAAAAAAAAACATTTGAAAATGGACCATTTTCCACATTTCTGAAGCATGACGTAATGGGGGGGTGTTATCTCTTTTGTCGAAAATCAGCCGTTTTTGCTCGAACATTAAATGCCTCCAAATGGTATTTAATTAACTTCCCGAGCCCCTGGAAGCATGAAAATCACTTTAAACATGCTAATTTTAGCTCTAACACTGATGATCCACCTACAAATGTGAACTGACGTTCAAAAATAAAACATTTGAAAACGGACCATTTTCCACATTTCTGAAGCATGACGTAATGGGGGGGTGTTATCTCTTTTGTCGAAAATCAGCCGTTTTTGTTCGAACATTAAATGCCTCCAAATGGTATTTAATTAACTTCCCGGGGTGAAGAAACCCTTTTTGAGAACTCAGAGTGAGTAAATTGGCCATTTTCATGCACTTTTAACCATTCCATAAATCTTGTGTTTAGGGCCCCTGGAAGCATGAAAATCCCTTTAAACATGCTAATTTTAGCTCTAACACTGATGATCCACCTACAAATGTGAACTGACGTTCAAAAATAAAACATTTGAAAACGCACCATTTTCCACATTTCTGAAGCATGACGTAATGGGGGGTTGTTATCTCTTTTGTCGAAAATCAGCCGTTTTTGCTCGAACATTAAATGCCTCCAAATGGTATTTAATTAACTTCCCGAGCCCTTGGAAGCATGAAAATCACTTTAAACATGCTAATTTTAGCTCTAACACTGATGATCCACCTACAAATGTGAACTGACGTTCAAAAATAAAACATTTGAAAACGGACCATTTTCCACATTTCTGAAGCATGACGTAATGGGGGGGTGTTATCTCTTTTGTCGAAAATCAGCCGTTTTTGCTCATGGTGGCCCGAAGCCCTCGGAAAGGCACCCATCCCGTCAGACCACGCACGAAACTTGGGCATCATCCTTGACTCCTCACTCTCAATGAATAAACAAGTCAGCGCCGTATCCTCTTCCTGCTTCAACATTCTTCGCATGCTTAGAAAAACATTTCGCTGGATCCCCACCGAAACAAGGAAAACGGTCACCCATGCTCTGGTCACGAGCCGACTGGACTACGGAAACACACTCTACGCAGGCACTACCGCTAAACTCCAGAAGAAACTCCAACGGATCCAAAACGCCTCAGCCAGGATCATATTAGACATCCCACGCAACGAACACATCTCCGGTCACCTTAAAGACCTCCACTGGCTACCCGTCAATAAGAGGATTACTTTCCGACTGCTAACCCATGCACACAAATCACTCTACGACATCGGACCAGAATGCCTCAACTCACGACTGTCCTTCTACACCCCGTCCCGCCAACTACGTTCTTCCAGCCAAGCCCTCGCCACTGTACCTCGCATCAACAAGACCACCATGGGAGGCAGATCCTTCTCATACCTGGCCGCTAAAACTTGGAACTCACTCCCCGCTTACCTTCGCCTTACCCAGAACCACCTAGCATTCAGAAAGCAACTTAAAATGTGGATATTTGACAAATAATCCTCCTCTCCTTTCTAAGCGCCTTGGGACCCTCTGGGTATGTAGTGCGCTATATAAATTCTCTGACTTGACTTGACTTGACTTGACAAATGTGAACTGACGTTCAAAAATAAAACATTTGAAAACGGACCATTTTCCACATTTCTGAAGCATGACGTAATGGGGGGTGTTATCTCTTTTGTCGAAAATCAGCCGTTTTTGCTCGAACATTAAATGCCTCCAAATGGTATTTAATTAACTTCCCGAGCCCCTGGAAGCATGAAAATCACTTTAAACATGCTAATTTCAGCTCTAACACTGATGATCCACCTACAAATGTGAACTGACGTTCAAAAATAAAACATTTGGAAACGGACCATTTTCCACATTTCTGAAGCATGACGTAATGGGGGGGTGTTATCTCTTTTGACGAAAATCAGCCGTTTTTGCTCGAACATTAAATGCCTCCAAATGGTATTTATTTCACTTCCCGAGCCCCTGGAAGCATGAAAATCACTTTAAACATGCTAATTTTAGCTCTAACACTGATGATCCACCTACAAATGTGAACTGACGTTCAAAAATAAAACATTTGAAAACGGACCATTTTCCACATTTCTGAAGCATGACGTAATGGGGGGGTGTTATCTCTTTTGTCGAAAATCAGCCGTTTTTGCTCGAACATTAAATGCCTCCAAATGGTATTTAATTAACTTCCCGGGGTGAAGAAACCCTTTTTGAGAACTCAGAGTGAGTAAATTGGCCATTTTCATGCACTTTTAACCATTCCATAAATCTTGTGTTTAGGGCCCCTGGAAGCATGAAAATCACTTTAAACATGCTAATTTTAGCTCTAACACTGATGATCCACCTACAAATGTGAACTGACATTCAAAAATAAAACATTTGAAACCGGACCATTTTCCACATTTCTGAAGCATGACGTAATGGGGGGGTGTTATCCCTTTTGTCGAAAATCAGCCGTTTTTGCTCGAACAAGAAATGCCTCCAAATGGTATTTAATTAACTTCCCGTGGTGAAGAAACCCTTTTTGAGAACTCAGAGTGAGTAAATTGGCCATTTTCATGCACTTTTAATCATTCCATAAATCTTGTGTTTAGGGCCCCTGGAAGCATGAAAATCACTTTAAACATGCTAATTTTAGCTCTAACACTGATGATCCACCTACAAATGTGAACTGACGTTCAAAAATAAAACATTTGAAAACGGACCATTTTCCACATTTCTGAAGCATGACGTAATGGGGGGGTGTTATCTCTTTTGTCGAAAATCAGCCGTTTTTGCTCGAACATTAAATGCCTCCAAATGGTATTTAATTAACTTCCCGGGGTGAAGAAACCCTTTTTGAGAACTCAGAGTGAGTAAATTGGCCATTTTCATGCACTTTTAACCATTCCATAAATCTTGTGTTTTGGGCCCCTGGAAGCATGAAAATCACTTTAAACATGCTAATTTTAGCTCTAACACTGATGATCCACCTACAAATGTGAACTGACCTTCAAAAATAAAACATTTGAAAACGGACCATTTTCCACATTTCTGAAGCATGACGTAATGGGGGGGTGTTATCTCTTTTGTCGAAAATCAGCCATTTTTGCTCGAACATTAAATGCCTCCAAATGGTACTTAATTAACTTCCCGGGGTGAAGAAACCCTTTTTGAGAACTCAGAGTGAGTAAATTGGCCATTTTCATGCACTTTTAACCATTCCATAAATCTTGTGTTTAGGGCCCCTGGAAGCATGAAAATCACTTTAAACATGCTAATTTTAGCTCTAACACTGATGATCCACCTACAAATGTGAACTGACGTTCAAAAATAAAACATTTGAAAACGGAACATTTTCCACATTTCTGAAGCATGACGTAATGGGGGGGGTGTTATCTCTTTTGTCGAAAATCAGCTGTCATTGCTTGAACATTAAATGCCTCCAAATGGTATTTAATTAGCTTCCCGGGGTGAAGAAACACTTTTTGAGAACTCAGAGTGAGTAAATGGGCCATTTTCATGCACTTTTACCCATTCCATAAATCTTGTGTTTAGGGCCCCTGGAAGCATGAAAATCACTTTAAACATGCTAATTTTAGCTCTAACACTGATGATCCACCTACAAATGTGAACTGAAGTTCAAAAATAAAACATTTGAAAACGGACCATTTTCCACATTTCTGAAGCATGACGTAATGGGGGGGCGTTATCTCTTTTGTCGAAAATCAGCCGTTTTTGCTCGAACATTAAATGCCTCCAAATGGTATTTAATTAACTTCCCGAGCCCCTGGAAGCATGAAAATCACTTTAAACATGCTAATTTTAGCTCTAACACTGATGATCCACCTACAAATGTGAACTGACGTTCAAAAATAAAACATTTGAAAACGGACCATTTTCCACATTTCTGAAGCATGACGTAATGGGGGGGTATTATCTCTTTTGTCGAAAATCAGCCGTTTTTTCTCGAACATTAAATGCCTCCAAATGGTATTTAATTAACTTCCCGGGGTGAAGAAACCCTTTTTGAGAACTCAGAGTGAGTAAATTGGCCATTTCATGCACTTTTAACCATTCCATAAATCTTGTGTTTGGGGCCCCTGGAAGCATGAAAATCACTTTAAACATGCTAATTTTAGCTCTAACACTGATGATCCACCTACAAATGTGAACTGACGTTAAAAAGAAAAACATTTGAAAACGGACCATTTTCCACATTTCTGAAGCATGACGTAATGGGGGGGTGTTATCTCTTTTGTCGAAAATCAGCTGTTTTTGCTCGAACATTAAATGCCTCCAAATGGTATTTAATTAACTTCCTGAGCCCCTGGAAGCATGAAAATCACTTTAAACATGCTAATTTTAGCTCTAACACTGATGATCCACCTACAAATGTGAACTGACGTTCAAAAATAAAACATTTGAAAACGGACCATTTTCCACATTTCTGAAGCATGACATAATGGGGGGGTGTTATCTCTTTTGTCGAAAATCTGCCGTTTTTGCTCGAACATTAAATGCCTCCAAATGGTATTTAATTAACTTCCCGAGCCCCTGGAAGCATGAAAATCACTTTAAACATGCTAATTTTAGCTCTAACACTGATGATCCACCTACAAATGTGAACTGACGTTCAAAAATAAAACATTTGAAAACGGACCATTTTCCACATTTCTGAAGCATGACGTAATGGGGGGGTGTTATCTCTTTTGTCGAAAATCAGCCGTTTTTGCTCGAACATTAAATGCCTCCAAATGGTATTTAATTAACTTCCCGGGGTGAAGAAACCCTTTTTGAGAACTCAGAGTGAGTAAATTGGCCATTTTCATGCACTTTTAACCATTCCATAAATCTTGTGTTTAGGGCCCCTGGAAGCATGAAAATCACTTTAAACGTGCTAATTTTAGCTCTAGCACTGATGATCCACCTACAAATGTGAACTGACGTTCAAAAATAAAACATTTGAAAACGGACCATTTTCCACATTTCTGAAGCATGACGTGATGGGGGGGTGTTATCTCTTTTTGTCGAAAATCAGCCGTTTTTGCTCGAACATTAAATGCCTCCAAATGGTATTTAATTAACTTTCCGAGCCCCTGGAAGCATGAAAATCACTTTAAACATGCTAATTTTAGCTCTAACACTGATGATCCACCTACAAATGTGAACTGACGTTAAAAAAAACATTTGAAAACGGACCATTTTCCACATTTCTGAAGCATGACGTAATGGGGGGGTGTTATCTCTTTTGTCGAAAATCAGCCGTTTTTGCTCGAACATTAAATGCCTCCAAATGGTATTTAATTAACTTCCCGAGCCCCTGGAAGCATGAAAATCACTTTAAACATGCTAATTTTAGCTCTAACACTGATGATCCACCTACAAATGTGAACTGACGTTCAAAAATAAAACATTTGAAAACGGACCATTTTCCACATTTCTGAAGCATGACGAATGGGGGGGTGTTATCTCTTTTGTCGAAAATCAGCTGTTTTTGTTCGAACATTAAATGCCTCCAAATGGTATTTAATTAACTTCCCGGGGTGAAGAAACCCTTTTTGAGAACTCAGAGTGAGTAAATTGGCCATTTTCATGCACTTTTAACCATTCCATAAATCTTGTGTTTAGGGCCCCTGGAAGCATGAAAATCCCTTTAAACATGCTAATTTTAGCTCTAACACTGATGATCCACCTACAAATGTGAACTGACGTTCAAAAATAAAACATTTGAAAACGCACCATTTTCCACATTTCTGAAGCATGACGTAATGGGGGGTTGTTATCTCTTTTGTCGAAAATCAGCCGTTTTTGCTCGAACATTAAATGCCTCCAAATGGTATTTAATTAACTTCCCGAGCCCTTGGAAGCATGAAAATTACTTTAAACATGCTAATTTTAGCTCTAACACTGATGATCCACCTACAAATGTGAACTGACGTTCAAAAATAAAACATTTGAAAACGGACCATTTTCCACATTTCTGAAGCATGACGTAATGGGGGGGTGTTATCTCTTTTGTCGAAAATCAGCCGTTTTTGCTCATGGTGGCCGGAAGCCCTCGGAAAGGCACCCATCCCGTCAGACCACGCACGAAACTTGGGCATCATCCTTGACTCCTCACTCTCAATGAATAAACAAGTCAGCGCCGTATCCTCTTCCTGCTTCAACATTCTTCGCATGCTTAGAAAAACATTTCGCTGGATCCCCACCGAAACAAGGAAAACGGTCACCCATGCTCTGGTCACGAGCCGACTGGACTACGGAAACACACTCTACGCAGGCACTACCGCTAAACTCCAGAAGAAACTCCAACGGATCCAAAACGCCTCAGCCAGGATCATATTAGACATCCCACGCAACGAACACATCTCCGGTCACCTTAAAGACCTCCACTGGCTACCCGTCAATAAGAGGATTACTTTCCGACTGCTAACCCATGCACACAAATCACTCTACGACATCGGACCAGAATGCCTCAACTCACGACTGTCCTTCTACACCCCGTCCCGCCAACTACGTTCTTCCAGCCAAGCCCTCGCCACTGTACCTCGCATCAACAAGACCACCATGGGAGGCAGATCCTTCTCATACCTGGCCGCTAAAACTTGGAACTCACTCCCCGCTTACCTTCGCCTTACCCAGAACCACCTAGCATTCAGAAAGCAACTTAAAACGTGGATATTTGACAAATAATCCTCCTCTCCTTTCTAAGCGCCTTGGGACCCTCTGGGTATGTAGTGCGCTATATAAATTCTCTGACTTGACTTGACTTGACTTGACAAATGTGAACTGACGTTCAAAAATAAAACATTTGAAAACGGACCATTTTCCACATTTCTGAAGCATGACGTAATGGGGGGTGTTATCTCTTTTGTCGAAAATCAGCCGTTTTTGCTCGAACATTAAATGCCTCCAAATGGTATTTAATTAACTTCCCGAGCCCCTGGAAGCATGAAAATCACTTTAAACATGCTAATTTTAGCTCTAACACTGATGATCCACCTACAAATGTGAACTGACGTTCAAAAATAAAACATTTGGAAACGGACCATTTTCCACATTTCTGAAGCATGACGTAATGGGGGGGTGTTATCTCTTTTGACGAAAATCAGCCGTTTTTGCTCGAACATTAAATGCCTCCAAATGGTATTTATTTCACTTCCCGAGCCCCTGGAAGCATGAAAATCACTTTAAACATGCTAATTTTAGCTCTAACACTGATGATCCACCTACAAATGTGAACTGACGT
The DNA here is from genome assembly GCF_964263255.1 of Lissotriton vulgaris. Lineage (NCBI taxonomy): Eukaryota > Metazoa > Chordata > Amphibia > Caudata > Salamandridae > Lissotriton > Lissotriton vulgaris. The sequence continues at coordinate 672,951 of NW_028253817.1, forward strand.
TCAAAAATAAAACATTTGAAAACGGACCATTTTCCACATTTCTGAAGCATGACGTAATGGGGGGGTGTTATCTCTTTTGTCGAAAATCAGCTGTTTTTGCTCGAACATTAAATGCCTCCAAATGGTATTTAATTAACTTCCCGGGGTGAAGAAACCCTTTTTGAGAACTCAGAGTGAGTAAATTGGCCATTTTCATGCACTTTTAACAATTCCATAAATCTTGTGTTTAGGGCCCCTGGAAGCATGAAAATCACTTTAAACATGCTAATTTTAGCTCTAACACTGATGATCCACCTACAAATGTGAACTGACGTTCAAAAATAAAACATTTGAAAACGGACCATTTTCCACATTTCTGAAGCATGACGTAATGGGGGGGTGTTATCTCTTTTGTCGAAAATCAGCCATTTTTGCTCGAACATTAAATGCCTCCAAATGGTATTTAATTAACTTCCCGGGGTGAAGAAACCCTTTTTGAGAACTCAGAGTGAGTAAATTGGCCATTTTCATGCACTTTTAACCATTCCATAAATCTTGTGTTTAGGGCCCCTGGAAGCATGAAAATCACTTTAAACATGCTAATTTTAGCTCTAACACTGATGATCCACCTACAAATGTGAACTGACGTTCAAAAATAAAACATTTGAAAACGGAACATTTTCCACATTTCTGAAGCATGACGTAATGGGGGGGGTGTTATCTCTTTTGTCGAAAATCAGCTGTCATTGCTTGAACATTAAATGCCTCCAAATGGTATTTAATTAGCTTCCCGGGGTGAAGAAACACTTTTTGAGAACTCAGAGTGAGTAAATTGGCCATTTTCATGCACTTTTACCCATTCCATAAATCTTGTGTTTAGGGCCCCTGGAAGCATGAAAATCACTTTAAACATGCTAATTTTAGCTCTAACACTGATGATCCACCTACAAATGTGAACTGAAGTTCAAAAATAAAACATTTGAAAACGGACCATTTTCCACATTTCTGAAGCATGACGTAATGGGGGGGCGTTATCTCTTTTGTCGAAAATCAGCCGTTTTTGCTCGAACATTAAATGCCTCCAAATGGTATTTAATTAACTTCCCGAGACCCTGGAAGCATGAAAATCACTTTAAACATGCTAATTTTAGCTCTAACACTGATGATCCACCTACAAATGTGAACTGACGTTCAAAAATAAAACATTTGAAAACGGACCATTTTCCACATTTCTGAAGCATGACGTAATGGGGGGGTATTATCTCTTTTGTCGAAAATCAGCCGTTTTTGCTCGAACATTAAATGCCTCCAAATGGTATTTAATTAACTTCCCGGGGTGAAGAAACCCTTTTTGAGAACTCAGAGTGAGTAAATTGGCCATTTCATGCACTTTTAACCATTCCATAAATTTTGTGTTTGGGGCCCCTGGAAGCATGAAAATCACTTTAAACATGCTAATTTTAGCTCTAACACTGATGATCCACCTACAAATGTGAACTGACGTTAAAAAAAAAAACATTTGAAAACGGACCATTTTCCACATTTCTGAAGCATGACGTAATGGGGGGGTGTTATCTCTTTTGTCGAAAATCAGCTGTTTTTGCTCGAACATTAAATGCCTCCAAATGGTATTTAATTAACTTCCTGAGCCCCTGGAAGCATGAAAATCACTTTAAACATGCTAATTTTAGCTCTAACACTGATGATCCACCTACAAATGTGAACTGACGTTCAAAAATAAAACATTTGAAAACGGACCATTTTCCACATTTCTGAAGCATGACATAATGGGGGGGTGTTATCTCTTTTGTCGAAAATCTGCCGTTTTTGCTCGAACATTAAATGCCTCCAAATGGTATTTAATTAACTTCCCGAGCCCCTGGAAGCATGAAAATCACTTTAAACATGCTAATTTTAGCTCTAACACTGATGATCCACCTACAAATGTGAACTGACGTTCAAAAATAAAACATTTGAAAACGGACCATTTTCCACATTTCTGAAGCATGACGTAATGGGGGGGTGTTATCTCTTTTGTCGAAAATCAGCCGTTTTTGCTCGAACATTAAATGCCTCCAAATGGTATTTAATTAACTTCCCGGGGTGAAGAAACCCTTTTTGAGAACTCAGAGTGAGTAAATTGGCCATTTTCATGCACTTTTAACCATTCCATAAATCTTGTGTTTAGGGCCCCTGGAAGCATGAAAATCACTTTAAACGTGCTAATTTTAGCTCTAGCACTGATGATCCACCTACAAATGTGAACTGACGTTCAAAAATAAAACATTTGAAAACGGACCATTTTCCACATTTCTGAAGCATGACGTGATGGGGGGGTGTTATCTCTTTTTGTCGAAAATCAGCCGTTTTTGCTCGAACATTAAATGCCTCCAAATGGTATTTAATTAACTTTCCGAGCCCCTGGAAGCATGAAAATCACTTTAAACATGCTAATTTTAGCTCTAACACTGATGATCCACCTACAAATGTGAACTGACGTTAAAAAAAAAACATTTGAAAACGGACCATTTTCCACATTTCTGAAGCATGACGTAATGGGGGGGTGTTATCTCTTTTGTCGAAAATCAGCCGTTTTTGCTCGAACATTAAATGCCTCCAAATGGTATTTAATTAACTTCCCGAGCCCCTGGAAGCATGAAAATCACTTTAAACATGCTAATTTTAGCTCTAACACTGATGATCCACCTACAAATGTGAACTGACGTTCAAAAATAAAACATTTGAAAACGGACCATTTTCCACATTTCTGAAGCATGACGTAATGGGGGGGTGTTATCTCTTTTGTCGAAAATCAGCTGTTTTTGTTCGAACATTAAATGCCTCCAAATGGTATTTAATTAACTTCCCGGGGTGAAGAAACCCTTTTTGAGAACTCAGAGTGAGTAAATTGGCCATTTTCATGCACTTTTAACCATTCCATAAATCTTGTGTTTAGGGCCCCTGGAAGCATGAAAATCCCTTTAAACATGCTAATTTTAGCTCTAACACTGATGATCCACCTACAAATGTGAACTGACGTTCAAAAATAAAACATTTGAAAACGCACCATTTTCCACATTTCTGAAGCATGACGTAATGGGGGGTTGTTATCTCTTTTGTCGAAAATCAGCC